>NW_028270150.1:32084851-33284851 GCF_037043375.1 Chiloscyllium plagiosum
CCTACCAACCTTCGCATAAACCAAATCATCCGCCAACATTTCTGCCACCTCCAAACAGACCCCACCACCAGGGATATATTTCCCTCCCCACCCCTCTCTGCCTTCTGCAAAGACCATTCCCTCCGTGACTACCTGGTCAGGTCCACGCCCCCCTACGACCCACCCTCCCATCCTGGCACTTTCCCCTGCCACCGCAGGAACTGTAAAACCTGTGCCCACACCTCCTCCCTCACCTCCATCCAAGGCCCTAAAGGAGCCTTCCACATCCATCAAAGTTTTACCTGCACATCCACTAATATCATTTATTGTATCCGTTGCTCCCGATGCGGTCTCCTCTACATTGGGGAGACTGGGCGCCTCCTAGCAGAGCGCTTTAGGGAACATCTCCGAGACACCCGCACCAATCAACCAAATCGCCCCATGGCTCAACATTTCAACTCCCCCTCCCACTCTGCCGAGGATATGGAGGTGCTGGGCCTCCTCCACCGCCGCTCCCTCACCCAGACGCATGGAAGAAGAACGCCTCATCTTCCGCCTCGGAACACTTCAACCCCAGGGCATCAATGTGGATTTCAACAGTTTCCTCATTTCCCCTTCCCCCAACTCATCCTAGTTTCTAACCTCCAGCGACACGATCCCCTGACTTGTCCGGACTTGTCCGACCTGCCCAGCTCCTTTTCCACTCCACCCTCTCCTCCCTGACCTATCACCTTCATCTCCTTCCCCACTGACCTATTGTACTCTATGCTACTCTATCCCCACCCCCACCCTCCTCTAGCTTATCTCTCCACGCTTCAGGCTCTCTGCCTTTATTCCTGATGAAGGGCTTTTGCCCGAAACGTCGATTTTGCCTGTCCTCGGATGCTGCCTGAATTGCTGTGCTCTTCCAGCACCACTGATCCAGAATCAAACTTTCCCTTTGCCTAGGCAGAGGACAATGGTGACTTTACCTTTAATGCAATACCTAGGCCAAATTTCTGAGTGTAACCCAAGCAAAATCAATGGGAGATAATGTAAAATACAAGTCCCCCAAAGTAGATGGGTGTATTCAGAGGTATGCAAGTGAAAGGAATATGGGATGAAATTTAATGCACCTTGTGGTTAATTTACAAACGGGGCATTTAATTGGATGGAAGGGTACATGGTGTGGACTGCACAACCTCTCTGTCTGATTAAATCCAGAGCAGGAAAGATGCTAAGTTGAGGCTCTGAAGTGTGTGATTAATATTGACTTAATAGACTCATCTTATCTCCACTAATCACTAACCTTAGCAAAGCAGGGGAGCTATCACTTTTTAAACCCAGAAAACAACACCCGTCAGTTTGCTGGTGGACTCCCGCTGGGGAGGGAGCACGGACCCTTACTTCAAAGGCGTTGAGTGCCTAATCCACCTCCAGCATCAGGAAAGGGATGGGCCAGGCTCTGTCCTTGCCTCTGAACCCCCCTCCCATCCGAGCTCATCCCAACCTCAGCCACCTTTTGCCTCTGGTGAGAGCATTGCTAGATGTTGCCACTGTTTGTGATGATACTGCTTACAATGGAGAGCTACAGGCCTTTGACTGACTGACAGATATTGGACGACAGAATTCTGCAGCCACAGACCTTAACCTTGAGAAGCCCCAACAATGGCCATTTAGTTCAGGCATGCTTTCATGAATAGAGACAATGAGGGTAGCTCTTCTAGCAGACAAACCCCTTGTCATTTGGATTAAATTCCATCCATGATATCCAAGATAGTTTCCATTATTTGCCTCAGGGAAGAATAGAAGCCCAGAATACCCATGCTTTTCAGAAGTTCACTATTTTTTATTGTGTTCAAAACTGCGGGCAGTTGTGTTGGTCACAGAATGAATGATGCAATGCCACTAAATGATACACTTCTGATGAAAAGCTGCCTAACCCCCTACCGTCTTACTTAACCCAGCATCTGAGGCCTCCTATTAAAATTTTGTTCTGTCCTTAAAATAGATCCCCATTAGAAATTGGGATTACACAGAAAGTCCAGCTAAACTATTCCAAACACTTTGATTCCAAAAAATTAGCTATGGTCAAGACTGGACCAGACTATAACCAGACTGGAACTAATGTCCTTGGGGGAGTTTTTGCTACTGCTGTTGGGGAGGTTTTAAACCAATGTGGCAGGGGGCTGGGAACCAGAAAAGAAGACTAGTAGACAGTGAGGTAGAAACTGGAGATTGTAAAGATCATGAAGTTACAATTACCAAGGGGAAGAGTAGGCAGACAGCAGATGAACGCAAAAGAACTGGCGGCCTGAAGTGCATATACTTTAATGCAAGGAGTATAGTGGGTAAGGCAGATGAACTTAGAGCTTGGATTGGTGCCTGGGTGTATGTCGTTATTGCAATCACAGAGACATGGTTGAAGGAAGGGCATGATGAGCAACTAAATGTTCCAGGATATAGATGCTTCAGGCAAGACAGGGAGGGAAGTAAAAAGGAGGGGGGGGGGAGGAGTTTCAGCGCTGGTCAGGGATGATATCACGTCTAAAGGAGGACACTATGGAGGGCTTGAGCAGTGAGGCATTATGGGTGGAGCTGAGAAATAAGAAGGGTGCAGTTACATTGTTGGGGCTGTATTACAGGCCTCCCAATGGTGAGCGTGAGGTAGAAGAACAAATAGGTAAACAGATTATGGAAAGATGTAGAGGCAACAGGGTGGTGGTGATGGGAGATTTTAATTTTCCCAACATTGACTGGGATACACTTCGTGCCAGAGGTCTGGATGGGGCAGAATTTGTAAGAAGAGTCCAGGAAACTTTTCTAGAGCGACATGTCAATAGTCCAACATGGGAAGGGGCCATATTGGACCTGGTGTTGGGGAATGAGTGAGCCCAAGTTGTTGAAGTTGCAGTGGGGGATTTCTTTGGGAAAAGCGACCATAATTCTGTAAGGTTTAGAATGCTTGTGGACAAAAATGAGAGTGGTCCTAAGGGAAGAGTAATAACCTGGGCCAAGGTCAATTATATCAAAATTAGGCAGGAGCTGGGAAATATGGATTAGACACAGCTATTTGAAGGAAAGTTCACATTTGATAAGTGGGAGGCTTTCAAAGGTAGGTTGAAGATAGTGCAGAATAGGCATGTCCCTTTGAAAACAAGGGATAGGAAAGGCAAGATTCGAGAACTGTGGACGACAGGAGAAATCGTGCAACTAGCCAAGAGGAAAAGGGAAGCGTGCATAAGGTCCAGGCAGCTAAGAACAGACTTTGGAGGAATATCGGGAGAGTAGAACCAAGCTTAAACAAGGAATCAAGCGGGCTAAAAGGGGTACTATGAAGTAGCTTTAGTGAGCAGAATTAAAGAGAATCCCAAGGCTTTTTACTCTTATATAAGACGCAAGAGGGTAACTAGAGAATGGGTTGATCCACTAGAGGATAAGGAAGGAAGGCTGTGTGTCGAATCTGAGAAAATGGGTGAGATTTTGAATGATTACTTTGCATCAGTGTTCACTGAGGAGAGGGACATGATGAATGTTGAGATTAGAGATAGAAGCTTGCTTACTCTGGATCAGGTCGGCATAAGGATGGAAAATATGTTGGGTAGGCTAAAGGATATTAAGGTTGACAAGTCCCCAGGACCAGATGGTATCTATCGCAGGTTGCTAAGGGAGGTGAGAGAGGAAATAGCTGGGGCCCTGACAGATATCTTTGTGGCATCCTTAAACACAGGTGAGGTGCCGGAGTATTGGAGAGTTGCTCATGTTGTCCCCCTGTACAAGAAGGCTAGTAGAGGTATTCCAGATAATTACAGACCACTGAGCCAGACGTCAGTGGTGGGAAAGTTGCTGAAGATGGTACTGAGGGATAAAATCTATTTATATTTGGAAAAGAATGGGCTTGTCAATGATAGGCAACATGGTTTTGTGTGGGGTAGATTGCACCTTACAAACTTTGAGTAAGCAACCAAGTTGATAGATGAAGGAAGGACTGTAGATGTCACATCCATGGACTTCAGTAAGGTGTCTGCTAAGGTTCCTCATGGTAAACTACTGGAGAAAGTGAAGTCACATGATGTGCAGGGTGTTCTAGCTAGGTGGACAAAGAAGTGGTTGATCAACAGGAGATAGAGAGTAGTAGTTGAAGCGAGTTTCTCAAAATGGAGAAAGGTGACCAGTGGTGCTCCACAGGGGTCAGTGTGCTGGGGCCACTGTTGTTTGAAATATACATAAATGATCTGGAAGAAGACACTCTTGGTACAGTCAGTACGTTTGCAGATGACACAAAGATTGGTGGAGTAGCAGAAGGCATGTGGGACTGTCAAAGAATACAGGAGAATATAGATAAACTGGAGAGTTCAGCAGAGAAGTGGCAGATGGAGTTCAATCCAGGCAAATGTGAGGTGATGCATTTTGGGAAGTTTAATTCTAAAGTGAACTATGCTATAAACAGCAGGTCAGGCAGCATCCGAGGAGCAGGAAGATCGATGTTTCGGGCAAAAGCCCTTCATCAAGCTATTGTCTGAAACGTCGATTTTCCTGCTCCTCGGATGCTGCCTGAACTGCTGTGCTTTTCCAGCACCACTCTGATCTAAACCCTGGTTTCTAGCATCTGCAGTCCTCACTTTCATCCATACTATAAACAGAAGAGCCTTGGGAAAAGTTGATGAGCAGAGAGATCTGGGAGTTCAGGTCCATTGTACCCTGAAGGTTGCTGCACAGATGGATAGAGTGGTAAAGAAGGCATATAGTATGCTTGCCTTATTGAACGGGGTATTGAGTATAAGAGCTGGCAAGTCATGTTAAAATTGTAATGGACATCGGTTTGCATTTAGAATACTGTGTACAGTTCTGGTTGCCACATTACCAAAAGGATGGGGACACTTTGGAGAGGGAGCAGAGAAGGTTTACGAGGATGTTGCCTGGTATGGAATGTGCTAGCTATGAAGAGGGGTTGAGTAAGTTAGGATTGTTTTAATTAGAAAAAAGGACATTGAGAGGCGACCTTATTGAAGTCTACAAAATCATGAAGGGAAGACAGGGTGGATAGAGATAAGCTTTTTCCCAGGGAGAGGGATTCAACAACGAGAGGGATTCAATAACGAGAGGTCACGCGTTCAAGGTGAGAGGTGAAAAGTTTAAGGGGGATATACATGGCAGGTGCTTTACACAGAGGGTGTTGGTGGCTGGAATGCGTTGCCAGCAGAGGTGGTAGAGGCAGGCACGGTAGATTTATTTAAGTTGCATCTGGACATATGCATGAGTAGGTGGGGAGCAGAGGGATACAATGCTTAGGAATTGGGCGATAGGTTTTGACAATGAATTTGGTTCGGCTCAGGCTTTGAGGGCCTAAGGGTTGTAAATTTTCTTTGTTCTTTTGTCTTTGTCGGGATGGCCATTAAAGCTGGTGGAATTCCCATTCTGGTGTGTGGGATGTCATAGGAATTGAGGGTGGTAAAATGGGCCTGTTCCTGTCATACATGTACACATGTGCATGTCTTGGTCTTTGTTTGATGTTCCTTTCAGTCAAGTAACCTGTCAACTCTCAGGGTCAAAGGTCAATCCTAAAGAACTGACTGTTTTATTCTGGTTTAGGTAGCTCGCTGTCACCAATCCTTATTTCTCCTTGAAACGTCTAGGATCTGTTTGAGTGGGCAAAGGTGTGGCAATTGGAGTACTGCAAGCGTTGTCTTAATTAGAAAGTTATGACTGACATTCTCGATAAACTGGCAAAAATTATGTACTCTGAAATACTGCAAGTTTACTCTATTATTGCAATCGCATTAGTCCAACTAATCATAAAGTCATAAAGCTATATAGCATGGAAACAGACCCTTCAGTCCAACTCACCCATGTTGACCAGATATCCTAAATTAATCTAGTCCCAATTGTCAGCATTTGGTCCATATCCCTCTAAACCTTTCATATTCATATGCCCATACAGACACTTTTTAAATGTTGTAATTGTACCAGCCTCCAACATTTCCTCTGGCAGCTCAATCCATACACATACTACCCTCTGTGTGAAAAAGTTGCCTCTTAGGTCTCTTTTAAATCTTTCCCCTCTAGAAAATTGAAGGTGTGACTGAGAAGGCTCTCTGCCATTAAGTTGTATTTAAGGCAAAGTTGCAATATTATTTAAGTGATTTTTGCTGTAAATAAAGTATAACAGTGATGGGTATACCCCTGCATTACAGTTCTATTACTTAGTGTATGGTTTTACATTGATTATGTGAACCTTATCCACAATATTTGGTGAAATGGTACACTCCTGGTCCCATAAATGCTGGTTAATAAAAAGTTTGCCATTACAGTGTGGGAAAATGTGAAATTGTCTATTATGGAAGAAGGAATAACAAAGAAGTATATTGTTTAAATGCTGAGAGATCGCAAAACTCTGAGATGCAAGTCACTTACACCACCCGACCTTGACCTGACAATGAACTCTGTACTTCCCTGGGGATCTGACAGCCAACCATGCCCACCCACCCCAGGGAGCTGCCTCCTTCCTCTGATCCACATTCACCAAATCTCGCCCCCTCCCCTGCTCCGGGCCTACTGTCCCCACCCTTCCTCTGTTTGGAACCTCCTGTCAGAAATGTGGAGCCCTTTGATTTTGTGAAAAAGCAAGGGCGGAATGCAATCTGTTATAAGATTGCCACCTCAGA
Source organism: Chiloscyllium plagiosum (assembly GCF_037043375.1). Lineage (NCBI taxonomy): Eukaryota > Metazoa > Chordata > Chondrichthyes > Orectolobiformes > Hemiscylliidae > Chiloscyllium > Chiloscyllium plagiosum. The sequence goes on from NW_028270150.1 coordinate 32,091,475, forward strand.
ATGGCAAGCAGGAGAAGAGAACATTTGTGACAAAGGAGAGTAAAAATGATTGAATAGTTAAGCTAATATCTTACAAAAAAGCAGCTTTGTCAGATATGTCTCAAGCAGAATAGTTTTCTCATGCAATATTGAGTGTGACCACAAGATGGCACTCAATGTCAACAGAAATGGAGTTAATAGTCATGATCTCCCACAAAAAGTTCTTTTGCCTGAATGAAGGTTAATATATGAGCATCAGGTGTGCTACAGGAGAGCTTTTTTTTTACTTTGTTTTCACACACAGTGACTGTGTGTTCTTTGCAAGGTTCACTTGATATTTAACTGGATACAATGAGAAAAACATCATACATGCTTTCTAAAAGCTCTGGTGGGAGTGAATTCTAATCCAGAATGTTCATTTTCACTTCTTTCGCATGAGGCACAGATGCTTCTCTTTTAACAAAAAATGGGATCAGGTGGGTTTCGTAATTAAAACAGCAAGAAATCCCGTCTTTGAACTCTGCAAAAATCAGTCATGGCTTGCATTTTTACCTCACATGAAGAACATACTTGGCGTAAAAAAATTGGAATATTGCATCAAAGAAGTAGACAATGGTAGACAAAAGCTTGGATAAAGAAGAGGGTTTTAAGGAGGGTCTTAATGGAGGTAAGGGCAGTGGAGAGATTTAGAGAGCTAGATTCCATCAGTGAAAGCAAACCCCATTTCACCAGGGTTCAGCATGTGTACAAGCAAGTGAACATTCAGACCAGAGATGAATGCCTGGATTAGTGCATAGTTGATGGTGCAGGCTGGAAATTAAGTCATTGCAGAGATGCTTTGAGAACTAAAGATGAGACAAAGTGAGGGCTCTGAACTGTCAACAGAATTGGGGTGATTGACTATCTCAGAGGCTGCATGGAGATCAGGGAGCACACTGTGAGTTAATGCTCTGGCCACAGGGAACGTCATTCCTGATTTAGATCAAGGTCATTATAGGTAAGTGGAATGAGAGGAAATCCAAATGGTGGCGTTCACACAGGCTGTATTGAAGAGAATGGAATTCAACTTGACTGGCTGGCAACATATTCTAGATTCAGCTGGAGTGCAATAATATCAGAGTTATTTCTGATCACTTCAAACTGCACTGGGGAAACTTTAATTCTTTCCTGACAGACAGGAGAGGGTTGGAGTGGCTGGTTGAATCTGTAAATAAGTGAACGGCCACAGCACCATGTTACAGCAGTTTTGGAGGCATCTGACTGACAAACTCTGGAGTGACCAGGTCCAGTTAATGAGACTCTGTTCCTCAGATTTTGATATTGATGGGTAATGTAAGCTACATTTCCCGGGACTTTAAAAAACCCAGCGTCTACAGAGACAGCGCATCGCAGGTCAGAGTATTTAGGAGCACTACATATCTGCCAAAATCTCCTGGACTTCATCTCAGAGGCCCTCAAGACCCTCTGTAATTTGTCTGCATTTAGCCCAACGTTACCTTCCATGCCATGCTCTCAGCTCAACACTCCCACTCCCCAACCCTCCATGACACCCAGAGCTCTGCCCATGTATACTTGATTGGAAACCATTCCTGGTTGAGACCTTCCCACTCAGCAGCTCCCCAGCTCCCCAAAGAAAAATACAGTACACCTTATTAAGGGGACATACTGGTCTGACTGGTCTAGCATAGTTCAAAATAGAGCTCTATTACACCTGTATGTTCATTACTGGTTTACATTACTACTGGATTTTCCTGATATCCAACTTTTCAGTTCGACATATGACTTTAATAACAGAAACATTCATGAATTAGAAATGGTTCCAAAAAGCACACCACTCAGCTAGGCAGGAAGCATTGTGAGAATTTAATAATGTGTTGTTGCTATTCGATGTACCTGACCGCATTGTCCTGAGCAATTCTCAGTTACTGGTTGCAAATGCACCTCCCGGTAATTACTGTTGCTACTTTTCCTACTGTACTATTGGGTCTTGATTTTACAGGGCCATTCCAGCAGTAAACATACGTTATTCAAAGGTGGTTGTGGCTAGCTGTTTGCAATGCACAATTTTCTGGGGACAGGTGAAAGTTGTGCTACTGACAAGCATTTCAATGAATGATGCCTGAAAAAAAATTTCATCAATAAATTTTGCAAGTTTGGGGTACTCCCCACAGCTCATAGCTGGCCCACATAAAATGGGTGCGTGATCAATGTAATGGAAAATTAACATTTATTGTGAAATCTATAAAAACATGGTTGAAACAAAGAAGTAAAAGCCTGTCTTTGCAAAACATTTGCGGTTAGGCAGAAAAAAAAAGTACTGACAGTAAGGAGTTACAAGGACAGTAAACTATCATATCAACAGTTAAGTAATGAGAAAAACAACTCCATATGTGGAAAGGAACTCGAATGTTCCAGGCTCCTGGCCTTGAGAGGTTGATAAGGAGAAGTGAAGTATAGTATAAAGGGAATATGTGAAAGTTGTCAGGAGCCCCTTACATAAGACATCTTGCCAATGTATCAGGTTGACTCTGCAGAGTCCAAAAAATAAACTTTATCTTTGCTCTTGCTAGCAAAGTTGAGTCGATTTAATTTACATGACAGTAAACTTGGGGGCTTGTCCGGGATCCCGCGACTGGGTAAGATTCTGAAGATTCCCAGGAGGCGTAGGCGCCAGTGCCTTGAAGGACTTTCACTTCATCTCGAATGCTAAATTGGCCCCTTTGCATGAGAGGGCTGGGAATCTATGGATCGCCCTGGCGCCGTGGTCTGAAATGAATAGGGTCGGGACAAGAGTCATGAATTAATTAATTCTACATAGAATCTCATTTTAATAGAATAAATAAATCAGGAGAAGGGTCCAGTGAACTCTCGAGTGGTATTCGAGTAAACCTCAAGGGAAAGGATTGCCGTCTCTCGAGTGTTTAAGAGGCAGCATGTTTAAGGGTGGTTTTAGACTTGGAGACACCACTGGCTGTGTTGGACTCGCCAAAGACGTACTGGGTACGTAGTTTCTTGGTTTACAAAAACCAAGGCATTGAGGTGGATGCGCCCAATGAGAGGGGACCTCCAGAGGTAAAAGCAAGTCATATTGGCAATAATGATAACGGTACCGTGAAAGATATAGAGAGCTGAACACTTTTCCAATAACGTAGGGGCAAACAAAAAGAGGGTCCACAGAGGACTTGGAATGGACAACCAAAAATACAATACATGCTAAATAATTATGGCCCAGAGTCAGTAAAGCAGTTAGAATTGTGGATCAAGGAATGTGGTTTTCTGGAGGGAAGAAGTTTTAGTAAAAGGCAGTTGGAAATACTGAGGTCACGGTTGGAGGAGAGAGAGAAGGAGAAATGGAAGGGAAAAATAGAACCGGTGAATTGGAGTGCTTCTAACATGTGGAAGGCTGAGGCTGATATCAGGGAAAGGAAATCTCAAGTAAAGGATAGATCCAATATGCGTAGAAACACCATTGCACATGTAGACGAGCGCAGAAAACAACCTAAAGAAGCTGTACAGCGTCTTAAGTCTGTTTCAGATCCTGACCTTGAGGCTGCTCTCCGAGACCAACAGCACCCCCCACGAGATTCGCCTGGCGAAGGTTCCAAGTCAGCGGCCGCTGCCTCAGGATCTGCTGAATCACCAGTAACATCTCATACCCGCAACCTACTGAAGCAGGAAGCCCAAGGGAAAGATGGCCACTCCAAGATAGAAAGGCATCCAGCCCATGATGGACGATGAGTCAGACGGTGAGAGTACTGACGTATGATCACCTAACCAGGTGGGTCTGCAAGCACCAATGGTTGAAGTTGCAGGTCTAGAGGGGTACCCCCTGTGGACCATGAAGGATTTGGAAAGTGCCTTTGGGCAGTTGCCTGACCTACGCGAGGTTGGAGGTAATAAGTTCGCTGAAGAAGTGACAAAGTTCTGTACTGAGTTCCATCCCACGTCACACAAGATGAGACATCTCCTGGGACGAAAACTAGGTGCCGATGTCACCAAAATCAAGTATAACTGGCCAACTGCAAATGTCCATGCCAGAGCAGCCAACCTGCAAGTGGAGCAGAATGGAGACTTTAATGCTTTTGTTGCAGAGCTAGCAACCACCTGTAGGGAGGCATTCCCGGTGCGAATGGACACGACCAAAATTGCAATGTGTAAACAATGGGAAGGTGAGACAGTGTCCCAGTATCTTACATGTCTCACCGAAGTCCATAACGCCCATAGTGGACTGAGACCACCTGAGGACATATCGTGGGCAGAGATCACGCTGTATGAGGCACACCTGAGAACAGCTTCATCAATGGGATGAAGGACAAAATGGCAAAAAAAGCAAAAGACACATGTATTACCTGGGACATGGGAAAGCTGAATTTGATAGAACAACATGCGATACATGCTGAAAAATTGCTGGCCCAAGAGAAGGATAAGCGGAAACTAAAGATGGAACAGCAAGCACATAAAGCTCAACTTATTATGATGCAAATGGTCACCCAGCCGTTGGAGCGAGGTGCTGCAGGAAAAGAGAGAGGCAGAGGTGTAGGTCACGGAAGAGGAAGAGGAAAAGGAAGAGGAAGAAGTCATGGAGGAGAGGCTGGCAGAGGTAGATCTGGCGGGTGCTCTGTTTGTGGAGCAATGGACCACTGGGCGAGACAGTGACCACACAGACAGCCTCAATCGGCCTTGAGGCTGGCCACAGGGTGATTGACAGGGGAAGGCTGAGGTGGAGGTGGGTAGCCCACAAGGTACAGGTAAGCCTCTTTCCTTTATGCTTGGCAACGAAGACTCGCTTATGCCAACCTCTTCTACTAACCTTACTGGCACTGAAACATGTCCCACCTCCATATTGAGAGCTGAGATTGTGAAGTGTGGACCATATAGAGTCATAGAGATGTACAACATAGAAACGGACCCTTCGGTCCAACCTGTCCATGCCGACCAGATATCCCAACCCAATCTAGTCCCACCTGCCAGCACCCGGCCCATATCCCTCCAAACCCTTCCTATTCATATACCCATCCAAATGCCTCTTAAATGTTGCAATTGTACCAGCCTCCACCACATCCTCTGGCAGCTCATTCCATACACGTACCACCCTCTGCGTGAAAAAGTTGCCCCATAGGTCTCTTTTATATCTTTCCCCTCTCACCCTAAACCTATGCCCTCTAGTTCTGGACTCCCCCGCCCCAGGGAAAAGATTTTGTCTATTTACCCTATCCATGCCCCTCATAATTTTGTAAACCTCTATAAGATCACCCCTCAGCCTCTGACGCTCCAGGGAAAACAGCTCCTGCCTGTTCAGGCTCTCCCTATAGCTCAAATTTCGCAACATCTTTCCGATAGAAGGAGACCAGAATTGTACGCAATATTCCAACAGTGGCCTAACCAATGTCCTGTACAGCTGCATCATGACCTCCCAACTCCTGTACTCAAATAAAGGAAAGCATACCAAATGCCTTCTTCACTATCCTATCTACCTGCGACACCACTTTCAAGGAGCTATGTTCAGTACAAAGATGGTGCGTAGAAGTCAATGCCTACCTCTATGTTATATGTGGAAGGTACGCCAGTTACCTTTTTGGTAGATACAGGGACAACATATTCAGTCCTTAAATCAAGCCAGTTCAGAGAGTCGACGCAAATAAAGATGAGTGGAAGGTTCCTGAACTCAATGGGTGCATCAGGAGTCGTGATACGAGAGAGATTTACCGCACCCCTATTGTGCGAAACCAGTAATGGGGAAATGTTCCAATTCCCATTTCTGTTATCGGAATTCTGTCCTTTAAATCTGATGGCTCGGGATCTCATAGTGAGATTGGATTTGCTCAGTACTCTGGCGTGCTTGCAGGTAATACAAAAAGAAGATTTCCCAGTGCAGGCTGTAAAATACAACTCATGACCCCTGATGTATGTCTATGAGTGGCGATTAAGCCAGAGAGCAATAAGTTGTGAGCGATTCACTCACCCTGGAAGCAAATAACCATGTTAATCCTATTAACACTGATTTTCTTGCTGGGGATATGCTGCACTGCACAGCACACATACACCGCGATGGCCCTGCCGAATCATATGAGAAGGATTGGTTCAGGAGATTGGTTAAACCAGATCAGTTGTTATTGTGCGAATTTTATTGGAATGATCACAGATGTCCAGTCAGTGTGAACTTATCTAAAGTATCTGTGACAGCAAGTAGACCCTATCTTTTTGATGTGGTAGGCTCTTTTCCTCACGTGTCATTGGTGAAGGTGTCCAGCGACAGGTGGCAGGATTTGGGACCATGGGTACTGAAGGCACAAAAAAACAAAAGATTGGGTCTTCAGGGACAATGTGGGCATCTGGTTCAATGCAGATATGCGGACATATAGGAAGAAACTAAATTGGCTAACTCAGGCAGATAGGGCAGTCTAGGTAACCCCCGCTAGTCCTGAAGAACCAAGGAAGATAGCCTGGCATTTTCCTAAGGTAGATGTCTCGGACCCAAGATTAAAAACGGTCCCTACTGAGTTGTGGGCAAAAGGCAAACATGATGTGGGGCTCATACGAGGCTGTGAACCCATAAGAATAACCCTGAAGTCTGAGTATTGTCCTTACAGAGCACAATACCTCTTAAACCCAAGGCCATAGAAGGAATTACTCCAGTCTTTGAATCCCTCCTAAAGGCTGGGTTGATAATCCCCAGTGAAAACTCACTGGCGAGAATCCCCATTTTTCCGGTCAAAAAGGCAAACATTCCCGGTGAACCGGAGGAATGGAGGTTTATTCAAGACCTGCAGGCAGTCAATAACGCTGTTGTTCCACGCGCCCCAAATGTTCCTAACCCCTATACTATATTAACTCAAACTCCATTGGACAGGAAATGGTTCTTTGTTGTGGATTTAGCAAATGCCTTCTTCAGTGTAACAGTACACCCAGATAGTCAATTCTGGTTCACTTTTTCATTCAAAGGGAAATCATATACCTTCACGCAACTTTATCAAGGTTACTGTGAGTCCCCCACCATATATAATGCGGCTCTACGCAGGAGTCTGGAGACTCTTTTTTTTAACCCCGGGGTCAGCGCTTCTGCAGTATGTAGACAATTGCTTAATAGCAGCTTTGACAGAGGAACAGTGTGAGAGAGATACCCTTGCGCTGCTCTGCCATCTAGCAAGGATAGGGCACAAAGCTAGTCTCACAAAGCTGTAATTTGAGCAACAACAGGTGAAGTTCTTAGGTCACTTAATATCTGAACAAAGGAAGGCCATTGGTCAGGACAGAGTTCAAGCAATCCAGCAAATTCCAAAGCCTCACACGAAGAAACAATTACTATCCTTTTTGGGCATGTGCCCTTACTGCAGAATGTTTATCTCACATTGTGCAACTCTTGAGACGCCCCTAAGTGACACAGCCCATGGAAAAGGGTTGCAGAACTAGAGTCCATTACAGTGGACCCCAGAGGCCAAGGGTGCCTTTGTTGAATTGGAAAAGCGCTCCAAACTACACCCTCACTGGGGATTCCAAATCCAAACAAACCTTTTGTACAAATGGTAGATGAGAAGCATGGCTACATGACATCTATGCTGTTGCAGGATCATGGGGGAAAATTGAGGCTGGTAGATTATTTTTCGGCTAAACTAGACCCCATAGCGGCAGGCTTGCTTAAATGCCTGCGAGCCAGGGCTGCAGCTGAAAAGGCTGTTGCAGCGTCCAGGGATATAGTCGGCTATGGTGAATTAACCTTTCTAGTCCCACATGCGGTTTCTTTACTGCTTTCCGACCAAAAGACAGCACAGATGTCAGCAGCACGTTGGCTCAGCTACAATACTGTGTTATTGGAGATGCCTCACATTATAATAAAGTGATGTAACATCCTTAACCCTGCTAGCCTTCTCCTCACAGAAGGAGACGGAGACCCACATGATTGTGTCACTGTAACTAATGAAATTTGCAGTCCCAGACCAGATTTGCAATCCAGATATGGAGTTTTTTGTGGATGGGTCAGCATTCAGGAGCACGGAGACAGGCCAGAATTGTGTTGAATATGCTGTAGTAACTACCCACAAGGAAGTCAAAGCAGGATCACTCCCTTCTCATCTGTCAACGCAAGCAGCGGAGCTGATTGCCTTGACTGAGGCCTGTAAATTTGCTGAGGGAAGGACAGTGAATATTTATACCGATAGCAGATATGCATTCGGGGTTGTACATGATTTTGGAATCCTGTGGAAACACAGGGGTTTCTTGACCTCCACTGGAAAGCTCATCACACACCATGGCCTGATTTCTGACCTCCTGGAAACTGTCCTATTGCCGAAGTCAATCGCTGTGTGTAAATGTGAAGCCCACACAAAAAATAACGATTCCGTTTCTCAAGGCAATACAAAGGTGGACGCAGCGACAAGGATGGCAGCCCAGCAGCCGCCAAGTGATCAGTTCGGCATGTGTATGACAAAAATTTGTCCTCCAACATCAGACGTGTGGGAGTTACAGTCACAGGCTGTGCCCGAGGAGAAGCGTGAGTGGACAAGGGCAGGGTGCAGCAGGAGGGAAGGGGTGTGGTGTGGCCCCAATGGTAAACCCTGTCTACCACGATCGTTATTCCCTTTCTATGCCAAACTGACACACAGTAAGGACCATGTGTCAAAAGGGGAAATGTATGATAGTATTTTGACACACTAGTACACTAAGGGATTTACTCATTACTCCCAGAAATATTGTGAGCGTTGTGTTATCTGTGCCACTAATAATGTGGGGAGGGGAATACAGATGAGTCAGGCAGCACATCCCCAACCCCAAAGATCCTTTGTATATTTACAGATATATTTTATTGAACTAACACTAGTGAAGGGAAAAGGTATTGTCTGGTAATAGTTGATATGTTTTCTAAATGGGTGAAAGCGTTCCCCACGTCTAAACAGGATGCCAGTGCAGTAGCCAAGGCTTTGCTAACTGAGATAATTCTGAGATGGGGCGTCCCAGAAAGGCTTAGTAGTGACAGTGGGACACCATTTGTCAATATTGCCCTATAGCAGATCGGTGATTACTTGGGAATAAACATGAGACAACAGTGTGCCTACCACCCAGCGAGCGGTGGGGCAATGGAAAGAGAGAATGCTTCCCTAAAAAATAAATTGACAAAATGCTGTGAGGAACGAGGGGTGACATGGACAAAGGCACTCCTGATTGTGCTCATGTATATGAGATCTAGGCGGACAGGAAGGGCCAATCTTAGCCGGTTTGAGATTTTGTTCGGTAGGCCGCCCAACACAGGAATTGGCCCAAGACCTATGGTAAGACAGATAACAGGCCACTGTGAGGATGAGATGTTGTGTCACTGTATAAAACTCTCTACACTTGTGTCTCAGATAAAGAATCAAGTGAAGGCAGCACTACCCCAACCAGCTGCACGATCTAGAACCTGGAGACTGGATAGTGGTGAAAGACTTCAGGAGGAAAAGCTGGAAGGCGAAGAGGTGGCTGGGGCCATTTCAAGTGCTCCTTACAACACAGACAGCTGTTAACATCACCGAAAGAACCACATGGATACACGCCAGCCATTGCAAATGTGTAGCTGGACCTGAAGAGACATCGGACAACACTGGAACCAAATAAGTGCAAGTAGTGAAACTCCGAAAACCAGATTGGACTTATATACATAGGGATTGTAAGGCTGCTAGATGCCTCATATAAATATGGGGCTGCCCAGGCTCACACTGTTAGCAAGCGCCCTGGTAGGGGCATCTGGGATACAGCTATGGATGGTAATCTTAACTGAGGGTGCTAAGGGGATCTTTATATGTGGCCCATGGCAGTTTAGTAACCAGGACAACTATAAATGGGATAATAAATACTTATGTAGGGATCCTTGTCGTCCCAGTGACTAGCCCTTAGTAGTAGCCACTATGGCTACAGGGACACCTGACATAGGAAATAGGCATTCTACTATCAAGGAAGGAGGTGCCAGGGCACGGGTGATAATATCCAAGGCTCAGAAGAGTGATGAGGGAGCCTGGTGGTGTGGAATAGATAGACCATTCTCCAACATCTATAGGCAGGTGAATATAGTGGTACAGTCACACACCCCCCCCACCCCCCCCGCCACCCAAGATGCAGTGCAGAAGATCCTGCAGGAGATAGTAGAACCAGGGCACGGCAACCAACCAAACCAGATCATGGACCTAACCCCAAGCAGGGCAGAGGGCATTAATGTCACGCCCGAACCCGGAAGGAGTCAGCCAGGGCTGGGAGCGAGTCTAACTCGGTAGTGGAATTGGCCCTTCATTAGATAAATGGCGTAAATGCGACACCAGTAGGTTGGAAGGTGCGAAGGGCCATCGCTAGTTGTGAAGGGAACAGAGCATGTGCTTTGGCCCTAATACAACACCAGAGATTAGAGATTTGCTATCCTTGTTGGATATGTTTGCACACAGCCCAGGGGTGGACTGCCAAGCCAATCACAGACAGCCTGGCAAGAAATGCTAGCTGCCTGCCTCTGTGGGTGGCAACTACCCTGACCCTGATAGGGGGAGCAATTAGGGAAAATTTCGCACCACCACCCGAACTCAAGGCTAACTGCAGTCCCAAGGCTGACACGCTGCTGACCACAGTCTTCCATATAGTGGAAGGCAGGGGAGAAATGTGTATTTGCACAAATCAGGGGAGACTCCATTTGAGTGTACTACGACGCTGTACTTGAACAATGATTCTTGCTCAGCAACCGACGCAAATGGCACGATTATCAACATTACTTGTTCCTTTATCAACAATCAGACCATGATGGCAGGTAAAATATGGGCCTGTGGAGAGAAAGGGTACCACCAGCATCCCCTGGGATGGAAGGGGTGCTGCTACCCGCGATACTGTCCACTGGCACGACAGTGTTCATCCCAAAGGTCAGTAATGGGACATCCCACAGCATTGGAATGGGTACACACTCGCAGACCCCTGGACTACACCAGGAGCGAACATTGGGTGGTCTATTCTCTTGGGAGCAGGGACAACAGTGGCAATAAACAAGATTAATGGCCTCGCATATAGTGTATTACTGTTAGCAAACAAGACAGAGGGAGGTCTAACATTCACTAATACTGAATTAACGGCAGTAAGGGAAGCAGTGATATAAAATCAGTTGGTACTAGACATACTGACGGCAGAGAGAGGGGGCGGCTGCCAAATGTTAGGTACTTTTTAATACTCCTGAGGAGTCCCAGAATATTACTAGTGTAATCAATCATATGAAGGTGGCAATAAGACTGCCTCCCCCAGCAGATGACTCCCGGTTCTAATGGCTTAACTCCCTTTGGGGAGGATGGGTGTATTGAATCCTACAGGCTTTACTTGTTGTAGGACTGGTTATTGCTCATAGTGCTTTGTATAGAACCCTGCTTGTGTACCTGCCTATGGCATTTGCTTATGAGTGCAGCGGGATACCAAATGGTAAAATGATCAGTGGCCCCACAGCAGGAAGATCCGATTGCGTGGATCCCACTATACAGTAATGCTGAAGTGTGTGATGTGTGAAAATGGGCTATGTATAGGGCACACCGGAGCAAGTGATGATACCACCAGAAAGCTGTGTTACAGGTAGATGGTGTCTGAGGAAAGGCCTGGTGCTCCCTATGCAGTTTGATGTATAGCTATCTGGATCTGTATATTTCTTATGTCATTATTGTCATAAAATGACAAAAAGGAGGGAAATGTAATGAAAAGTTAACATTTATTGTGAAATCTATAAAAACATGGGTGAAACAAAGAAGTAAAGGCCTGACTTTGCAAAACATTTTCAGATAGACAGAAAAAATGTACCGATAGTAAGGAGTTACAATGACAGTAAACTATCATATCAACAGTTAAGGAATGAGAAAAACAACTCCATATGTGGAAAGGAACTCGAACGTTCCAGGCTCCTGGCCTTGAGAGGTTGATAAAGAGAAGTGAAGTATAATATAAAGGGAATATGTGAAAGTCATCAGGCTCCCCTTACATGAGGCATCTTACCAATGTATCGAGTCGACTCTGCAGAGTCCAAAAATAAACTTTTTCTTTGCTCTTGCTAGCATTTGAGTCGAGTCAATTTAATTTCCACCGACAATCAAGCAGCTCTGTGGCATGATGTTAGCATTCCTACCTTTCATACCAGCTAGATCCTGGGTTCAAGTCCAGAGATGTGTTATAACAAAGCTGCAACAGATGGATTAAAAATATCTACTAAGTAGGTCTGCTCTCCTGAAACAGTCTCTTTCTCTAGAAGCCAGTGATAAGACCAGAAAACCTAGGAGCAGAAGTTAGGCCATTCAGCCCATCGAGTCTGCTCTACCATTCAATCGTGGCTGATAAGTTTCTCAACCCCATTCTCCCACTTCGTCCCTGTAACCCCCGATCCCCTTGGTATTCAAGAACCTATCTATCTCAGTCTTAAATAAACTCAATGAACCAGCCTCCACAGCCTTCTGTGGCAATGAATTCCACACACTCAGCACTCTCTGGCTAAAGAAGTTTCTCCTTATCTCCAGTCTAAAAAGTCTTCCCTTTCTTCTAAGACTGTGCCCTCAGGTCCTAGTCTCTCCTGCCAATGGAAACATTTTCCCAACATCCACTCTGTCCAGGCCATTCAGTATTCTCTAAGTTTCAATTAGACTCCCCCCCCAATCCTTTTAAACTCCATTGAGTAGAAACCCAGAGTCCTCAAACATTCCTTATAAGTTAAACTTTTCATTCCTGATACCTGGTGAGCATGAAGGAATTGTCCCCAGCACTTAGCTGAAACTATATTAAGAAGGATACCAGTCCCTTACTCACATGGGAGAAAGAACAATATAGTGTTGTTTAAGATGTCCCAAAATGTTTACAACCAACGTTTGAAGTGTAGTCAGTGTAAGAGATATCCATGACATGGTTTTGCTCTCCCCTGTTATTACAGTTTGGTAATGATTTCATTGCATTCTGGGATCTCCGTTTGAAACTAGCAAGGTTCACTGAACCCTATGAAAATGTAGGAGGCTTCAGTGGGAAAATTAATCCATGTTCCAGCTGAATTCACTGAACCCTGTTGGAGTGTGGTCTATTTTTCATTTTAAAGCGGTTTAGTACCCCTCAGAAAGGTTATGCTGTCTGAGTGAAGAATGCTGGTCAAATCACAGGGAAATCTTCCTGCCTGTCTTCAAATAGCTTTGTCAAGTCTTTTGCCCTTCACTGGCCTGGTAGGCAGTGTCTTTGCATTCAAACTATGTTATAAATAGCACCCGTGGCTCCTGTGGTGAAGGAGGGTCTTAGAGAGAAACAAGTGGACAGAACAGGAAAAGCAATTGGTGTTTAGTGAGATTTAGAGGCACTAATCAGAAACAGGCATTATTTGTGCCGACAGAAAGTCATTTAGGGGAATTGGTGTTGCCTAAGGTTTGAAACTTTGCTTATGGATAGCAGTCAATATGTCCAGTACTTTGACAGTCCATCTGAAAGATCAGTCAGTATCATCCAGTTCCAGTAATGCTTAACAAAGAAAGAAATTTCAATCCCTGGCATCTGATGCATCCATGAGGAAAAGCAATCATTATCGTTCTGAAACCAAGGTCATGCTCCACAGGTTCAATAATTCTCACAACTATTTGCTGCTGAGGTTGGTTCACTAGTTTGAACCAGTCATTCTTTGGTTCTTATATAAATACACAGGCTATGAATACAAGCCTATTCTTGCTGGATAACTGTACAAATGAAACTGGATTGAATTTTACTCTTTTGCAAATAGTCAAAGATAGCACAGTAATAGAATTACAGATTACATGTCAGCTGCCATTTTGATTCCAGCTTGGCTCCATTGCAGTTTCAGGTTTTAGTGAGATCCCTCAAGCTACTTCCCACTCAGATCACACAGAATTTATTATTTTCCCAGACACCTCCCTGAAATGACAGTGCGAAACCGTGCTTTGCTCTTGGGCTGAGCGAAGATGCTAGAGTGGATCATTGTTGGAAAGAAATTAATATTATAATTTGGATTAAACACGAAGACACAACGTGGGCCTCAATCCAGATGACCATGCAGGTCGGGTGTATTAGTGCTGACAGCAGTGTTCTGAAAGTATTGCAATTGACTGTATATACAAGGAACAAGGAAGTTATCAGTGAGTGAAGACAGTTATCAGTGAGTGGAGGTTGTTTTGGCTGGGAGTTCAGTACTCTGATGCTCAGAGCTGGGACTCCTGGTTGAGGGAGACCTGGAGTAGTAGGAGCCATGTTTGGGACCTCAGCTGATGAACACTATTTAAGACCTTTCTTTTATTCTCCTTGTACCTCAAAATGACACCAGATTGTGACGACAGACTACTTCTCACTGTATCTCCCTAGATATATGTGCCAATTAATAAATCATTCAGTCACTGTGTGATCGTTCAGTGGCGGAACGCAATGCAGTTGCTGCACAATATCCTATCCCTCACCATGAGTGGCTGTGCCTTAAGTTATCCAGGCCCTAAACTCTGCAATCCCCTTCCTAAAGCTCCCTGCCTCTGTACCTTTCTCTCCTCCTTTCGGACAGCATTACAAGCTCCTTCTTTACCCAAATGAGGAGTATTGTATCACGCTCTTTTCACCCTGTAAGTGGTTGAGATGTCACTTGTTGTAGCTTCTGACTATGACCAAAACATTACTTCCCTCTAACTTATTAATTATTTTGAGCAGTACAATGACATAATAAATAGGAGGAGTAGACACTTAGCACCTTCAGCCTACTCCACCTTTCAATAAGATAATGGCTGATCTGATTCATTTAACCTATTCTTAGTTTTTGTAGCTTCCTATGTCCCCTTCACAATTTATTTTCTCACCTGTCTTTGTGTCATTAGCAAATTTAGCAACCAGACCCTCAATCTCTTCATCCTTTCACAAATTGTGAGTGGTTGATATCCCAGATCCAATCCCTGTGACACACCACTTGTTTAATCTTGCAAACTTATGAAAGAATAAATTCTGCCTCCTCTCTGTTTCCTGATACTCAGCCAGTACTGATCCATGCCAATGTGCCACCACCGTCCCCGAGGTTAAGTTTTTATTTTGCATAACAACCTTTAATGTATCACCTTATTAAATGTCTTCTGAAATGAAAACCTTATGTAACGTGTGATTTAGGAGCCCTAACTCCTAATATATAATGCTGGAGTTTCCCTGGTTTCCCAAGGTCTGTAAGGTTGGGTAAAGGTAAGTTACCATTGTCTTACCAAACCAAATGGCTGTTCTCTCATGAGTGAGAGAGACAACTGGTGATGGTTTAAATGATAATGATTGAGTTTAAATACTGATCCTACAATAGAGGGATTGTAATTGATGCAACAGCTGAAGATTGTTCGATCTAGGATGCTGTTCTGAGACACATATGCAGGTACTGAGACTGAGATGATTAACCTTCAGAAAGTAGAACAATTTGAGGTTGCTATGGATCTAGTGAGTGGAAAGTTTTCTCTCAGTTTCCCTTTTACTTTAGTTTTATTTGGACTGCTGGTAGAATACTATCTTGATGGGTAGTTGCTCTCACCTCATCTCTGGAATCCCATTGTTTTGCTCAAGTTTGGAGTCGGACTGTAAGACTGTAGTCCTGGTGGAATCCATATCTGTCTTCTATAGTCATGAACATTTCCCTTTCTCACATGCTGAATGCATGAAGGGCAATAGTGGGAGATTTATAATTCAGCCCCCCAGCAGATAGCATACATCATTTAGCTTTCTCCTATTCTGACTGGTACAAATTAGATTGTAAAATGTAAAAACATAAAAACTTAGCAACGAATATTGTACAAAATTAGATTTCTTTGCTTTTGAAAGTACAGTCTGCTGCTTGGAAGCCTTTTTTTTATTAACTGTGTGCCTTACACCTTGTGTAAAGTTATTAACATTTGAAAATTTCCATTAATCCTTCATGAAATGTCCAGTAAGAGTATTTATATATATGTTATATTACCACATTACTACTCTATTTCTAATGCAAATAAATTGTTGCTAAATCAGCCTGTTATTGGAAATATGAAAGTGTGCCTTCAAATTGGGAATTTTCAGACTACACCTTACTTTCTATGGATTTCTATTAAGTAAATAAGAAGTATGGAGAATCAATTATACACTATAGCAATACCCATTGCAGTTGCTTAAGCTTCCTTCAGTTGCCCAATTCGACAGGATCTGGCTTATCCGGGTGTACAATTCTACAGGTTTCTGACTAGCTCCTTGGTAATGCCGTCAAGTGATGATCTTCCTGCTTGAACCCTAGCAGTAACCAGCAGAATCTTTGATTGTAGTCATTTGTACAAATACCTGATGGGCTTATCCAGGGCCCCAGATGCATTAGATACCAATCAAGAATGCAACACCTGACAAAGATTTCTCTTCCTTTGGTCTAAGAACATGATTATGAATGATTTTTTTTATTGTTACATGTACTTTACAGTAAGAACCATACTGTAGAATACAGTGAAAAGCTTTTTTGCTGTCATCATGATCTGGCGCCATTTTGAATAGCTTAAGAATAAGAAAAAGAAACAAAGATTTAACTTAAAGAGAGTCCATCAGTCCTGAGCCAGCTCATCATCAATGATATCTGTGCCCCATTCCTTCTCCACTGCCTCGTCACTGTCTACACCAGATGTTGAAGTCACCACTCTTACAAGTGCCATCTTTCACCACTGGGCTGATCCTTCTCCATCACTGCCTGCATCAGACCCACCAACGTCAGAGTCACCACTCTCGCCACTGGGCACACCTTGTCGATGTTGATGTGATGCCCTTCTGCCACTGCTTTGCCATTGCCAGTGCCTGACCCAACCAACGATGAAGTCGCTAACTCTTCAGATGACAGTTTTTGCCGCTGAAACCACCTCCACTGCTGTAGTTCTGCTGATAGCTGATAGTCAAGGGCATGATGGTCTAATAATAGTGTCTTTTCTTCACCCTAGTGGAGATTAGCTAAATTAGCAGAGATTAATGATTATTCTTCTTCCTAAAATGCAAATTCCAAAGGTTAGATTTATTTAACAACAAAAACTCTATCATTTATATTTGCATCTCTCATGACCTCAGGGCATTTCAAACTGCTTCAGAGCCAATGAACTAACCTTTGAAATGTGTCCACTGTTGTAATGTCAAAGGTAAAGTCGCTATACTCCTACCAGACCGTATGGCTACACTCTTGTTACAGGGAGAGGTGCTGTCTACTGGTAGTTTAACATGAAGGTCACCATAGCTCAGGTGAAGTGAAAGGTTGAGAAGGAGAGACCTTCAATGGCAACCTCAGTTGATGTAGGAACTGAGCCCATGCTGTTGGCATCAGTCTGCATTGTAAACCAGCCATCCAGCCAAATGAACTTACCAACTCCAATTTAGGAAAGAACTGTATAGTGCTTGGGCATGTACCTAAATATCTTGCTACTGTGCTGGCATATTATTACCTTAAACTGATCTCCTCCACCTTTATGTGCTCGTATATTATAGAGGGGGCAGTCTAAATAAGCAAGAAAGGATGGGTTGGGTTCAAGTGCATAGTCAGATTTGGAGAAAAGATCATTGTGGCTGTAACTGAGCTCCAAGGTGTTGGCCTGCAGGATTGCCCAAAACATGTTTATCTGGAAGCAAGAAAGTTGTTCAGGTGGGTGGGAAATGAAAATATAAATTATGGTGTTAACTGAAGCAAATGATGGCTCTTCCCCAGGTGTTTATCTGTCCATTGGAATTAAAGCCTCCTTAAGAAAACTGCCTAGTTTCAGCTTCACTTCAAAGAAATCAACATTATAAAAGGCTCACCTTTGCAATGACAATTGCCATTCCCTATTGACAAATTCTCACTGATAGTGTTCACTTTCACTGACTTGTTTGTAATAATCTCAGGTTTTGGAGAAATTTGCTGCTTTTAAGTGGAAAGTTACAGTGTGGTAGATATTGGATGTTTCTGACAATACACCGTAGGAGAGTGACCATTGGCAGGAATTAGCCATTTGTCTCTTGCATAGTCAGGAGATTGACTCTTTTAGGTGTACTTTTAAACCTTGGTGTTCATGCTTGGTTCAAAGTTTAGTGGATTACTTCATACCATCTTATTGCAATGCTCAATGGTTCCTTGTCACAGGCCTGTCCCAGTCTGTTCCTCTGATTCCATAGCAAGTTAAGATTTTCAATCTTGGAAGACCAGCTTACATAGATAGAATATACATAGAAAGGTACAGCACAGAACAGGCCCTTAGGCCTACGCTGTTGTGCCGAGACTTAATCCTAATGTAAAATATAGTAACTTAACCTACGCACCCCTCAACTCACTGCTATCCATGTGCATGTCCAGCAGTCACTTAAATGACCCCAATGACTTTGCTTCCACCACCACAGCTGGCAACGCATTCCATGCATTCACAACTCTCTGCGTAAAGAACCGACCTCTGATGTCTCCTTTATACCTTCCTCCTAATATCTTCAAACTATGAATTCTCATACCAGTCAGTCTGCCCTGGGGAAAAGTCTCTGGCTATTGACTATCTATTCCTCTTGTTATTTTGTACACCTCGATCAGGTCTCCTCTCTTCCTCCTTCTCTTCAGAGAGAAACGTCCAAGTTTATTCAACCTTCCTTCATAAGGCAAGCCCTCCAGTCCAGGCAGTATTCTGGTAAACCTTCTTTGCACCCTCTCCAAAGCCTCCACATCTTTCCTATAGTAGGGCGACCAGAACTGGGCACAATATTCCAAATGTGGTCTCATCAGGGACTTGTGGAGCTGCAGCAAAACCTCGCAGCTCTTAAACTCGATCCCCCTGTTAATGAAAGCCAAAACACCATATGCTTTCTTAACAGCCCTATCCACTTGGGTGGCAACTTTGAGGGATCAATGTACTTGCACATCCAGATCCCTCTGTTCCTCCATACTTCCAAGAATCCTGTCTTTAATCTTTTATTCAGCATTTGAGTTCGATCTTCCAAAATGCATCACTTTGCATTTATCCAGGTTGAACTCCATCTGACATTTCTCAGCCCAGCTTTGCATCCTGTCTATGTTGCACTGCAGCCTGCAATAGCCCTCAATACTATCCTCGGCACCTCCAACCTTTGTGTCATCTGCAAATTTACTAATCCACCCCTCAACCTCCTCATCCAAGTCATTTATAAAAACTACAAAGAACAGAGGCCCAAGAACAGAGTCCTGTGGGACCCCACTCTTCACTGTCCTCCAGGCAGAATACTTTCCATCTACAACCACACTCTGCCTTCCGTCAGCCAGCCAATTCTGAATCCAGATCGCCAAATCTCCCTTTATCCCATACTTCCTGACTTTATGAATGAGCCTACCATGGGGAGCTCTATCAAATGCCTTGCTGAAGTCCATATACACCACATCCACTGTTTGACCTTCGTCGACTTGTCATGACAGCTCCTCAAAGAACTCAATAAGTGAGGCATGACCTGCCCCTCACAAAGCCATGCTGACTGCCTTTAATCACACTATGCTTTGCCAAATAGTCATAAATCCTATCCCTCAGAATTCTTTCCACAACTTTGCTGACTACAGACGTGAGACTTATATTGTCTGTTAATGGTCTCCTCCTGTTTCTCAACCGACAGGTCTTTATGCAAGTTCTTCCTCTTGTTTGGAATACATAAAGCAGATGTTCTCTTCACAACAACAGTGTATGTTGAGATGGTCAGATGCAGAGGTAGGAGGTGCGTGGGAGAGGAAATGCACAGAAGAGAGGCATACAAGATTGAGGTGCACGGGAGAAAGTGTGCAAAGGGAAGAGGTCGAAAGGGCAGCAATAGCCATGTAGTATTGTGTGCAATGGCTCACCTTTGCCCTGTCAGAAGAATGGCACTTCCACAGGCTGAGGTTGTCTCTTTAGATGGTGGCAGACATGTGGCCTGATAAAAGAGGAGCTGCTGCCCACTGAACTTCATATCCATTCAATGCCATTGTTTCTTTCCAGGTTTCACATTGTAAGGCAATGAATAAAGTATCTGCCATTCTGTTTAAGGTGCTGGACAAGATGGTATTCAAAGTCTACACAGCCATCGTCATGGCTAAGGCCTGCATAGACTCATTAGAGAGTCCTGATTGAAACCTCATAGAGACAACCACCATCTCCATTCTAGGCAGTCTCACCATTGCCTGCTTCACCAGTTCCTCCTGTGATTGAGTTAGATTGTTCTGTCCTCTCTGCTAAAGTGAAGAATGCACATGTCTGGTTTGTCCATACCGAGTTGCTGATGCTCCTGTAATGTTATCCTTCTCAACAATAGCCCCAAGCAAAGTACCTTTGCCCAGTTGAGCAGAGCTTGGAAAGGATTGCGCCACCTAAAGGTGGGCACCCGCAGCTGCCCCTATGATCAGTTTCTAATCATGCTCACTTGTAGATCCCAAACCACCAGATAAAAACCCGACTAACTCTCTAAGTGGTCCCACCAGCATGCAGGTATTTATGGTGGAACATGGCTATATATCCTATGATAGTGCACTCTCAGAAAAAAAAGGTCTCCTGAGGAATCATCTTCATTCAAGTACAATAACGATTATTTAATTTGATTTGATTTATTTATTTTCATGTATATCTTGTTACAAAATACTATGACAAGTGTTGTATAGTGTCACTACACTTCAGCACCATTCCTGTCACCAGTGATGTAACTAGTGCCTTATTGGTTACACACAATTACAAAACCGGAATTTAAAAAAAACAAAAGAAATAAAAGAAAGCCAAAGGAATGAGAAAATCCAGATATTAAAGTCCGAATTAAGTCTTACCTCCATGCAGGCACCTGCGCCAAGCCATAGCCTGGAGTCTCGGGAGAAGCCACGTGCTTGCTATTGCTGACGCTGTAACCTCCAATTCTATAACTACCGCGAGTTGGAACGTGCTCAGGCAGTGCCCGCTCAAAGGCTCAGATCACTGGATCCTGGAAATACTCAGCCAGGGCCCACTCACAGGCTCTGATCACTGGATCGTGGAAATATTCAGCCAGGGCACACTCACAGGCTCTGATCACTGGATCGTGGAAACACTCAGCCAGGGCTCACTCACAGGCTCTGATCACTGGATTCTGGAAATACTCAGCCAGGGCCCACTCACAGGCTCTAATCTCTGGATCCTGGAAATACTCAGCCAGGGCCCACTCACAGGCTCTGATCACTGGATCCTGGAAATACTCAGCCAGGGCCCACTCACAGGCTCTAATCGTTGGATCCTGGAAATACTCAGCCAGGGCCCACTCACAGGCTCTGATCACTGGATCCTGGAAATACTCAGCCAGGGCCCACTCACAGGCTCTAATCTCTGGAAATGTGGAAATACTCAGGCAGGGCCCAATCACAGACTCCGATTGCCAATTAATGAAAGCCTGCAGATTCTTAAGATATTCCAATGCAACAATGTTATAATCATCACTTTCCCCAGGCCTCTCATTGTACAGCAATTGCTGAAGTGATGTGAGCATTTGTGCGAGCGATATGTACAACTGTCAATAGTTAGCTACATAATCCCTCTCTCTCGATCTGTGCCACTTAGCTCCAGTGTCTCCTAAACTACATCTGGATTATTTGTGGCAGCTTATCTTTAATCCTCCGTCTGTCTTGGGTTTTGTACTCATATTTTTCATGAGGAACCCAATAATAAATAGCCATGAATGAATGAAGTTTTACTATTTGTCTGCTGAATGATGTGCACTCTGTGATAATGATTATAAGACAAACAGATCATATTCCATCATGATTGAAGTGAAGGACAATGACAGAATGAGGCGATGAAGTGCATAGAAAGTCAAGGCTGGTTGCTACTGAAAGTTGAGTGGGTGTGAGGTGAGATGCATTGGAGCACGCAAAGCAAGTAAAAGTGAAATGAATATTGAAACCACGAGATATAGGAGAATGAACAAATGTGTTTGCTTTTTCTGACCTGGTTAAATTATAAACTACTTCCTGCAGTTTATTGAAGGTCAGGGCGTGATATTCCTGCTGCTCACCTCCTCACTTTCCTTGGGCCAAGTAAAATGTTTCATCCTCCAGAAGTTGGGGAACAGTCAGTCCCTCCTGTTCTTGACAGCAACTCAGAGTAACCCTCAGTGTGATATAACATTCAATTTGATCTCCACAAACAGCTCCTAGGTCCTAGCTCCTCCAAATTCCCTTTCTGCACTGTAAGATTGTGCCACTGTGCCTGATGCACAGTTTAAAAATGTAAAATCCAGAGCTCAAAATGCATTGCCTCAAATCAAGCTGAATTCTGATGCATTGATTTGGTCCAGGCTTCCACCTGACTTTTTGTAGTTGCTTTCACATTTATCTTGGAGTCAGGATCTATCTGATTCTATGGAGAGCGGGGATGAACCAACATGCAGCATCATCGGATAATCAGATCTTGGATTGTGCCTCTGTTTTCCGGTTAAGAAGAGCTTCTGTTCCAATAATGCCAATAACAAAAACTGATGGGGAGGAGAGTTAGAGAGAAGTCAGATGTGGAGAAATTGAACTACACAGAGAGGGTGGAATTCTCCCAGCCATTGTCATTGTGGGCAGTGACAAGTCAGCTAGTGAAATATAGTGAGATTGGAAAGATTATAGACATTCATAGAATCATAGCATTTTAGAATCAAGTACAGAAGATGCCCTTCGGCCCTGAAACATGCTCCTCCCTGTACTCGTCCCACTCTCCTGCATGCAGCAGCCTGGAGTCTTGAATGTTATGACACTTTGAATGCTCATCCAAATACGTTTTAAAGGCAGTGCATTCCAGATCCCCCACCACGATCAGGAGGACCATGGTTTTCCTCAAACCTCCCCTCTAAACCTCCCGACTTTCATTTTAAAATTAGGCTCCCTTGTCATTAACCCTTTGATTAAGGGAACAGCTGATTTCTGTTCACCCTGCCCATGCCCCTCATTATTTTGTACACATCCATCAGCTCCCCCCCAACCCTCTCTGCTTCAAAGAAAACAAGGTGAGTTAAACCAGCCTCTCCTCAAAGCTGAAATGCTCTTTCCCAGGGACCATCCTGGTGAATCTCCTTTACGCCCCCTCTCACGCAATCCCATCCTTCCCACAGGGTGGTGACCAGAACTGCATGCAGTGCTCCTGCTGTGGCTGAACCAAAGTTGAGTACAGCTCCAACATGACCTTCCTGCTCTAAACATCCATGCCACAACCAATGAAGGAAAATATCCTGTATGCCTTTTTAACTATCCTGTCCTGCCATCTTCAGAGACCTATAGACAAGCACCCCAAGTGAGTTCCTGTGAGGTTTCTGGTATCCTGCCATTCATTGTCTACTCCCTTGTCTTGTTCCTTGTTCTAAAGTGCATCGCCTCACTTTTATCAGGGTTAGATTCCTATAACCTTAAAACCTTTTTCCTCACTGTCAACACCTTGCCAATCCTGGTGTGCTAACTTAGTTATCGCTCCCCACGTATTCTCATCTATATTATTTATGAATATCACAAACAATAAGGAACTGAGCATCAATCCCTGCAGTCCAGCACTGAACACTGGACTCCAGTCACACAAACAGCCATCTACAATGACCCTCTGTCTCCTGTCACTAAGCTAATTTTGGATCTGACTTGCCAATTTATCCTGAATCCCTTGAGCTTTGACCTTCTTTATCAGTTCCCATATGGGACCTTTACAAAGGCCTTGCTGAAATCCAAATAAACTACTTACCCTATAAATTGCCTTACCCTGCTCTGAACCTTGGGTCACCTTGCAGGAAAATGCCACCAGTTTTGTTAGGCATGACAAAGCCATGCTAATTATCCCTGATCAAAGCCTGCCCCTCTAAATGGAGATTAATCTTCTCTTTCACTATTTACTCTAATAGTTTCCTTACCACTGATGTTAGATTCACTGATCAATAGTTCCCCCTGGTGTAGCCCGGCCAACCTTCTTGTAAAATGGAACCACGTTAACTGACTTCCAGTCCTCTCGCACCTCCCCTGTGGCCAGAGATGATTTAAAAATTTGTGTCACAGCCCCCATAATTTCTCATCTTCCACATCAGCCTGGGATATAACTGATCCAGACCTGGGGATTTGTCCACTTTTAAATCTGCCAGTACCCCCTCACCTCTTGTATCAATCTGCCCAAGGACGTAAGAGTCCATCTTATCGAATTCCTTCTTCTTCTGTCTGAACACTTGACCAATGTCCTCCCAGCTTCATGCACAGATTGCCTCCTTGGTCCCTAATAGGCCCTACCCTTTCCCTTGATGTTCTTGTAAAGAAATGAAGGTCTGATTTTCGGCCCAAGGTTTGAATGACGAGTTAAGAATCTCACTGGAGAACATCGACAGGCCCTTTTTGCGTGCATTTATGTCTCATTATTACCCATTCTCACTTAATTTATATATAGCTTGCTGTTCTCCAATGTGGCAGATAGAACCAAGATGGTGGCAATTCCAGATGTGAAAGTCAGGGCGGGTACCTGGTGGCTGCCCTTTACCACTTGTTCCTCCGGGCCACAATCTTAGCGAGCTGTCCCGAACATTACAGGGCATGCTCAGGATAGCAGCTGTGGAAATCCTATCCCCAAAGGTTGGACAGGCATCTGCTTTCCCAATGCTGCACTTTGGAGCCTGCAGACAACCTGCATGTGGCTGCCAGATCACCTTAAATACAGGAATGAGCACTGCTCTGATGGTGCACATGGGCGTTCACAGCTTAATTTCTGAGTGCTCATTCAATTCAGGTCTGCTTGAATGCTTACAACAATGACTTACATTTTTACCTTTGTTCATTCATTCAGAACCTCCAGGCTCACAGCATTCGGAGCGACGCTCCTTCATCAGGTGATAAAGTGAGTGTTTTGTACTGGATAGCTTGTTGAGTGTTACTGAGCTGACTTGCGCCTTGTAGATGATACAAAAGCATTGACTTCACTGGGGCAAAAACATTTCTGGGCAGAACTGAGTGGAACAAGAGGTGGCAGGAACAACGACAAATGAACAATGGATGACCTTCAAAGGGGTCGGTTTGGGCACAGACAATGTATTCCCTGAAATGGGAACAGTAAAACAATCAAATCCAGGGGTCCCTGGATGATAAAGGAGGTAGAAATTAACATAAAAATGAATCTGTGCTTCTGATGAGTGCCAGGTAGAGAATAAAATTGAGAACCATCAAGAATATCAAACATACAGAGAGGAGGTGAAAAAGCAAATAAGAGAAGCAAGAAAAAATAATGAGAAAGGACTGGCAGCCAATGTAAAGAGTCTTTTCTGGCCATATTATTGGTGAAATAGTGGTCAAAGGAGGAGTAGGTATGATTACGGTCCAAGAAAGGGAAATTACACCTGGACAGGGCAGTAGTGTTGGATGGACTGTTGTTAGTTAAAGTTGATAATACAGGAGGACCAGAGAAGATGCATCCAAGACTTTTGAAAGGAAATTGCAGAGGCACTAGCCACAATCTTTCATCCTTCCCAGAATCAGGGAGATACTGGAAGACTGGAAAATTGCAAACATTGCGGCCTTGTTCAAGATAGGCTGTAAGGATAAATCAATTACATACCAATCAGTTTAACCTCAGTGATGGGGAAATTTTGATAGACAATATTCAGAATTGAATTCGTTGCTATATAGAGAAAGGCAGTTTGGTTAGGAAATGTCAATGTGGATTTCTCAAGGAGAAATCTTGTTTAACTAAATTGCTGGCGTTTTTGAAGAGGTAATAGAGAGGCTCACTGAGGTTGACACTGTGGATATGGTAGACATAGACATTGACTTGCAGCCCACACGCTGCTCTGGAGCACGCTGCTCTCGTCTGCTGCTGTTCCAGAATTCGCCTCCAGAGCTAAGGGGAGAGAAAAACAATAGGAGAGATAAAAAAAGGACAAAGAAAGAGAAAGGACAGGTAGAACAGAGGAGCGCTGGCAGAATGTCTTAACCTTGCCAGGTCCTGGAGCAGGGCGGGCAGCGGGCTCCAGAACAGTGTGTGGGCTCCGAGTCGCGGAGCAGTTCTAGAACGGCGCTGGGAAGTGAGCCCCAGAACAGTGTGGGGAAGGGAGGCCCAGAACAGTGTGGGAAATGGGAGTCCCAAAACAGTGTGGGGAAGGGAGGCCCAGAGGAGTGTAAGGAAGGGAGTCCCAGAACAGTGTGGGGAAGGGAGGCCCAGAGGAGTGTGGGAAAAGGGAGTCCCAGAACAGTGTGGGGAAGGGAGGCCCAGAGGAGTGTAAGGAAGGGAGACCCAGAACAGTATGGGGAAGGGAGTCTCAGAACAGTGTGGGGAAGGGAGCCCCAGAACAGTTTAGGGAAGGGAGTCCCAGAACACTGTGGGGAAGGGAGCCCCGGGACGGCGTGGGGAAGGGAGCCCCAGAATGGCGTGCAGAAGTGAATCCTGGAACTGCGTAGGGAAGCGAGTCCTGGAGCAGTGTGGGAAAGCTGCTTCGGGTGAGTGCTGGTAGCGAGTCCTAGGTGGAAACAGTCCTGGAACTTACCTTGCTGCTGGTGTGGAGCAGACTGAGGGCTTGGAGCAAGTAGTGACAGCTGTTGGAATGGGGTATTACAAGGATGGCCAGGACATCCTGGGTTGAGCTGCTACAGTGTCATGTTTATTTGAAATTTTTTACCTGACTGTCATGTCAATTCTTTACAATATCTTATTTCTAACTTATTATTTAAACTCTGTATAGTAATGCAACTACTTTTTACTCCTCTATTGTATCCAAGATTTGTACACTGTTACTTGTACCTAAGATGGATCCATAAGAGGCAGACAATGTAAAATGCTTTTGATGTACTACTCTACTTCTGCAATGGAGCACACACAACAATAAAAGATATTCAATTCAGGAGGTATTTGATATAGTGCCACACAATAGTCTTTTGAGGAAAGTTATGGACTAACAGCGTCAGTAGCAGTGTGGATATAACATTGGCTAAGTGGTAGGAAACAGGGAGTAATGGGAGAAGTGAGGACTGAAGATGCTGGAGATCAGGATCAAAACGTGTGGTACTGGAAAAGCACAGCCGGTCAGGCAGCATCCAGGGAGCATGCGAATCAACATTTTGAGCATAAGCTCTTCTTCAGGAATGTCCTAATAAAGAGCGTATACTCGAAACATCAACTCTCTTGCTCCTCGGATGCTGCCTCACTGGCTGTGCTTTTCCAACGCCACTCTTTTCAACAGGAAGTAATGGTCAATTGATGTTTGTCAGATGGAGGGAGGTTCACAGTGGAGGTCCTCAAGAATCATCAAGGATATTGGGATCCTTGGTTTTCCTGATAGATATCAATGATCTGATGAAGCAAAACATGGGAGAAATGCAAGCTCTGAGGAGGACAGTCTAGAACTCTAAAAAGACTCAGGCAGGTAGGTAGGTAGTAGATGAGGTTCAATGAAGAGAAATATGATGTGATGCAGATTGGCAGGAAGAACATTGAAAGACATGAGAAAGTAGGGAGTTGAAGAAACAGAGGGACCTCTGTGTATATGTGTACAGATCATTGAAAGTGGCAAGAGAGTAAGAGAGAGAGAACAGTAACTGAAGCATACAATGCCCTTAGCATCATTAATAGGGCATAGAGGACAAGAGCAAGGAGTTGAATTGAATTGAATTGAATTGAATTTATTGTCACATGTACCGAGGCACAGTGAAAAGCTTTGTCTTGTGAGCAATACAGGCAGGTGACAGAGTTAAGTAGCATAGATAGTAAATAGTAGGTAAACAGTGTCAAAAACACAGGTATAGGTGAATGTTAAGAGTTTGTGAGTTCATTCAGTATTCTAACAACAGTAGGGTAGAAACTGTTTAGAAACCGGCTGGTGCGTGTGTTCAGGCTTCTGTACCTTCTCCCCGATGGTAGAGGTTGTATAAAAGCATTGCCAGGGTGGGATGGATCTTTGAGAATGCTATTGGCTTTTCCTTGACAGCGGGCCTGGTAGATGGATTCTATAAATGGGAGATTGGCCTTTGTGATTGTCCGGGCCGAGTTCACCACTCTCTGTAACCGTCTCCATTCTTGAATGGTACAGTTGCCATACCAGGTAGTGATACATCCAGACAGAATGCTCTCAATGGTGCACCTATAAAAGTTGGCAAGGGTATTTGCTGTCATGCCAAATTTCCTCAGCTGCCTGAGGAAGAAAAGGTGTTGTTGGGCCTTTGTAATCAGTGCATCCACATGAAGAGTCCAAGAAAGTTTGTTGTGGATGACCACTCCCAGGAGCTTGACACTCTCCACTCATTCCACCTCTGTGCTGTTAATGTGTAGGGGGGCATGAACAACATCCCGAAAGTCAATAATGATTTCCATGGTTTTGCCAGCATTGAAAGCTAGGTTGTTCTCAGTGCACCATTTTTCCAGGTGTTTCACATCCCGTCTGTAGTCTGTTTCATCGCCATCTGAGATTCGACTGACTATGGTGATGTCATCAGTGAACTTGTAAATGGTATTAGTCTGGTATTTGGCGACACAGTCATGAGTATACAGTGAGTACAGTAGGGGGCCGAGTACGCATCCCTGGGGGGCTATAGTGTTGAGTGTTAGTGAGGATGAAATATTGTCCCTAATTTTCACTGATTGTGGCCTGTGGGTCAGGAAACTGAGGATCTAATTGCAGAGAGTGGGGCTTAGTCCGTGATCACTAAGTTTAGTAATCAGTCTGGAGGGAATAATAAGTGTTGAAGGTTGAACTGTAGTCAACGAGTAGGATTCTTATGTAGCTTCTTGGTGTCAAGATGTTCTAGGGAGGAGTGAAGGGCAAGTGATATGGCATTTGACGTGGATCTGTTGGTCCGATAAGCAAATTGAAGTGGGTCAAGAGCAGTCGGGAGGCTGGAGTTGATTAGTGCCATGACCAGCCTTTCAAAGCACTTAATGACCACCGAAGTTAGGGCCACTGGGCCATTGGAACTTGTATAAGATACTTGCTTGACCTCAGTTGTAGCATTATGTACGCTACATGGGCATCACGTTATCTGAAGGATGTGAATGCATTTCAGAGAGTGCAGAAGTAATGTAGAAAGTAGGGTCCAGGGAGGAGAACGATCAGTTTTGAGGATAGATCAAAGGTGTTGAGATTGTTCTTCATGGAGAGAAGAAGACCAAGATCTGAGGTTTTCAAAATCATGAGCAGGCTGGATAGAGTAAACAGGGAGAACCTGTTCCTGCTTATAAAAGAAACGGATATAAGAGGGCTTAGTTTTAAAGAAATCTGCAAAAGAAATGAGGGTAAAGTGAGGTAAATCCTTTTCACTCTCTGAGATGTTAGGGTATAGAATACATTGCCTGGAACTGTGGTGGAGACAAGTTCACTTGAGGCATTCAAGGGGCAATTGGATAATCATTTGGATTAAAATAATGTGCAATGATGTGAGGAAAATGCAGAAGATTGGAACTAGGTAAGGATATTAGTTTGAGGGGCCAGTGCAGGCATGATGGGCTGGATTTGTTCCTGTTTCACCATGATGTTTCTGCGATTCTGTGATTCCCAGCCCATGACTCACACTTGCAGCCATAGTACTTACATGGCTAGTGTAAATCAGATTCTGGTGAAAGGTTAACAACTGTTTCCCTCCTCCCCCTGGCATAAGTGTTATTTCCCACATGCCAACCCAGAACCTTTAAATGGCCCAGGCTTTGCTGCATTTGGGTGTGAACTGTTTCAGTATCTCAGGGGTCACAAATGATACTGAACATTGTGTATTCATCAGCAAATATCTTCACCTTATGATGGGGGAGCTGGGGGGCAGGATTCATTGATGAAGCAGCCGAAGATGGTTAGGTCGAGTATTCAACAGAGGTTCTACAAGGAACTCCTGCAGAGGTGCCCTGGTGCTGAGATGATTGACTTCCAACAATCACAATCATCTTCTCGTGTTACGTAGGATTTCAACTAGTGGAGAGACTTCCCTTGACACCTGTTGATTCAGGTTTTGGTGGGGATTCCTTGATATCATACTTGGTTAATGTGACTCACATCATGAGCTGTCACTGTCACCTCCCTAAGTCTAAGTGGAAGAGTAGTCATGTCATGATGGATTCTCATCAGTCAGAGATGTCCCACTACAGTTAGTCAAGGGCAGAGTCTGAACTCAGTCACAAGCTTGAATATAGTCAGTTAATCCTTTGGAATGGTCAGAGTTGGAGTTCCAACTCGCTATATTCCAGGGAGTGCACCACAGTGAGTCTTACGGGTCCAGTGTATTCAGTCTGAGATGAGCTGTAGGTCAGTCAGGGAGATACATAGAGATCAGTTAGGGTCCTGGTAATAGAGTCACAGAGTCATAGAGATGTACAGCATGGAAACAGAGCCTTCGGTCCAACTTATCCATGCCGACCAGATATCCCAACCCTGGCACCTGGCCAATATCCCTCTAAACCCTTCCTATTCACATACCCATCCAAATGCCTTTTAAATTTTTCAATTGTGCCAGCTTCCACCCCATCCTCTGGCAGCTCATTCCATACACAAACCACTCTCTGTGTGAAAAAGTTGCCTCTTAGGTCTCTTTCATATCTTTCCCCTCTCACCCTAAACATATGTCCTCTAGTTCTGGAATCCCCCACCCCAGGGAAAAGACTTTGTCTATTTACCCTATTCATGCCCCTCATGATTTTATAAACCTCCATAAGGTCATCTCTCAGCCTCCGACGCTCCAGGAAAAACAGCCCCATCCTATTCAACCTCTCCCTATAGCTCAAATCCTCCAACCCTGGCAACATCCTTGTAAATCTTTTCTGAACCCTTTCAAGTTTCACAACATCTTTCCGATAGGAAGGAGACCAGAATAGCATGCAATATTCCAACAGTGGCCTAACCAATGTCCTGTACAGCCGCAACATGACCTCCCAACTTCTGTACTCAATACTCTGACCAATAAACGAAAGCATACCAAACGCCTTCTTCACTACCTATCTACCTGCGACTCCACTTTCAAGGAGCTATGAACCTGCACTCCAAGGTCTCTTTGTTCAGCAACACTCCCTAGGACCTTACCATTAAGTGTATAAATCCTGCTAAGATTTGATTTCCCGAAATACAGCACCTCACATTTATCTAAATTAAACTCCATCTGCCACTTCTCAGCCCATTGGCCCATCTGATCAAGAACCATTTGTAATCTGACGTAACCTTCTTTGCTGTCCACTACACCTCCAATTTTGGTGTCATCTGCAAACTTACTAACTATACCTCTTACGCTCACATCCAAATCATTTATATAAATGATGAAAAGTAATTGGCCTGGCACCGATCCTTGTGGCACTCCACTGGTCACAGGCCTCCAGTCTTAAAAACAACCCTCCACCACCACCCTCTATCTTCTACCTTTGAGCCAGTTCTGTATCCAATTGGCTAGTTCTCCCTGTATTCCATGAGATCTAACCTTGTTAGCCAGTCTCCCATGGGGTCATTCATCTCTGGGAGCTGTTCTTTCCAGTTATTCTGGGAGGTGGGCCACAGTCAGTCCTGGGGATTTGTTCACTGAGTGTAAAGGTGGGATATTAGGGACCACTGCTGTGGTAGGGAAGTCTGGGGAATAAACTGTTCGTATTTGCCAGCATGCTCTTGTTTAAAATGCTGCCTTTCTTGGGTGATATCGGGGCAGAGGCGAGAGGACAAAGTTTTATTAATCCAACTGACATTGCATATCTGACCGGGGAAAGTGAGGACTGCAGATGCTGGAGAATCAGAGTCAAAACGTATGGTGCGAGAAAAGCACAGCAGGTCAGGCAGCATCCGAGGAGCAGGAGAATCAACGTTTGTGTCACAGGGCTTGTTCTGTATACTTCAGCATAAGATCCACTGTTGTGAAAGTTCATATAAGGTTATTCCATGGATCTTCATTGCCAGAGTCCTCCTTGTCTCACTATTTGCAGGACTACAGCCCACTCTCATTTGTGAGTGATGTGATTGCTGACTGCTCACATTACTAAGGACCTGATTTCTTGCGGATGTCCACCATGCAGGTTCATTGGAGCCATGACCAATGGATCCAGCTACAGCAGAGGTTATTGTCACTGTGGCCGCAGTGCAACAAAGGTGCAGAAGAATTGAGGATGGGCCTAAGGGTACAGAAGCCCTTGAGTTTCTTATCCCTGATGTCACTTCCTCCGGGTTAGCAATGTTGCTCCAGACTGAAGATGTCCCGGGACATTGTCACTGACCAATGCCATTTGCTGAATTGGGCCATGCGATCTGAAGGAGTGTGTGGTCAACCTATCCCAGTGTTCATCAGACTGACAGCTGTGTGAACATTTTTATGCAAATAGATGTTTTAAGGGTCGACTGGGGACCTTACAACCCTCAACCTACAAATATATCAAGGCTGTTACAGATGGAATTTGTGCCAATTACACTGGTTCGTCACATTTCCCACAGTGAGATCAGTGCTGCAGTGCAGGGAGTAGACTTTGCCAACAATAAACTTGGTTTCACTCAGGTGCAGGGCACTATTGACTGTACATAAGTTACATTGAGAGCACTGTATCAGAACACAGCAGAGATTATTCACAGAAAAAGCTTCCATTCCATCAATGTACAAGTCATTGATGATCATCGGTATCACATCTTACAAACCTGAACTGGATATCCTGGGGTCTGCCTTGATACCTTGAGCCTTCCGAATTCTCACATATCTGCTTCATTTTAAAGGCCTGATGCCTTAAAAGGATGGCTGCTTGGAGACAAGTGCCACCCTCCCCAATCAAGGGCTGATGGTAACATTACACAGGCCTCTGACTGAGGCTGGGCAATGATAGAATTCTAGGCGAAGGTGGGTACTGCAGATGCTGGAGATTAGAGTCAAAATTAGAATGGTGCGGGAAAAGCACAACAGGTCAGTCAGCATCCGAGGAGCAGGAAATCAATGTTTTGGGCAAAAGCCCTTCATTAGGAATGAGGCTTGTGGGCCAAGTGGGCTGAAAGAGAAATGGGAGGGATGGGTGGGGCTGGGGAGATGGTCGTGAAGAATGAGATAGGTAGACGAAGGTGAGGGAGAAGGTGATAGGTTGGAGAGGTGAGTGGAGCAGATAGATGGGAAACATGATTGGCAGGTCAGGAGGGAGGTGCCAAGTTGAGGGCTTGGGACTGGGATAATATGGGGGGCAGAGGAAATGAGGAAACTGATGACATCCACATTGATCCCGTGTGGTTGCAGGATCCCAAGGCAGAATATAAGGCGTTCTTCCTCCAGGCGTCCTTGGTGGAGTGGGAAAGGGAGTTGAAGTTTTCAGCCATGGGGCGGTGTGGTCGGTTGGTGTGGGTGTCCCAGAGATGAAGGGCTTATGCCTGAAACGTCGATTCTCCTGCTCATCGGATGCTGCCTGACCTGCTGTGCTTTTCCAGCACCAGAGTTTTGACTCTGATCTCCAGCATCTGCAGTCCTCCTATTCTTTCACTAAGGCCCAGCAGGGGCCGATGAAAGGCCACCTGAAGATGAGGATCAGTCTTGGGGGAGCTTTGCAGAGTGTGCAGCGTAATTGTTGCATGCTGTGTTCTGCACAGCTGTAGCAAGCAAAAAAGGGATGTGATGGACTCTAAAGAGCTGGGAGTGCAGCAAGCAGACTTGATGTGAGGAAGGTGAGGATATTTAGAAAGAGAAATGCCATATTCACTATAATTGAGCAGAGTAGCATGGGGAGCAACAAGTCAGATCGAATTTAACTGACACCACCTCCAATAAATCCACGTTGGGGGAATTAATCATTCATTGACATAGATTTGTTGCTGCTTGAAAGGTGAGCAACCTCTGTTTATTCCCAGAAGCCAATGCACCTTTTCTTCATTTGGCCTTTTGCTTTTCTTGTTATTCAATAAAAGCTAATGATATTAAATGATTGAATATTTTCTGACATGTACTGCTCCAACATTGAATAGGGACAAGATGTAATGCCACCCTGAGCCAGTGTTCTAACATCGTAAGATACTAAGAATTGGAGGCTTGTGTAATTAGATTTTTGTAGCAGTTATCATAATAGCCAATCAGATATGTATTAATCGAAAGTAGTAATACCTTACTTACTCCATTCTGAGGAAGTCATACCAGCCTCAAAATATTGATCCTCTCGCTCTTCATATTTGATGCCAGATGTGTTGAGTTTCTCCAGCATTTTCTGTGCTTGTTTCAGATTTCCAGAATTTGCAGTATTTTGTCTTTACTGCTACTACGGATGTTAACTTCTATTTACAAAGAATGCCATTGATGTGACTCAGAAGCTCTTTATTTAACTTCTCTCCCAACCTGTTTTCTGTGAGTGGCTATTCACAGCTGGCAGAACATGCCTGAGCTTTAAACATGGTACTGGTGGTGGAAATACCAGAAGCTCGCAGTAATGGTGAGTACTTCCACCGCGTTGAGCACCCAATAGTGCCAGAGTGGTGCCACGTAATGCGAAAAGTAGCAAAGACCTATGAGAGATTTGGCTCATTTTTGGTAAAATTCAACCCGTAGTTCCTAAATAAGGAGTGTTCTGCGATCTGTTTCTCAGCTTTGAGGTAACTCATTTAAAATATTCCCCTTTCTCTATTCTTAGAAGATACTCCTGTTTTCAGTCTATATGTGAATCTAATATCTTACTGCCACCATTTTTGCACAGGGAGTGAAAAATATCCTGATAAATTAAGCAATAAAAATTCAGAAATCATGCAGAAGAAACAATTATCAACCTTTCTTTTCAATCACATGTTACACTGTACACATTCTAAACAGAATCATTCCTGTAATAGATGGGCTATAACAGTGCAATTAGCTATAGTGAAGAAACCAATGATGCTGTTCAACACACCCTTATAAACTAATGAGTCAATTTCCCAGATAATACTACATCAGAAATTATATTTATAATGTATGCATCATTACCTCGAAATCCAATTCATGTCTCTATTTACAATAACGGTACATTTTACATGAATAATGTTGGCAGCAGTGTTATGCAGCTTGAGTATGTACATCTGGACCAGTTGCCCTGAAAAGCTTTTAAAAACTTTCTCATGGGTGACTGTCATCATTAAAACTTTGTGGGTTAATGCAGGATTTAAAAAAATCCTTGCAGTTGAAAGCCCAGTTTAGGTTCCAAATGTTTACAGTGCAAATGTACTGGTTAATGTCAAAATGATACATACAGGCAAGAACTCTTAGGGCTAGAGTCCAGTTCACAAATCCCAATCTGATTCATAGTTTGAGGTTACAATTTGCAGCAATTTGAACAGATATGTATCCCATCACAGACACAATAGCTACCCTGAAGCAATTTAACACTGGGAGAGTGATAATGAAGGTGTAACATGCACTCCTTATTCAGAGAAAATTTACTGCCTTGCAGAACTAACAGCTACTCAGATGACCAGCATCACTGTGGTCCCTGGAGTGTCACTGGTATCGGTGGCCACTATTGGGACTACAGGCAGTCCCAACACATGAAGAAGGCCAGATAAGTCTAAGTTTTGAGGTATCACTAAAAAGGATTTGAGGGAATTCATTCAAGAGGTCAGGGATGAGTATTGAAAGAGTGGATGTAGGTTTGCTCGCTGAGTGGGAAGGTTCGTTTCCAGACGTTTTGTCACCATACTAGATAAAATCTTCAGTGAGCCTCCGAATGAAGCACTGCTGGTGTAGCCTGCTTTCTATTCATATGTTTGCATTGCCTTGTGTTGGTGATGTCATTTCCTGTGGTAACATCTTGTCCTATGGTGATGTCATTTCCTGTTCTTTTTCTCAGGGAGTGGTAAATGGGATCCAAGTCAATGTGTTTGTTGATAGAGTTTCAGTTGGAGTACCATGTTTCTCGGAATTCTTGCGCATGTCTCTGTTTGGTTTGTCCTAGGATGGATGTGTTGTCCCAGTTGAAGTGGTGTCCTTCCACATCTGTATGTAAGGATACTAGTGAGAATGGGTCATGTCTTTTTGTGGCTAATTGATGTTCATGTATCCTGGTGGCTAGTTTTCTGCCTGTTTGCCCAATGTAGTGTTTGTTACAGTTCTTGCAAGGTATTTTGTAAATGACATTAATTTTGCTTGTTGTCTGTATAGGGTCTTTCAAGTTCATTAGCTGCTGTGTTAGTAGGTTTGTGGGCTACCATAATGCCAAGGGGTCTGAGTAGTCTGGCAGTCATTTCCAAGATGTCTTTGATGTAGGGGAGAGTGGCTAAGATTTCTGGACGTGTTTTGTCTGCTTGTTTGGGTTTGTTCCTCAGATATTGGCACTGTGTTCATTCGGTACCCATTCTTTTTGAATGCACTGTATAGGTGATTTGCTCTGCGTAGTTCCTTTGTGCTGCAGTGCATGTTAGCTCATTGAAATAATGTTCTAATGCAGCTTCGTTGGTGGTTGTTGGGATGATTGCTTCTGTAATTCAATATTTGTTCTGTATGTGTTGTTTTCCTGTAGATGCTGGTTTGAAGTTCCTTATTGGCTGTTTGCTCTACTGCGACATTTAGGAATGGCAGTTTGTTGTTGTTTTCCTCTTTAGTAAATTTTATGCCAGTAAGTGTATTACTAATGGTCTTGAAGGTTTTTTCTAATTTGTTTCATTTAGTGACAGCAAAGGTGTCATCCACGTAGCGGACCCAAAGTTTGGGTTGGATGGTTGGCAGAGCTGTTTGTTCGAGTCTCTGCATTACTGCCTCTGCTAAGAACCCTGATATCGGAGATCCCATGGGTGTTCCATTGGTTTGTCTGTAGGTTTTGTTGTTGAAGGTGAAGTGGGTTGTAAGGCATAGGTCCACTAACTTGATGATGTTGTCCTTGCTGATGAAGTTGGTGGTGTTTGTGTATGTGTCTTTCGTTCTTATAATAATGTAGTCAGTGTTACCTTGGCCAGTCAAGCAGTTAGAGTTGCCACCCTTCTTTAATGTTATAGACCTTTACTTACCATGAGTGATGGTGAGATAATGCCTTTAAATATTCATTAATTGTTTATTCAGTAAGCTCATGGGCAGGCAATCCTTCTGACACCATCCCCTCCCCTGTAAAATTTAAGATGCATTTTCTGGAGGAGGCGATGTAGTGGTATTGTCACTGGACTAGTCATCTGAAGATCCTGGAAATGTTCTGGGGACTCAAGGTCGAATTCCACCATGGCAGGTGGGATTCCTAATTTACCTTTAAGAAAGGAAATCTACATTCCTTTCTTGGTCTGGCCTACGAGTGACTCCAGTGCTATAGCAATGTGGTTTTGTACTCAGCCTGCTGAAGTGAACTGGTAGGATATTCGGTTTTACCAAATAGCTAATAAATCTCAAAGAGGGAATGAAAATGGACAGACCACCCGGGCCTTCCTAGGCCCCGGTAAAGATAATGACAAACTCAGTCTGCGGACCCTCCGAAATCCCTCCTCACCACAATGTGGGAGCAAGTTCTAGAACTGGGAGTGCTGTCTCACAAACTAGCCAAATAACAGCCTGACAGTCATACTCAAGGAATCATATCTCATTCACAATGTACAAGACAACATTACTACCATCCTGTACTACGTCCTGTCCTACAGGTAGCACAAACCCACCAGAGGTGACAACATGGTGGCATAATGTTGGGAAGTAGCTACCCTGGGAATCCTCAATAATGAGGTCTCATTGCATCAGACCAGCTACCAGCAGAACTCCTGATGATTTCAATGTGCTGACTGTCCAACAGCTTTATCAAGCAGTACTTTACTTAACAATAATTTACTCACTGACTTACAGTTTGGGATCCTCCAGAGTGATACAGCTTCTGACCTCATCACTGCCTTTGTTCAAGCATAAACAAAAGAGGTGAGGTGAGACCCCGACGTCAAGGCCACATTTGACTGAATGTGACATCAAGGAGCTCGAGCAAAATTAAAGTCAAAAGGAATCACAGCAAAAGAATCTCCACTGGCTGGAATCATACCTGGCACAAAGGGAGATGGTAGTGGTTGTTGGAGGTTAGTTATTTCAGCTCCAGGAATTCTCAGTGTGTGTTCCTCAGGCTCAATATCTTCAGCTGCTTCATCAATGATTTTCCATCCATCATAAGGTCAGAAGAAGGGAATGGTTGCTAATGATTGCACAAATGTTTAACATCGTTCATGGCTCCTTAGTTACTAGAATGGTCCATGTCCAAATGTAACAAGGCCAAGGCAATATTCAGGCTTAGGCTGTTAAATAGCAAGTGACATTCATGCCACACAACAGCCATCTCCAATAATAGAGAACCTAATTATTGCTCCTTGACATTGTATGGCATTGCAAGCACTGAATATCCCCACTATCAGTTTTCTAGGAGCTACCATTCCAGAAATTGAATTGGACCAGCCAAATGACTACAATAGCTACAAAGACAGGTCAGAGGCTTGGAAACCTGCAGCGAGGAACTCCCCTCCTGACTCCATAAAACCT
The DNA here is from genome assembly GCF_037043375.1 of Chiloscyllium plagiosum. Taxonomy (NCBI): domain Eukaryota; kingdom Metazoa; phylum Chordata; class Chondrichthyes; order Orectolobiformes; family Hemiscylliidae; genus Chiloscyllium; species Chiloscyllium plagiosum. Next base: position 32,129,723 of record NW_028270150.1, read on the forward strand.
GTCTACCATCTACAAGTCTCAAGTCAGGAGGATAATGAATACTCCTCACTTGTCTAGATCAGCACTGCTCTAAAAACACTCAAGAAGTGTAGCATCATCCAGGATAAAGCAGCCAGTTTCATTGGAACCACATCCACTAACATTCATGCCCTCACCTGTGATGCTCAATAGCGACAGTGTGCGCCACCTACAAGACGCACTGCAGGAATTCATGAAGGCCATTATGAAAATACCTTCTAAAGCAATGAGCACTACAATGTAGAATGACAAGGGCAGCATGTGTACATGGGAACGTCATAACTTCCCAGTTGCCCTCCAAGCTACTTACCATCCTGACTTGGAAATACGTTGCCTGTCCTTCCGTATCACATGGTTAAAATCCTGGAAATCCTTCCATTACAGCAGGTCTACATCAAACAAATTGCAGCAGTTCAAGAAAGCAATTCACCACCATCATTTCCAGGTCAGCTTGGAATGGGATATAAACATTGGCCCAGCCAATGAAACCCACATTCTATGAATGAATTTTAAAAATAAAGTCTAGCAAACAGGAAGACCGGTCACTAGATTTGATCAGCACCTGTCTCTAAACCTACAGATGGGAGATTGCAATATGCAGCCCATAAAACCGATCAAATCCCACCCTTGCAAGGGGCAGCACATTTCAAAAGGACTGAGGAAAGGAGGAGAAAACCGTTCTATTTGAACAAACTGATGTCCAGATACATTATATTGAAAAGTTAATTTCAGAATTTTCATTGCGAGAGAGACACCATGATATTCCTGACATGTCTGCAGCTGACAGCTTAATTAATCTCTAAAGGAATTGTACTTCATCTGCTTCCTGATATTTTAATGTATTAACATATATAATCAATAGAATAATGTAAAAATGACCTTTAAAAAACAAATTTTAAAGCATGTGGTAAACCTGATCCAAATTGCCAGACAACTATCAATACAGTGCCATACCCAATAGGCTATTAAGCTGGTCACATCAGTATATTGAAGATGTCAAATAATGAGAAGATTGTGATCAACTAGATTAGCATCAATTTTCCTCAGTAATTCAAATGGAAGATTAAATATGTATAACAAGAACATTCTGTTTAACTATCTGTCATTCCACTGGCCAATCACAGAATTCAGATAAGATCCTTTTTGGATTTTTTAGCAGCTGTGCTGAGATCAGAACGCAAAGCCATTGCTTTTAGAAAATGTCATTTGTTAGGTATCCATTTATATGTATGACTAATCAAGCTAATAGGTTATTAGTAACTTCAATCAGATGAGAATTTTTGTGCTGCTATTGTAACTAAGTGGATTAGACATTGTTGTGGTATCGCCCTTTTTTTTTAACACTTTGTCGAGCACGGACACAGATTTTAACTTGGAATGCTACCATACTGACTAACACATTTTCCCTCACTTGCCTTTGAGTCCTTAACAATGTTTGTTGCATATGTCAGGAAAGATTTGGGAAGCTATGTTTTTCTTTTGGAAGGTCAGAGAAAGAAATGGAGACTTTGGAGGTTTGTCCATCAAAAAAAAATGCAGGAAACATAGGCCGATGTGGAGTAGCGTGTGCAGTTCTGGTCAGCATGTTACAGGAAGGATGTGATTACACTAAAGAGTGCGCAGAGGAGATTTACCAGGATGCAGCCTGGACTGGAGGGTCTAATCTGTGCTGAAAGATGGGGGAGGCTTCCTTGCAGCAGTGCATGCTGCAAGGGGTCCTGATAGAGGTTTATACATTTCTGAGGGGCATAATTACGGTGGATAGGTCAATAAGCAGGGGCATAGATTTACGGTAAGATGTAGAAGGCTACGAGGGGAGTTGAGAAGAAATATTTTTGCTGCAAGGGTGGTGGGAGTCCAGAACTCGCTAACTGAAAGAGTTGTTAAGGCAGGAACTCTAGTAACATTTAAACAATACATAGATATTCATTCGCATTACCAGAGCCTTCAGAGACATGTTGGCAGATCTTTGTTGACTGATATGGACACAATGAGCCACACGGACATGCTGTGCCAAATAGCCTCTGTTTGTGTTGTAACCATCTATGAGTCTATAAATCGAAGAGATATGTTATTTATATTACTTCAAACCTCTATATTTTACTAGAATTCACAAGTTACACCTTGCTTATGCCCTCAAGTATTTAGCACTATGTAGTGTTCAATGAGTATGGAACAATTGCCACTTGAACTCTCTTGACAGCAATCCTTAGATTTATGATAAAAAGAAAAAAAACAAAGAAAATTCACAGCCCAGGAATAGGTCGTTCGGCCCTCCAAGCCTGAGCTGATCCAAATCCACTGCCTAAACCTGTCGCCCAATTCCTAAAGATCTGTATCCTTCTGCTCCCCACTTACTCATGCATTTATCCAGACACACCTTAAATAAATCTACCATGTCTACCTCGACCACCTCTGCTGGCAACGCATTCCAGGCACATACCACCCTCCGTGTGAAGTACTTGCCGCGTATATCCCCTTAAACCTTTCACCTCTCACCTTGAACATGTGACCTCTCGTTATTGAATCCCTCAACCTGGGAAAAGGCTTATCTTTATCCACCCTGTCTATAACCTTCATGATTTTGTAGACCGCAATCAGGTCCCCCCTCAATCTCCTTTTTTTCTACTCAACCTCTCCTCATAGGTGTTGCCTTTCAAACCAGGCAACATCCTCATAAAACTTCTCTGCACCCTCCCCAAAGCATCCATATCCTTTTGGTAATGTGGCGACAGAACTGTACACAGTATTCTAAGTACAGCTGAACCAAAGTCTTGTACAATTTTAACATGACCTGCCAGCTGTTATACTCAATACCCCGTCCAATGAAGGCAAGCATACCATATACCTTCTTGATCACTCTATACATCTGTGTAGCCACCTCAGGGTACAATGGACCTGAACTCCTAGATCTCTCTGCTCATCAACCTTTCCTAAGGCTCTTCCATTTACAGTATAGTTCGCTCTAGAATTAGACTTGCCAGAATGCATCACCTCACATTTGCCTGGATTGAACTCCATCTGCCATTTCTCTGCCCAACTCTCCAGTCTATCTATATTCTCCTGTAGTCTTTGACAGTCCCCTATGCTTTCTGCTACTCCACCAATCTTCGTGTCATCTGCAAACTTACTGATCAGACCAACAATGCCCTCTTCCAGATCATTTATGTATATCACAAACAACACTGACCCCTGTGGAACACCACTGGTCACCTTTCTCCATTTCGAGAAACTCGCTTCAACCTCTACTCTCTGTCTCCTGTTGCTCAACCACTTCTTTGTCCACCGAGCTAGAACACCCTGCACATCATGTGGCTTCACTTTCTCCAGTAGTTTACCATGGGGAACTTTAGCAAAAGCCTTACTAATGTCCATATATGTGACATCTACAGCCCTTCCTTTATCTATCAACTTGGTCACTTCCTCAAACAACTCTATTAAATTGGTAAGGCTCGATCTCCCCCTGCACAAAACTGTGTTGCCTATCACTGACAAGCCCAATCTTTTCCAAATATAGTTAGATTTTATCCCTCAGTACCTTCTCCAGCAACTTTCCCACCACTGACGTCAGACTCACTGGTATGTAGTTACCTGGAATATCCCTACTACCCTTCTTGTACAGGGGGACAACCTGAGCAACCCTCCAGTCCTCCAGCACTTCACCTGCTAAGGATGCTAAAAAGATATCTGTCAGGGCTCCAGCTATTTCCTCTCTTGCCTCCCTCAGCAACCTGGGATAGATCCCATCCGGTCCTGGGGAATTATCCACCTTAATATCCCTTAGCCTACCCAACACATCTTCCCTCCTTATATCAACATGATCCAGAGTAAATAGAGTATCTCTCATCTCAACATTCATCATGTCTCTCTCCTCAGTGGACACAGATGCAAAATAATCATTGAGAATCTCACCCATTTTCTCAGGTTCGACACATAACCGTCCTTCCTTATCTTAAGTGGACCAACCCTTTCTCTAGTTACCCTCTTGCTTTTTATATATGAATAAAAGGCCTTGAGATTCTCCTTAATTCTGCTTGCTAAAGTTATTTCATGACCCCTTTTTAGCCCGCTTGATTCCTTGTTTAAGATTGGTCCTACTCTCCCGATATTTCTCCAAGGCCCTCTTAGCTGCCTGGAACTTATGTACCTTTCCCTTTTCCTCTTGGATAGTTGCATGATTTCTCCTGTCATCCACAGTTCACAAATCTTGCCTTTCCTATCCCTTGTTTTCAACGGGACATATCTATCCTGCTCTATCTTCAAACTATGTTTGAAAGCCTCCCACATATCAAATGTGGATTTCCCTTCAAATAGCTGCTCCCAATCCACATTTCCCGGCTTCTGCCGAATTTTGGTATAATTGGCTTTGGTCCAGTTTAGCACTGTTCCCTTAGCATCACTCTCATCTTTGTCTACGAGTATTCTAAAACTTACAGAATTGTGGTCACTATTCCCAAAGAAATCCCCCACTGCAAATTCAACAACTTGGGCTGGCTCATTCCCCAACACCAGGTCCAATATGGCCGCTTCCCATGTCGGACTATTGACATATTGCTCTAGAAAAGTTTCCTGGACGCTTCTTACAAATCCTGCCCCATCCAGACTGCTGACACTAACTGTATCCCAGTCAATGTTGGGAAAATTAAAATCTCCCATCACCACCACCCTATTGCCTCTACATTATATTTTAATATTTAGAAACATGGGGTCTAAAGTAGACAGAAGACTGATTTGTATTTTTATATTGTGCTTGTGAAGGAAATGATGTGGTTTGTTCTGAGATCTGTTGGATGTTTGTTAATATATGTACTTTTAATGTGGGTTTACAACCTTGAATTACAGCTTGAGGGGAACAGTTTTATGCATTAGAAATATAAATAAAAAACAAACTGTTGTTGTCTAGCCACAAGGCAAGCTATGGCACATGGAAACAGAAAGGCAAAACTATCCAGAAGGTTAGTGTGTACAGGTTCAGTCAGAGCAAAAAGGTGCTGTTGATTTAACAGATTCTAGAGTGTCAGCACTAGGGTGAAAAAAGGCCGGAGTAGCTTAAGAGAAAAATATTCAGAAGCAGAAAACTGCTGGAAGCTAAGAGTGTGGAAATCCCATATGTTTGTTGTGAATTTGCAGGTCAGTGAGAAGAAATCTCTTTCACATCAATGGAACAAGGGAGTGTTAAATGCTAACAGGGTGACTCTTCACTGAGATTTGAGGATCTGTAAGAAGCTGAGGGTAAAAAAAATTATGATCCTTCAATCTGGTTTTTATTTTGAGATCTGACATGCCCCATAATATCATCAGCTGGGATCATACCACAAATAAGATGGGTGTCTCTGTAAAATGAGAAGCGAATGCAGTGGATAAAGGCAAAGGGTAAAATCATGTCACCTTGACCATGGAGGGAAAGGTAGTGGATGCCCCTCCCCCACCCAGACGTGCCTGAGCTATTTGAGTAGCCAATAAAGGGTCTCTGGACATTGCAATTAGCACTTTACCATCCATCCATCAGCAAGTGGATACTCCACCATATAGGGAAATGGTCAAGGAAGTGGGGGGTGGTACATAGAACATAGAACATAGAACATAGAAGAATACAGCGCAGTACAGGCCCTTTGGCCCTCGATGTTGCGCCGATCCAAGCCCACCTAACCTATACTAACCCACTATCCTCCATATACCTATCCAATGCCCGCTTAAATGCCCATAAAGAGGGAGAGTCCACCACTGCTACTGGCAGGGCATTCCATGAACTTACGACTCGCTGAGTGAAGAATGGTTTGGAATGGGCCCTCATGTTAGGGTACTTTTGGGCCTGTAGAAGTGCTCTGCAGCAGAATGATGTTCACTGTCCATGCTAAACAAACTCACCTCTTGGCAGGTCCTACCCATCTTGCCTTGGCAATTTCAAGCCCCACATTTCCTTGGATTTTGAGGATACACTCCTTCAATGGCTCCCCAAACTTCCAGGTGCAATCCTGGTGTGGTGGCCACACACCTGGTGCCATTGTTCAGCAAATTGACCTGCCAGCCTTGAAGGTTTCTGTTTATGGGATGGTTAAAGGGAAAGGTGCAATGGCTGCTTTCATAACAGAGATGGTTACCCCAATAGTAACCAGCGAGTTGGCTGCCACCTCTGAAATGAGGCACTGTGTGGTCTAAGAGGTTACCTCACATCTCCACCTTACTTGCTGGGTTGTTGATGGGACCCCCCCAACCAGGAGACCAAAAATCTGACCAAAGCAAATAAGATTTTTCAAACACTTGTTTTTGAAAATGTTATCTCCAACATTTTCCTTTTTCCAATCCTTTCACAGCATGCTGTCCCTCTGAGCAATACATCTGCTCTGCTACTCATGTCTTTGACTGATTTCCTTTTGTTATTTATGTTTAGAAATAAGGAAGAGAAACTAATGCATTAGATCAATATTAGAGAGAGACAGATAGGATAATAGTTCAGGTGGGATGGAAAAAGTAGATGTGTTCCACACAGGTGAAAGAATTTTCAATTTTGAATGTCACTCAAAATGTTCATCCATCTTTGTGATGCTTCCAGTATTTTCTGCTTTTTTGTATCAGATTTCCACTCTGTTCAATTTGTATTTTTTTGAGTATGGTGCTCTTTTTTGTTTTAAACATTTATTTTACAAGTTCAAATTATTATACCTTGGTAGCATAAGGTAGTGTCCAGGATGTCAAGCATCAGTATGAGAAAAGGCTATCATTGCAAAATAATACTCAGTATTGTTACTGTTTAATGTTCCAGTTAAAAAGACCAGACAAACAATGTACAAAGAAAGAATAGATTCCATTGTGGCCCATTGATACAGTTAATTGCATTTAGTATAGTATTTTGGTCATGGGTGCGATATATTGATGAACAGATTGAAAAATATCTTTGGACCAGGAAATTCCCTTGGGTGTAGGGGTCTTCCTGATAAATTGCTGAATCTACGCATACAGTTAGAATGGGTCATATAATCCCTAAAATGTGGAAACAGGCCATTTGGTCCATTGAGTCCATACCGACCCGCTGAAGAGAATCCTACCCAGCCCCATCCCCTGTCACAGAAACTGTAGAGTCGAACCCAGGTCTGTGGTGCCATGAGACAAAAGTGCTAATGACTGAGCCACTGTGCCACCCAAATCGTTGTCAGACACCCTGTTCATATATTATGTTTGAAGGTTTTGCTATGTTATGTTATGACTCACAGCAGATATGTGCATTGTGTCACTCAAAGTATCATGGCAGTTGACCTAAAGGTATTAGGCTCTCAGTCTCCATCTTCTGAGCTCTGCCCACTTGCACCCTGAGGAAAACTTGTCACAGTACATCTGAGTTGCTTTCTTTGAGCCCAGACATGTAAGTCAACGTAACTGCAATGGACATGTGCAAATACCAAGAGCTGCAATAAAAGTTTATTGAATCCTTCAGTACTATGTGACCCATATCTCACTTCTACATTACAGGAACTAATGGTGGTGGCATTGTGGCTCAGTGGTTAGCACTGCTGCCTCACAGCACCAGAGAGCTGGGTTCAATTCCCTCGAGTGACTGCCTGTGTGGAGTTTGCACATTCTCCTCTTGTCTGCATGGGTTTCCTCCCACAATCCAAAGCAGTGCAGGCCAGGTGAATTGGCCATGCTAAATTGCCCATAGTGATAGGTGCATTAGTCAGGTGTAAATATAAAGGAATGGGTCTGGGTGGGTTACCCTTCAGAGGGTCGGTGTGGACATGTTGGGCCAAAAAGCCTGTTTCCATACAGTAGGTAATCTAATCAAATATCACATCACAAAAGTCTAAGATCATTAGCTATCATCATGCTGTCTTTTAGTAATACGGTGGAAACTTCTGCTATACCTGCACAAGAATCATACTTACTAAAGATACAACTTCACATTTGTTTTCAAACTACAGGTCATTGAGCTTTATCACAATTCTGAATTTTAAGAACCATTTAAAAATTTTGATTTCATAGAGATTTTCATTGTGCACAGCAACAACATCACAATGATACATCCGGATGATGTGTTTATTGTTGGTTTATTGTCAGCAGCAGTATGCATATCGACATTGCAGTGAAACTTTGCCAGGACTGATGATAAAAAAAAAATTGATCCTTCCAATTCAGAATATTATGTACAATTCTGCTTGTTTAACAATAGGATGAGTAAAATTGCTCTTGAGACAGTGGACAGGCAAGCAATTGTGATGATGCCGTTTATCAAGAACTTCAACTGTGAGGACGTGCTGAAGAGGCTCTGCTACATATTCTTTAGAATAAAGGAAACCATGAAATGAAGTATTCACAATTAGAAAGTGTTTTGTTACTGTTAATAAGATATTATTTCTACACAAAAGAGCACACTTGCTGAATTTGCAAGCTATAAGAGGGAAAATTGGCAAAGAGGATGAGTGGGAGCTAAGGTAAGCTTATGGGGGAGTATGTGGGGTTGAAATCTGTCAAATTGGTGGGGTTTGCAACAGTTGATAGGCTTCCTTTTTTTGATATCTTACTTATTTTTGATTTTAACTTCTGACCTCCTATCTTTTCACAGAGAATTTAAATAAATATTTCATTCATTTTCCTCAGCAAGATAAGCAGGCACATTTGCATTGTTCAAAAATTATTGCTTGACATAATTTATTCAAAATAATATTAAAACGTATTAGCATAAAAAAAGACAGGAGCGACCAATTCAAACATAAAATTTGAGTGCAACAAATCTTTCAACTTCCATTAAGGTTAAAAAAAAGTGCATATAACTATAAAATGAATTTGAAGAAAGCACTTCAATGCACTCATCGTAAACACTGTCCAATTTCCAATGATTCTAAATGAGTTAATATTGCTTTGGTTCAAAGAAAAATAATAGTGACTATTAATCATTAAATTGTGTTGAAAAATTCCCAGGGTATTATATATCAAATTTGAATATTTATAGCTCACGTTATTACTTATTCATGCTCACATAAATTATTCTCTCCAGTCTGAGGCAGAGTCACATAATGTTAATTTGTAGATTAGCGCTATTGGGAATGTTCAGTTTATTTAAGCCAATTTTTTTTGGCGGGGGGATATGTGGGGAGCATGTTCATTAATGATTCAGACTATCGATATAAAAATTCTAATTTGGATGTAACCCACCTTTTAAGAAATGAAATCCGACAGACACTCTAGTCTTGATATTTGGACTTAAAATATTAGCTCAAATATATCTTGTATAGGAAATTTTACGGTTAATTGAAGTAATAGCGCACACTGTCAATTAATTGATAATTGTTCACAAAACATTCTATTTTGACTGTTTTGAAAATTGAATCATATTGATGTTTGTTTTGAAAAATACCCATTGGCTATTTAGATGATTTATATGGATCAATATGCTTTGAGCAGATGAGCTTGTGAATAAAGGTTTTCCAACTCCTTTAAATATTTCAAAACATGAACTGTTACTTATAAAACAAGTACATTCCACTGTAAGGTATACTGTATAATGGATGACAAGATAAATGAAATGAACTTTGAAAGAAGTTTGGAATATGTTGTGACTATATTGTGAACTGTTTGATTTTTTAATTTAATAAATTAATACATCACAAATATGCAGCTATGTACAATATTTCTATTAAATGAATAAATTAAATGTATAATGGAAATTTTACAGAAGGTACATTTAGATATTTTATGAGAAATGATTTCGGAGTAGTATAAAATATGTACCTTTTCGTTCTGAGATATCTAGTATTTAAAATTAACAAAGGCGTACCTCTGTTAAAATTAGTTTCACTGTTTTGCTCCATATGTCCTCTTCCAAAGGAACTAAACCCTTCGTATTTGCTCCCTTTAACATACAGAAACAATATTTCTTTGTTGCTCTTTATTTGATGTGGTAATAATCACATAACGTCAGCACTATAAATTTAATACTACCCAAATAAATCATTATTTATTGTTAAATTAATCTGAATACAATTTATGTAAATCTTTATCAATTTATGATCTGCAATTAGTTTAAGACAAGTACATTAAAGTAAATGTTTATTCAGCAAGAATAATTTATCAATGCCAGCCACAAATTACTCGACACAGACCCAATCCAGTCATAGCCCCAGGATATCAGTATTGAAGCTCTACTGAGCAGCGTCATTGATTTAGCTATCTTCAGCTATTTAATCAATGACCTTATCTCTGGCATTAGGTCAAGAATTATTCTGGATGATTTTACATCCATTCAGAGCTCCTGTATGGTAATAAAGTAACTCATGTCAGTCTACATCAATGGAACACAATGCACATAACATGTGGATTTGTACTATCAAATAGCAGGCAATATTTGCACCAAATAAGCACCAGACAATGACCATTTTCAACAACAGAATGGTCAGGCATCTTTCCCTTTCCTTCAGTGCAGCTGTAATCGGCAAGACTCCCATCAACATCCTGAAGTTTACCATTGAGCAATAGCTTAACTGGATTAGATATATCAACACTTTGTCTAAAACATTAACCAGAACACATCTACTCTGCAATAAATAACTTATATCCTCAGCCCTTAATATTATTTCAATGTCTACAAAACACAAGCCAAAAGTGCAACAGAATACTCATTCTGGGTGGAGCAACTGATGAAGGAGAGTCGCTCCGAAAGCTAGTGTGCTTCCAATTAAACCTGTTGGACTATAACCTGGTGTTGTGTGATTTTTAGCTTTGTACACCCCAGTCCAACACTGGAATCTCCAAATCATGTTTAAAAATACAAAGTGTACCTAGAATTGGAATCCTTCTTCATAACCTGGATCATTGCGATAAACCAAGTAACACCCTATTTTTATGACATCAGTTGCCGTATTATATTACGTTCATTCACCAATGCACTGAAAAACATTGGGACAGTTAAACAGCTTTTCACTGTGTTAGTCAGTAAGGGTGGTTGAGGTAAGTTGGTAGGTTGACAGCTGGGTAGAGTAATACAGTCAGATTAGGGTGTTAGGTTGCAGAAGCCAGTGCATTGGGGACATATTTCAGGTTGTCAGAAGAGGGTTTGGTGGGGATTCGAGGTGTTAGGAGCTGGAGGTTAGATTCAAGTAGGAGTTGAGGTGGATGGGGAGAGGAGTTAGAATGGAAGACTGGGAGAGGTCAATTATGTAGTTTCCAAGGAGTTAAATGTGGTTTTAATCTGTCCGAGATGGGGTAGCTATCTAATGTGGAAGTCAAGAAATCATTGGAAGGTCCCAGGGAGTAGAAGCACTGTCCTTACAAAGTTCAAACGTTCCAGGCAATTCCCACAGAGTCAGTGTGTTGGGACATCCCCGGGCTTGTCATGCATATCGTGAGTCATATGCCCAACCCAGAGAGTGGAAGAACTGGGCTAATATCCAAATTCTTCACTGAAATAACATGAGAACATATTAAGATTTCATTTTCTAAAATATTAACAGTGACTAAAAATAAAACAGAAATTTATTATGCATAAGAAATGAAAAGAATAAAATTAACCAAACTACTTACATAAAACCCAATTTTATCAGACCACTGATTCAGCTTGATCAATTGATTACTAACGTAAGTAATCTGTTAAGCAAACATACTTTAGTAACTCAACATGAATAGGCATTATGCATTTTATAATCTGATATTCTGGATAGACCATAAATAATTAAAACAAATTAAGCTGAAATTGTGAATTAGTAACAAATACACTGATAAATTTCTCGGATTTTACTATATCGCCTATATCGCCTTCAACACATTATCTGGGCTGACACCTGCTGTTAAAGTTCAGCTGAGAATGTAACTTTTAAAAAAAGTTGTGTGATTTACATATGAAAGAAGTGAAACTAACATGATTATTCTAACAGATGAGAGACTTAACAAACAATCAAGGTATTTTTCAATGTATAATTTCAGTTACATCACACTGTAAACTTTTGCTATAAATTCTGTGTCTTACAGCTGTGTACTCCACAGCCACCTGGTGAAGGACTATAACCTGGTGTTGTGTGATTTTTAACTTTGTACACCCCAGTCCAACACCGGCACCTCCAAATCATGACCTATTGTATTGACAGATTTATTTCACACTTTTTAAGCCGACCTTTAAAACAGAGACTTCTGGATGAATGTGCACACAAATCATTTGGCTCAGCTGCATTTATTTCCTAGCAATTCAACAGGAGCATAAATAGGGCTTTCTCTATGATTTTGGTGACTAGAAGGGATAACATTCCATCCTATCAGCACTAAGACCCTGAATATATTTTTACCCAACTAGTAGCTAATTCCATTATAATGAAGCTGCATTCATCCTTGATGTATGGATGTGTACATTCTGTGAACTCTGATGAGGTTGGGTGACCATGTTGTGCACCTTGGTCACACGGTGGCCATAATTACGCAAAGGAATAGTGGCCATTTAGTATATCCTACTCAAGTGCAGCTTTAGCTTCTTTGAGGCCGTAAGGATGCCGAGACATTCTAAGGTGGGATCTTATTTAAAAACGTCAGCAAATGGGGATTAAAACATGAATGTAATTATCCCTGATTTGGCCAATTAATGTATGAAGGACTGGAACTGCCATGCAAAGAAAGCTGTGGAAGCAGGAGAGCCCGTAGGAGGCACTTCTGAAGCATTAGGCTACGTTTCCAGGTAAGGGGGAGAAAATGAGAGAGGAAGCCCCATGGTGAACAGCCTCAGTAGCTGCGCCACTATTCTGAAGGGGAATGGAGAAACCAAAATAAGCTACTTAGGTCTTAACAGAACTCCTGGAATTACCTACAGAAATTCTTGAAACATTAGCAAAAGCAATGAGCCCCCCACCCTTCTCTGCCATATAAGAGTATCATGCACAATCTCTAGACTCGATTACACTTTCCTGACTCCTCCCCAATTCTTTGATTCCCTGTTCTGTTTACCTCAACCTTTGAATATATTCAGTGATAGAGATTAGAGAATTCCAAAGATTTATGACCTTTGAATTAAGAGATTTCTTCTCAGTGCTAAATGAAAGACCCTTTATCCTAAATCTGTGCCCTGTGTTCTGGATTCTCCTGGAAAATAAACCACTGTTGGCCATTGATTGCCACTGGAAACTGACTGCTGGGAACTCTCGGTGATTTTCTTGGGCTGAATTTTATGATTTCCAGGCTGATGAGGGAGGTAGAATTGGAACTTAGATGAACTCAGAAGTTGTATCTTATGTAAGCAAAGATGATGGTGGAGATAGTGGGTTGTGTTCTCACTCAATAAGTGGCCAGAAAAATCTGTTAGATTGTTCTCGCATGCCTCTTTAAACAAAAACCACTGAATAAAATGATCATATCTTAAATACCTTTATGTATTTCTTTTAGCTTCTGTATTTTACAAGGTTTGTTGATTGGATTTAAGCCAACATTGGATTTGAGTGAAATTTGGTAGATGAAAGCTTTAGAAGCTATTTTTACTATATCAGTGGTCTGGTTATTTGTGCTGAGATGGAATAATGTTTCTTAAATTAGATAAAGACACACAGCTGTCTGGTTGATGAAAGTGCCAGTCTTTGAACATGAATCAACAGGATTGAGATGAAAGCAATGAATTTACTTTGAAAGCTGCTAATCAGCTTTTAATTTGGAAGTCATACTATTGATTATGTTGAAAAGTTCATCAACAATAATGGCAGGACAGTAGAAGTAAATGCAAGAATCAGTCTTGTCACATTTGTCATGTCCAATTTTCATTACTTGTATTTTGGAGAATGATCACATCAGTCTCATATCTTATCAGCTCCTTCACTACCAACACTGTTGCATGATGCATGAATTTCTGATTTTATAGTAAGGAGAACACTTTTGCATATCTGCCTCCTTCTCCCCACCCCTGCACACAGCTTGTGGGTGAGGGAAGGGTGTAAAACTGGGGACAATTCATATTTTTCCAAAGGTACTAGAGGTTCAGGCGGTGAACATAGAACATTACAGTGCAGTAGAGGCCCTTTGACGCTCAATATTGTGCCGACCTGTGAAACCAATCTGAAGTCTACCTATCCTACACTATTCCATTCTCATCCATGTGCCTATCTAATGACTGTTTAAATGCCCTTAAAGTTGGCAAGTCTACAACTGTTGCAGGCAATGCATTCCATGCCGCTGCTACTCTCTGAGTAAGGAAAGTAAATCTGACAGTTGTCCTTATCTATCTCCTCAATTTAAAGCTATATCCCCTCATGCTAGCCATCCCCATCCGAGGAAAAAGGCTCTCACTGTCCACTCTATCTAACCCTCTGATTATCTTATATGTCTCAATTAAGTCAGCTCTCAACCTTCTTCTCTCTAATGAAAACAGCCTCAGGTCCCTCAGACTTTCTTCGTAAGTCCTTCCTTCCGTACCAGGCAACATCCTCGTAAATCTCCTCTGAACCTGTTCCAAAGATTCCACATCCTTCCTATACTGTGGTGACCAGAATTGTACACGATATTCCAGAGTTTTGTTCAGCTGCAGCATGACCTCATGGTTCTGAAACTCAATCCCTCTACCAATAAAAACTAACATACTGTATGCCTTCTTAATAACCCTGTCAACCTGGGTGGCAATTTTCAGGGATCTATGGTGAACACCAAGATCTCTCTGCTCATCTACACTATCATTAGCCCAGTACTCTTTATTCTTGTTGGCCCTTCCAAAGTGAATCGCATCACACTTTTTCACACTAAACTCCATTTGCTACCTCTCAGCCCAGCTCTGTAGCTTATTTATGTCTCTCTATAACCTACAACATCCTTCATCACTATCCACAATTCTACTGATCTTAGTGTCATCCACAAATTTACTAACCCATTCTTCTATGCCCTCATCCAGTGGACCCAAAACAGATCCTTTCAGTACCCCACTAGCAACTGAACTCCAGGATCAATATTTCCCATCAACCACCATCCTCTGTCTTCTTTCAGCTCACTAATTTCTGATCCAAACTGCTAAATCACCCTCAATCCTATGCCTCCATATTTTTGGGGAGCCTTATCAAATGCCTTACTGAAATCCATATACACCACGTGAACAGTTTTACCCTCATCCACCAGTTTGGTCACCTTCTTAAAGAACTTAATAAGGTTTGTGAGGCATGACCTACCTTTCACAAAACCAGGTTGACTATCCCTAATCAACTCATTCCTTTCGAGCTGATTATAAATCTGATCTCTTATAATCCTTTCCAACACTTTACCCACAACTGGAGTATGGCTCACAGGTCAATAATTTCCAGGGTTGTCTCTAATCCCCTTCATGAACAAGGGGACAACATTTGCTATCCTCCAATCCTCTGTCACTATTCCTGTAGACAATGACGACATAAATATCAAAGTCAAAGGCTCAGCAGTCTCCTCCTGGCTTCCCAGAGAATCCTAGGATAAATCCCATCCAGTCCAGGGGATTTATCTATTCTCACACTTTCTGGAAATGCTAACATCTCCTCCTTGTTAACCTCAATCTCAATTAGTTAAGTCGCCTGTATCTCAGTATTCTCCTCAACAACATTGTTTTTTTTCAGTGCGAATACTAATGAAAAATATTCATTTAGCACTTCCCCTATCTCCTTGGACTCCATGAACAACTTCTCACTAGTTTGCTTGATTGGCCCTAATCTTTATCTAGTCATTCTTTTATTCCCGATATACCTATAGAAAGCCTTGGGGTTTTCCTTGATCCTATCCAACTTCTTATGTCCCCTCCTGGCTCTTCTTAACTTACTCTTTGGTCTTTCCTGGCAAACTTGTAACTCTCAAGTACCCTAACTGAGCCTTCACATCTCATCCTATCATAAGCCTTCTTCTTCCTCTTGACAAGGGATTCAACTTGCTTTGTAAACCACGGCTCCCATGTCCAACAACTTCCTCCCTGCCTGACAGGTACGTACTTATCAAGGACACGCAATAGCAGTTCCTTGATTATGTGGTTCTGTTCGCCGAGCTGGGAAATTGTATTGCAGATGTTTCGTCCTCTGTCTAGGTGACATCCTCAGTGCTTGGGAGCCTCCTGCGAAGCGCTTCTGTGTTGTTTCCTTCGGTATTTATAGTGGTTTGTCTCTGCCGCTTCCTGTTGTCAGTTCCAGCTGTCCGCTGCAGTGGTCAGTATATTGGGTCCAGGTCGATGTGTTTGTTGAAAGAATCTGTGGATGAGTGCTATGCCTCTAGGAATTCCCTGGCTGTTCTCTGTTTGGCTTGTCCTATAATAGTAGTGTTGTCCCAGTCAAACTCATGTTGCTTGTCATCTGCGTGTGTGGCTACTAAGGATAGCTGGTTGTGTCGTTTCGTGGCTAGTTGGTGTTCATGGATACAGATCGTTAGCTGTCTTCCTGTTTGTCCTATGTAGTGTTTGTGCAGTCCTTGCATGGGATTTTGTACACTACGTTGGTTTTGCTCATGCTGAGTATTGTTGAATAAGCTCCACATTTCAGTTGTGCCCATCCCCTGCAGTTTCCTTCCCCATCCAATGCATCCTAAATCCTGCCTGATTGCATCATAATTGCCTTTCCCCCTGCTATAATTTTTGCCCTGTGGTATATACCTATCCCTTTCCATCACTAAAGTAAACATGACCGAATTGTGGTCACTATCACCAAAGTGCTCACCTACCTCCAAATCCAACACCTGGCCGGGTTCATTACCCAGTACCAAATCTAATGTGGCCTCACCCCTTGTTGACCTGTCTACGTACTGGAAACTATCCTGCACACATTGGCCAAAACAGACCCATATAAAGTACTTGAACTATAGTATTCCCAGTCAATATTTGGAAAGTTAAAGTCTCCCGTTACAACTACCCTGTCACTCTCGCTCCTATTTTGAGGCTCATCTTTGGAGGCCTGTAGAAAACTCCCAACAGGATAACCTCTCCTTTCCTATTTCTAATCTCAGCCCATACTACCTCAGTAGATGAGTCCTCAAAAGTCCTTTCTGAAACCAGAATACTATTCTTGACTAACAGTGCCACACCATCCCCTCTTTTACCATTTTCTCTGTTCTTACTGAAACATCTAAATCCAGGAAGCTGCAATAACCATTCCTGTCCCTGCTCTCCCCATGATTCTGAAATGGTCACAACATCACAAACCCAGGTACTAACCCATGCTGCAAGTTCACCCACCTTATTCTGGATGTCCCTGACGTTGAAGTAGCCACACTTCAAACCAACTTCTTACCTTCTTGCGATGTTGAAATCTTTGTTCTGACTTCACTACTCTCAGCCTCCCATATACCTAAACTACAATTTTGGTTTCCACCTCCCTTCTGAATGAGCTTAAACCTACCCGAAGAGCATTAGCAAATATCCCCCCCCCCCAGGGTATTGATACCCCTCTGGTTCAGGTGAAGACCATCTTGTTTGTAGAGGTCCCACCTTCCCTAGAAAGAGTCCCAATTATCCAGGAATCCAAAAGCCTCCCTCCTACACCATCCCTGTAGCCATGTGTTCAACTCCTCTCTGTCCCTATTCCTCACCTCGCTAGCATGGGCAACAAACCAGAGACAACAACTCTGTTTGTTCTCAATCTAAGCTTCCACCCTAGCTCCCTGAATTTCTGCCCTAAATCCACATCTCTTTTCCTACCTATGTCGTTGGTGCCTATGTGGACCATGACTTGGGGCTGCTCCCCTCCCCCTCAAGGATCCTGAAAACACGATCAGAGACATCATGAACCCTGACACCTGGGAGGCAACACACCAACTATTAATCTCTCTTGTTCCCACAGAAAGGTGCATCTGGCCTCAGGCTTGAAATGGCTAATGAATGATTAATCAATGAACCTCCTCCCCCTTGCTTTTTGTGCAGGAGGCGACATACAGACAAGTGGCAAGGCTGGCAGGTAAACATAGTGAACAGATAGGAGGCTGGAAGAACACAGCAAGTCAGGCAGCATCAAATGGTGCAGAAGTCTCCTGTCTGTCTACTTTGGATTCCAGCATCTGCAGTTTTTGTCTCTAACCAGGTAAACATAGTGGCCGTTTTGAGGACTAAGGAGGTCCCACTAGTTTGAATGGCCTGTGCTCCCTTTCCCCCATGTTAACCCCTTCCTCATGGCTATGGCAGAGTCCTCTCAAATATAATCTTCCCACCACTCCCCTTTACTGAGCCTTGCCAGATTGGCCCTGGCGAAACCTTCCACTCATCAAATTTGACCCCACAGGGCCTCAGAGTGGAAGATTGCCTGTAGTCCCAGCAGTGGCCACCTCTCACCTCACTCAGTGGAGAGTCATTGGCCATGGTCATCTGGTTGACCATCGTGGGTCTACCTTCACAGGGGAGCAGAACTCAAAACCAATGGCTCAATGTGTGTAAAATCAGCTCGCATCAACTGGCTAAGAAGAGGTGGGCATGTCCCTAACTTTTAAGCTGGGATTGGAATTGTTGCCTTCACAAAGTATCATGGTCGTGGAGTTAACAGTTTTAAATACATCGGTCATGAAATCCCACTCATTAAAGTAAACATCAACAACACCATAGCACTGGCAGAAAACATCATCTTTATAGCACAGTACTTGCCATCTTGAAATAAATAGGTTATTAAGTTAATTCAGTGTCCTCTCATCCTAAGAAGATAGCAATACTGGCAGCAGACTGGTGAATCAGAGCATGCTAACCTTTACATTTTCAAGCTCTTTCAAATGCCACCCATCCAAATTCCTCTGCATTCACTGGCCCATGCTTTAATTAGCTTTATGGCAGTGAGTAAACTGACCATTGAGTTAAGGTCAGCTTTAGCTAAACAATTTAGTGTCACATCATCTAAATTGGTCATTATATTTTTGCATAGCAGACAATGAATAAAAGTTAATAGTACCCAACATAAAATCACCATAATCTTACCAGACAAAAGGGCTGCTCTGTCATTAGAGTGATGACTGGTGGTGTTTAACCTGAGTGTCACCACACCTCAGACAAGGAGTGGGGCGGAGAAGGAGAGTCTTTCAGTGCTGTGGGAATTGAACCTCCACTGTTGGTATCACTGTGCATTATAAACCAGATATCCAGCCACTTGAGCACCCTTTACCCAATAAATAGGGAACTCAAAAGCATTATCTTGCTGGCTATGATCTTGGCCATTGTTGTTTAAGGTCAAGTGGTTCAATTGTCGTGTCCCTATCACTTGGCCAGACAATCCAAGTTCAAATCCCATCTTCCCCAGGGATGTGGTTGATTAAACATTTTTACCACAATAACTACTACAGAACAAAAACAGAAATTGCTGAAGAAACCCAGCAGGTCTGTCAACATCTGTTGAGAGAAAAAGAAATAGAACAGGATTGAAGAAGGGCCCCTTGGACTTGCAAAGTTAGCTCTCTTTTTCTCTCCACAGATGATCCCACACCTGGTGAGTTTCTCCAGCAATTTCTATTTTTGCTTCAGAATTCTTTGTTCTTTGTTTTATACTCCAGAACAGTTTAGTCAGCCCTTCCTTTGCATACTGGGGACTATTTCTGCCAAAATATATTTTTACAAAATGTAACTACCTGGTTTTGAAGATTTTATTTCATAGTATTTGATAAATGAATTTAGAAAAGAAACATAACTGATGTTTTAAAATTCTGTGCACTTTGGCAGATGTCTGAATTGGAAATGAAACTTATTAATAAATATTAATATTTATTATTAACAAATAAATATTCTTGCATTAACAAATGAATAAAGATTTGGAAAGGGCTGTGGATAGCAGGGAATTGATAGTTCTTCCAGCAGAGATGCAGAGAAATGAATCTTTAGTTTCAATGCTGAATAGATTATAGTGTGCTCCAATAATTAAAATAAGGAAACACTCAGGCGCATTCAATTTTTTTTCCCATATAATTAAACAATTTAAACAGGACAAAATGGCAATGCAACACTTAAAAGATCGTAAGTAACTTCAGCATATGTATTGAGAACAGACAGTTTTAAAAGCAAGTTTAGAAGCTGTTCGACAGCATGAGTTTCGGATGAGTGAGCAGTGCTTCAAAGTAAAAATATCAGAAAAAAAAACAGGAATGAAATATCAAAATATCACCAAAGGGTCACTATAAATTAACAGAACAAATATCAAGAAGTCAGGCAAAAGCTTAAATGTTACTGAACAATCTAATTAACTACTTCACTTGGTGTTTTGTTCCCACTGGATATCATATTCATGAAGCACACTAGGGCTGCCACAAGTGATTATTATTGTTGCTGTGTTCTTTTCCAAGAGACTCATGAACAAAGCCTGAGGCTATCCCAGTAACTCACTTTTTTTTCTTGTAATCTCCCACTTTGTCCTGGAGACCAACCTGACCAACATTGTGTGGAAAAGCAGAATGACTGACTTGCGGTTGGTTGTCAGCTCATTCTAATCTTTATTTTGGGTTGTGTGCGGGTGACAGGGTCTTGACTCAGGCAGTCAAAATATCTGCCAGGAACATGTGGGGTCCTAATCAATATCAGATGCTGCTGCAGGATAACCAACATTTCCCTCTGGCTCCATTGCTACCAATCGTCCCTGACCCCACCCACAATCTCGTGTGGTATGAGTCAAGAAGAAAACAATTTCAATTTTACCCGAGGGAATTCTCAGCTGCTTTCAGGTAAAACAAAGCTGGAAAATGTTGGCAGACATTTGTGTTACATTATGTTTTTAACATACAACTTAAATGATTTCAAAAGGTGTTTGTTGATAGAGAAACAAAACCTTAAAATCGCTGCCCTAGGCACCAAGAATGTTCAGCACCCCTCCATAAAAACTCCTCCCCCAATCCATTAAGCAACGAGTATGCAATTAAAAGCAAGGAATGGTTGACCTGTAGAATATCTCCATTAAGCATGAGTACGAAAATAAATCGAAATGACGATGTTTTAATAAAATTGATGTTAAAAGTTTGTGAGAAGATTTGTAGCTCGGGTGCTCGTTGTTGTAGTTCTGTTTGCTGAGCTGGGAATTTGTGTTGCAGACGTTACGTCCCCTGTCTAGGTGACATCCTCAGTGCTTGGCAACCTCCTGTGAAGCGCTTCTGTGATCTTTCCTCCGGCATTTGTAGTGGTTTGAATCTGCCGCTTCTGGTTGTCAGTTCCAGCTGTCCGTTGCAGTGGTCGGTATATTGGGTCCAGGTCGATGTGCTTGTTGATTGAATCAGTGGATGAGTGCCATGCCTCTAGGAATTCCCTGGCTGTTCTCTGTTTGGCTTGTCCTATAATAGTAGTGTTGTCCCAGTCGAATTCATGTTGCTTGTCATCTGCGTGTGTGGCTACTAAGGATAGCTGGTTGTGTCGTTTCATGGCTAGTTGGTGTTCATAGATGCGGATCGTTAGCTGTCTTCCTGTTTGTCCTATGTAGTGTTTTGTGCAGTCCTTGCATGGGATTTTGTACACTACATTGGTTTTGCTCATGCTGGGTGTTGGGTACTTCGTTCTGGTGAGTTGCTGTCTGAGGGTGGCTGTTGGTTTGTGTGCTGTTATGAGTCCTAGTGGTCGCAGTAGTCTGGCTGTCAGTTCGGAAATGCTCTTGATGTATGTTAGTGTGGCTAGTCCTTTGGGTTGTGGCATGTCCTCGTTCCGTTGTCTTTCCCTTAGGCATCTGTTGATGAAATTGCGGGGGTATCCGTTTTTGGTGAATACATTGTACAGGTGTTCTTGTTCCCGTTTTTGCAGTTCTGGTGTACTGCAGTGTGTTTCCGAACCGACAGCCAGACTACTGTGACCAGTAGGACTTATAACAGCACACAAACCAACAGCCACTCTCAGACAACATCTCACCAGAACGAAGGACCCAAAACCAAACATGAGCAAAACCAACGTAGTATACAAAATCCCATGCAAGGACTGCACAAAACACTACATAGGACAAACAGGAAGACAGCTAACGATCCGCATCC
This sequence comes from Chiloscyllium plagiosum, assembly GCF_037043375.1. Taxonomy (NCBI): domain Eukaryota; kingdom Metazoa; phylum Chordata; class Chondrichthyes; order Orectolobiformes; family Hemiscylliidae; genus Chiloscyllium; species Chiloscyllium plagiosum. The sequence continues at coordinate 32,151,590 of NW_028270150.1, forward strand.
ATGAACACCAACTAGCCACGAAATGACACGACCAGCTATCCTTAGTAGCCACACGAGTTTGACAAGCAACATGAGTTTGACTGGGACAACACTACTATTATAGGACAAGCCAAACAGAGAACAGCCAGGGAATTCCTAGAGGCATGACACTCATCCACAGATTCAATCAATAAGCACATCGACCTGGACCCAATATACCGACCACTGCAGCGGACAGCTGGAACTGACAACCGGAAGCGGCAGATTCAAACCACTACAAATGCCGGAGGAAAGATCACAGAAGCGCTTCACAGGAGACTCCCAAGCACTGAGAATGTCACCTAGACAGGGGACGAAACGTCTGCAACACAAATTCCCAGCTCGGCGAACAGAACCACAACAAAATTGATGTTATTTTTCAGTGTACGGGTGAGCTTTACATGGTCTGCCGTATTTCTCTAATCCACCTTGTTTGTAGTGCTCCTAGTGTGAACTCCAAAAAGGTGTCCAACAGCGCATTCTTTTTCTGAGATAGATTTTTAATCAGTAAGGCAATCAAGGGTAGTCCAGGGCAGATATAATGGGCTGAATGGACTGAGTCAACTTCCGCTTCTGTGTCTCATTTTCTTCTTCTGACAATCCATTTAAACAAAGGGAGGAGATGCAGCAGTCAGAGGACAAATGAGCAAGAAAAGCTGCAATCGTGTCAAGTAGAGGGTGTACTCACACATATCCTGACTCACCAACAAGTATTTATAGGCCCAGCATGACACATTGACACCTTGCTGAGAAGCTGTGTGAGTTCTCACATATCTTGTCACAGATGGCATAGCAAAGACTTTTTAGCACTTAGCCCATAGACATGCAATTATCAGGTTAGTACAAATTTCAGGTAGAACTGAAGTTGAGAGAATTATTGATATCACTTAGGCTATTCTGTCTATTTCCTCAGACAGCCATTGCACCAATTTGAATTATAAGTCAATACATTACTGTACAAATGCTGTGAAATACATTCTGATGCCTTTCTGAGGTCCAGGCCAATTTCCTGGCGGCTGCCTTGAATCCTTCATTTGGCAACATTGCAATTCAAAAAAAGAGATTGGCTGCTTGGGGATAAGTGCAATCCCTTGCACACCGTGTTTCTGATTCCTGTCAGCTACCTCTGTTCATCTGGCTAAGTTGTGCTACAATGACAACGTGATAGAGCCCTCAAACCATTGCAGTCGTCAAGCAATTATTCAGATGTTCGGACAAAGTTTGTTGCTTCTGGTGATCCAGCCAATGAAGAGTGGTGCATTATTGCAATATACTGAATACTGTATCACTTTAGTTTGAATTGATGACAAGAAGGAGTCAAAGGAACCATCAATTACTCCCAGACTGAGGTTTTCTGCAGCAACTCATAAACAAAATCTTGATGTCCTGTTTTACTCATACAATATCTTCCAGCTCCTAAAATAGGTTGCATTCAATCATCTGATGGATTTTCATACTAAATAGAATTGAGTTCACTAGCTGCTGTATCAGAGCAGAATGATCATTTTACTGGTTTACAGAAGTATAAAGACACCAATTATTATTCCAGTGTATGGTGTTGCGAGTTCATGTTTTATGTAATTTTGTATCTATGAGATACTCTTAAAATGGTTAAAATGATAAAGCTGCTGTGGTTCAATGAAGGCTTCTTGAGATCAGGACAACTAGCAACCTCCAATGAACCTGAGGTGAAAGGGCCCACTTTAAAACAGCAGTAACATTGGACTCCAAGGCATTCAGGCTTATCTGGTTCTTTGGCACTCACCTTCTCAGAACCAGCATTAGCCCACATAACTGTGGCTCTTTTGGTCACATTCACTACTTCTTGCTGTCACACTGTGAAAATTGCCTTACATATCTTAGAATGTAAGGCCCTGGATGCTGCCTGACCTGCTGCGCTTTTCCAGCAACACATTTTCAGCTCTGATCTCCAGCATCTGCAGACCTCACTTTCTCCTCATATCTTAGAATGTGTTCATCAAGGAACAGTCAGTGGAGGAATCCCCTGTGGTCGCTCCCCTGAAAAACATGTATACTGTTTTGGATACTGTTGAGGGGGACAACTTACCAGGGGTATGCAGTGGGGCCCAGGCCTCTGGCACAGAGCTTGTCCCTGTTGCACAGAAGGGAAGGAGGAGGGTATTAGTCATTGGGGACTCAATAGTTAGAGGCTCAGATAGAAGGTTTGTTGGGAATGAACGAGACTTGCAGTTGGTGTGTTGTCTCCCAGGCGCCAGCGTTCATGATGTCTCGGATCATATCTATGGGGTCCTGAAGGAGCCTCAAGTTGTTGTCCATGTCGGTACCAACCACATAGGTAGAAAGAGGGATTGGGATGTAAGGCAGGATTTCAGAGAGCTAGGGTGGAAGCTGAGAGCTAGAACAAGAGGTGTTATCTCTGGTTTGTTACCTGTGCCACGTGATAGCGAGGCAAGGAATAGGGAGAGATATCAGCTGAACACGTGGCTGCAAGGATGGTGCAGGAGGGACGGTTTCAGGTTCTTGGATAATTGGGGCTCGTTCTGGGGAAGGTGGGACTTGTACAAACAGGATGGTCTTCACTTGAACCAGAGGGGTACTAATGTCCTGGTGGGAAATTTGTTGGTGCTATTCGGGTGGGTTTAAACTAGCTCAGCAGAGGGATGGAAACCGGAGGTGTAATTGCAGTGCACTGGAGGATGAGAGTAGGAAGGACAGGGACAGGATTTCAGGGTCACAGGAATGTGCTGGCAGACAGCAAACTGGCTTGAAGTGTGTCTACTTCAACGCCCGAAGTATCCAAAATAAGGTAGGTGAGCTAGCAGCATGGATAGGTGCCTGGGACTTCGATATTGTGGCCATTTCGGAGACATGGATAGAGCAGGGTGAGGAATGGATGTTGCAGGTTCCAGGGTTTAGATCTTTCATTAAGAACAGGCAAGGTGGTAAAAGGAGGGGAGGCGTGGCCTTATTAGTCAAGGATAGTATAACAGTGGCTGAGAGAACTTTTGTTGAGGACTTGTCTACTGAGCTTAGAAACAGGAGAGGAGAGGTCACACTGCTTGAAGTTTTTTATAGGCGTCTGCAGAGTTCCAGGGAGGTGGAAGAGAGGATTAGTAAAATTATTCTGGGTAGGAATGAAAGGAAGAGGGTGGTCGTTATGGGAGACTTTAACTTCCCTAACATTGACTGGAAATGCTATAACTTTAGTACATCAGATGGATCAGTTTTTGTCCAATGTGTGCAGGAGGGTTTCCTGACACAGTATGTCAAATGGCCGACAAGAGGGGAGGCCACACTGGATCTGGTGCCTGGTAATGAACCAGGCCAGGTGTTTGATTTAGTTGTAGGTGAGCACTTTGGAGAGAGTGACCATAATTCAGTTACGTTTAGTTTAGCGATGGAAAGGAATAGGTACATGCCACAGGGCAAGAGTTATCGATGGGGCAAGGGCAATTATAATGCGATTAGGCAAGAATTAGGATGCATAGAATGGGGTAGCAAAATGCAGGGGAAACAGACAATGGAAATGTGGAGCTGGTTTAAGGAACAGATATTGCGTGTCCTTGATAGGTATGTCCCTGTCAGGCAGGGATGAAGTGATAAGGTCAGGGAACCGTGGTTTACTATAGAAATTGCATCTCTTGTTAAGAAGAAGAAAGAGGCTTATGTGTTGATGAGACAAGATGGTTCAGATGAGGTGATGGAGAGTTACAGATCAGCTTGGAACGATTTAAAGAGAGAGTTAAGAAGAGCAAAGAGAGGACACGAGCAGTCTTTAGCAAATAGAATAAAGGAGAACCCTAAAGCTTTCTACAGGTATGTGAGGAATAAAAGGATGACTAGGGTAGGAATAGGGCCAGTCAAAGATAGAAGTGGGAAGTTGAGTGTAGACACTGTGGAGATTGGAGAGGTGCTAAACGAACATTTCTCATTGGTTTTCACTCAGGAAAAGGAGAATATTGAAGACGAGAAGAATGAGGTACGAGATATTAGACTACAAAGGATTGAGGTTAGTTACAAACAGGTGTTATCAATTCTAGAAGGAGTGAAAGTAGACAAGTCCCCTGGGCCAGATGGGATTTATCAGAGGATTCTCTGGGAAACTAGGGAGGAGATAGCAGAGCCTTTGGCTTTGATATTTGAGTCATCATTGTCTACTGGTTTAGTACCAGAGGACTGGAGGATTGCAAATGTTGTGCCCTGTTCAAGAAGGGCAGTAGAGTTGACCCAGGTAATTATAGACCAGTGAGCCTTACCTCTGTTGTAGGAAAGGTTGTGGAAAGGATTATAAGAGATGAGATTTATAATCATCTAGCAAGCAACAACATGGTTTTGTCAAGGGCAGGTCGTGTCTCACAAACCTCATTGAGTTTTCTGAGAAGGTGACCAAGCATGTAAATGAAGGTAGGGCAGTTGACGTGGTATACATGAACTTCAGTAAAGCCTTTGATAAGATTCCAAACGGTAGGCTTTTGGAGAAAATGCAGAGGCATGGAATTGATGATGATTTAGCAGTTTGGATTAGAAACTGGCTTTCTGGAAAGAATACACTTCTCTGCTTTTTACTCACCCCACTCCCATAATTCCCTACACTAATAGTGGTGGTTGTTGGAAAATATTCAGCCTGGAGTCCGGTTACTAGTGGTGTGCCACAAGGATCTGTTTTGGGCCCACTGCTGTTTGTCATTTTTATAAATGACTTAGATGCAGGCATAGGTGGATGGATTAGTAAATTTGCAGATGACATTAAAGTCAGTGGAGTAATGGACAGTTTGGAAGAATGTTACAGGTTGCAGGGGGATTTGGATAAACTGCAGAATTGGGCTGAGAGGTGGCAAATGGAGTTCAATGCAGCTAAATGTGAGGTGATGCACTTTAGGTAGAATAACAGGAAGGCAGAGTACTGGGTCAATGGAAAGATTCTTGGTAGTGTGGATGTGCAGAGGGATCTTGGAGTCCATGTACATAGAACCCTGAAAGTTGCCACCCAGGTGGACAGTGCTGTTAAGAAGGCATACGGTGTGTTAGGTTTCATTTGTAGAGGGATTGAGTTCTGGAGCCGCAATATCATGCTGCAACTATACAAAATGCTGGTGCGGCCACACTTGGAATATTGTGTACAGTTCTGGTCCCCATATTTCGGGAAGGATGTGGAAGCATTGGAAACTGTGCAGAGGAGATTTACCAGGATGTTGCCTTGGCTGGAGGGAAGGTCTTATGAGGAAAGGCTGAGAGACTTGGGTCTGTTCTCATTGGCAAGAAGAAGGCTAAGAGGGGATTTGATAGAAACATACAAGATGATCAAAGGATTAGATAGGGTAGACAGTGAAAGTCTTTTTCCTAGGATGATGATGTCAGCTTGTACGGGGGCATAACTACAAATTGAGGGATGATAGATTTAAGGCAGATTTCAGAGGCAGGTTCTTTACGCAGAGAATGCCCTACCAGTTAATGTAGTCAACTCAGCCACAGTAGGGAGATTTAAACAATCCTTAGATAAGCACATGGATGATTTTGGGGATAGTGTAGGGGGACGAGCTGAGAATAGTTCACAGGTCGGCGCAACATGGAAGGCCGAAGGGCCTGTTCTGCGCTGTATTGTTCTATATTCCATATTCTATGTTCTATACTTTTGTTAACTGGGATATCAACAAGCCGTAACAGATCAGAGGCAGCACATACATCATGACTTACAAACATAGGAAAAGAAGTCGACCATTCAGCCAATCAAACCCGCCTACCATTCAATACATATATGGCTGACCATACACTTCTCTGCTTTTTACTCACCCCACTCCCATAATTCCCTACACTAATAGTAATCAGAAAACTGTAGACCTCCGCCTTAAACACATTGAAAAAACTGAGCCTACACAGACTTCTATAGTAGAGAATTTTAAAGATTCACATCTCTTTGATTAAAATAACTTTTCCTCCCCTTAGCTGTAGTATTCCCAATATTTGTAAATTGGTTTCTTTACTTCTATACTCCCAAACCATGGAAAACATCTTACTTGATATCTACTGTATCCCTTTGAGTATTTTGTAAGTTTCAACGAGATCACTTTTAATTCTTAGAAATTCTGGAGAGTAGATTCTCTCTACCATGTCTCTTTTCATAGGAAGACCAAACCTCTAAGTGCACAATATTTCAGTGTGGTCTAACCAAGCAGCTATACAGTTAAAATAAGACTGCACTCTTTAGATAAACAAATAAAAGTTAACATTCCCTCTGCATATTAGTCTTCAGTGACTTAACAACAACGCCTAAGTCCCCTTGTACTTTTAAACTTTCCATTCTCTTATCATTAAAGAAACACACTGCATTTCTGTTTATCCTACCAAAGTAGAAGACCAGAAGACATAGGAGCAGAAATTAGGCCTTTGAGTCCATTGAGTCTGCTCTGCCATTCAATCATGGCTGATAAGTTTCTCAACTCCATTCTCCTGCTTTCTCCCCATAACCCTTGATCCCCTTGACCTTCAAGAACCTATCTGTCTCCGTCTTAAATATACTCAATGATATGGCCTCCACAGCCTTCTGTGACAGTGAATTCCACAGATTCACCACTCTCTGGCTGAAGGAGTTGTCCTTATCTCCATTCTAAAAGGTACTCCCTTTACTAAGCTATGCCCTAGGGTCCTAGTCTCTCCTACCAATGGAAACATCTTCCCAACATCTACTCTGTCCAGGCCATTCAGTATTCTGTATGTTTCAATTAGACCCGCTCTTATCCTTCTAAATCCAATTGAGTTTAAACCCAGAATCCTCCAATGTTCCTCAAATGTTAGGCTTTTCATTCTTGGGATCATTCTTGTGAACCTCCTCTGAACACGATCCAGGGTCTGTGAATCCTTGCTGAGATATTGGGCTCAAGACTGCACACAATACTCCAAATGTGGTCTGACCAGGGCCTTATAGAGGCTTATAATTTCACATTTTTTTTCATATTATATTCCACCTGCCACGTTCATGCCCATTCACTAAACTGTTCAATCCTCCCAAAGCAGCTTTACATCTTCCTTATGACACACATTCCCACTTAGCTTTATATTAAATCCAAATTTGGAAACATTATATTTGGTCCCACCTCCAAATCATTGATGTATATTTTGAATATGTACCGATCCCTGTGGTACGCACTAATCACACCCTGCCAATGCAAGAGTGACGTATTTGTTCTTACTATCTTGTTTCTGTCTGTTAGCCAATCACTGATCCATGCCAAATAAAACGCAAAAGAACTTTGGATGAGGAAGGGTCACCGGTCCTGAAACCGTAACTTTGATTTTGCTTCACAGATGCTGCCAGACCTGCTGAGATTTTCCAGCAACGTTTTGATTTTGTTTCTGTTATTAATGCATCCCAGAACATTTCCCATACCCCATTTGCTTTAATATTTCAAAGCAGCCTCCTGTGGATGACGATAACAAAGCATTGTGAAAAACCAAGTATACTACATCCTTTGGCTCTCCTTTGTCAGTTTTATTATTAACATCTTTAAAAAAAATCCAATAAGTTTGTCAAATGGCAAATCCATGTTGTATATGTTCAATCAAATCATTATTGCCTACATATCTAATTATCCCATCCTTTATATTAGATTCTAGCACTTTCCCTACTACCAATATAATGCTAATGGGTGTGTAGTTCCCATTTTCTCTCTCACTCCCTCTTTAAATAGGTGATACTTGCTGCTAACAAATCCATGGGAATCATTCCAGAATCTATAAATTTTGGAGATAATCACTAATGCATTTACAGTCTCTGGAGTGGTCTCTCAAGTCCTTAACAATTTAGGATGAGGATTTATTATCTTGCAAGCTCAATAATTTCTCCAGTACAATCTTCTTACTAATGTTAATTTCCTTCAACTCTTCATTCTAGCTAGCTACTTGGATCTCTAGTTTTGGGATATTTCTGGAATCTACTTCAGTTACAACTGTCAGAAATAGAGTGAAAATCCAAAGATATTTTGAAAGTATATTAGTCGTGAGGGAATAACCAGGGAAACAGTAGGACCCATTAGAGACCAAATAGCTATCTGTATAGAGCAAGAAGACATAGCTGAAGTTTTAAGTGAGTATGTTACATCTGTATTTACAACAAAGGACACTGTAGGTATTAAAAACAGGGAGAGGGACTGTGATATATTTCAACAGATTAGCATGAGAGGTTGAATGCATTAGCTGTGGTCAAATCCCCAGGCCAGATGAGATGTTTCAGAGACTGCTGTGGGAGGCAAGAGACAAGATTGCAGGGGGTCTGACATAAATCCTGCCTTACACAGGAGGGGTACAGAGGATGCAACACAAGCTGGTGTGATGCCACTGTATAAGAAAGGTAGTGAGGATAAACAAGGACACAACAGGTCAATGATTCAACAGCTGATGTAATAAAACCTTTGGAAAAATTCTGAGGAACAGAACTAATTTCCACTTGGACGGGTAAGGATTAATGAGGGAAAGTCAGCATGGCTTTGTAAGAGGGAAATTATATCGAATAAATTTAAATTTTTCAAGTAGGTGACTGGGTGTATAGATGAGGGTGATGCAGTTAATGCAGTCTCCATGAATCACCGTCAGTCTTGAGTGGCAGTTTGGTTAAGAAGCTAAGGGCCTATGGACTCCAGGATTATTTGGCGAATTTGACCCAAAATTGTATGAGTGGAAGGAAGCACAGGGTGATTGTTGAAGGCTGGAAGATTTGTCTGGGCATCAGTGTTGGGTCCCTTGCTGTTTGAATTGTACATCAATATCTAAATATGGATGTAGGAGGTATGGTCAGAACAATTGGATATGACACAAAAATTGTTGATATGTTAAATTGTGAGAAGGAAAGCCTTAAACTACAGGATGACATAGATGGGCTGGTCAGGTGGGTTGAACAGTGGCAAATAGAATTTGATTTTGAAAAGTGTAGGGTGGTGCATTCTGGGAAGACTAACAAGTTAGAGGGAATATATGCTGAATGGTAGGATCCTGGGAAATACGGAAGATCAGAGGGAGACAGTGTGCATGTCCATAAATTCTTGAAGGCAGCAGGACAGATAGGTAAAGTGATAAAGACAGCATATGGGATCCTTGTCTTTATTAGTCAAGGCCTTGAATTTAAGAGCAAGAAGGTTATGATGGAGCTGGATATAATGTTAGTTCAGTCAACCTGGAGTACCATGTGCAGTTCTGGTCACTATATTGTAGGAAAGATGTAATTACACTGGAAGGGTTGCAGGATGTTGCCTGTGCTGGAGTGATACTAGATTGGAACAGTTTTCCTTAGAACAGAGAGGGTTTAAAGGAGAACCTGACCAAAGTGTACAAAGTTCTCAGGGGCATGGACAGGGTAGATAGGGAGAAACCCTTTCACTTGCAGAGGAATTAATAACCAGTGAGCTCAGTTTTAAGGCATGGAGCAAACAGTTTCAAATGGAATTTGAGGAAAAGTGTTTTAATCCAGAGATTGATGGTAGCCAGATGTCAATGCCTAACAGGGTGGCTGAGATAGGAAATGTCATGTTACTTAAAAACTATTTAGATGAGCACTTGAAATGTCATAACATACCAGGCTATGGCCCAATACTGGAAACTGAGATTAGAAACAGAGAGATGTTTAATGACTGGCATGACCATGATAGGCCAAAGAGTCTTTATCTGTGCCACAATATCTTTATGGCTCGTACGATACCTGATTCACTGTGGGTTTGCTATTTTTGTAACAGCACTTCTTCGTTTTCACAATGTGATTGGACTTTTTTTTTGTTGCAGGTATAGCTCTTGGACAATTAGCTGTTGAACGACCTGCCTCCCTGGAACATGTTATCTTTCCATGTCTTATTCTGGCTCATTCAATACTAGAAGTTGGCAAGTTTTGCTGCTGTCCTGACAAGTCTGGAGTTTCTGCCCACTTCACTGATTACGTACAATTAATCTCACCTACTCATGTCATGCAGTTTCTTCATCAAAATGATCTGAAAATTTTATTGCTGTTTTATTCAAACGAATGTTATGGTCTACCCTTTAAGAAGTACTTAAGCAGTGGAATTTACCATGGAGTTGGGTAGGCCATGTGCAAAGTTTAAAAATCAATATTCATGTTAATTTCCTGACACTGCAGCTGCATAGTCTTATAGATCTTTTTGTTTACATTTGGAATTTGTCCACAGTAAATTAATAGTGCTATGGAAAATCTTGTCCAAATTCCACAACTATGCAGTTTAAATAAGTTAAATCAGCAGATTAAAAAACACACACACACTCAGGGCATAAAGAAACTTCATTGCCTGTGTTTTATAAGCTCTTTTACCAAGGTTTGTAGACTAGGTAAGGTCGACAGGGTCCACACACCTGGTCTATTCTATTTATATAAATCTTTTTTAAAAAAATCATTACAGATATGTAATTATGTACACTTTTTCATGAACACACTAGCAAGCCAAGAAATAATTTGATGGTATTCAATAAAATATTGCCTTCAGGACAAATGCTTCACAGCTATCAGAATTTAAGTTTAATACAACTCACTGAAGTCAATTGTTGCTGCTCAGCCATTTAGTTTCCAACTGATTAAAGCAGCAAACTCAAAAAAACTATTTGCATTGGCCATCTGATTAATTTTATAGGAATAAGGTTTATAGGCTTTAATTAGACATGAAGTGGTGCAATTAAAATGCCTTGCGCTCTACAATTAAAGAGAAAAATGCAAGAGGAGGGGAGGGGGAGTGATTTTTTTTCCCCCAGGAGGGTTTTAAAAGAAATCTAGTAGAGGAGATGGTCTTAATGTTGTTTTATCACAAGGAAGGGGGAGTCAGACCACAGGTGATGGATTTATGCAACTGAAAAATCATCCATCTTCTGAAAGTGAGCCGAAAACAGGGAAGAAATAAATTAGATGCATGAAGGAAAGGCTATGTGCCTCCATCACTCCAAAGTTAAAAGAAAGAATGCAGGTGACAGTTTCTCTCACCTCCCTTGAGCCGATTTAAAATACCCTTCCCAAAATAAGGAAAGGAGGTCCAAGTTATCACAGGTAATCAAGGAAGCAAGATCACTTGGGGTTCTGACCAGAAAAGTCTCAAGGCAAATTTTTGTTGAGAGTTGGAAGAAAACATTGAGTGCAACTACTAGCTGTTTCATCTCAGCTCCTGTAACATTTATGAATGTCAGCCTGTGCAAGAAACTACACATTTTCAGCTGATCCATGATTATACTCATCTGTTCCATGAACATTATACATACAATTTCCATTTTCTATTTCTCACTCTACATCTCCTTCAACCTGATGAGTGCAACTTGCCTTCGCAACATTGGTTTTGGATTAGTTACTAAGATATCCTTCCACAGAAGCAGAAGAAAATATTAAAAGCAAGCGCATTATCATGGATTCATTTCTAAAATTTTTCTTTGGAATGTGTTGAGCTACTTCAGAGTATGGCACAGAGGATTCCCTTTCTTGATCTGTTAGCTTATGCACAGAGATTGTTTAACTACTAGAGATTGTATAGCCAAGCTTGACAATCACACATATATTTTTTAGCAAACATTGGTGTGGAGGCTATTAGCTCCCTCCATGACATGGCCTCATAGTGTTCATGCCATTGTTCTGAATTGAAACCAGCTAACTAATTTAAAACTAGCGGCTGAATAAAAGGTTGTTCTAAAGTCCCATTCTACATACCTCAGTTCTTAACTAGAAAAGCCATGAAATGACCTGAATCAAATCAGTCCAAATGGTTACAAAAACCAAAAGAACAGTGGATGCTGTAAATCAGAAACAAAAACAGAAATTGCTGGAAAAGCTCAGCGAGTCTGGCAGCATCTGTGGAGAGAAATCAGAGTTAATGTTTTGGGTCAAGTGACATTTCCTGAGAACTCAGCCTGAGTTCTGAGGAAATGTCACTTGACCCAAAACATTGACTCTGATTTCTCTCCACAGATGCTGCCAGACCCGCTGAGCTTTTCCAGTAATTTCTGTTTTTGCAGTCCAAGTGGTTTATTGGAGAAAAAGGCTTGAGATTGCACCTTCAGTAAATTCCTAAGATGAATGGTTTGAGGGATATAAACTAGAAGTCCTCCTGTGCTTTGTGTCTAGCTTTCAGAAATGGAAAATCTTGCTTTCATCAACTCTCGATTGTCTATTCAAAAATTAAAGTTTGAATGTTTTGAGAACAAGGTAACCTCACAATCTTCTCCAGTGTTCTTAGTAATTTGTATATTTTAATTGCTATAATTACGATTGCAAAAGAGACATATTGAATACGGAATGATGTCTGAAACTTCTTGGTTGTTCTTGTAATAGGAAAAGTGGGAGTTTTGGGTCGTAAAATGTAATTGACTGTCATGTGTCTGAGGGAACCAAATGGAAAGTGGACTCCTTTTACAAAGGCTTTTTGCTGCATGAGCTGCATTTATTAGGAAAAATAACAGGCAGAACTCTGAAAAAAAAAGTACTCTTCAGCCAAATAAAAGAGCAAAAATGTCGTATTGCAGTTGTGAATGTGTGGTTGTAACTGTAGATACCAGGGAGACTGATTGAACGACCTAAGCAGCAATCACAACCTTCAATCAAACATCCTGTCCTCAATTACAATTTGTTGTATTTAAACTGGAATTTTTAAAGAAATTGCAGAGAAAAATCAGAGAAATTAAATTAAAACATTGATAAGCATTTGACATAGATATTGCACATATTGTTTTTGAGAGAACAGTTTGAAATAAATGAATGACTTAAAATAAGTCACCTAGTTGATGCAGATAAATCAGACTTAAATTGGTGGCATATGATAAAGTACAGAGATTCCATAAACATCTCAAATAGATTCCATATGCTTCCATTTTACTACATTTTGCCACTAATTGAAATGAGACCATTTCCAGTCAAGTTAAAACAATTCAGGAATGTGTTTACCCTTTCATTACTGACTCCTGTGAACAAATCTCTGGCCCTCCCACTGACTGAAAACATTGAGCACTCAATTGAGTTAAACTGATTGAAATTGTGTTGTGTGACACTAATAACATTAATAGGTCCACATAAAAATTCATTCTTCCATTTTCAAAACAATGATTTTAACTTGGTTAAACCATTTAGTGTTTTTACTAAAGTAATAGGCAGTGGAATCCATACTTTAACTATCATCACACAAACATGCTTTAAAATATCCTGCAAATAAAGCTTTACCTTTGCTCATGGGTTGACAAGTGTGTTGCCAGCAAAACGACTGATGGACTTCACTCTTTGCAATTCCACCAACAAGAATCAATCAATTCTGAACTAGAGAGATAAATATTTTATATCTCATGATGTCTCTATAAATTACTTTCTGGAAAATTTCTCACACTATTACAAAGAAGAGTTAAAGTCAAGTAGGCATTCAGAAACCATTGTTTAATCAATGCCATTTGATTAATAAATACACTTAAAACTATTTTGATGTCCTTTATTCCAGTTCAGTCTTTGAGAAATGAAATCATTTTCCCACTGTTTTTGTCAGGTCAGACGATGGGTGGAGTTCCAAATAATATCCGACAAAATAATTTGAGGAAGTTACAAACAAGGTAGATAAAGGGGTGGGGGGGGGGCTTTATATTTTTTGTAATATATTTGGATTTCCAAATGAAATTTATTAAAATACTGAATATAATATTATTCATAAGGTAAGAGCCTATGGTGCCGATAATATGTTAGCTTCGATAAAGGATTTGCTAACTGATAGAAGGCCAGTGACTTGGGGTCAGGGGATCATATTCAGGATGACAACTAGTGGAGTGCCACATGAATCAGTGCTGGGTTTTTCAGGGTATTCAAGGTAGAGATAGACAGATATTTGATCACACAGGGAATTATGGGATATGGGGGTAAGGCAAGAGGGTTGAGTTGAGGTGTTTGGATCATCCATGATCTCATTCATTCTGCTCCGTGGTCTTCTGTAAACTTCCATGGTGGTGGGATGGAGGGATGCAATCAGGAACTCAATACTTCTGTTTGCCAGCTCCACATTTGAAAAGAAAGAAACTTTCTATTCTGCATTTGGTCACAAATGATCTATAGATTCTGTAGGTTTCTGTCAAAATGACATGAATCCTAGTCAATTAATACAGAGGGTTAATCAGCTTCTAAATTGGTTCTCTAATGTGATCCATTGGCATTCGGGGAATTTCTAGATCTTTGGCAATAAAACACGATGTGGTCAGTCTGTACAGATTTTCATTGCCAGTCGTTAAACAATTCTCGATGGCTTGCTTCTCTGAATGGGACTTATCTGAATCTAGAAATCATAACTCTGAATGCTGTTTCAATGTTTTCAATGCTGTTAGTGTGACAGCAAAAACTGTTGAGAAGATGGTCGAATGCCTTTCTAATGTTCCATTCGTGTGATTGTTCCCTATCACTGGGAGACTTGATGAATTAAACTTTCAGATTAAAAAGAAATCATTGATTTTATATTCTGTAATGGCATGTGGGTTTTATTAGCTAGAGCAGCATTTATTGCCCATCCCTAGTTGCCCTGCAGAAGATGGTAAAGATCTGGAGCCTTGAACCACTGCAACCCTTTTTGCATAGGAATGCTGTCAGGAAGAGATTTCCAGGAGTCTGACCTAATGACAATGAAGGAGTGGCAATATAGTTCCAAGTCAGGATGATATTGTAAGAGTTCATTTGACTGTGAAGGTTAAGTAGGGATTTCTATATTGATAGTGAAACCAAGGGAATAGAATTCTCTAGAAGAACATGGCATACCTTAAAGGCCAAGATTAGCCGAATCTCCAGAAAAGGCTTACACTTTTGAGAACAGTGAAGAATTAACTGAATAAGAGTTAGAAATGGGAAATAGAATAAACAGATAAGAGTTGAAGCATGTGGTACCAGGGACAGCCAGGCTAGGGTAAGATAAGGGGGTTTGCTTGGGTGAATGCAAACACGTATCTAAAACTGAAGATATCTGTTTATTGAACACCGTGTACTTACAAGCTTTGAATTTGAATAATGGAATGTGCAGACATGACTAAAAATGTATAAGTGTGATGCATTTCTTGAATTCAGCTGAATTCGTTTGTAGCTAGAATAGACTGTCCATGTATATGTTGGAAAAAAAACCCCATCTTAAACCTGTATTCGATATTCCTGTGATGGATCATTGGAGGGTGCTCCAACAATGTGTGCAGGTGGTGTTCCTGTGCTTCAGCTGCCCTCATGCTTACAGATGGTAGAGGTCACTGGTTTGGTTGGTGTTGCTGATGAGTCTTGCTGAAGTACTGCACTGCATCTTGTAGCTGGTCTACACTGCTGCCACTATGTGTTGATGTTCAAGGGAGTGAATGTTGAAAATAGTAGATGGGGTAATAATCAAACTGAGAGCTTTGTCTTGATTGGTTTTTAGCTCCTTGAAATTGTTGGAGCTGCACCATCCAGGAAAGTGGATAGATTTCTAATACAGTTCTGACTTCTGCCTTGTAGATGGTGGACAGGCTTTGTGAAGACAGGAGATGAACTACTCACTGCAGAACTCCAAGCCTCTGATTTGCTTTTGCAGCTATGGTATTTATATGGCTCGGTCAGTTCAGTTTCTGGTTAATGACAATGTTGATAGATGGAGATTTAGCAATAGTAATGTGATTGAATGTCAAGGGGCGATAGGTAGATTCTCTGTTGTCGAAGAATGTCATAGCTTAACACTTATGTGCCACAAATACTACCTTGCCACAGGACAGTTCAAGGCTGGATATTGTTCAAATCTTGTTACATGTGGATCCATATAATCAGGAAGGGCTTCGGCCTAAATAATCGATTCTCCTGCTCCTGGAATGCTTCCTGACCAACTGTGCTTTTCCAGTACTACACTTTTTGACTCTGATCTCCAGCATCTGCAGTCCTCACTTTCTCTGAGTTGAAACTAGTGTTGAAGATTGTGTAATCATTAGCAAACATCACCATTTCTGACCTTACCAGGAGCTCATTGATGAAGAAACTAAAGATGGTTGGACCTAGGCAATACATTGAGGAACTCCTGCAGCAATGTACTGGAGCTGAGATGACTGACCTCCAACATCACAACCACTTTGTTATTTGTGGTAAGTGTGAAACCAAAAAGCGAAGTGTTCTTTCTCCCACTTCCCATTGGCTGCATGATTTCTGGGACTCCATAATGCCTGGCTTGATCAAATGCCGATGTCAAGGCAGTCATTTCACCTCACCTCAGCCTTTGGAGTCCATGCTTGGATCAAGGTTGTAATGAGGTCAAGAGCTAAGAGACGGTGATGGAACCCACTGTGCATCAGTGAGCTGATCATTATTTTGTAAGGGCCATTTTTAGCACTGTTGCTGACCTCTCCCATCATTTTGTTTCTGATAGAGAGGAGATTGATAGGGCAGGAATTGGCTGCGACGGATTTGCCCTGCTTTTTGTTCCAAGGATATGCCTCAGGAATTTTTGACATTGTTGGATAATTGCCAGTGTTATAGCTGCCCGGAACAGCTTGCCTCAGTGTGCAGCCAGTTTCGAAGCACAATTTTCCAGTGTTGCTGCTGAAAATGTTCCAGTCTTTGTATTATTCAGTGTTTTCAGCCATTTGTTGATATCACAGGAAGTGAACCAAATTGATTGAAGGCTGACATCTGTGAAACTGAGGACCTCAGGAAGAATTTGAGATTGATCATTCACTCATCACTTATAACTGAATGTAGATGCAAATACATCAGCCTTGTCTTTTGCATTGATGTGCTGAGGTCCCTCATCATTGAGAATATTTGTTAAAGGCATGTTAGTTGTTTACGTATCCACCATCATTTATGGCTGGATATTGGGGACAATGGATGTAATCCATTGGTTGTGTGATTGCATAGCCTTGTTTATTGTATGCTGTTTTCACTGACTGTGTTATATCTTCACAAGATTGACACCTCATTTTGTATACATGGGGCTGCTCCTGCCTATCCTCCTGCACTCTTCACCGAATGAGGGTTGATCTCCTGTTTTCTGATAGTTGTCAAATCAGGCATATGCTGGGTCATGACGATATAAGTTGTGGTTGAACACAATTCTACACTGCTGATGTCCCACAGTATCTCATAGATGCACAGTTTGCATGTTTAGATGTTTAAAGCCTGTCACGGTGCACAATGATAGTCGCACACAATACAGTGGAGGGCAACCTCAACATGAAGATGAGACTTCATCCTTACAAAGCCTGCGCAGTGATCACTCGTACCCATACTGTCATTGTTCGAGGCATCGGTGACAGGCGATTGGTGAGGACAAAATTATTTCCACTTGTTGGTTTTGTCTCCACTTGCTGAGACACAGTTCAGCGTGTACTTCTGAACTTGGCTAGCTTGGTTAACACTGATGCTACCGAGCATCTCTTGGTGATGTCTTGTTCAATTCCCCATCAGAGTACATTCCTGCCCTTGCCACCTTTGTGCCTTTCAGGTGATGATCAACGTGAAATATTAATTCTTCAGCTTGGGGATGGGGTGGGGTTGGATTGAGGGTTGGGTGAAATGGTATGGCGAAGTGTGGAAGCTGGTAGGAGGTGGGGGATCAGCAGAACCTAATTTTGACACAATGCTATTGAGACTTCATGGGATCTGGAATCATTGTTGAGGACTCCCAAGGTAACTTCTATCTGTGTTTATTCCATTATGCTCTCACCTCTCATGATCTTTTTCTGCCACCGATTCAGGACTTTCTCACGGTGGGTGATGACAGTGTCTGGGACACTGTGTGTGAGGAATGATTCTCTGATGATGACAACGTCAGACTGGTGATTGATTATTCTGTGAGCCAGGTCTCCCAACCTTGGCACTGTCCTAGATGTTGACAAGGAGGACTTTACAGGGTTGACATTGTGTTTGTTATTTCTGGCACTTTGGTCAATGAGCCATGGGCATTTGAATCTTTTCTTTCTCTATATCTTCACAGGAATTTGGTGACACAGGTGAGGCTAACATTTATTGTCCATCCCTATTTGCAATTAAGAGTATACCACATTGCTGTAGTCTGGTGATCCAGACCAGCAAATGACAGTGGATTTCCTTCCCTTTTGTCCTAGTGAACATGATATTTCTTTTCCTTGACAATTGACTCAGAATTCCACATCTTTATTGAATTCAAGTTCAATAATCTGCCATGGCAGGATTCGAATTGAGTCCCCAGAACATTACCTAAATCTCTAGATTAATAGTCTTGTGATAGTGCCACTAAGCCATCACCTCTCCATGTGTGTGTAGGTGAGTGTATATTTGTACATGCGTTAGTATGAGTATATGGGTGTGTGTTTGTTTTTGTACATGTGTATGTAAGTGGGTTATCTAGATTTCATCGCAAGTTGGTATAACTGAATGGCTAACTACGCGGTTTCAGAGAGTAATTGGGACCTTAAGATATGGGATGAAAAGTAGAACATTCAGCCCAGGAAGACTGCCCTAACATTCACTGAGTCATGGCTGACCTGATAATTCTGAACTCCATTTCCTTATGTTTTCCACACTCCTTGATTACCTTATTTATTACAAAAGTCTATTTATCTTAACCTTGAATATTCTTCATGACTGAATTTTAACAGATCCTGTGGTAAACAATTCCATAGATTCACGACTCTCTGAGAGAAGAAATACCGCCTTATCTCATTTAAGAGTGATCTCTTTACCCTTAGATTATCCCCTCTGTTCCTGGAGGAGGAAACAACCATGTTGAATTGATTCTGGCAATCTCCTGAGATTATATTTTCCAATAAGGTTACCACTTATTCTTCTAAACCGCAATGAGTACAAGTCCAACATAATCAACCTCCCCCAAAACAAAATCTCTCCATTCCCGGTATCTTCCTCATCGGGTCATAGAGTCATACAGACCCCTCAGCCCAACCACTCCATGCTGAACATAACCCCAAACTAGACTAGTCCCACTTGTCTGCTCCCAACCCATATCCCTCCAAAACTTTCCTATTCACTGTATGATGGCTTAGTGGTTAGCATTGCTGCCTCACAGTCACCCAGGTTTGATTCCACCCTCGGGTGACTGTCTCTGTGCAGTTTGCACATTCTCCCCATGCCTGCGTGGGTTTCCTCCAGACGTTTCAGTTTTCTCCCACAGTGTAAAGATGTGCATGTTAGGTGGATTGGACATGCTAAAACACCCCGTAGTTCCAGGGATGTATAGATTAGCCTGGGAAATATCGGGTGGATCTGGGTGGGATGCTCTTCACTGTAGGGGTTCTATGATTCTATATACTTCTCCAAATGTCTTTTAAACATTATAATTGTACCCATATCCACCTTCTCAGGAAGTTCATTCCACATGTGAATCATCCTCTGTGTAAACAAATTGCCCGTCATGTCTTTTTTAAATCTCTCTCCTCTCACCTTAAAAATGCACCTTCTGATCTTGAAATCCCCCATCTTAGTGAAAGGACAACTACCAATAACTCTATCTATAGCCATCATTATTTTATAGGCTTCTATAAGGTCGCCTCTCAACCTACTTCGCTCCCACCCTATCCAGCCTTTCTTTATAACTCAAATCTTCTATACCCAGCAACATCCTGATAAATCTTTTCTAAACCCTCTTCACCTTAATAATATCCTTTCTATAACTGGGTGACGAGAGCAGGACAGAAGAGGCCAGAAGGCCAGACAGGACAGAATTTTAGAAGAGGCCTCACCAATGTCCTGTACAACCTCAATATGACTTCCCAACTCCTATATGCAAAGGACAGAGTAATGAAGGCAAGTGTGCCAAATGCATTTTTAACCATCCTGTCTCTATGTGATGCAAACTTCAAGGAATTATATACTTGAACCCCTGGGCCCCTGTGTGCTGCAACACTACCCAAGATCCTATCATTAATTGCCCTTGTTTTTGTACCAAAGTGTAAAACCTTGCATTTATCCAGAATGAACTCCATGTGCCATTTTTCAGCTCATAGACCCATTTTCTCTGGATTGCTTCCAATATATCTTTCTTTAGATACGGGGATCAAAACTGGTCTTAGTATTCTAGGTGTGGTCTGACTCATGCCTTGTACAGTTTTAACAAGACTTTATACTCCATTCCCTTTGAAACAAAGGCTACCATTCCATTTGCCTTCCTTATTACTCACTGAAAATGGAAGCTAGCATTTTGTAACTTCTGCATGAAAATCCCTAAATGCCTCTGTGATACAGCTTGTGCAGTCTTTTTACATTTACATACTGTTCACCTCCTCTATTCTTTCTGCCAAAGTGCATAACCTCACATTATCCAAATTATATTCAATGCCAAGTTCTTTTCCAGTATTGCACGAAGTGCTCTGATTTTGTGAATATTGTCAAAACCATATAAGGCTGAATTCATTGTCCAATTACAAACACAGGGATCTGGCGACAGGAGGATTTGACTGAGTTAATGAAGCTACAGGTTTATGTTACTGGTCCCTGATGGCGTTTAAATGTGGTGGCTTGTATCTCTAAAGACTCTTTCCAGAAACTAATATGAATTGACTTCCTTGCTCAGGAGGCTGAATAGATCATTGTTGAATTACTTGCATACTCCTGGACAGTGTAAAAAGAGATATGAATCAGAGCCGACTGTCAGATGAATTTCTCTCACATTATTAATGTCTGTTATTCTCCCCATGAATATGATAACTTTTTCAGCTACTATCTTGCAGCTATTCATATTTTGTGAAGGAATTTTGAAGAACAAAGTAACTCTATTAAGATACTGCATTCCTGAAATAAAGCCCCATGAAGCAGAATGCATTCGGCAAGAAATCCAGTTCAATGTAGAAGATGGGATGATTCCAAGTGAATTTACTATGAGAAGAATTATGAGCTGATGATATCATTAATACTGGTCTTCTGTTCTTACTGAAGTATTAAAACAAAGAAATATTTTTGTAGTAAATATTGAGATGAACTGCAGCATCACAAGGAATGCCAACATAAAGCCATTATTGCCATCAGTTGTTCAAATATTGAATAAAACAAACATCCATTGAAACAAGGAGAGCAAAAAAAATGCAGCAGTGACCCAGATTGCCATCTGAAATTGGAATTAAGTTACAAGGTGGACATAAGTTGCTGACAGTTTCTCCATTAGAATAAAGTCTTTTCAAGATTCGAGCGAATGTTGAATGTTTTCAGGGGACCTCATGCATCATTTCTCCTAAAATAAAGTAAAAGATTCTACATTCCTTGTGTAACATGGCCTATGGAACAATAGAAACACTTTGGGGCCCAGCACTATTTGTAATAAACCATCACATTTTAAGTATGACATAACAATGCAGTTTTGGACATTTTGGACATTTTCCTCAAGTTTACCACTTTTCATATTAAAGAAAATCATAATTTACATTAGGTTAAATTCCCTACAGTGTGAAAACAGGCCCTTTGGCCCAACAAGTCCACACCGACCCTCCAAAGAGCAACCCACCAGACCCATTCCCCTACATTTACCCCTTCACCTAACACTGTGGGCAATTTAGCATGGCCAATTCACCTAACCTGCACATCTTTGGACTGTAGGAGGAAACTGGAGCACCCGGAGGAAACCCACGCAGACATGGGGAAAAAGTGCAAACTCCACAGACAGTTGCCTGAGGCTGGAGTTGTACCTGGGACCCTGGTGCTGTGAGGCAGCATTGCTAACCACTGAGCCACCCCTCAGTAGATTAAGTAATATAAATGAAGAAAATTTGTAGAAAATTCAGACCAGAATGTTTGTAATTCTGCCGCAATTTTTATTCCGGAAGTGATGTCCATTTTGCAATTGCTCAGTTCTGGCTTAGCCCCTGTTGAGGTGTGTAGCTTGGATTGAATGCTTTGATTATTTTAATCAGCAGACAGCACCAAGTTTGTGTTACCTTGCATTACCTTGAACGTACACAGGTTATTCACTCACCTTGAGCCCTGCACCCAATTTCCTGGTCTATCAAATCTTACCCCTATGTATATTTATCCATTTAACAATGAATAATTGAAATATTTTTGTGAGAAAATAACACATTTCTTTCCTATGTGTTCAAATATTCCCACACAGCCCAGTAAACCCTGTAACAAATCTTTCAACATTTTTACTAACACAAATTTGATGTTGTTGACCCATGCAACTTAGATTTGTAATCATCCCACCTATACAAAAGGGAGTTTGAAGTCAATCAGGAAGTGGTGCTTCAGAGTTATCGAGCCAGATATGAACAAAGCTGGTTACCTCAAGGAGATCAAGGAGAGAGTAGGTTGGAAACATCTTGATAATTAACCAAAACTTCTTCGAACATGAGGTAATTGTGGGTACATCTGAAAAGTAGAGAGTAAAACCCTAGCAACAAATTAAAAAAAACAATTACAATGAAAAATAATGGCATATAATATGCTGCATCTCTGCTTGCCAAGATGAGGAATTGTATTTTCATATGACAAGAATGAATAAGTAGTAAATACATTCAAATAAGAAAACAAAAAACAATGTTAGATATTTCTTTATGTTCATTTTTATTATTGGCTTGCAATTTACATTGAAAAATAATGACTAACAAGCAATTAAGGACTGACTGTGTGTGGCAGTGGCTTAATGAGTCTGAATCATCATTGAAACATTAGAACTGACATTTAAGGGGATCAGTTTGGAAATAGCAATTTCTTTGTAGGTGGTCTTTAAGTCAGATTTATTGAGTTGTAAATTTGTCCTAGTTTGGTAAATGTTTACTTATTTGTTTGCTCCTTGTGAAGGGCACGTTGGGAATGAAGGAGATACACCCTTCAGTTTTGTAGCACCTTTGACAATTTCAGGATGTTCTGGAGCACTTTATAAAATATGATGTCATTCTGAAGTGCAGTTGTTGCAATGTAGGAAACCTGATAGCCAATTGGTGCACAACAAAGTCCCATAGTGATGGGACTAATGACCAGATAATATGTTACTGACATTTATTAATGTTTATAACTGACCAAATGCTGGCAGTGGCACTGGAAAAAGTTATCTACTTTTCTTTGGGGTGGTGACAACCCACCTCAATTAAATGTACACTTCTGACTGAGCAACACACCTTTAGCAATGTGCCAGATTATGTGCAATTAGATTTGAATGCATGACCCTCTGATTTAGATGAGAGAGTGTTACCGAACTGTCAAACCTGACACTTTATAATAACTTCTGACAGAGAGTCTCTGATCTGAATTGTTAACTCAGTGTCTCTATCTACAGTTGCTGCCAAACCCATTCAGCAGTTCTAGAACTTTCTGTTTTTATTGCATCTTATAATATGAGCTATGTATCCATTTGCTCTTTTTTTCCATACTTAAATGTCGATCATCAATTTGTCTCCAGCATCCTAACTAAAAGAATAGTTTTTGAAGGTAAACTCTAATACATCACTATTCAGATAGTTAACATTTCCACGTGGTCCAAGTAATCTATATTTTTTAATTACGATAAATATTATGCTTTCAAGGTAAAATAGATGAATGACCCATGTAGTCACATTACTTCAGGCAACTTCTTCATTTCCATGACTCATTTTCTGACTGTCATATTTAATTGTGCTGAGTGTTCACATTGCTGACAACACATCAGGAACAGCTTCATGAAGCACCACTGAAAACTGTCCATTACTCAACTTCTTTTTAATGGCAAATGGTTTGTGCCACAAACTTTAAAAGCATCAAAATATATTCCAAAAATCATAAATGAGAGCTGACCCCTAGTGATTGAGCCATTGTACTTCTTATTTATCTTTTCAGTTAATTGCAGTGAATATTATTCAGCCACTTTTTATTCTTCCAGTCAGAGAAATTGGCGACTTACTTTATTAGATCAGTTGTTGTCTTGACATTGTTTTTCTGCAGAGAATTCTGGGTAACCATTGTCACCCACTTGCTATTTCCTTTCCCTCCAATAAACATTTATTTTTACTAGTAGGTTAAGGTCTTTCTTTTTGATCTATTTCATCAAATTGTATAAAAATAACTAATGCCGCTTGTGGAATAGATTTATACAGGAACTACTGTAAAATATGATTTATAGGTCAAATCTTTCTGCAACTTGTTTATGACTGGTCAATCCAGAAATGAGTAAGGAGGAACTGATGACTTCAGTGGGATTTGATAATTTTGTGGGCTACCATAAAAGTGGCATTTAATAAATTTCACATGATGAATTCAAAATAGAACTGTTTACTCTGAGACATGATCAAGGAAAAACAATGTTATTACAACCTAGGTGACTTAAATAAATCAATGGGCTCAGCTTTTTTCTATAAATGGAATAGGAAATAATAATAGAGTGAAGAGGGATTATGAGTAACATAAGAAGAGGGATGATTTCATTACTTCCATTTAGATTCCCATATGAAGTTACAGAGACATGACCAACCTTGTGGGTGGGTGAGATAGGGCCCATTTCAGCTATAAACTTTGGATTTGAATTAAGGCTATTGCAAACACAATCTTGCTCTGTTTAGAGACAATCTGGGTTCTAAGTGATCTAAACTATGGTGGTCACAAGTCTGCATCCAAAAGATTTTTAAGGCTGACACTGTCATATTGGTCTGTAAGAGAATCACAGGATATAGAGAACGGGTAAGAAGTAGAGTTGAGGCAATAGATTAGTTACGATTATGTTGAATAGTGGAACAAGTTGGACCTATGGACTACTGCTGCTCCCATTTCTAATGTTTTTATGTCTAATGAACAAGCTGAACAACATCACTTAAGCAGGAAGATAAGAAATATAAATGTAACATTGGAGGAGCATTCTCTTTGCAGGTTGGAGACAGAGGATGAACTCATCAGTAAAGAATGTAAACCACATTTAATCTACCTTGTACCTGAATACTGAGTTTCAAATACTTAGACTGTCTGCAAAGTAGGAAGAGTCCATTCCCTGCAGTGTGGAACCTGTGACCTTTTGTTGTTAGTTCCGTTAAATGTATGCCAGCCCCTCATGATTGTGGAATAATCAAGCTGTTTAAAGGGCAGGCTCCTGGAAGGGAAACATTAACAATGGATTAACATTAATTTGGGAAAGGAGAAGGATGAAGTCATTGCTGGATTTCATACAAGGACAATCATTCATTTCACTGAATTTAAACCAATGACACTCTGTTACCATAACTTAGATACTATCATTAGATATAAAAAATATTCTTATGCATCATTTTTGAAAAGGCTACATATTGAAAAAAATAGTCAAAAGCTCATTTTGGTACAATAAATGTTATTAAATTTCATAAGTTTAATTCAGAAATATGGTCTCTTTGTGATTTAAATTGTGAAATAATTTTACTTTTTTATGAACTTGCAAACATTTTCTATGCGTGCTTCATGTTCCTTTTCTTTTTCTTCCTTTCTTGTGCAGCAAGGGGGGAGTGGGATCCTCTGCCAGCCAGTGATGACTGTGGGATGCTAGAAAACTGGTTGGTCACTGCAGGTCCTTCTATGTGGGCTCTGAGTCTTTGATCAACAGGAGTGGCATGTAAGCAAGTTAGATACCATGAAGAGCAGGCTAAGAGAAAATGAGAGCCCTTGAATTGTGAGTTGTAGTGTAGTAGGACTAAGAGTCAAGAAGAGCTGAAAATGTGTTGCTGGAAAAGTGCAGCAGGTCAGGCAGCATCCAAGGAGCAGGAGAATCAACGTTTCGGGCATGAGCCCTTCTTCAGGAAAGAAGAGACTAGCCCAATGCCTGGCCAGTGTCTGGAGAACTAACAAGGGGAATTGGGGTAGGCACATAGCTAGAAGATGCAATGCTGAATTCTCTGGGCAGTACTGAACCTTACTGAGTCTGAGAAGTCCCAGTTTGAGGAGGATACTGTTCATGGTCTGGATGGAAATGTAATCTAGCTTCCATGGTCAAGGAGAATTAGCAATAGGGGTCCACTAACCATTGGTTCGGCTAAATGCAAGGCTTCCCTGATCCTCTTGAGATACAACTGACTCAGCTACCTAATTAATTAGAGACCAAGAGTTGAGCCAACAGTAGTTTCCTGATGTGCCAGGAGTATTGGGTCCACAATTGTCCATTGTAAGTAGTTTGTTTTTATGTGTTAACCTTTACCATGAGGACTAGATAACAAAGATGGTATTGATAGAATAAAAGATCCATTTCAGAATTTATGTGCAGCCGGTGTGCACAGATCTCACATTACACTTGAATGTGATAATGTTTTTGAGGCTATATTCCTCAATCAGCCTCATCTATTTTAGTCAATTGACTAATGCAGTCAGTGAGTCCCTTGTTCATAGTTAATGATAGGCTTTCTGATCACACAGAGCATCAGAGATGCAAACTTTCCTCAACTGATATCCGTTCACGGATTGCTGTTGAGAAGGGTCATAGGTAATGATAAAACAAGAGAGTCCACTCTGATTTTTCCCTCTCTACCATAATTTCCAATCCAAAAATAATGAGGCTGAGAGCTGTTCTGAAGATGAATGTACAGCAGAAATGTTAACCTGTCTTTTCTCATTGCAGGTGCTAATGGACTTGCAGTATATTTCTGGAATGGATCAATAGGCAGCAATCAGAAGGGATAACTCTGGCTGATTCATCCCTCTATAACAAGGGAACATTAAGGCCAATTGTCGCATTGCAGTCCTGGCAGAAATCACTTAACATGGCAAATTAGTTCGAATGTGAGACTTTTCTAATCATAGGTCTTTGAACAATACCTATAATGGTTATCACAATGTTCAATTCCACATTGTGTCCATTTCATGTAATGCTCAGAAAGATTTTGCATAAGCCTATCTGTAACAATGGCTTCATCGACTGATAGTCCTAAAACATCTACAAAACAAATAAACAGAGTGCTCAGTAAAGAACATACATCTGTCATGCTATGTTAACTCTGCATCGGTACAAACAAGCAATTCTTTCATGGGGATTTAGCTGTTTAAAATTTTCTTATTAAGACTTTCATCTCACTGAGGAAGCTTCAGGCCAATCCACATACAACAAGCTACTCTGAAAACTCTGCTCTTACTTTCACAGCTGGGACAAATTCCACTACTCTAAAACAATACTTTACAACAATCATCAACATTTTAGCTAAAACAACCGACATAATGATTACTTATTCCCCAGATATCAAGTGCTCACCAAATTATCCCTTAATTAACATAATCATGACCTTCTCCCTACTTTCGTTTAGTCTCAGGCAACTTTGGCAGACGTTAAAAGATTATTTTTCTTTCTTCGTTAAGATGTAAGTAATAATAGTGAAAAATGAACAAGAAAAAAATACAGATTGACAATGTACTGTACAGTATAACAAATACTTTACTCCCACTCTTTTTTTAACATCCATTAGTGTTCCAAACATTCTTTTTGCCTCTATTTCTAATTGTTTCTTAGAGTTTGCTTCATTCTTTGTAAAACAATCTGCTCAAAACAATCTGACTGCTGTGATTCACCCGTTTTAATTTGTATTTTTCCACGCTCCCGTATCTGTTTTAAAACTGTGATATTGATACGTGGTCATTTCTCATTCATGTATCTTGTTGAATGTATGTTATCCCATAAGAACTTAACATCAATATAGCACTGAATGGATATTGCTGCTGAACTCCTTTTTTAGAATTTTTTTCAATATTTTTGCTAGGAATAAACCATATCCATCACCTGACCAAGACCAATGTTTTCTGTGACTAAGGTGCTTTTAACTACTTTTCCAACAATATTAGCTTCACAAAAGAATACAATTGCTTATGTCTTCCAAACGAAAAAAAATTATAAACCCTCCTGCACTTGAATGCCCACAGACTTAAGAGATTTGCATAACTAAAAATAACCACTAAAAGCAATGTTTCATTTTCCAGGCACCTCCTAGTGATGGAGATTTCGAAACACAATGTTTCATTTTTAATGTTTTCAATGTTTGGTTCACCTGATATAAAATCTCCCACTCAGGATTTTTTTAGCGTTGGACCTAACTCCACAGTCTCAAAACTGGCATCTGGCCTCGTTTGAGTCCCCAGCCAAATCAGCCATCCAATTAAGCAACACAATTTCTCCACTTCAGTCTTGGAAGTCATTGCATCTTTTTTGTTAGGTGCTGCATTGACAAACTAATGGAGTAGTGGAGTTCACATCTTCTAAATAAGGGAGCTGATGCAAAGTGACATTTGATCCATTCCGTTGATTCCCAATCCATTGTACTTAAAAGCTCCTGAAGCATGACTTCTATTTTACATTCTGCTTGAAGTCCTTTTATGACATTATTTACAAATTCACTGCTCTCACCCCAACAAAGATATCTTCCTCTGACATCATAAAGATGTCAGAAAGTTGCCCCCAGTGGGCTAGTAAAATTTGGCAAGGTCTGCTTTCAAATGGAGACAGCCAAATTTTAATAAAGCAAACTTTCCTGAGAAGGATCAAATACGAAAGGTATCAATTAATCCATATAGATATTCATTTCACTTGGCGAAAGTGAGGACTGCAGATGCTGGAAGTTAGAGTCAAGATTGGAGTGGTGCTGGAAATGCACAGCAGGTTAGGCAGCATCCGAGAAACAGGAAAATCGATGTTTCGGGCAGGAGCCTTTCATCAGGAATGAGACTGGAAGCCTCGGGGTGTAGAGATAAATGGGAAGTAGCTGGGAGTGCAATAGGTGGATGGAGGAAGGGGTAAAGGTGATAGGTCAGAGAGGAGGGTGGAACAGATAGGTGGGAAGGAAGATTGACAGGTGGGACAGGTCATGAGGATGGTGCTGAGCTTGAAGTTTGTAACTGGGGTGAGGTGGGGGAAAGGGAAATGAGGAAACTGGTGAAGTCCACATTGATACCCTGGGGTTGAAGTTTTCCGAGGCGCAAGATGAGGGGTCCTTCCTCCAGGCGTCGGATAGTGAGGGAGTAGAAGTGGAGGAGGCCCAGGACCTGCATGTCTTCAGCAGAGTGGGAGGGGGTCAGCCATGGGGTGTCAGACTGATTGGTGCGGGTGTCCTAGAGATGTTCCCTGAAGTACTCTGCGAGGAGGCGTCCAGTCTCCCCAATGTAGAGGACACCACATTGGGAGCAACGGATACAACGAATGACATGTGTGGAAGTGCAGGTGAAACTTTGATGGATGTGGAAGGCTCCTGTGGGGCCTTGGATGGAGGTGAGGGGGGAGGTATAGGTGCAGGTTTTAAATTCCTGTAGTGGCAGAGGAAGGTGCCGGGAGAGGAGGGTGAGTTGTTGGGGGGTGTGGACCTGACCAGGTAGTCACTGAGGGACTGGTCTTCGTAGAAAGTGGATAGGGGTAGGGAGGGAAATATGTCCCTGGTGGTAGAGTCCGTTTGTAGGTGACGGAAATGTCCGCAGATGATGTGGTTTATGTGGAGGTTGGTGGGGTGGAAGGTGAGGACCAAGGGGGTTCTGCCCTTGTTGTGGTTGGAGGGGTGGGGTTTGAGGACGGAGATGCGAGATGTGGATGAGATGCGTTGGAGGGCATCTTCAATCACGTGGGAAGGGAAATTGCAATCCCTAAAGAAGGAGGCCATCTGGTGTGTTCTGTGGTGGAACTGGTCCTCCTAGGAACAGATACAGTGGAGGTGGAGGAATTGGGAATATTGGAGAGCATTTTTGCAAGAGGTACAGTGGGAAGAGGTGTAATCCAGGTAGCTGTGGGAGTTGGTGGTTTTGTAAAGAATGTTGATGTTAAGTTGGTCATCATTGATGGCGATGGCGAGGTCTAGGAAGGGGAGAGAGGTATCAGAGATGGTCCATGTGAATTTAAGGTCGGGGTGGAATGTGTTGGTGAAATTGATGAACTGCTCAAACTCCTCATGGGAGCACAACATGGCACCGATACAGTCATCAATGTAGTGGAGGAAAAGATGGGGGATGGTGCCAGTGTAATTACAGAAGATAGACTGTTCTGCATAGCTGACAAAGAGACAGGCATAGCTGGGGCCCATGCGGGTGCCCATGGCTACCCCTTTCATCTGGAGGAAGTGGGTGGATTCGAAAGAGAAAATGTTGTGAGTGAGAACCAGTTCAGCCAAATGAATGAGGGTGTCATTGAAAGGGTACTGGTGCGGACATCGGGAGAGGAAGAAACGGAGGGCTTGGAGGCCTCGTCATGATAGATGGAGATGTAGAGGAATTGGATGTCCATGGTGAAGATGAGGCATTGGGGGCCGGGGAAACAGAAGTCTTGGAGGAGGTGGAGGGCATGGGTGGTGTCCCGAATGTATGGGAGTTCCTGGACTAGGGGGGATAGGACAGTATCGAGGTAGGTGGACATGAATTTGGTGAGGTAGGAGCAGGTTGAGACAATGGGTCAGCTGGGGTAGGATCTTGGGAAGGATGTAGAATCGGACGGTGCAGGGTTCCCAAACTATGAGGTTTGAAGCTATGGTTAGGAGATCCATTGAGGTGATGAGGTTGTGTATGGTCTAGGAGGTGATGGTTTTCTTGATGGGGAGTGAGATCATAGTTGATGGGGTGGTAGGAGGAGATGGCTTTGAGTTGGCGTAAATGTGACTTTAACTTCCAGAGTGTCCCAATTACATTTGATGCCATTTTTCCCACTATAGGTGAATCTACTTTGATATTTTTGTTACTTCATCCTGGTATTCCTTCAAACCTTTGTGCTATTAGCCTTGCTCTTGCCTTATAAGTTCCAGTAAGGGACAACTTTCCCACACATATCTCTCTGTGGCACAGCTCATATCTTACCACTCTGTGTACATCCCAAATTCTCTTTATCTTTGTAGTTCTTGTTATGTGGCCAACTTTCATTCATTTGTCTTCTAAAGTGTTCAGAGCCACAAAGATTTCCCAATCATATATGGGCTCCTGCTTGCATTCATATCCTGTACTACGTGTCTTGACCTTATTAAACACTGTCTTCTACAATGCTTTCTACATCTTTCCAGACTATTACTGTTTGATCTCCTTTCCACAGTTCATGACGAATCACAATGGTTTATATACAGGTACAGCAAGTGTTTAAGAAGGCTCCTGCAATCCTTTGTGTTGAGAGAAATTGAACATTAAAAAAAGGTATGAATCAGTGATATAGAGCATTGGTGAGACAATGTCTCAAGTACTGTGTACAGTTTTGATCTCCTTATGTAAAGAAGGAAGTAAATGTATTGGAGACAACTCAGAGGAGGTTTACTAGATTGATCCTGAAATGAATGGGTAGTCTTATGAGGAAAGAGTTGACAGGCTTGGCTTGTTTTCACTAATGAGACTTGATTTAATTGAAGTGCATTCCCTGCCTAACAATAATCTAATGTTATTGGGGATAGATGGGAATGTGGAATTTGGATGCCAAATAGATTGCTGATTATCTTATTGAATGGGAGTATGTTTGAGCATTCAAATGACCTACTTATTCTTATTATTTGAATGTTTGTAATCTCTTTCTGGTGATCTGTTCATTCCTAGAGCCATGATTGTGATTTACCTTGTGTTTCCTTGCCTTTCATTTTTGTACTTCCTGTTTCCATTCCATCTTCTGTCCCACACCAGGGCAGCATGATGGCTTAGTAGTTAGCACTGCTGCCTGACAGTGCCAGGAATCCGGTTTTGATTCCATCCTTGGGAAACTGTCTGTGTGGAGTTTGCACACTCACCCCTGCATGTCTGTGTGGGTTTCATCCAGGTGCTCTGGTTTCTTCCCACAGTCCAAAGATATGCAGGTTAAGTGGACTAGCCATGCTGAATTGCCCATAGTGTCCAGAGATGTGCAGGCTAAGTGGATTAGCCATGGGAAATGCAGGGTTACAGGGCTAGGATTGAGGTGAGATGCTCTTTACATGGTCAATGGGCCAAATGGCATGCTTTCACACTGCAGGGATTCTAGAATTCTGACATTTATTCTGTAAGTTCAATGAATTGTAATATTTTCCAGTGACCTTGCTTGCTCTTGTTACAACAGTTGCATTTCTGCACTGACTGGATACTTCACATAAATATTTGACTTTATTTCCATTTTCGATAGTTGTCTTTTAATTATTATTCTTTTAACTATTTTATAATTTTATTAGGAATTAGTTTTAATTGTTTTAAATAGTTTTAATATTTGAAATGTAATTTTAGTAATAAAGTAAACTGATTTTAGAGCACAATAAGGGTGGTGAGTAGATTGGGTGAAATAAATAAAACACAGCAGATGATGATGATTAGAGGTCACTAACCTGTTGGGCACAGAACCGTTGCTCATTCCTCGCTTGATGTAACTCAAACAATTGACCTGATTTTGACTATCAGAACTTACCTGTCGTTTAACAAATGATCAACTGTAGCAGTTTGCTGTTGGTCAAAAGAGGTATATGGTTCTTTGTTACTTTTGCTGACTCCTTTCAAATCTGCAAATTTGCAATCTATACCCACGGTCTACATGGTAAACAGATCATAAAGTTTGCTTTTAGGATAATAATCCCCAAAACTTTCCATATAGGTTCAACCACCTTTTTGAAGTCTTCTCCAAATTGCACTTGGTTAGAATAATGCTTAGTGTTTAGCCGTTGGCTTGCAAACAGCTGACCTTCCCCCATTACCAATATTCAATATCAGAGATTAATGCAGATTAGACAGAGTCCAATCATTTCTTGTCAGAGTCTATTTCAGCTCATACATCACAAACTGCAGTATCACTGAATAGTGAATTGTTCTCATATAAGTATATAATAAAAAAGCCCAATCAAGTGTTTACCCAATTATCCCTTAATTCCCATATAACCCTAACATGTATCTTATTCTTTGGGATAGGATCTAGTTACGGAGGGGGGAGCCAAGAGCTAGGTCTAAGTGTTTTGAGATGAGTTTGTTTGGAATTATGGTGTTGAAGACAGAAATGTAGTCAATAAGTAGGAGCCTAACTTAATGATATTAATAATATTTATATGTTAGTAGGTATCTAATATCGTACAGGTAGTTCTCCTATAATGCACAGTTCATAAACACAATTTGGCTGTAACATGATTTGTGAATTAGCGTTATAGTGATGTAGAGATGTAGAGCATGGAAACAGACCCTTGGGTCCAACTCGTCCATGTTGACCTGATATCCTAAATTAATCTAATCTATACCCATCCAGAGGTCTTTTAAATGTTGTAATTGTACCAGCCTCCACCACTTCCTCAGTAAGCTCATCCCATACACACACCACCCTCAGTGTGAAGACGTTTCCCCTTAGGTCCCTTTTATATCTTTCTCCTCTCACCCTAAACCTATGCCCTCTAGTTCTGGACTCCCCCATTCCAGGGAAGAGATCTTGTCTATTTACCCTATCCATGCCCCTAATGATTTTATAAACCTCGATGAGGTTACCCTTCAGCCTCCGACGCTCCAGGGAAAACAGCCCCAGCCTGTTCAGCCTCTCCCTATAGCTCAAATCCTCCAATCCTGGCAACATCCTTGTAATTTTTTTCTGAACCCTTTCAAGTTCCTATTCTAATAAAGCGAACTCCCGTTTGCTATTACACTATTCCATCTCCTGTATTACCAGCCGGCTGTGAGTTATTCTGCTGGCACGTCTATTGCTAACAGATTGTTGTCTGTGCGTGTATGTGTATTTTTTTGCTTTTATCTGCAAGAAGGTAGGGGAAGCGAAAATTGGAATATTTTGCTGGAATGCTTACTGGAATCATGCACGGAGTTTGGAGTGGGGGGTGGTGGGGTCAAGGAGTGGATAGAGAGAGAGAGAGAGAGAGAGAGAGAGAGGGAGACCGAAGGAAGGTGCAAATACAGCAATGTCCAGCGAGTGTTGGAGACTGAGCAGGGCTTTTTGTTACACAGAGGCTTAGCTACTGGGTATCTGAATCTTCAACACACAACGACTGTACCAGAGAGGCTGTATGTGTGTAGAAGCGGGGGGAGATGTAAAACTAAACATGGACCACTAGTGACCCTCATCTCTCCCCACCCCACCCAACCCCAATTTATACCTGATCCAAGTTCACCCAGTCTCTAATTGAAAGGGGGGAGTGGTGAGGTAGGAATCTGAGAGCCTTGGCCTCTCATTCTCTCTTAAACCCAAAACCTATCAAAATCTCCAGCTATTCAGAGCATCCCAGCTCTTTAGCCACTCCCTCAAAAAAAAAGATTTTACTCATGCCAAAAAAAAACTTCTGGAAGTTTCACAAAGTTTAATGGCAGAGAGCCGGGATCTGGATAAACTCCACTCCCTAAGGAGTTGAGAATACAACAATACATTGTAACTGACCAGGAATGGAAAGGTTTACTAAACTGCAGTCTCTAAACCTGTTTTTCCTATTGGTTCCATTATTTCTACTACACAATTTTGTATACCACGACATCGCACTGGTACGCAACTACCGCATTACAGGAGAACTACCTGTACACATACATTTCCCAAGAGAGACAGAATGTGCTGTAGGTATTAAACTGTGCCTGGCAACCAGAAGGAACCATTCTCTTTTAATAGACATGTTTATTCATTTCTTGTTTGGTTTATCAAGTAAATTAGAACAGGGTGCAGCTGGATGCAGCTGTGAAGAGAAAGAGGACAAATAAAAGACCACGTTGATTCTGGTGGTTGTTTATAGCACAGAAGGTGTTTTGACAGTGTCAGAGTTTTACATGGCCTAATTCATGCTTTTGAACTGAATGGTTAAACAGATGATGGATAACATTCCATGTGTAGTAAAAATAGCACATTGCAGGAACGTTTGCTGCAATCCAAATTGGTCATATCCAAGTGGCAGCATTGTTGAGGCGAGTGTTATTGCTCAGTATAGTGGCAACGAAATCCGAGTGTAAACTTTTGCATTTTATTCTTTTACCAAAGTACAAAATTAAAGCTTGAGAGTGTATAAAGCAGAGAAGGTCACTCATCCTCCCTCACTCAAACTTGGCATGTGTGCAAAATTTCAATATCCACCTGCTGAACCCCTTGCAAGAGTATGGGCCCAGTTCATGTTATACAGTTATCATAATTTATTGTTAGTTCCATTGATGAAGTACAGTAAAATGTTTATAAGTTGCCATAATTAACCTGCACCATTTTAATTACATAAATTTTATTTAAAAATGCATGTAAAGTTAAGGCAAATTTCATTTTTTTGTTCCAACCACGGTTTCTCGATTTCATAAATGGCCAAGAGGTGAGCCTTACTCCAAAGCTGCCAATCCATTTCCTGAGCCCACAACACCAAGGAGGAAGTAGCCGCTAATTGGACACAGAACTCTACCGCTGACAAAGCCACTTCATCACTGCTGATACTCCAGTTGCTGCTATAGCCGGGAGACCCTCCCAACTCTCAAGGACCAGGACCCAACCTCAAATTTTGAGGATCAACGGACTGTCCACATTCACTCCCGATGATTATTCACACCTCTGCTGTTGCTGGCACTGTGAAAGCACCAAAGAGAAAGAACCAACCCCAATCCATCGATACTGGAGTGATTGCTGAAACCAGGATTACCATGGCCATGAGGAACAGACCGGATCCACCGCTCAATAGCTCCCCGCAACCTCCCTCCACTGCTGCTGCCTGAGAAAGAAGGAAAATAAAATGAGTTGGATTTAAAAGTTAAATAAAGAAAACTAAAACTAAAAAATGTGTGGTCAGTGGGAGTGAACAGACTTGGAACCAGAACACCTCCTACCCTGCTGCCTCTGCCATCTTGAAACAGCCTTGATCCTTGCAATTTTGCTTCCTTCCTTAATAACTGTGACTGAGTGGGTAACAATTTTGCTTCTGAGTTTCAAGATTCTGTGTTCAAATCCCACTCCAGAGATTTGAGCCTTCTATCAACACTGTTACATCAGAGTTGAGGCAGTTTTGTATTGGTGAAGGCAATATCCTTGCCCTCTACTTTCTCTCAGATCCCGTGACATGAGAAAGTGATAGGATGCTCTCCACAGTGCCCTGGCCAACTCTGATTTCTTCACCAATATCACTAAAACAAATGATCTGATCATTGCTGACTATAGGACTTTCGTGCCTAAATGAAAGTGAAATACAGTGGATATTGGAAATCTGAAACAAAAAACATAAAGAGATGGAGAAATAAAACATCACTGGCAGCATAATAGTTTGAGTCTGACGTAAGCTTTCTTCATCTCTGAGCTCCAGTCATTTCACAATATCCCTCCAAACCTTTCCTATTCATATACCCATCCAGATGCCTTTAAAACGTTGCAATTGTACCAGCCTCCACCACTTCCTCTGGCAGCTCATTCCATACATGCACCACCCTCAGTGTAAAAAGGTTGCCCCTTAGATCTCTTTTATATCTTTCCCTTCTCACCCTAAACCTATGCCCTCTAGTTCTGGAATCCTCCACCCCAGGGAAAAGACTTTGTCTATTTATCCTATCCATGCCCCTCATGATTTTATAAACTGCTGTAAGCCTCCAACGCTCCAGGGAAAACAGCCCCAGCCTATTCAACCTCTCCATAGAATCCTCCAACCCTGGCAAAATTCTTGTAAATCTTTTCTGAACTCTTTCAAGTTCACAACATCTTTCCGATAGGAAGGAGACCAGAATTGCACGCAATATTCCAACAGTGGCCTAACCAATGTCCTGTACAGCCGCAACATGACCTCCCAATTCCTGTACTCAATACTCTGACCAATAAAGGAAAGCATACCAAACACCTTCTTCACTATCCTATCTATCTGCGACTCTACTTTCAAGGAGCTGTGAACCTGCACATCCAGCAGGATCATCTCAACCTGTGAGATTCTGACTTTGCATGAGAATAATGACATTAATTATTAAGTAGAAGTAAACCACTGGGATAATTAGACCAAATTCAGAGAAACTTGTGGGGAGATGCTGCACTGTAATGGAATCTCATATGATATCCCTGAAAATCATGATGATATCCCTGATCACATAATCTGACTTCAGTGAGAGAGACAACATAAGTCTAGAATGAACATGTGAAGTGTTACAGTACATAAGAAATTAAAGGAGGTAAGGTGGCACAGTGGTTAGCACTGCTGCCTCACAGCGCCAGAGACCCAGGTTCAATTCTCACCTCAGGCGACTGACTATGTGGAGTTTGCACTTTCTCCCTTTGTCTGCGTGAGTTTCCTCCGGGTGCTCCGGTTTCCTCCTACAGTCCAAAAATGCATGGGTTTAGGTGAATTGGCAGTGTTAAATTGTCCATAGTGTTAGGTGTAGGGGTAAATGTAGGGCAATGGATCTGGGTGGGTTGCGCTTCGGCGGGTCGGTGTGGACTTGTTGGACCGAAGGGCCTGTTTCCACACTGTAAATAATCTAATCTAAACAATCCATAGGGATAGTGTTTTGCAGACATCCACAGCCAGAGATACTCTAGACTGGTACCTCAATAGGCAGGTAGCAGCAATGGTTGAAATCACAGAATAAAGCAAGAAATGCTACAAGAACAGGACAGATACATTGGATTAAGACCGATACTTAAGAATAAACAAAGACAAGGGCTAAGCCAAATCCACCATTTTCATGTTATCATTCTAGTTTAATTGCATGCTTTCCTCCACAGCTGTGCTTGTATTCCGTATGAGACCCAAGATATTGTGTACAACTTCACAATTTTTTTCATTTGGACAAGATAACCAATTTAACTCACTTAAATGTGAATATACATATTGCGAAGAAAACAGAACCAAGTTATTATTGGAAAGTTTCTACAGTGCTTGTATTATCAGCAGTGAAGAGTTATTAACCATTACTAATGTAATAAACATCTAAAGCAACATGACCATCTTTTTTTATTATCCAGATCACCAGGTGCAGCAAACAGTGGTGAGGTGATAACATATAGAGTCACAGAGTCATAGAAATGTACAGCACTCGTCCATGCCGACCAGATATCCCAACCCAATCTAGTCCCACCTGCCAGCACCCGGCCCATATCCCTCTCCAAACCCTTCCTATTCATATACCCATCCAGATGCCTTTTAAATGTTGCAATTGTACTAGCCTTTACCACTTCCTCTGCCAGCTCATTCCAGACACGTACCACCCTCTGCGTGAAAAAGCTGCCCCGTGTGTCTCTTTCATATCTTTCCCTCTCACCATAACCCTATGCCCTCTAGTTCTGGACTCCCCACCCCAGGGAAGAGACTTTGTCAATTATCCTATCCATGCTCCTCATGATCTTATAAACCTCTATAATCTTTAATGGGAATCAATGTAATCAAAATCTTTTTAGACTAAAATAGGAAATTGGGGACATGATCGTCAACTTAAGTAACTTCACCCTAGTGACAACAAGGACAACCCCCCAGTTACAACAAGGACAACCCCCCAACAAATTTATCCTTCATCTTTTACATTTTAGGTAACTTCACCCTAGTGAAGTTACCTAAAATGTAAAAGATGAAGGATAAATTTGTTGGGGGGGTTGTCCTTGTTGTAACTGGTCATTAGGGGAGAAATGAACCCTTTAATTAGACTGGACAAAATAAAGTTGAAGGGTGGAATAGATCAGCTACTGGTCATAATTATAGAAAGGAAATAATATGTGTTCAGCAAATCAATCTTTTAGGAAACTGAAAGGTGCTGGCAGGTGAGACTAGATTGGGTTGGGATATCTGGTCGGCATGGACGAGTTGAACCAAATGGTCTGTTTCCATGCTGTACATCTTTATGACTTTATGACTTGAGTTTAGCACTAAGATGTACAGCTCTGTTCCACATTTTGTAATAATCAGACACAGTATCACTCCTTGGCTTGAGTAAGATCAATGCCTTCCTGTTCATCTGAATGCCCCTTCAGGCATTCTGATGGTATCAGAAACAAACACAGAGAATGCTGGTGAAACTCAGCAGGTCTTCAGCATCTGGAGAAAGAGCAGAGTTAATATTTCAAGTGTGGTATGACCCTTCTGAACTGAACCCAGTCCTAAAGAAGTATCATACTGGACTCAGAACATTAACTCTGTTTCTCTCTCTCTCGACAGATGTTGCCATACCTGCTGAGGTTCTCCTGTAGTCGATGCGCTTGCTTCAGATTTTCAATATCTGCAGTACTTTATTTTTGTTTTGACAGTATACGGTCTTGGTTGATCTGTTTTTCAAATGATCTTATTTCCTGACTTCCTGTCCTTAGACTTTCTTCCCTCACTTTCAGGTTGACAGAGGTTTTGCTTTGTGTCTAGTGTTGTACACCTCTGCTGCTTTCCTCTAGTTGTTTTACCTTGTTGTGATTTCAAAAGGTCTTCAGGTTATCTTCTAAAACTTTTAACCATTTTTAACCTCCATCACATAAACAATTCTGCTAGTGAATACCCAATCTTTGATAATCAGTCAACTCTGGAACTGATTTGAGATAATTCCCTGTCTGGATTCTTATGCATCAGTGACTTTGCTCTCCTGACTGCTTCTTTGGTATAACCTGTCTATGGCTGAGCACCGATAAATCTTCCACTCTTATCAAGACTTGTTTCTGTTTGTGATACCTTCTCAGCACTTGATCTATCACAGCATTGTCTGACCTCTATGCATACCTTGTCAGATTTGTGAGTTGCACAAGTTTACCTGAGGCTTCCCTCAGTTGCCTGTAAGTATTGGTTATTGTTAAATAAAACTTTACCTCATCTGCAATCTATTTTTATGTCTCAATCTAATGCTGCCTTCAAGAGTATATCTGTCGTCACTTGGGTGCCTGAAAGACAGACCATTTCATAGCTGTATCTGATTGACCTAAACCTGAATCATTAACTGACTGAGTAATGTCTGAGGTTTCCTTCAATCCCAATAATGTTACCAAATACTTGTGATTTATTTTGGCCTCTAATTTCAGTGCCATGAGGTTCTTTATGAAACTTTCACTTTCTAACGTAACTGATAAAGTCTCCTTGTCGATGGTTGCATTCCTCGGTTCATTTTTCATGAGAGCTTACAATGTAAAAGAGATCGCTTTCTGTGTTCCAACAGTTCGCACTTGAATAAGGACTACTGCTAGACCCATGGATGATTTGCCAGTACAAACTTGGATAAGTCTGGATTTTTAAAATCCCTTTAACCCTGTCAAAAATTGTAATCTGCTCATAGCTCCAATACCACTGTTGGCTTTTTGTCAAAACCTTTCTTACGGGTTGACTAAAACTCTAAGCTGGGGATATATGTTCCCATTTGGTTCACTATGCCTAAGAAGCACAGTACATCATCTAAGCTCTTGGGTACATAAAATTCACTGGAGACTTTCATCTTCTTTGGATCCACTGTGATGCCTTGTTCTTGGATAATGTGTCCAAAGAATGGAATCACCATTCTCAAGAATTGACATTTCAAATTTATTGTAAGGCTCATTTTCTATGGAACCTTTAACATTTCTGCGACATTTTTATTGACTTTACAATGCCCAAGGAGCCATGCTTATGTATATAGAAAATGGTTCCTGTAACCTTTCTGGGATTCAACATTGCTCTTTGGAAATTGTCTGATACAGACAAGATCTCAAATTGTAGATGGTTGAAGCAATACTGACTGAATGATGTATTAAGTATAGTCAGTCATCTCATCTCTTAGTCTAGTGGTGTCTGTCTGACAAAAACGGTGGCATACAGTTTTGTAAGAAACTTGCTTGTTGTCAATTTTGTTAAGTTGCTGGTTGACAGGATGGATTTCCGTCCTTAGTGCGGTTGTTTATCTGAGTGAGATCCACACATAATGTCAGGTATCCTTTGTTTTGGATACAGTAACTAATACTGAGCACCACTGTGTCAGTTCTGTCATTGGTGACATGATCACACTTTCAATCATGCCACCGAGCTGAGATTTTACTTTTCCTATCCAAGGTCCAGGAAGTTACTTAGGAGTGCACACGTATCTTCATGTGAAATTCCATGATAATCTAACTTTAATTTTCTTTAAGCTTGAACAACTTTGGAAATCCTTGTTGAAATTCTCTCCCATTTTCACCCTGAAGTATTGTGTCTGCACTCTCTAAGGGAGAGATGATGAGTACATGCATTTCTGCTCAACAATGAGATGTTCTGATTCCTGACATTTCATTCCCTGTGACTAAACTTTGCAGTGATTTGGCCATGCGTGCAAAGATCTGTGCCTCCTTGAGCTTTGAGTTTTATGTTGCTGGCCTGACATTCACACATTTCAAAACATGTAAGCTCTCTACCAGTAGTAAAACATTTTCTCCTGTGTTGAATTTTAATTCTGTTTTAAAGC
The DNA here is from genome assembly GCF_037043375.1 of Chiloscyllium plagiosum. Taxonomy (NCBI): domain Eukaryota; kingdom Metazoa; phylum Chordata; class Chondrichthyes; order Orectolobiformes; family Hemiscylliidae; genus Chiloscyllium; species Chiloscyllium plagiosum. The sequence goes on from NW_028270150.1 coordinate 32,192,652, forward strand.
CTGGTACCCTCAAGTCAATGGTCATGAATCTGTTTGGATTGTCTTTGAAATCAGTTCGTAATGTTGTCTTCACCTTTTGAAGGGCATCTTAACTTTTTAAACTTGTTCTTATTTATTTATTTATTTATTTTGCATGATCTTTTCTTTGCCTTTGAGATGATGAACAAAGAACAAAGAAAATTTACAGCCCAAGGCCCTTCGGCTCTCCAAACCTGAGCCGAGCCAAATGTACTGTCTAAACCTGTCGGTCAATTCCTAAGTATCTGTATCCCTCTGCTCCTCACCTACTCATGCATCTGTCCAGATGAATCTTAAATGAAAATGAATGTGCTGTTAATTTATGATACTGTTAAAGGTGACTGAACTGGCCATATGTTTAGCATTTGGCTCTTCTACTCAAAATTTGTTACCTTGTGAATTTGTTTGAAGTGACAGATTTTCTACAACCTAACATGATTGATGACATTGATTCTCAATCTTTTGACATTTTGGCAGGCTTGTGGCAGGATGGCGATATTGTATTGGGGCCTACTAATCCAACTGAGCCAGAAGAATCCCAAATGTCACCTTGCGCTATTGACCAAATTTGGGCCCTGATTTCAGCCTGCATAGTGGAATGGATTACCTTTTCACATGTGAGATCCTTCTGGTCACTTCTCGTCTCTCACACTGACTCTAACTAGTCTCTAATCAGTTCTTCCTACTTAGCTCCTCACCTGCAACATCCTACAGATGATATGACCCCCTTTTAAACCACCAACACAAACATAAAGACACAGAAATGCCCAAAATTCATTTGCTTAATAGGTGGAAGGTTAAAAAGACTAGAAAATAACAGTTTAGTAGCACCAGTCCACAGGATTCATTGAGATGATTCTTTTGGCTTGCCGGGACTTTCTGTTCTTCAATCTCTTCTCTCCAGGTGCCTTCACTTCCTCGAAGGAGACACAGGGTGATTGGTGCACCAACTGCAAATCACTTGCTAAAGGCAACAGCTTACAGAAACTGATGGGGAAAATACTTGGCTTTCTTCAAACATCAGATATTCAGACATACAATATCACCGCCACTCCCACGCTTCCGGAGGTCCAAAGGCCTCTCCCTGTATTGCTCATATCCACAAGCTGTTCAGCTGCCCAAGAACCAGTCAGAGAGTTTTCGTCAGGCAGATGATTTTTGGAATCCACGGCTGGTCACAATTGCACAAACCAATCAGCTCCTTATTGCCAATTGCATCTCACTTTCATTCCTTCGATAATCTTTGGTTTCAATACAGTACGTTTTTTACCTCAGTCCACAATCAAAATTAGAGAAAACAAAATGCTATTTACTGTCTTTACAACAGCTGCAGCCTTCTGAGCCTCATATCTCTCATGGATCCTACCTCATGACTCTTTTTCACTTCCGAACCCTTTTCAATTGAGCTGCACTTGCCTGCCCACATCAGGTTTGTTGGCATTAGCCAGTAAGGCTGCCCTACTTAGGCAAACTAGGGAAGGTAAGGAAGAATTTTCCCATGCTTTTGCAGAATAGTGGATTTCACCTTCCTTGGCTTCAATGGAAAATTCTCGCCTTCTGCAGCCTAATATGCAATTCCTGTCTTCTTTAATAGCTTTATCAAATGAATCCCATTACCTGCTGTTTTAAAACTGAATCGTGTTCTCTAATTGCTTTCCTTAGGGGATTCACAATGTCTGCAGTGCAGTTAAAAATCCCCATTGCTTTCTGATTTTGATAAAGATTCTGTTTACTTTAATGATTTTTACTGAATGAATACCATTGTCTATAGCCTTAATAAATTCTTTTCACCTTGGTCATTATTTAAACTATAGATCTTCCGCTCTTACTGCAACTTCAATACTTTTTGCTTTTGTCTTCCATTACATTCTGTTGTGTAGGCTTTCAAATTGCCCCTTTATCACTTTAACTTGGATTCAGGGTGTTCCTAATGCTGCAACTTTGTTTTAAATTACTTCTGGAGCCCTTGATTTCTTTTACTATAACCTTGCTTCATGGTGCCTGCTCGCTATTTGACAGTATTAACTTCTAGCTTACTCAGCCTGTAACAGCAGTATACTTTTGTGAAAAAATAAACCCTTTGACCACCAGAGATTTTAACCCTACTCACTGAACCTTTGAAGCTCTTTGCTCTGAAACATGACTCAGGGCTCCTCCTAGAGGTCTTCAGCTCTCAATGCATTCTTTAATGATTTTTTGAAGAGATAACCTATATGCAGATGAGTCCAATGCATTTGGCAGAGTCTATTCAGACTTCAACAAGGCTTTGATTATATCCTGCATGGGAGACTATTTGCAAACTTAAGAACCCATGGGATCCAAGGAAATTTAGTTAATTGGATCTACAATTGGCAGGAAGCAGAGGGTGATGGTCCAGGATGTTTTTGTGTCAGGAAACCTGTATCCAGTATGTTTCCACACATTTCCTCGCTGCTTGTGGTATATGTAAACAATTTACATTTGAATGTAGGAAGGTTGATTAGTAAATTTGTTGATGATATGAAAATTGGTGGGTGGGGGTAAATAGCGAGGACGATAGCCTTAGATTACATGGAGGATATAGATGGACTGATCTCTTAGGCTGATCAGTGGCAATTGAAATTCAATTTGGATAAGTGTGAGGTGACAAATTTGGGCAGGACAAACAGGGTAAGGGAACAGTAGGACCTTGGGAAACACTGAGGATCAGATATACCTTGATGTATATGTCCTCCATTCCCTTAAGGGAGGAGGTCAGGTAAATAAAATAGTTAAGAAATCATATGGGATACTTGCCTTTATTAGTCAAGGCAGACAGAGTTTGACAGCAGAGATGTGATGCTGGAGCTGTATAAAATGTTGGCTAGGCCACACCTGGAGTATTGTGTGTAGTTCTGGAATCCACATCATAGAAGGGACGTGATTGCACTGGACAGAGTGCATTAGAGATTTACCTGGGGTGGAGAGTTTCAGTTATGATGAGAAACTGGACAGACTACAGTTGTTTTCGAGCAGAAGCATAAGAGACAGAGGGGGACATGATTGAAATGTATAAAACTATGAGGACATAGAGAGCGTAGAAAGGATGAGGTGTTTCCCCCTGGTGGAGAGATTAATGACTAAGAGGCATAGATTTGAGAAAAGGAAGGGAAGGGAAGGGGAAGCGGGAATGTGTGGAATGTTTCTTTCACCCAGAGAATGGTAGGAGTCTGGAATTCACAACTTGTACTGGAGCCAGTAACCCTTATAACATTTAGATGTACATTTGCAAAGCCATGGGCCAAGTGTTTGTTTTTGAATGGCACAGATTCGATGAGCTGATAGACTTTTGTCTGTGCTGTAAAACTCCCTGACTATATTTATTCAATTTAATGTACTGTATTGAGTTAACTGAGTATATTGCATTTGCTGTGGTCTCCTCCAGATTGGGTGATAACTTGGAGGAACACTTCTGTTCTGAAAAATGAGAACAGGAAAAGATACATTTGGTGGTTGTGTCATGTTGTAGCTCGTGAAAGCACATGGCATCAATGTCGATTTCATCAGTTTCCTCATCTCCCTTCCCCTCCATCTTATCCCAGATCCAACCATCCAACTCGGTACCACCCTCTTGGACTGTCCTACCTGTCCATCTTCCTTCCCAACTACTCACTCTGACCTACCACCATCAACTCCCACCTTCATCTACCCATTGCTTTCCAAGCTACCTTTCCCCCAGCCCGCTACCCCCCCCCACTCCTCTCATTTATCTCTCAATCCCCTTGGCACCCCCCCTTACCACATTCCTGATAAAGGGCTGATATCCAAAATGTCGACTCTCCTGCTCCTCGGATGTTGCCTGACCAGCTGTGCTTTTCCAGTGCCACACTTTTTAACTCTGATCTCCAGCATCTGAAGCCCTCACTTTTTCTAATTGCATGACTATGACGCTATAAGATTAGATTTCCTACAGTGTGGAAACAGGCCTTTCAGCCCAACAAGTCCACACTGACCCTTCGAAGAGCAACCCACCCAGACCCATTCCCCTACATTTAGCCCTGCACCTAACACTACGGGAAATTTAGCATGGCCAATTCACCTGACCTGCACATCTTTGGACTGTGGGAGGAAACCAGAGCAAACCCACGCAGACATGGGGAGAATGTGCAAACTCCACACAGACAGTTGCCTGAAGCAGGAATTGAACCTGGGTCCCTGGCACTGTGAGACAGCAGTGCTAACCACTGAGCCACCGCGCCGCCCAACTACACTTTGTCACAAAAACAGAATTCCAGTGACAACCATATAGACTTGATGTATTTCTTTTGATGCTCTGCAGATGTATATCCTGATTTCGTCTACTTGCCCTCATTAGTCAGTGTTCCTCTGGGCTGAATGGCCTAATTTCTGCTCCTATGTTACATGGTCTGATGGTCTTATATGACTGTATGATGCTTTTCTGAGGTGGATGTCCGAAGCTGTAAATTTCTATTACTTATGCTACCCAATTCAAAGAGGAAAAGTGATGGCCCTTCAACAGAACTGAAGAGAGATGGAAATACAAGAGTGTGTACACTAGTGGAAGGTGTTGGGGGAAGGAATAAGAAAGATGATTGGCAGTGAAAAAGTGGAGGTCAGTGAAGAATAAGTGAAAATAGATTTCAGCTGGAGAGTGATAATGGACGTAGCAAAGAAACAAAGGCTGTTCCAATTAAAGTACAGATCACAATATATATATAAAAAATCTGAATAAAACATGAACAATAAGAGAAGAGAGCAGACAAGACTGGACTAATCCAGTGAATAAAGAAGGGTAAAGAAACACCTTGAATGAGTTGGAGGCAGAGATTATGGATTAAAAATGATTGCCTTGATGTTGAGTTCAAATGGCTGCAGTGAGCACTAAGCTGTAAAATACGGTGTTGTTTCTCAAGCTTGTGTTGAGTTTCTCTGGAACACTCTATTGGGCCATGAACTGAAAGGTAAGCATGACCTTAGAGAATTAAAGTGACAAACACTCAGAAGCTCAGGCTCATGCTTGTGGACAGAACAGAGGTGTTCCTGCAAGTAATCACCCAATGTGGAGGAGACCCACAGGAAATGCAGTACATTCAATTAAATCAACATAGTACATTACATTGAATAAATATGGTATACTGAATTGAAAAAAAATGATACACTAAACTGAACAGATATGGTTCACTATATTATCCAAACATGGTACACCAAATTGGACAAAGTACAAGCAAATTATTTTTTCACCTGATAGAAGTGTTTGACGCTTTGGACAGAGAGAAGAGTGAAGAGGAAGGGGCATCTAATGCATCTCCTATACTTGCAGGGAAAGGAGCCACAGGGAAGGAGGAAATGCTGGGGGTTGCTGAGAAGTGAACAAAAATATTATAGAGAATTCTGAAAGATGAGAACAGGGAACAGTTTGGTGGTTGTGTCATGCTGTAACTTGTGGGTAAGGCAGAGAATGATCCATTGAACAGAAAGTGGGATGGAAGATGAAGACAAGAGGAACCATATCATAGTTCTATGTAAAAGGGAAGGGGACAGGGTGAGAGCAGAGATGCATGAAATGGATTTGACATGTTGGAGGGCCTTGTCAACCATTCTGGGCAGGAATCATTCCTTTTCAAACTCTCCCTTCTTGCAACATTTCTTCATCTATACTCGACCCTCTTTATTTCCTCAATTTCCTTTCTAAAGTTGGTTAATGCTCCAACAATAGTTTAACATTTGTTGTTATTGATTTAATATTACTCATCAGTTTTTATAAACTACAGGGCAGAGGTTTAAAGTGAGAGGGGAAAGACTTAAAAGAGACCTGAGGGCAACATTTTCACACAGAGGGTGATGCGTGTATGGAATGAGCTGCCAGAGGAAGTAATGGAGCTGGGACAATTTAAAAGCATACAAATAGGATGCTTTTGTAGGGATATGGGCCGAATGCTGGTAAATAGGGTTAGATTAATCAGAATATCTGGTTGACATGGACGAGTTGGACATAAGGGCCTGTTTTCATGCTGGAGAACTCTATGTATCTGACTCTATAAGCTCCCTTTAGTCACAAAAAACATGAATTTCAGTGACAACCCTAGATACTTGATGTATTTCTTTTGATGTTCTGCATCCTAAGTTCCTCTACTTGCCCACATTATCCAGTTTTCTTCTAAAGTTTTTATTTCTTTTGAAAGAAAAATATCCCAGCACAGTGCTGCTTGAAACCAAAATCAGGTTTGAATGTGTAAATATCTGTTTTAGCAGGTTTAAAGAAACCCCATTTTAGATCCGCGATGGTACAATATTTTAAGATAACATAGGCTGCATAACTCAGAAAAGGTTAGGCTTGATAATTAGAAGAAAGAGTTTTAACAATTTTAGTGAGACAGTGAATTTTAACTTTCTAGTTTCATTTACTGAGAAGTTCCCTATATGTTGGGCAAGCCACAACATGAGATGGGTTAAAAAGAATCTGTAGTTTGTTATTTTGGACAAATTGCATTCCTTAATAATGAGTTCAGTGCGGAGGAAACTGCCTCATTACAATTAGCTTTTCTCTATTGCATTCATAATTATTGCATAGCCCAGCAGATGGGGATTACTACATGGCTGTGCCTTCATCCAGCAGGGGAGAAGGTGTTTTCCACATAACTGACACACGCATGTTGATGTGGTGCCACAGTCATTGCAAGATTGGCAGCTGCAAGACCACCAGGTGAAATTAAGAATGATTGGACAGCGATGCACTATGAAGTGATGTCACTGCTCTCTGGTAATGACCAATTAGTTAACATTTCAGAGGAAATGACTTGCAAAGCCCCTGGGAAACAATGGCGTATTTATGTTTTAACTAGTTTACTGTAGAAACTTTGAGCTAGGAAGGTTATGGTTAAAGACTTGTGAGGCCTGCAGTTTTCTAGAACTGGAATTAAGCATCTGTTTCCATTAACTCTAATGCCACATACCGGACTGTGTGCAATGACATTCACTTTAAAGTTACAAGGCAACTGTTCTAAATTAGGTGGTTAATTTATATTTGTGTCTCTTGGTCTAAATATGGCCAAAGCATAAAGACCAGCTGTGCTTCCCATCTGTGCGTACCCCTGCTCAGATGGAATTTCACATCAGCTCCAGGGTCCTGAACCTCCCTCAAGAGCTTGTGCCCTCAACCTGAGTCACTTCTTGGGAATGCCCTGTGTCCTCCACTTCGCAAAGTGGTGCTTTTTGTGCTGGCTGTTGCTGCACACACCATCCACTTTGACTCCTTCATCCGCCTTCCAGACATACCTTGGTGTGCTTATTTATTGGTGTGCAGTGGGTGGGGGGGGGTGTCTTTATGGAGGAATCCTTCCACTTTTCAGTGGAGGGTGTTGCATGCAGCAATCCCGTGTAAACTCAGTTTGTGACGGTTCATGGACTCTCAGACTAAATGTTTATTTTGCAGTGCTGTGGAGTCCGTAGGTCATGCCTGTATTGGTTGTGGGTGATTGCACTAACTTTTTAGTTATTTGTAAAATCTCTTGTTGTGCATTTGGTTGCATTTCAGCTCCATGGCTCTGATCTTTGGGCATCCAGTGCTGAGGTGTGTGGGCATGTCAGAGGGCCTCTTCAATGTCCTGATCCTGGCCCAGGCAGCGAGCTGCAGAGGGGATTATATCTGCTTATTGTCTGCCCCCTCCTCAAGGGGTCATTGGAGAGAGAGCACATGGTATCCACCAACAAGAGAGAACCTTTTCCATTTCTCGTCATAAATCTAATCTCACCTGCTCCACTAAATAAGTTCTTGAAATAGAGTTAATTTATGAGCTCCTGTGTGTGGATTCATTTCACAAAATCTAGTGACAAGGTTAGGGTTAGCTACTGATGTAAACTTTGTATAATATGAGAAAAGTTACTCAACTTCACAGAAAGAAACCATTTGTACAACTTGCTGAAATGAACACTTCACTGGTTCTTAATTGAAAGTAATGATTTTGATCTCCAACATGTGAACTTCTCATAAAATTACAAATCTGTAATCCTCTTCACACCTGGTTGGTTTCAGTGTCTTTTGATGAAAGGACATTGAACTTGAAATGTTGACTCTGTTTGTCTCTCCACAGATGCTGCTGGGCTTGCTGAGTTTCTCCAGCACTTTCTGCTTCTGTTTCAGATGTCCAGCTTCGATAGTTCTTTGTTTTATTTTCAGTTCAGATTGGTTCTTGTTTATTGCTGATTTCATGACTCTTGACCTAACTGTGGTCAGGTGATTATTGAGGACAATTTGAAACCATTTTAGTTCATGAAAGGCCGAGGTGTTAAAATCAAATAATGGAAGTTATAAATCAATTGTCCATATTTTGTCACCATTGTGACAATTGGTAGAAATTTTACAATAGTAACAGAAATATACTACTGAAATCGAAGGTGATAATAAATATGCAAATATGCATACATTACACAATGCATTCGTTTTGAAGCAAAGCATGGCAATAGGTGCTAGTGTCATAAACTCTGTCCAGTTGCTTCCTTCATGTGAATCATTTCATACAATTTCAAACTCATCATTTTCTTTAGTAATCCTCCCTCTTTAATTGCTTCATCCAGTCGGTGGGGAATCTATAGAACTCATTACCACAGAAGGCTGCAGTGTCCAAGTCATTCAGCATAATTAAGATGGAGGTATATTAGTTCTTGATTAGTGAGGGGATCAAAGATTGCAGGGAGTTGAGAAACACCTCAGTCATGATCAAATGGCAGATTATGCTCCTATGCCTTATAGTCTTATGGTCTTTCCAAGAAACTGTTCTTTCTCTCATATAATTTATGGATTGTGTTACAATAATGGTTCTGTACAAGGAACTCAGTGTTCCAAAATTGTCCTTTAATGAAAGTTTATTAAATCTCCCCTCAAATTCATTTGATAGAGAAATTCAATCAATTATAAAATTATTGATGAGTCCAAACCTGTAATGCCTCAGTGTTAACATTTTACAAGAAAGAATCTATACAGAGTCAACAGGGTAGGGAGTATGAGTTTTATTTCCTCCTTCTTTCTTCTACTCATTGTATGCACTAGCCTAATAAACAATGTTTATAGCACAGTATGAAGATATTTAGATCCTCCTCTGTCTGCTGACTTTTCACAGCAACAATCCAAATGAATATAACTAATCTGCTCTCCTCTAGATCTGCATATCTCTCACCCCTTCCACCATTTTCTTTTAAAGATACAATGGCTTTCCCTCAACTAATCTCTACAGCCAAGTCACCCAAGTTCCAAGAATTCTCTGAAAAAATAAGTATCTCTCAACCTCTTCCCACCATCCAATAAATAACCAAATCAAACATTCTCCCCAGCAATAGGAAAGATGTTGTTAAACTTTAAATGGTTTACAAGAAGATTTACAAGGATATTGCCAGGGTTGGAGAGGTTGAGCTATAGGGAGAGGCTGAATAGGCTGGTGCTAGTTTCACTGGTGTATCAGAGGTTGAGGGATGACTTTATAGAGGTTTATAAAATCATGATGGCATATATAGGGTAAATAAACAAGGCCTTTTTCTCAGAGTAGGAGAGTTCAAAAGTAGAGGGCATTTGTTTAAAGTGAGAGGGAAATGATATAAAAGGGACCTGAGGGCAATTTTTTCACTGGGAGGGTAGTGTTTGTATCAAATGTGTTGTCAGAGGGAGTGGTGGAGGCTGGTACAATTACAACATTTAAAAAGTATGAATAGGAAGGGTTTAGAGGAATATGGGCTAAAGAGCTGGCAAATGGGACTAGATTAATTTAGGACATCTGGTCAGCTTGTGTGAGTTGGACCAAAGAGTCTGTTTCTGTGCTTTACAACTCTATGACTCAATAAGGTGAAATAGTCTTTACCCATGTATTTTAACAAACCCCTTCACATCAAATTTCTACCTCACCCTCTTTGTTCCAATACAAATAGAGTCAATGTTTCAAGACTTGTCTTGTAGCTATAGATTTCTCAGTCCTGCTTGGTCCTGGTTAATATATGTTGTGCACTCAGACTAACATTTTCAAAACAATTAATATTGAAGTCTATTTGACCTGAGTCCAACAAGCATGCTATGAAATGGGCAGCAAGCAGCCTCAACAGAAGCAGCTTGGAGGTTTACTTAAATATTTAAACCAAGGTCCTATTCTGTCAATTTGAGAATAGTATTAGGCAGAGCGTGCCATGCCCAGCACCAGATTCGAAGCATTTGTTTCATAGTCTTGTGGTCTTATTTCTTGACCAGTGATTCTTAAAGGAATCTCTGGAGGTTGCTGTGAAAACAAGGGGAAAGCAAACTTCCAATATTACTGATGTTCGTTGGTCCTATATAAATCTTCCTACCTGCTGCCAGCTGCTCAGCTGTGACTCCCACCCCTACAATGTCCCCCCACACGTAAAGATTTAACATCTGCCTTGGTTTTGCAGAAAAGCTGTTGGATTTGCTGTGTCCTTCAATTAATCAGGAGTCTGTCTTCCTTCAACTGCAGCTCATTGAACATTTTCAACTGAGATGCAGCCACAAAAATTGTCCTGCCCTATCAGCAGTGCTATCAAATTGGCAATGCATTAGCTCTGTCTATTCCTACCCAGTGTGCGCTCTAACTTGGTAATTTGCCCCAGTGCCTTCAGGAAATAAAGGAAAATAATTACATTTTGAATTAGAACTTTGCTGCAGCACATATATGGTAATTTGGATGATATAATTGTCATTAAACAGCATCCCTTCCATTAAAGTGAATGGGTTTGCACTAAGTCATTCCATTTTATATTATTAAGGTGTTATTTTTGGACAGGTCAGCAAAACAAATAGAATTCCAAGAACCCTCTCGGTGCATGGTACTTTGCATGTTGAACAGAAATATTGAGGAATTTGCATACTTATGGCACTCTGTGAACAGAGGAGCTATGTATGAGCAGGGATCGAGACATCACTGCTTCATACATTTTTAATTTTATCCATCAAATTTTATAAGATAGTGCATTTTAATAGAATAATTTCCAGTTCCATTTCCAATTATAAAAAGTTAGCACTGAGGGAAATTGTTTTGTATACACATGCCACTGGAAACAATTTAATATGCAATATATTGTTTTCTCTACTAGGTCAGGAGTCAGGCAATTGGGTGGAAATGCTTCTTTTTAACCACTAGATGCCATTTTCTCCTTTTTTTTGGCATGAACTGGATGGACGTATTGTTACAATTGTCCATGTTTGTGAGCGAGCATAAGTGAGATTGAGTAGGAATAACATATAAGCTGGTTAGTTAGCTAATAGAGCACAATGTTAGTTTAATCTTTCCTTTTAACCCTGTCGGTCATCATGACAAAATAAAGCAAGAAGAATAGGGCATTTATTTAATACATTCACAGGGTTTTGGTGTCGTTACCAAGGTCAGCATTCATTACCCATCCCTGACTGACTGTGAGAGTGTGGTAGTCTGCTATCTTCTTGAATACAACTGTACGTCTTGCCATTTCAGAGGGCAGGTGGGAAACAATGATACTGCTGTAGATCTGAAGTCAGGTGCAGATGACCACCTTCATGAATGGAAATAGTTGCTTTTTTTTAGAACAAACTAGTCATCCCAAGATTACTACTGCTGATATTAGTTTTGATTCAAGTTTTATTAAATCAATTGAATTTAAATTTCTCAGCTGCCTTGATGAGATTTACTTCTGTCACAGATTAGCAGTCCAGACCTCTGGATTTCTAGTCCAGTAATATAGTACAATCATTATGGTATCCATTTTACACATAGTTATACATATGCACACTGAACACTAAACATGGTTATGTATTAGACTCTCTCTTTAATTCAAGGTTTAGTGAAGGCATGGGAAGGAACATGGAACCTGTATGTTAGTTAGCTCACTGAGCTTGAAGGTTTGCTTTCAGATATTTTGTCACCATTACTAGGCAACATCATCAGTGAGAATCTCTGGTGAAGTGTTGGTAGTATGTCCCACCTCTCTATTTGTAGATCTTGGTTTCTTAAGGTGTCATTTCCAATTTTTTTTCAAGAGAAGGTAGATAGGGTCTAAATCAATGTGTTTATTAATGGAGGTCTGATTAGAAAGCTATGCCTGTAAGAATTCTCATGCTTGTCTTTGTTTATCCTGTCCTAGAAAGTGTGTGTTGTCCCACTCAAAATGTGTCCTTCTTTGTCTGTATGTGTAGAAACTAGTGATAGTGGGTCGTATGTTTTGGTGGCCTGTTGGTGTTCATGTATCCTAGTGGCAGGTTTCCTGCTAGTTTGTCCAATGTAGTGTTTGTTTTTACAATTTTTGCATAGTATCTTGTAAATGATGCTAGTTTTGCTGGTGGTATCTAATGGATCCTTTAGGTACATTAGTTGCTGTTTAAGTGTGTTGGTAGGTTTGTAGGCTACCATGATGCCAAGGGGTCTGAGTAGCCTGGAAGTCATTTCTGATTTGTCTGATGAAAAGTAACGTAGCTATAGTTCTTGATTGCATTGTGTCTGCTTGTTTGGGTTTGTTTCTGATTAATTGGCAGATTGTCTTTATTGGGTACCTGTTTTTCTTGAAAATGTTGTACAGATATTTTTCTTCTGCTTTTTGTAGTTCTTGGGTGCTGCAGTGTGATGTGGCTCATTGAAATAATGTCGTGAAGCAGCTCCGTTTGTGGATGTTGGGATGATTGCTTCTGAAGTTAAGTATTTGGTCTGTGTGTGTTGTTTTTCTGTAAATGCTGGTTTGAAGCTCTCTGTTAACAGTACGTTCAACTGTCACATCTAGGAATGGGAGTCTGTTGTCGTTCTCCTCCTCTTTTGTGAATTTTAGCCTCTTAGGTGTTATATGTTTCCTTTAATTTGTTCCAAAACTATAGCCACATTACCTTACATCAAAGACATATCAGAAAAGACTTTCAGACAACTCAGACCCCTTGGCACCATGGTAGCCCACAAACCTACCAATACACTTAAACAGCGACTAATGAACCTAAAGGATCCATTAGACACCACCAGCAAAACTAACATCATTTACAAGATACCATGCAAGAACTGTAAAAAACACTACATTGGACAAACTTGCCACCAGGATACACGAACACCAACTGGCCACCAAAAGACACGATGCACTATCACTAGTTTCCATACATACAGACAAAGAAGGTCACCACTTTGGTTGGGACAACACAGACACCATAGGACAGGCAAAACAAAGACACACAGGAGAATTCTTAGAGACATGGCATTCTAACCAGAACTCCATGAATAAACTCATCAGTTTAGACCCTATTTATCTTCCCTTGAAAAAAAGAACCGGAAATGACATCACCCACCTTTAGAAACCAAGACCTATAAACAGAGAGGCGGGACATATCACCAGCACTTCACCAAAGACTCTCACTGATGATGTTACTAAGTATGGTGAGGAAACATCTGAAAACAAACCTTCAAGCTCAGTGAGCTAACTTACATACTTATTATCAATCTGAGCTACAAATCTTCCCAAAATTTCCTAACATGGAACCTGTTTCTAGTTTTGCCCCATGTTAAGCCTGTGTGGCCTTGTTGTCATGGTGATAGAGGCCACGTTGATGTGGCCTTGGCATCCTCTTGCCAGGTGCAACATTTGAGTGTAGTTTCACAGGCAGTCTGATTAAAAAAAAGTGTCTCTTTGGACAGAGCTAGAAATGGAGAGGGCTAGAGAGAGAGAGACAGAATGAGAGATGGAACCAGTACCTGCAGAAATAACAGATACAAAGATTGTTTCCCATATTCCAAAGAATTCAGTTGGGAGCACATTCTATCACTGAAGAGACTGAAGCTAAAGTTAGGGACATTGGAAGATGTGAGATGGGAGATGGAACGACTGAAGTGGACTTTGCTTTTGAAGTTGGTTTGGGAATTTTCGAGGAATTAACTTTCGATTGAGTATGAATGGGAGAAGTGAGCCTATTCGAAGCTGGAAAGAATTTTGCACTGGTTCCTGTAAAAACCACAATTTTTCAGAGAGTACGCTGTAAGGTATAAGCGTGGTAAAGAGAAGTACCTGTTTGTGGTTTAGAATATTACTTGCCAGTTGATAATGTTCAATCAGTATTGATACAAACGTATGAAATAGGAAAAGTGGCCATTGTGGTCTTTTGAGCCTGCTCCACCATTCAACAACATAATGGGCGATCTATTCGTGTTTTGAATTCCATATTCCCATCCACCCTGGGTACCTTTGGTTTCATGGCCTAACAGGCATCTATTGATATCGACCTTAAAAATATTCATTAACCTGCCTACACCTCCTTCTAAGGCAGAAAATCCAAATTATACAATGCTTTGAGAGAAAATATTCTCTTCATTTCTGTCCTCAGAGCAACACCCCATTTTAAAACCTGGATTTGGGACTCACTCACAAGAGGAAACATCCAGACCTTGTCAAATCTAGTCAGGATATTGTATACTTTTATCAAGTTACCCCTTACTCTTCGAAAATCCAGTGGAAATGAATAGAGTCTATGTAACCGTTCTCATTGATAGTCAACTTATTCCAAGTTCCAGTCTAGTGTACTTCCTCTGAATTGCCTCCAATGCATTCATATCATCCCAAATGAAGGAGGTGATGGCCTAGTGGTATTATGGATCCAGGCTTGAATCCTGCCATGGCAGATGGTGAAATTTGAATAAGATAAAAGTCTGGAACTAAGAGTTAATAATGACAATGAATTGAAAATTGGAAAAACCCATTGGGTTCACTAATGTCTTTGAGGGAGGAAAACTGCCATCCTTATCTGGTCTGGCCTACATGTGACTCCAGACCCAACGTGGTTGACTCTGAGGGATGGGCAATAAATGCTGGATGCAATTGTTTATAAAGAGCAGCCATCTGGACCTTGCATGATAACAGGGAGCTTTTCGTGCCCATGGATAGGAGGAGTAAGAGTAAGAAATAATAAGCAAAGATGGAAGGATTAATGGCCAGTTCAGAATATAAACCAATAGCATAAATTGCCGCATGTTCGACTGAGAACTGAATCCTGGCGGTACAGAAAAGATCATAATACTGGAATCAGGTTTGAAAATATTACCACCAATGTTCATAAATGATGATCAATGATTGACAGAAACTAGATGAGCTTTGACACGGCATCAATAACTGCAGCTCTGGTCTCATTCAGGCATTTAATCTTACAATAATTTCATGTCACCTGCTTCCAGCAGCAAATGCTCAGACTTCACAGAAGATACACTAATCAAGCTCGACATCCAGCTTCAAGCAAAGAAAATAAATATCTGAAAAGTTACTGGAGAACCAAAAATAAACAGATGGATTTATTTGCACGACTGAAGTACATGTGAAATTGGTGAACTATTACAAGGAATACATATTACCTGACAATAGAAAATACTTGCCAGTTGACTTATTAATCATTGAAAGGCTGGCTGTATGACTGTATTTTTCTAAGGAATCTATTTTTGTTTTCCATTCATACATTTTTTTCTTCGGTTTATTCAATAAAGAGCTCACCGTGTGGCTTGCTTGGTTAGATATTGCATTATACCAGGGCATACAAACGAGGAGACTGTCAAGTATTCAATATCAATTACTTCATTCACTTAAATGCAGATAAAAAAAAAATTGGGAGGAGTGTTTAAAGATATTTCCCATTTTATTTTGACATCCAAAGTCAAAATTATGACCTAAGTGTTTGAGTAAGATATTAGCATCCTCTATTTGCAGGAAGTATGAGTACATGGGCGATCTTTTTGTGCATTGTACACACATATGTTGTTACGATCCCCAGGGAGACCGGTAACTTTTAAAAGGAAATTTAAATTCCCAGTCACAACACAAACAGAAATAGCTGGAGAAACTCAGCTATTCTGGCCACATCTGTGGAGAGACTTTTCCTTCATTGCCACTCCCTTACCACCCGACACCTGGAGGAAGAACATCTCATCTTCTGCCTCGGAACGCTTCAACCCCAGAGCATCAATGTGGACTTCACCAGTTTCCTCATTTCCCCTCCCCCCACCTTACCTCAGTTCCAACCTTCCAGCTCAGCACCATCGTCATGATCCGTCCTACCTGCCAATCTCCCTTCCCACCTATCCGCTCCACCCTCCTCTCCGACCTATCACCTTTATCCCCACCTCCATCCACCTATTGCACTCTTAGCTACCTTCTCCCCAGCCCCAACCCCCTCCCATTTATCTCTCCACTCTGGAAGCACCCAGCCTCATTCCTGATGAAGGGCTCCTGCCCGAAACATCAATTTTCCTGCTCCTCGGATGCTGCCTGACCTGCTGTGCTTTTCCAGCACCACTCTAACCTTAACTCTGTGGAGAGAAAGCAGAGTCAACATTTTGATTCCAGTGACCCTTCTTCAGAACTAATTTAAATCCCAGTGACCAACTTAAAGGAATTACAAAGCAAGATTTCAAGTTTTAAGACTTTTGCTGTAACAGATGAACCAAACTGAACCAAAAAAAGCAGACCATTATTTAGACTGAGATGCCAGAATTTCATGGTGTAGAGGGATCAGCGTTCAGTTATTTTTGTCACATGTTAATGTGCAGGTACAGCAAATAATTAAGAAGACTGTATTCCTTGTTACAAGAGGAATCAAAACTAAAAGTTAAAACTTTCTGTCATAGTTTACAGGGCATTGGTGAGATGATATCTTGACTATTGTGTGTAGTTTTGATTTTATTTTTTGTTTATTCATGGGACAACTGCATTTATAACCAAAAGATGGACGGAATTGAATACATTTGCTTCCCTTCAGATTTATCGATTTCTTGCCATCGGTGATGGTACTCAGCCAGTGATGTGCGGAGTACCTGGTATCAGGAAGAGGGGCTAAGTAGAAAACTACCTCGTCACCCTTACTGCTGAGTAGTGTTTCTTGTGCCATCCATAATGTTACACTCACCTCTATCACTGCCCACCGTGGCACAGTCAGTATTGGAGTGCTGACACCTTTTGTCTTGCTGTTAGTTCTAAGAGGTGGGATTTCCACCACACTCGGGGCCTCTCGACAAGCTTCCTTGAGAGAGTGGTTAGCAAGGTTAGATCTCATGGAATACAGAAAGAACTAGCCATTTGGATACAGAACTGGACCGAAGGTGGAGGGTTGTTTTCAGACTGGAGTCCTGTGACCAGTGGATGCTTGACCGTGTCCACTAAAGTGCCTGAATGTCCTAAATCACCCATTAGCAGCTGAGATCTTTGTCACCAAAATGAAATGTAAGCTTTGGCTGAAGTTCTAGCTTCAAGTCCCACTTCAGGACCTGGGTGTAAAGATCAAGGCTGACACTTCAGTATCGCACTGAGGAAATGGCATCCTGTCGTTCAGACAAGATGTTCAACCAACGTCCATCTGCCTGCTCTGTTGTGTATATAAGTTTCTTTGGCATAGTTCTGAAGAAATGCAAGAGAATTACTTTGCATTAGAATCTTAGTCAATAGTTATCCCTTAATCATCATAGCAAAAACTGATTATCAAGTGAATCTTGAGGGATAGGATGTACATGCATTTGGAAAGGCAAGAACTGATTAGGGATAGTCAACATGACTTTGTGCATGGAAAATCATATCTCATGAACTTTATTGAGTTTTTTGAAGAAGTAACAAAGAGGATTGATGAGGGCGGAGCAGTTGACATGATCTACATGGGCTTCAGTAAGGTGTTCGACAAGCTTCCTCGAGAGAGTGGTTAGCAAAGTTAGATCTCATGGAATACAGAAAGAACTAGCCATTTGGATACAGAACTGGATCAAAGGTGGAGGGTTGTTTTCAGACTGGAGTCCTGTGACCAGTGGAGTGCCACAAGGATCGGTGCTGGGTCGACTACTTTTCCTCATTGATATAAATGATTTGGATGTGAGCATAAGAGGTATAGTTAGTAAGTTGGAGGTGTAGTGGACAGAGAAGAAAGGTCACTTCAGATTACAACAGGATCTTGATCAGATGGGTCAATGAGCTGAGGAGTGGCAGATGGAGTTTAATTCAGATAAATGCGAGGTGCTACATTTTGGGAAAGCAAATATTAGTAGGACTTTTACACTTAATGATAAGGTCCTTGGGAGTGTTGCTGAACAAAGAGACCGTGGAGTGCAGGTTCATAGCTCCTTGAAAGTGGAGTCGTGGGAGATAGGATAGTGAAGAAGATGTATGGTATCTTTCCTTTGTTGGATAGAGTATTGAGTATAGGAGTTGGGAGGTCATGCTGCGGCTGTACAGGACACCGTTGGAATATTGCATGTTGTGAAACTTGAAAGGGTTGAGAAAAGATTCACGAGGATGTTGCCAGGGTTGGAGGATTTGAGCTATAGGGAGAGGCTGAACAGGCTGGGGCTGTTTTCCCTGGAGTGTTGTAGGCTGAGGCGTGACCTTATAGAGGTTTACAAAATTATGAGGGGCATGGATAGGGTAAATATACAAAGTCTTTTTCCATGGGGTGGAGGAGTCCAGAACCAGAGGGCATAGGTTTAGGGTGAGAGGGGAAAGGTATAAAAGAGACCTAAAGGGGCAACGTTTTCACGCAGAGAGTAGTACGTTTATGGAATAAGCTGTCAGAGGAAGTGGTGGAGGCTGGTACAATTACAACATTTAAAAGGCATCGGGTTGGGTATATGAATAGGAAGAGTTTGGAGGGATATGGGCTGGGTGCTGGCAAATGGGACTAGAATGGGTTGGGATATCTGGTTGGCATGGACAAGTTGGACTGAAGGGTCTGTTTCAATGCTGTACATCTCTGTGACTCTATGTGTGCAAATTATTTTGCTGCTGCATACCCTTCATTACAACAATGACCACATTTTAAAATATTTCACTTGCTGCCAAATACTTGGAGAATAATCATGAAAAGTGTTAAATAAAGTATTCTTTATCTTTTGTTAAGGTGGGCCAGTTACAGTTGAGCTCCAATTTTGTCCTCACCAAAAGACCACGTTTTTCCAACAGTAGTCACTGGCCAGTGATCACAAACAGAGTTCATCACCAATTTAATCTCTCGGCAGAAGTGGGTACTGCAGATGCTGGAGATTAGAGTCAAGATTAGAGTGGTGCTAGAAAAGCACAGCAGGTCAGGCAGCATCCAAGGAGCAGGAAAAATTGATGTTTCGGGCAAAAGACCTCATTCCTGGTGAAGGGCTTTGCCCGAAATGTTGATTTTCTTGCCCCTTGGACACTGCTGACCTGCTGTTTTCCAATTTTGACCAATTTAATCTCTGTAGACTGGGAGCAATGATAGTGCCTGCACCACTCAGTCCCTTAAAAATTCTGTAGAAAGGTCCCCAGGCTCAAAAAGTTGACTTTGCTTTTTCCCAGATGCTCCCTGACCTGTTGAGTATCTCTGGCAATTTCTGTCTTTTTCGATTAAAAACTAATTGTTTCTGTAACTTCAAAACCAAGACAGCAAGATATAGCATGAAACAACAGTTGAAAAAACACTTGTTTACTTCACTGACTTGAGAGACTCTCCTGCACTGTGGACATCAATTGTCAGCTGGCACAGGAGGTGATGGATTGCTGGTTCAAGTAGCTGCCTTTTCTTTGCACCTCGTTCTCTGTTCACTTTCAGTGATGGCTCATGTTAATTGGAAAATTTTGACATGATTTTCAATAGTCATCTTGATCATGATTGGGCATTTTCTTGCTATTCTATTCAATTTTTCTGTGTTTGATTATACTTGCCTGTTGACTCTCTTCTATTCTGTGTACTGTTGATTTTGTGTGGTTACAGAGAAAGAGAAACTAACACTAAGGCAAACAGGATGCTGTTGTGATTGTAGTTATTTTAGAAGGATTGTAAGTGATGGTCCTGTTCAGTCAGAAACTGAATTGTCACATCAGCGTAACTTTGGGCCACAGAAACAACAATTCCCATGAGTGGATTTAAAAAAATAGACACTTATGAAGGCTGTGATGTTGTCTTTCAAATATTTCCTTAGCTTATCTGAAATAACTGCACAGAGGCCAGTGTTCCGTCACCAAGCCACCCTTCATTTACATGTGCGCTGTACATGGGCTCTGACCAGCCAACTGAAAGCCAGTCCATTGACTGAGGAGCCCTTTTGAAGAACCTGTTTATTTTTTTTTCATTTTTGAACAGCATGTCTGATACTCCTGCTTTTTTTTCTTTACTTTTTTTCAGGATGTCTAACACTCCTGTTTTTTCCCCTCTTTTTATACCCCCATACTACTGCCTCACTGCGCTAGTGCTTATTTTTCCCCTGCACCCACGTTGTGCAGGGGAAGAAACACTCAAGTGGCCAGTGACAAGCAGTGCCCCTCACATCAAAGGGCAATGCTGTGCGATCAAATAACCTGTTTCTTTTTCTCGGAGTGAACAGAACCTCTGACACACCTGTTTTTTTCCCTTTCTTTTTTAGAACCCTCTGACACTCTTTTTTTTTTAAAACTTTTTTCCCCCATTACTCCCACACTACCGCCTAACTGCGGTAGTGCTTATTTTTCCCCAGCACCCATGTTGTGTGTGTGCAGGTGTGAGACACAGTGAAAGACACAAGGTGCACGAATCTTTATTCAAATTTCCACCACCAGGAAGAAAAGAAACACCCGAGTGGCCAGTGACAAGCAGTGTCCTTCACATCAAAGGGCAATGCTGTGTGATCAAAAAACCTGTTTATTTATTTATTTTTTTAAAAGTCACCCTTTATTTACAAGTACACAGTACCAGCCAGCTCAAAGCCAATCCTGAGAATAAGACTCTCTGACTCCCTTGTTTATATTTTACTCCATACTGATCCCAGCTCCCTCAGAGCCAGCTCTCAGAGTGAACAGGATGTCTGGCACCCTTGTTTTTTTTTTCTTTCACCCATGTTGTGTGTGTGCAGGTGTGAGACACAGTGAAAGACACAAGGTACACGAATCTTTATTCAAATTTCCACCACCAGGAAGAAAGGAAACACCCGAGTGGCCAGTGACAAGTAGTGCCCTTCACATCAAAGGGCAATGCTAATAACCTGTTTTTTTTTTGTCTTTTTTTTGCAGGTGTGAGACACCGTATTTGCTGTTTATTTCTTTTTTTTAAACCCCCACACTCCGCCTAACTGCGGTAGTGCTTATTTTTTCCCCAGCACCCATGTTGTGTGTGTGCAGGTGTGAGACACCCTATTTGCTGTGTATTTTTTTTTTCTTTTTTTTGACTGTAATCCCTTTTATTCATACCTGGAGAGTCCTTGACACTGATCCAGTTCCCTCAGAGCCAGCTCTCAGAGTGAACAGGATGTCTGATATTTCTGTTTTTTTTTCTTTTTTTTCTTCTTTTTTTCCCCCACACTACTGCCAAATTGCGGTAGTGCTTATGTTTTCCCCAGCACCCATGTTGTGTGTGTGCAGGTGTGAGATACCCTATTTGCTGTTTATCTTTTTTTCTCTAGGTTGTCTGACACTCCTGTTTAAATATTTTTTCGTGCTTATTTTTTCCCCAGCACCCAGGGTGTGTGTGTGCAGGTGTGAGACACAGTGAAAGACACAAGGTGCATGAATCTTTATTCAAATTTCCACCACCAGGAAGAAAGGAAACACCCGAGTGGCCAGTGACAAGCAGTGCCCTTCACATCAAAGGGCAATGCTAATAACCTGTTTTTTTTTAACTGATTCAGTGAGTGAACAGGATGTCTGACTCTCCTGTTAATTTTTTTTCCTTTTTTGCTAACCCCCACACTACCGCCTAACTGCGGTAGTGCTTATTTTTTCCCCAGCACCCATGTTGTGTGTGTGTAGGTGTGAGACACAATGAGAGACACAAGGTGCATGAATCTTTATTCAATTTCCACCAATAACCTGTTTTTATTTTGTATACTCTACAGAGGCCTGTTTCCTGTCACCAACTCACCCTTTAATTATATGTGCATAATGCTTGACACCAGTCCGGCTCCCTCAAAGCCAGCTCTCAGAGTGAACAGAATCTCTGACACTCCTATTTTTATTTCTTTTTAAACCCCACACTACCGCCTAACCGCAGTAGTGCTTATTTTTCCCCCAGCACCCATGGTGTGTGCGTGCAGGTGTGAGACGCAGTGAGAGACACAAGGTGCACGAATCTTTATTCAATTTCCACCAATAACCTGTTTATTTCTTTACTTTTTTCTTTTGTTTTCTTTTTTGTCTTCTTTCTTTTTTTTAATATATACGTGGTCCACGGACTCCACAGCTCCACAGAACAAGCAGTTGTGCTGGGAGTCCGTGAACCACCGCAATCTGCGGTTGCAGGGAACCGCCGCATGCACTCCTGTTTATTTTTTTTTCCTTTTCCCACACTATCGCCCAACTGCAGTAGTGCTTATTTTTCCCCAGCACCCATGGTGTGTGTGTGCAGGTGTGAAACACAGTGAGAGACATAAGGTGCACGAATCTTTATTCAATTTCCACCAATAACCTGTTTATTTATTTATTTATTTTACCCGCACACTACCGCCTAACCGCGGTAGTGCTTATTTTTTCCCCCAGCACCCATGTTGTGTGTGTGCAGGTGTGAGACACAGTGAAAGACACAAGGTGCACGAATCTTTATTCAATTTCCACCAATAACCTGTTTTTTTGTTTTATGGTTTTTTTTCTTTTTTTTCTCTTTTTTTTCTCTTTGGGAAAACACCTGAGTGGCCAGTGACAACTCTCCTTTTTATTTTTTTTTTACACAGTGAGAGACACAAGGTGTATGAATCTTTATTCAATTTCCACCACCGGGAAAAAAGGAAAACACCCAAGTGGCCCGCTCCTGTTTATTTTTTTTAATTTTTTTTCCAAAACAGTGAAGGGGAAATCTCCTGGGTTTTTTTCCCCCACACTACCACCAAACTGCGGTAGTGCTTATTTTTCCCCAGCACCCATGGTGTGTGTGTGTAGGTGTGAGACACAGTGAAAGACACAAGGTGCACGAATCTTTATTCAATCTCCACCACCAGGAAGATAGGAAAACACCCGCTCCTGTTTATTTTTTTTTATCAAGTGGCCAGTGACAAGCAGTGTCAAAAGGCAATGCTCCTCCTCGTTATATATTTTTGTTGTGAACACTCTTCTTTTTTTTTAATTTAACCCCCACACTACCACCTAAGTGCAGTACTGCTTATTTTTTCCCCAGCACCCATGGTGTGTGTGTGCAGGTGTGAGACACAGTGAGAGACACAAGGTGCACGAATCTTTATTCAATTTCCACCAATAACCTGTTTATTTCTTTTTCTTTTTATTTTTTTTCCAGTGACAACACTGCGACACTCCTGTTTATTTTTTTTTCATCTTCTGTTTTTTTTTCTTTTTTTTAAATATAATTTAACCCCCACACTACCACCTAAGTGCGGTAGTGCTTATTTTTTCCCCAGCACCCATGGTGTGTGTGTGTGTGCGCAGGTGTGAGACACAGTGAAAGATACAGGGTGCACGAATCTTTATTCAATTTCCACCAATAACCTGTTTATTTCTTTTTATTTTTATTTTTTTTCCAGTGACAACACTGCGACACTCCTGTTTATTTTTCTTTCATCTTCTGTTTTTTTTTTAAAATATAATTTAACCCCCACACTACCACCTAAGTGCGGTAGTGCTTATTTTTTCCCCAGCACCCATGGTGTGTGTGTGTGTGTGTGTGTGTGTGTGTGTGCGCAGGTGTGAGACACAGTGAAAGATACAGGGTGCATGAATCTTTATTCAATTTCCACCAATAACCTGTTTATATTTGACAGCCAGGGCTGTCTGACTGGCCTATGTTAACAACCCCTATCAAGGGTCTGATAGTCAATGTGATCCACCTGGCCCTCGTTCTAGTCACTACACTATCCATGTGAATGTCTTCCCTGTCACTGGTCTGACAGGGTAGTCAGGTATTCTGATGTTTTGTTCCATCCATTTCAGCTGATTACTGTGGCTGTGATTCTTGGTACCTCTATCTTGTGGAGTATTCCCATGTTTGTTCTTTAATTCTCTCACTTAATTCATGACACACCTCTAAAAACATTGAAGCTGTTATTCTCAAGTCTCAGTATGGTTTCTATAAGTCATCCAAGGTTCACCAGTGTACAGAATCGTTGGGACAACCACTGCCTGGTGTTTGGCAAGTCTGATAAGATGACTCATAAACTCAAGTACATTTACCAAGTTCAAAACTTAATTAGAACCTACTTCCTAATGTTCATTTTTTTGATTAAGCCACGGTAAAGCACCTTGAGAACCCTTTCTAAATTAAACGTACTGCATCAATACAGGTTGATGGTTCTTTTTGTAATCTACTCAAAAAATGTCTACACTAATCAGTGTCTGAATTGCAGGAATCAGCAGCTCAACAGAATTCTACAATTATGTTCTTACAAAGCATGCTATCTCCAACTAATAGTCTAATGGATTGTTAAGGGAATGTCTCTAAGTTTCATGTTCTCTTGCATTGACATGAAAGCTTGACATTAATTGAAGCAAGAGATCAACTAGAATCATCCATAATATATCATTACAAGACTCAGGACTTTTGTGGTACTGTTATGGTAATGGTTAGTATTTTTATGAACTGCAACCTTTTGACTTCACAGAAGGGAAGAGAATGGGTAGTATATGTAAAAGAGTGTCAGGCATACTGGCTAAGTGCCAGGAGAAGTCTGGCTGCTGTGCCAATATTTTGCTGGTGATGGGCAACACCGGATTGCCAACACTTGACTGAATGCATAGCAGTCCCTCAAAGGTGGTGTGGATGCAGGCGATGCCAGTCTTTCTGTTGATATCTGCTGACTCATTGGCAAGTTGTTCTGGGAGTCACACATGGTGAGAAGGGGATGGAACTGGGTTAGACAGTTCAGGTTGTTAACGAGGTGAATTTGGTAAAATGTGGAGTTGAAGGTCACTAGGACCTGTGACAAAAAGCTTTCCAAAAACACTTGACAGAACTAGCCCTTTACCATGACATGTTGATTCAACTCCAATAATCTTTTAATAGCTTCTTAAAATCATCAACAAAACTTTGTTCATAATCTCCTTCTGCACTCAGTAACTCCGGGGCATTTGAAACACACATAAGGATTTCTGATGCACACTGGCTGGAATAATTCCAGGCTATAGGAATAACAGAGTCTATTGAATCTGAAGAAAGCTCCACCTTCCTTCCTAAGATACAGCAGATGATTGAATGGTGAATACTTTGTTTTCCCCTAGTGGAAAACTTCTGTAAAGTTTCTTAATGAAAATGGTCTCTTGGTATTTAAATCACATCAGATTATTATGCTAGACATTGCAAACAGTGGTTTCTTCAATTTTCAAAGCATTTTCCTAATGGGAAATGCATCTCAACAATTAAACAATTCTGCTTGATGTTATGGTCAGCTTACCTTTTTAAGACAGAGCCCTATGAAAGATTGTGTAGTTAAATGACATCTACATTACAATAAAACATCTAATTGTGATACTTCAAGCTGTTAAACATTTGGATTTGGATGTGAACATAAGAGGCATAATTAGTAAGTTTGCAGACAACACCAAAATTGGAGGTGTAGGGGACAGCGAAGAAGGTTACTTCAGATCACAATGAGATCTTGACCAGATGGGCCAATGGGCTGAGAAGTGGCGAATCGAGTTTAATTTAGATAAATGTGAGCTGTTGCATTTTGGGGAAGCTAATCTTAGCAGGACGTATAAACTTAATGGTCACGTCCTCTGGTGTGTTGCTGAACAAAGAGACCTTGGAGTGCAGGTTCATAGCTCCTTGAAAGTAGAGTCACAAGTAGATAAGTTAGTGAAGAATGTGTTTGGTATGCTTTCCTTTATTGGTCAGAATATTGAGTACAGGAGTTGGGAGGTCATGTTGCAGCTGTACATGACATTGGTTAGGCCACTGTTGGATATTGCATGCAATTCTGGCTTCCTTCCTATCAGAAAGATGTGAAACCTGAAAGGGTTCAGAAAAGATTTACA
The DNA here is from genome assembly GCF_037043375.1 of Chiloscyllium plagiosum. Classification (NCBI taxonomy): domain Eukaryota; kingdom Metazoa; phylum Chordata; class Chondrichthyes; order Orectolobiformes; family Hemiscylliidae; genus Chiloscyllium; species Chiloscyllium plagiosum. The sequence continues at coordinate 32,218,512 of NW_028270150.1, forward strand.
AGGCTCTTGCCATGGTTGGAGGATTTGAGCTATAGGGAGAGGCTGGATAGGGTAAAGCTGTTTTCCCTGGAGCGTTGGAGGCTGAGGGGTGACCTAATAGAGGTTTATTAAATCATGAGGGGCATGGATAGGATAAATAAACAGTCATTTTCCTGGTGTGGGGGTGTCGAGAACTAGAGGGTGAGAGGAGAAAGTTATAAAAGAGACCTAAGGAGCAACTTTTTCATGCAGAAGGTGGTACGTGCATGGAATGAGCTGCCAGAGGAAGTGGTGGAGGCTGGTACAATTGCAACATTTAAAAGGCATTTGGATGGGTATATAAATAGGAAGGGTTTGAAGGGATATCGGCCTGGTGCTGGCAGATGGGACTAGATTGGGTTGAGACATCTGGTCGACATGGACAAGTTGGACTGAAGGATCTGTTTCTGTGTTGTATGTCTCCATGACTCTATTTAATACTTGTCTGTCAGAAAGTTCCTGTCCCCTCAACAGGTTTCTAAAAGTGATCATGAACCCTTTAATGGGGCAAGAATGTTTTATTTAAGTCTTTCATTAAAGAAATTAGTGAGGGAAAGCAAGTTAAATTTACCACAGGGCTCACCTGATAAACCTGACCTCATCAGAGGTTCATACAGGGTAACGAACCAATCCCTTTCCAAACTGCAAAATAACATAATATGGGGTTAGCTGGTTTTGAGAAGATTTGTAGCTCAGGTTGAGGTTCTGGGTGTAGGTTTGCTCGCTGAGCTGGAGAGTTCATTTACAGATGTTTCGTCACCATACTGGGTAACATCTTCAGTGGACCTCCGGACGAAGCACTGCTGATGATTCCTGCTTTCTATTTATATGTTTGGGTTTCTTTGGGTTGGTGATGTTATTTCCTGTGGTGATATCATTTCCTATGGTGATGCCATTTCCTGTTCTTTTTCTCAAAGGGTGGTAATTCGGGCGGTAAATTGGAAATGACTGCCAGACTACTCAGATCCCTTGGCATCATGGTAGCCCACAAACTCACCAACACTAAAACAGCAGCTAATGAACTTGAAAAACCATATACAGACAACAAGCAAAACTAATGTCATTTACAAAATATTGTGCAAGGACTGTAACCAACACAACATTGGACAAACAGGCAGAAAACTAGCCACCAGGATACATGAACATCAACTAGCCACAAAAAGACACGACCCTCTCTCACTAGTATCCTTACAGTCAGATGAGGAAGGACACCACTTCGACTGAGACAACACATCCATCCTAGGACAAGCCAAACAGGGACACACATGAGAATTTCTAAAAGCATAGCATTCCAACAGGAACTCTATCAACAAACACATTGACTTGGACCCGATTTACCACCCCTTGAGAAAATGAACTGAAAATGACATCACCATAGGAAATGACATCACCAGCCCAAAGAAACCCAAACATATAAATAGAAAGCAGGAAACATCAGCAGTGTTTTGTCTAGAGGCTCACTGAAGATGTAACATAGTATGGTGACAAAATGTCTGAAAATGAACCTTCCAGCTCAGCGAGTAAACCTACATTCATAATATGGGGTTAGAAAGGTACTGCAAATTTGAAACTCGTGCAAAGAAAATGTCTAAGTTTCCATCATTCCTGACCTCAATCCCACCTCCATCACAAGCTGAAAATCTGAACCTGGTCTCAGATACAACAGCTCAAATTAGGTTGATTCTCACAGCCTTCACCTAACCGATATAACATGGTAATGTTCTCAGAATAGAATTACTGTCTATTAGCACCTAAAAGGAGATAGGCTCTATTTTGCAAGTGGCCTATTAGTGGATGCTGAAAATACTTGTTTGTTTTTCAATTGGTTGCACAAATGCATTAAAATTAAGTAATAATTGACTTTTGTGGATCACAGAGGAGCAGGAGTGAAAAATAACCTTTGGCAGTGTTCATGATGATCCCAGAAACATTCCAACTTACCTTTTCAAACCAGTGGTGACTGCCAGATTTTGAGGACTCCCTATATCAGGAGAAAGTGAGGACTGCAGATGCTGGAGATCAGAGCTGAAAATGTGTCGCTGGAAAAGTGCAGCAGGTCAGGCAGCATCCAAGGAGCAGGAGAATCGACGTTTCGGGCATGAGCCCTTCTTCAGGAATGAGGAAAGTGTGCCAAGCAGGCTAAGATAAAAGGTAGGGAGGAGGGACTTGGGGGAGGGGCGTTGGAAATTCCAACACCCCCCCGACTCCGTATATCAGGCAGTATTCGGGTTCCTGTTTTGCCTAATTTCAGCAAGGACAGAACAAACATTGCAGTGGTGCCTTCACGTGTTGAAAGGCCAACCAGTCAGGATGCTGTGCTCATTGCCCAAAAGTCAAAATGACCCTTCAGTATGGAGGGAGTATGATCAGCATATTGACAGATGACACAAAAACTGATCAGGTGTTAAGTCGTGAGGAGCATTGCCATCAGCAGACTGCTCAGATGGGCAGAGCAGAGGCAAATGAAATTCAATCTGGGAAAGTGTGAGGTATCGCTTTTGAGAAGGTGAACGAGGCAAGGCATTACACTATGAAGGGTGGTACCCTGGAAAGTGCTGAATATCACAGCAACTTTGGTGTGATTATCTATAGATCCCTGAAGGCAGCAGGACAGGGAGAAAAGATGGTTCAAAAAGTATATGGAGTACTTGCTTTTAATAGCCAATGGAAAGAATAGATGAACAAGCAAGTTATGCTGGAACTGCATGTAACAATGGTTAGGCTACAACAAGACTATAACATGCAGTTCTGGTCAGCACATTGTAGGTAGAATGTGGCAATATTGGAGAGAGTGCAGAGATTTACCAGGAAGCTGCCTGGCCTGGAACGATTGAGCTGTGGGGAAAGATTGGATAGGCTGGGGTTGTCTTCCTTGAAGCAGTGAAGGTTGGGAGGGGATCTGATAAAGTTGTACAGGATTATGAGGGGCATAGATAGTGTGCCTGGAAAGGCACATCTTCCATTCGTAGATGGGTCAATAGATTTTTTAAAAAACTTTTTTTATAATATATTTTTATTAAGAAAAATAGATTTTTAAATATTACAACAAATAGAAAACAATGCAATTCAAAACAGTACAAAAATAGTCCAAGACTACACCCAAATAATAAAAAAAAATTCACCAACCAACCCTCCTATATGAATGTATAAACATATACAGAGAAGTATAAAATTAAAAAACAACCTAAACTAGCTATTTAACTAAATAAATAAATACCTAACAACAAACAAATAAATAGTAATAACACAGCCCAGCCAAACAAAACATTCATACATTCATAGTTCCTTCTCCCTGGATATTGGACTCATGAAACACAATCGTTACGGCTATATAAAAGCCCTTGTTAGTGTGGCAGATAAATCTGTGTCCAGGTATTTCAAAAAGGGTTGCCATGTTTTGTAAAAATTCTCAGTTTTGTGGTGTACCATATTTGTGAGAAAATCCAGGGCAATATGCTCTATAACAATCTTCCGCCAACCCGACAGGCCTGGGGGGGGTTTTCGGATATCCAACCTAGCAAGATATTCTTCCTTGCACAGAACGAAAGAATATTGAAAACATTTTTCTTTTGCGAGTCTGCAGAAAATACAATGGATAGGCCCAAAAGGAGAGAAATAGGGTCCTTTTCCACCCCTACACCTAAAATCCTCTCTATTGCATCCACCACAGCGCTCCAAATATGTTTGAAGCCTGTCACAAGACCAAAGACAATGGGTAAGAGTACCCGTACAGACCTTGCACTTGGGACATGCTGAAGATAATCCTGGTTTAAATTTTGACAAACGGTCTGGGGCTAAGTGGACCCTGTGGAGAATCTTCAACTGTAAAGCATGGGTCCTATTGCAAATTGATATCTTCCTTACATTCTCCCAAATATCCTCCCATGCCTCTGAAGAAACTTCAACACCCAGTTCTCTTTCCCACATCTTGCAGAGTCGATCAGACTCATCTGAGGTGGCACCCCCCAATTGATGATATAGAGTACTGACAGAGAGTGTACTCTTAGCCCTTAGTACCCCTCTTTCTAAGTCAGATTTGTAGGGATCAATCAAAAGTGTGGTCTTTTTTTGAATAAAATCCCTAACTTGAAAAAAGCGAAAGAGGTCTCTATTAGGTAACTCGTACTTCTGTACTAACTGATCGAAGGACATCATTACACCTCCCTCAAATAAATCACCCATACAAGATATACCCCTAGCTGCCCAACGTTTAAATCCTGAATCTATCATACCCGGTTGAATACCGGGCATACCCACTAAAGATGTAAACAAAGATGTTTTGCCAATATTACCGTCCTTCTGCTGAATTGCCCTCCATGCTTTAATAGTATTGATGACTATTTGGTTATGGAAATATTCCCTAACGGAACCTGTCCAAAAACAGCAAACTGGTAAGGGGCACCTTGCCTGGGAGGCTTTGATATCTAGCCATATTGAAAGAGGGTCCCCACAAACCCAATCACTCACGTAGGTCAAAAGCGAGCTTAATTGGTAATTTTTAATGTCCGGAAGGTCTACTCCCCCCAATCTGTGAGGCAACTGCAGTTTGGCTAATTTAATGAGGGGCCATTTACGGTGCCAAATAAAGGAGCTGAACCAACTGTTCAGTCTCCTGAGTATTTGTTTATTGAAAATTAGGAGAAGCATCCGTATAGGGTATAGCAAATGAGGGGGAATAATCATCTTAATAAGCGCTATCCGACCCAACCATGAGACTGGAAGTGCCTCTCATCTTTGGAGATCTTGTTTAATTTTTTCAAATAATTGAGTAAAATTGGTTTTGAACAGGGAATCCAGAAGTGGAGTAATGAATGTGCCCAAATACACAAAACCCCCCTGTGACCACCTAAATGGGAATCTATAGTCATTCAAGAGCCAACTCTTTCGTAAGACCACCCATAGGCATAGCCTCTGATTTAGCAAAATTAATCTTATACTCTGAAAAAGCACTAAACACGTGAATGCATTGTATCAGGCAAGGCACTGAGACTGCTGGATTTGTCAAGAAAATTAGAACATCATCTGCATACAGCGAGATCTTATGTAATTTTGACCCCACTTCTGGAGCTGATATATTGAGATCCCCACGAATGGCCTCTGCCAACGGTTCAATCACCAACGTAAAAAGTAATGGTGAAAGGGGACAGCCCTGCCGGCTGCCCCTAGAAATATTAAAATTGCTTGATCGTACCCCGTTGGTAATGACCGCAGCGAGAGGTACACTGTAGAGAACCTTTACCCAAATTATGAAAACTTCGCCCAGACCAAACCGGTCTAGAGTATAGAAAAGGTACGGCCACTCAACTCAGTCAAATGTCTTCTCTGCATCTAAAGAAATCACCAATCCCTGTATTGACTGCTGTTGGCATGCTTGAATTATGTTAAGCAGCCTCCTAACGTGATTGGAGTATCCACGACCCTTTATGAAGCCCGTCTGATCCTCTTTAATAATAGAGGGTAACACAGGCGCCAGCCTTAACGCAAGAGCCTTACAGAGGATCTCAAAGTCCACATTTAAGAGCGAGATGAGCCTGTATGAAGCACAGTCTTCCGGATCCTTCCCTTTTTTAAGGATAAGTGAAATGTTGACCTCTCTCAGAGATGGTGGGAGACAAACATGACTGTATGAATCATTAAACATATTCAGCATTGGGCCTGACAGTATACTTATAAATTCCTTATAGAATTCACTGGGAAGTCCATCAGGACCGGGCGCCTTTCCACTCTGAAACTGCCTCACAGCTTCCTGCACTTCTTGCTCTGATAATGGGGCATTGAGAAAGGACTGTTGTTCGGGAGTCACACCCGAGAGCTTCAGATCTCTAAAAAAGGATTCCATTTTGGCCTGCCCCTCCTCACAATTCTCAGACTGATATAACTTAGAGTAGAATCTCTGGAACGCCACATTAATCTTTTTAAAATCACATGTTAGGTTCCCAGACCCTTCCCGCTATCTCTTTCTGGCAAGGTATGCTAAGTATTTGCCTGGCTTGTCACCATGCTCGTATAACCTTTGCTTTGCAAAAGCCAGCTCCTTCTTTGCCGTCTGCGTGAGCACGGAATTTAGTGTAGACCGCAGTGCCGTAATCCTCTGTAGTTTGACCAATGAGGGTCTGTCAAAATAGGCCTTCTCGGCTGCCTTCAACCGTGCTTCAAGGAGACGTTGCTGCTCACCCTTCTGCCACTTCCTACTTGTGGAATATGAAATAACTAACCCCCTGGCATAAGCTTTGGCAGTTTCCCAGAGGTCAATAGATTTAAAGTTAGGGATAGAAGTTTAAAGGAGAATTGAGGAGAACGTTTTTTTTCCACTAGAGGTCTGGAACGCACTGCCAAAAAGGATGATTGAATCAGGAGCTCTCGTAGTATTTGAGCAGTACTTGGATATTCATTTATGTTGCTATATGATCCAGAAGCTGGAAAAAACAATTAGTGTAGTTAGATCTTTGTTGACCAGAATGATACAATGGGCCTAATAGCCTCCTTCTGTGCTGTAAACATCTTTTGAGTCTATGGGCATTCATGCACAAACTAGATTAATGCAATTCCCAAACAACAACAAAGTTCAATTCATTTTATTTAAGTACCAAGATTCAGAAAACCAGTTGTGTAAACACAACAATTAATGGAAACAGGATGACAAAAAGGTCCATTTTACAGTAAGCTCACGCAAAGTATTTACATGATGAATAGGGCATCAACCCATCAAGGATCATTTATGTTTTAAATTAGGAATGTTGGTTGACCTGTCCAGTACAAACAATAGGAGCCAATAGTAAAACCAGTTGTGAGAGATGAAACTGTTCAACTTATTTTCAAACATTTCTCTCAAAAATTAAAGCAGCCCGGTTCACTCACTCACAGTACTCCGCAGAGTCTGTAAATCATGTCAGTTAGATTTGAATCACATTCATTGACTGTTCAGTAAGAACCTGGTGGTCCTCTTTTAACAGTATAATGTTAGGCCAATTAGATTGGACGATCATAGGAATCTGAAGAAGAGTCATATGAGAATCAAAACATTAACAGTTTTTCTCTCTCCACAGATGCTGTCAGACCTGCTATGTTTCTCCAGCATCTTCTATCTTTGTTTAAATCATAGATTGAAGTTATCTTCCATGCTGATCTGGTGATCTTCAGCTATAGAGGTCAAATTAAATATTACTGATTTCTGATTTGAGTCCTGGTGAAAAATGTGCACATTGTTTGCTATTATTTGGGACATGGTATACTTGGTTCATATAAACCTAAATGAAATAGTCTCCTGACAAAGCTTAACCATGAGTGAGCTACCATAGAGATAGTTTTACAATCAGAACTGTACCCCAGGGATAATGATAAAGAACATAAGGAGAGTAATATGGAAACTTCCACATACTGCTTTGATGCAAAATACACAAGTACTTAAGGCTGATATGTGGAGTGTCTAGGAAATTTAGTGTTGCTAATAAAATCTTCTGTCTAAATGACAGTTGTTCAAAGGTGACTAAGCATCATACCAAACAGTAATTCCACAGTTGTTCAGGATTAAGGGATTGTCAATAAGTGGAAATGTTCAAAAATGGATGAATCCCAACATCAGCCTAAAGCTAGCATCATTTTTCAAAAATAAATTTATGAACTATCTGTTCCGGTTATTATTCTTCTGGGCTTCAAAGAAACACAGGTAAACTAGGAACATCGACAACTTAATCAGGTTTTACTAAAACAGTGCTTTTCAGATGTTCCTCAGAGTGATACCAGAAACGTATGCATATACACATCAGTAACAGAGAACCAGGTTGAGTTCCTTCTCTCTTGAAAACAAAGCCTGAGGGCCTTGCCTTTAAAATTATCAAAGGTTTGATAGAATAGATACAGAGACAATAACCCCCTACCTGCATTTACCTATCACCATCTCACCTACCTGCCCTACAGCCCCACCCTCCCTCACTCTATTTAATTCTGAGCTCCCATCCTTTTCCCCAGTCCTGATGAAGGATCCAAAATTGAAAGGTTGACTTTCCTGCTCCTCTGATACTATCCGACCTGCTGTGTTTTCCCAGCTCCACACTTAATTGACTCTGACTTCCAGCATCTGCAGTCCTTATTATCTCCAATGTTTTCTTTGCTGGGTTTTTAGCAGAAACCATCAACAGAAAATATTCATCAACAAATCCATTAAGCTTTCAGAAGAAAATTCTTTCCTGAAAGAATGGTAAAAGTGTGGAACTTACTGTCATGAGGTGGTTCAAGTGAACAGTTTGGATGCATTTGGATGATCTTAATGAATGGAGGAGCAGGCTCAACGGGCCAAATGGCCTATTCCTGCTTCTATTACTAGAACACTATGATTTAAGGAGATATTGGATAAGAATTTGATGGAGACAAGAATTGAGGGTGATGGTATAGATTTAGATGGGGAAAGATAGGAGCTTTAACACTGGCATGGTCAGGGTGAAATTAATGGCCTGCAGATATTATTTGCGCAATCCTCTGTCGATAGGCAAGGTAATTAGCCACAACCAATGTAGAGGGACCATTGGTTAGAGAGATACAATTGATTACATATCAATTAGAAGATTAGAATCCCTACAGTATGCAAACAGGCTCTTTGGTCCAACAAGTCTACACTGACCCACCGAAGAGCAACCCACCCTACAATTACCCCTGACACTATGGGCAATTTAACATGGCCAATTCACCTGACCTGCACATCTTTGGATTGTGGAAGGAAACTGGAGCACCCAGAGGAAACTGACTCAGACACAGGGAGAATGTGCAAACTCCATACAGACAGTCACCCACAGGAATTGAACCCAGGTCTCTGGCGCTGTGAGGCAGCAGTGCTAACCTACCATGCTGCCCTAATTGCTCAGCTATCACCAATCTGACGAGTCTGGGGCAAGGTAAGCAGGCATGGCTAGGGACTGAGTCCATGCCATTCTGAGGCACACACTAGTCACAATGGAACTAACTGAGACCCCAGTCTTCTAGCGATGCTGAAATGTTAAGGCCATTGTTTAATGAAGATTCTCACCTTGCAAACCAGACAGGACACACGCTTCATCCTGGATCATTGCTGAATTAACTGTCAACAGTCTGCGCAGCATATTGTTTTAGCCCTCTTGTTAAAGAAAACAAAATGATCCAGCACTCCCATTTTTGACCGTACACAAGTATTGGATTGTGAGATTTTTAAGGCCAGGAATAGAATCAGGAGTTGTCTCCTCCCAGCACCTGTTAAAATGTCCTTGAACATGTTTACTTCTCAGGAAGGATCAAAAGTATTTGTGAGGTTTGCAGTTCAGGTTCATCAGAATGATCTTGCTATTTCAAGGTTTAAGCTCTGAGGGCAAGTTACATAAACCTGTCTTAAGCTCCCTTGAGTATTGAAGAATGAGGGGTGTTCTAAAGGAGGTGTTTAGATTAATTTTAAAATGTCGATAATTTTTCTGTGGTCAGGGTATTAAGGAGAGGACATGATGTTAAAATCAGAGCTAAGCCATTCAGGAGTGAAATGTGGAAACAGGTTTTCAAAAATTAATTCATGGAGTGTGGCCATCCCTGCCTGAATCAGTATATATTGCCTGCTCTGAGTAACTATTGAGAAGGTGGCGATGATCTGTCTTATTGACAGTCTATTTGCTATAGTGCCATTAAGGAGGGAGTTCCAGGATCTTGACCAGTTGTCAGTGGAGACACAACAATATATTTCCAAGTCAGTGTGATGTGTGGCTTGGAGGGCAATGTATAAGTCATATTATCTCCATGGACATCCTGTCAATATTCTTCCAGATGATATTGGTCATCCGACGAAGAAACAGCACTTCAAAAGCATGTGATTTCAAGTAAACCTGTTGGGCTATAACCTGGTGTCATGTGACTTCTGACTGAGTGGTTGTGGTTTTGGAAGGTGCTATATATGGAGCATTGATGATTTTTTGCTGTGTATCATGCCGATATACTACTGAGCATCAGTGGAAGAGAAAGTGAATCTTGGTGGATGTGGTATCAAACAAGCAGCCTGTTCTTTCCTGGATAATGTCAACATTTTTAAGTGGTTTGGGAGCTGCATTCATTCAGGAAAGAGTGGAGTATTCCATCATATTCTTGAATTATGCCTTGCGAATGGTGAACAGTCTTTGCAGAGACAGCAAATGAGTTATTCACTGCAGGATTCCTAGCCTCTGACCTGCTCTTATAGTCATATATATTGCTAGTCCAGTTTCATTTCTGGTCAATAATAAGTCCCCATTATGTTGATATTGGGGGAATCAAGTGATGGTAACACCATTGAATGTAAAGTGAGGATGGCTAAACTCTCTCTTGTTGAAGATGACTATTGCCTGAACCTCATGTGATGTGACGGTTACTTGCCAGTTGTCAGCACAAATCTGGACGTTATACCGTTCTTGTTACATTTGATCATGGACTGCTTCAGTATGAAAAATCACAATGGTGCTGAAGCTTGTGTAATCACTAGTGAACATTCCCACCTCTGACCCTATGATGAAGCAGCTGAAAATGGTTGGGCTGAGGATACTACCCTGATGAACACCTGCAGAGAGGTCCTGGAGCTGAGAAGATTGATCTCCAGCAACAATAACTATCTTCCTTTGTACCAAGTGTGACTAGTGGAGAGATCTCCCTCAGATTCCCATTAAATCCTCAGTTTTGCATGGGCACCTTCATGTCACATCTGGTCAAATGCAACTTTGTTGTCAAGGGCAGTCACTCTCACCTCACCTCTAGAATTCACTCTTGAAGTATTATGGAAATTTGTAATTCTTTCAGAAAGCTGTGGGTATTCGGATAAACCCCAAATTAAAGATTTAGAATATTAGATTTTATTGGGCAAGGAAGTCACTTTTCACCAAATGGCAGGCAAAAGGTATTTGAGTACAGGTTAGTCATGACCTACTTGATGGCAGAACCACAAAAACTTATTGTTTGGCTTACTCTTGTTCCGAAGCAAATCTGTGACCACATCTAAATATCTTCAGTCTGTTTTCTGCTTCTACCATTGATGTTGCTATAATTGGATTAACAAATAACATCCCCTGTGATTGCAGAATGCTACATTTTCTCTCCTTGACCTTCTCAATGTAATTTATGTAGCATTTTAAGATTGCATCAGCTTTTTAAAGACATCAGTGGAATAACTGTGTCAGAAACTAAACTTAGAATTCACATTTGGGCACCATCCTTTGAATCTTCCAAATTAATTTGGGTTTCTTAATCGTTCATTGAATTTCATAAACAGCCACAGGTGCTTCCTGTTGCAACAGCTGTTACTACACATCTGGAATGACTAGATGCAGGATTTTCAGTTTGCACTGGTCTGAAAGTTGCAGATTCAAAAAAAAACATAGGACAGCTTCAAATTGGCCCAATTTGCCACAATTTGATTCAAAGGTAGCCTGAACCTCATTATTGAGAAACTTTGTACTTATACTCACCATTCAAATCATACTGTCACTGTTGTACATTTAGCTAAATTTACATATCAACTGTACAGGAATTCAGTGATGAAGGAAAGAATTGGAAACAATCAGGAGAAATCACTAACACAAACACAGAGAATGGTAAAGAAACACAATGGGTCTGGCAGCCTCTGTGGAGAGAGAAACAGAGTTAATGTTTCAAGTCTAGCATGACTCTTCTTCAGACAGGAAAAGAAATCACCGCTTTCCTTCAAGCAGTTTGAAATACTGCATCCTGTTACCAAGTCACCCTTTATTTACATGAACAGTCCTTGAGTATAGTACCACCCCATTCAGATGCTAAAGTGTCAGTATCTCTGATGCTTACCCCTTTTATACATTAGCCAGGGCTCCCTGATTGGGGCTATTAATCTAGTCCAATCAGGGAGCTCATATTCAATAACATCCAGCTGGCTGATCTCATTACGATCACAGAGTAGTCCATCTGATGTTTTCCTATCTATCACATCAAACAGAAGGAAACTCATTTTAGTACTTTACTCAAAGGACAGCCTGTCTTATAAAATAGCACTCTTTCATTGCTTTGGAGGATCTTCATAGATGGGTGTAGTTGTTGGAGGCTAATCATTACAGCCCTGCAGCATAGCACCTTGGGCCCAATCATTTTCATCAATGACCTTTTCTCCTTCACATTTCTGACTATTGCTCAGTATTCACTTCCATGCATCAGTTAATAATGTCGCCTATACCCAAATGCAACAAGACCATATTATGACAGCAATAAAAATGTACTATCAACTTTCAATTTATGTTACCTGATGTCTAATACCTGGGATTGTTCATAGATTAAATTGGTTCTATAAAAGCAAAAGCATGGACTTAAGATGGCTCAAGTGATCACCTTAATCCATGTTGAGCCAGTTAAATCAATAAATAAATTCAGTCTGAATTGATTTTAGCATGTTATCAAAATATTTGAACCTGGTCACTCAGGTCGTTATCTTCAATTTTCATCCTCATGGGATGAAAGTCACCTGTACATTATCCTGTTTGGAAAAAAAATGAAGCCAGACATAAGACTACATATAATAATTATACTTCCATGGGGTGGTACGGTGGCTTAGTGGTTAGCATTACTGCCTCACAGTGCCAGGGACCCAGGTTCGATTCCAGCCTCGGGCGCCTTCCAGTGTGGAGTTTGCACATTCTCCCTGTGTCTGCGTAGGTTTTCTCCGGGTGCTCCGGTTTCCTCCCACAGTCCAAAGGTGTGCAGGTCAGGTGAATTGGCCATGCTAAATTGCATAGTATGAAGTGCATTAGTCAGAGAGAAGTGGGTCTGGGTAGGTTACTGTTCAGAGGGTTGGTGTGGAATTGTTGGACCAATGGCCCTGTTTCCACACTGTAGGGAATCTAATCTATTTCTGAGAGGAAGAGAGGGATGGAAAGAAGAAATTTGGAGTTGCGGCAGCACAACTGGATAGCATGCTTTCTCTCTTGAAAACAAAATACAAAGAACTGTTGGAAGTCTGAAAGAAAACAGAAATTGGTGGAGAAACCCAACAGGTCTGGCAGCATCTGTGAATAGAAAGCAGAGACAGCAGAACTTTCTTTCTTTCTCTCTACTTTTCAAAAAAGCACCTGGTGATAAAGCAAATTCAGGAAAAAAATCCATTCACCAAGAACTCAAGGATATCTAAAAATATTGCCATTGCAGAAGACACAAGACATGAATTAAACAATCATAATCTTAGGTTAACCCTAACACCTGAAGGGTTAAGTCATTGAGTGTCTTTAAGACAGAGATAGGTAAGTTCTTTATGAGTAAGGGGATCAAGATTTATGGGAAGAAGGCAAGAGAATTGGGTTGAGAAACATATCAGCCATGATCAATTGATGAAGTCGACTCAATGGGCTGATTGGCCTAATTCTACTCCTATATCTATTTTCTATTGATTTTAGGATTGTTACAAATTGCTATTTCTGACCTATTCGTGCTGGATTCTCAAGCTTTTTAAAATGTTTACTTCTGTTTGGTGTGTATGGTGTCAAATTTTGTTGGTTTTCTTTTGGGTTAGTGAGTAATAAAATTCTTCTTTCTTTCACTCAAAAAATTGCTTCATAATTTGCTCCTTAATTGTGAACAATATCTTGTTTTAATTGAAGTGTTACAAAGCTGTGAGCTAAGAAGAATGGAAAATCTTTGTTGTGACCGAACTATTGTGTTTAATAAGGGAACTAATTCACCCTTCCTCACCTGGTTGTAACAAACTGGACTAATCTGTTTTCATGGTACCTGTTTCTGTAACTATTTCATGTCAATTATATTGATACCAGCTTTTTATTTCCAACCTTTTAAAAATGAATTCATAATTCTCAAATATCCATGATAGGATTGTAACTCAGTACCAAGGACAAATTCAGTCTAAAGTGGAAACTGCTTGGTGGTCAAATATTTATGGTGTCCCAAGAGCTTCTGTCAAAAGCAGATCAGTTGTTTGCCTGCACTTTGCATGTCAGTGAGTTCACAATACAAAATAGTATGAATAATAATAAAAAAATGGACAGTGAAGCTCGCAGTATCTTAAATGGCAAGCATATTTATGGGCCTTTCAACACTGAATCTTAAATATATTCCAGCAGCTCTGTCAGTCATCGCACGATAATATATTGCTCCTTTGCAGTAAACTGACTGCATCTGAACTCTGTTAGTTCCAATAAAGCCAAGAACTGTGGGAAATAATGTTTAATATTTATTGCCAGCTATCTATCACCAAAGAATTGGAATGCCATATGCATCCATTATGATATTCAGATCTTATATTCAGCTTGTTGTGCAAATAATTTGCTGGAATTACTATTTACATATAAACAGCCTTTTCTGAAATAAGAAGAAAAGCCAAAAAGCTCAATTTTACTTGAGAGACTCTTGGTAATTTTATGCTAACTTTAGAAGATGAATTCCAGCATTAGTGGTTGATAAGGTGAGCCGTGGGACTGAAAACACTTATCCCTTTGAATATTTTCCTTACATTTAAATTATTGCACTGAAACTTCCAAGAGTATTGGTTATTAGGGCCAGAAAATTGGAGACATCAGTGAAAACAGGAGCTGATCTCTGCAAGCACACTCACAATACAAGTCCAGCATGATTTAGACCACTTTGTTTATCTGCTTTCGGTAGCTGACTTTCCAGATTTTGGCATGGCTATCATTCTGTTTGATAAATGTGAAGTTTTTCAAGTTGTCAAAGTATATAATTTGAAATAATATGTTCTATGAGACAACACGAGAGATAAAAAAAATCATATCGCCCCACTTCGATTATAAAATAGATTTATATCTATATATTCTATATTAAACGTATATTTATTTCAACCAATAAAGGAATGTTTTTAGGAAGCAGATTCACCATGTGGGTGCCACCTGTTACTTTGTTTAAATCTCAACATCCTGAATCACAATGAATTAGTTGGTAGAACTAGAATGAATTGTAGAAAAACTTGAAGTGAAGCACATTGGACAAATACGCAGATAGGAAAGGTTTAATAGAATATGGGCGAAGTGCAGGGAAATGGGGTTAGCCTTGATAGACATTATGGTCGGCATGGAGCAGTTTGGGCCAAAAGGCTTCTATGACTCCATGAATACATTGTCCTGGAATTTTCTATTTAGACACAACCCAGGAGCTAGATATGAAAATACACCAAATACCAGACCCGTTTTACCAAATTCTGTTTCATCTGAGTATCTTGGCAAACTAAAACTTCTTAAAAAAATTGCAGAGGATGTGAGTGTCACTGACTGGGCCAGCATCAATTGTCCATCCCTAATTGCCCTTGAAAAAATGGTGGTGACCTGCCTTCATGAGATACTGGTCTCATGTGATGCAGATACACCCACATCCCTTAAAGGAAGGAGTTCATAAATGTTGATTCCATGATAGTTTAGGAACAACAATATAGTGCCAAGTCAGAGTAGTGTGTGGCTTTGAGGGCAGTTTGGAGGTGGTGGTGCTCCCATGTAGCTGCTGTCTGTGTCCTTCTAGGTGATCGAGTCATGGAGCTGGAACGGAGTGTGGAAGAAACTTCAGTGAATTTTTGCAGTGTATCTTGTACATGGTCCACACCACAACAACTGCCTTTGTGACAAAGGGAGTGTATGCTTATGTTGTTGTTTGGAGTACTAATCAAACAGACTGCCTTGTCTTGGATGATATGGAAATTTCTGAAAATTGTTGGAGCTGCGTCATCCAGGTATGTGGGGAGTATTCTAATGTGTGCTTCATAGAGGGTGTTTAGGCTTTGTGGAGTTAGGAGACCAGTTACTCGTCCCAAATTTCTGATCTCCTTTTGTAGCCAAAGTATTTATATGGCTAGTCCAGCTCCGCATAAATCAAGGAAAGCTCTGAATGGACATTTTTCCCTTTAAGTCAGAAAATTAAATTTTTAACTCATTTGTAATCCATTCCCTATAGAAATCATATGTCAATATTCCTACACTTGAGGAAACGTTTGGGAAAGCAAATCTTAGCAGGACTTATACACTTAATGGTAAGTCCTAGGGAGTATTGCTGAACAAAGAGACCTTGGAGTGCAGGTTCATAGCTCCTTGAAAGTGGAGTCACAGGTAGATAGGATAATGAAGGAGGTGTTTGGTATGCTTTCCTTTATTGGTCAGAGTATTGAGTACAGGAGTTGGGAGGTCATGTTGCGGCTGTACAGGCCACTGCTGTAATATTGCATGCAATTCTGATCTCCTTCCTATCAGAAAGATGTTGTGAAACTTAAAAGGGTTCAGAAAAGATTTCTAGGAGAAAGTGAGGACTGCAGATCAGAACTGAAAATGTGTTGCTGGAAAAGCGCAGCAGGTCAGGCAGCATCCAAGGAGCAGGAGAATCGACGTTTTGGGCATGAGCCCTTCTTCAGGAATGAGACAAGGTGGGCCTCAGTCCCAACCCTCGAATTCAGCACCACCTTCTTGACATGCAATCTTCTTCTCGACCTCTCCGCCCCCACCCCCACTCTGGCCTATCACCCTCACCTTAACCTCCTTCCACCTATCGCATTTCCAATACCCCTCCCCCAAGTCCCTCCTCCCTACCTTTTATCTTAGCCTGCTGGACACACTTTCCTCATTCCTGAAGAAGGGCTCATGCCCGAAACGTCGATTCTCCTGCTCCTTGGATGCTGCCTGACCTGCTGCGCTTTACCAGCAACACATTTTCAGTTTAGAAAAGATTTACAAGGATGTTGCCAGGGTTGGAGGATTTGAACTATCGGGAGCGTCAGAGGCTGAGGGGTGACCTTATAGAGGTTTACAAAGTTATGAGGGGCATGGATAGAGTAAATGCGCAAAGTCTTTTCCCTGGGTGGGGGAGTCCAGAACTAGAGGGCATAGGTTTAGGGTGAGAGGGGAAAGATATAAAAGAGAGAGACCTAAGGGGCAACGTTTTCACACAGAGGGTGGTACGTGTATTGAATGAGCTGCCAGAGGAAGTGGTGGAGGCTGATACAATTGCAACATGTAAGAGGCATTTGGATGGGTATATGAATAGGAAGGGTTTGGAGGGATATGGGCTGGGTATTGGCAGGTGGGACTAGACTGGGTTAGGATATCTTGTCGGCATGGGCAGGTTGGACCGAAGAGTCTGTTTCCATGCTGTACATCTCTATGACTCTATGACATCGCAATGCTTTAAGAATTCACCAAAAGTGGCAGAAAAGGTAAGTAGCTCAAGTGGCCAAGTGACTAACAGCTTAAGCAACTACTCCCAAGATGAAATTGGCTAAACAGCTTCTGGAAACAAGGGCTGGTGGAATGCAAAGAGGCCAAGGTTACCACAGGCAACAAGGGCCAGCCCAGATCAGTCTTGTGTACTGAACAGGAATGCTCAACTCTAACAAGCAGAGAATTGTTATGACTCAAAACACATTAAAATATACTCCCCCAGAACAATAAGGAGAGACATTATGTTTGTGTATTCCCAGTTTTGGCTAGATCCCTTGGTACCATGAATGAATCATATTTTTAAAAGGGTTTCGGTATCCCTAAGGTGACCTGGCCTAACCTCATTGGGTGGTGTGACCCTTGTCCTGTGACCCCATTGGCTGAAGTCAGAGAAAATTCCAAAAGGACTCAGAAAGGCAGGATAATAAGAAGGGACTCCTGGTGGCCGTTCTCTCAGTGAAGAATGCGTGTAATCCTAGCTTTGTACTCAGAAGACCTTGATTGCCTTGGTGTTGAGAAGGGCACTGCCTGTCAGATCCTTCATACACACTTGGCCTCTGTCTGCCATTGCACACTGCCATCAAACCGGCTGTCACAGAGAGCTCCTTCCGGAATGTATCTTTGTGAAGAAGGTCTGGAGAGAGATGCCATGGTTTTTGTTAAAGTTCATTTCAAGCAACTCCATGATGCTGGACTCTGTGGTCTACAGTCTGTCCCCCAGGGCGCAAATTGAGACAAACATCGACAGTGCCTGGAAGGCCATCAACTCAGTGAAAGCGACTCTTTGGTCTTCCCAAACTGCCCAGAGCAAGGAGTTGACCTCAACCGAATATTGGTGAATGTGAGGACTGCAGATGCTGGAGATCAGAGTCCAGATTAGAGTGGTGCTGGAAAAGCACAGCAGGTCAGGCAGCATCCGAGGAGCAGGAAAATCAACATTTCGGGCAAAAGCCCTTCATCAGGAATTCAGGCTTTGGCCTAAAACATCGATTTTCCTGCTTCTCAGATGCTGCCTGACCTGCTGTGCTTTTCCAGCACCACTCTGATCTAGACCCAACCGAGTGTTGCAGACTAGTACATCCCAAGGTGCTGAGGGATTCACTAAAGCTTGGGGCAGCTGCTGCCAAGGGGCAGTGGGGACAGACCACAGTCTAAGGACTTCCTGCCAAAGTATAACGAGGGTCTGTTCAGATATCAGACCCTCTCGTTGCCTCAATGTATATAATACTGTCCTGCATGTATAAGCGATACCTTTGCTTTTTGCAACTGCAGGGGATGTCGAATTCCAATGTTTGTTTATCTTGATACGCAAAGATTTTACAGAACTGCTTTAGCACTGATGAATGTAGATAAAGATTCTTTTACGTATAAAGTATATTTCTGCCACAAAAAGGTAATAAAAAAAACTCTGAATGCCCTGTTGATGGAACTCAGTGAATTTATCCAGCAACCTGATCACGTTCAACAGAATGGGTAGTGTATGTGTTTTTTGGGCAGTCAGCATAGTTTGGCAAAAATTAACTTAATTTGTGTAAGAGTTGTTTCATTTAACTTGCAAGTGTTTTAATAAAATTAATGTTGAATTACAGTCCTTTATTTAACAGTAAGGGCACCTGGATAAACATGCTTTATGATTAAATAGCTTTTCTGTAAAGAATATTTCACAGACAGCAGTCTTATTGTGGATAGGATTTTGTTTGGAAACGTCCATTGAAACTTGCAATTAAACATCAAGAGAAAATGTTGAGAGCCCAAACCGTACAATCCCTGGATTTGGAAAATCCCTGTGTTTGAGTCAGAATCACGACCACTCTGTGGATTGATATCTCTATGCGTGACATTAGTGATAGATGTCTGCCAAAGATGGAAGGGACATGTCCGTGTTGTAGTTACATTTACAACTTACTTATACCCAAATTCCACAATCTTTTAAGCCTTGTAATTGGTTTGTGCCAGGTTACAGATCTCTCTAGGAGCAAATGCCGGGAAAATTCCCAATCATTTAATTTACTGTCACGCCTGCTCTTTCAACTCCCACCAAGAGCCCAACACAAAACATGGTTATCCACAGCCACACATGCCAAAGTTATACTAATTTATTTATTTTCTCTGGAGGGTTGAAGAAAGCTTAAAATACCTGTTACAAATAGGAGTAGCCTTGAGTGCCACTCCTTTGAGGAATATCTATACCCGTGTGCACATATACAATAAAATAAAATAAAATCCTTACTTGACTAAGTAAAATTTGTGGAATTCTCTTGAAGTACTGTTGATCTTCTATTTTATTCATGAGAACTGTATAAGAAATGCAAGCTGTTCATATCAGTCAGGAATTATTTTAGGAATGTGCCTAAACTTCCAGATCGACATTCTTGTCTCATCTGATTATCACCATCACAATCTTAGAACAAAGAACAAAGAAAATTTACAAGCCAGGAACAGGCCCTTCAGCCCTCCAAGCCTGAGCTAATCCAAATCTACTGTCTAAACCTGTCGCTCACTTTCTAAGCATCTGTATCCCTCTGCTCCCCACCTATTCATGCATCTGTCCAGATGCATCTTAAATGAATCTACTGTGCCTGTGTTCCAAACGCCCACCACCCTCTGTGTGAAGTACTTGCCACGTGTATCCCCCTTAAACTTTCCACCTCTCACCTTGAAAACGTGATCTCTCGTTATTGAATCCTTCACCTTGGGAAAAAGCTTGTCTATATCCACCCTGTCTATAACCTTCATGATTTTGTAAACGGCGGTCAGGTCCTCCCTCAATCTAGTTTCTTCTAATGAAAACAAACCTCACCTACTCAACCTCTCTTCATAGCTAGCACCTTCCATACCAGGCAACATCCTGGTAAACCTTTGCACTCTCTCCAAAGCTTCCACATCCTTTTGGTAATGTGGCGGCCAGAACTGTACACAGTATTCTAAGTGCAGCTGAACCAATGTCTTGTACAATTTTAACATGACTTGCCAGCTCGTGTACTCTATACTCCGTCCAATGAAGGCAAGCATGCTATATGCCTTCTTGGCCACTTTATCCACCTGTGCAGCAACCTTCAGGGTACAAAGGACCTGCACTCCCAGATCTCTCTGCCCATCAACTTTTCCCAAGGCTCTTCCATTCATTGTATAATTCGCTCTCGAATTAGACTTGTCTAAATGCATCACCTCACATTTGTCTGGATTGAAACCCATCTGCCACCTTTCCGCCCAACTCTTCTTTTGTTCTTTAAGTGTTTTGCAAATGTTTTAGCAAAATAATTGGTGCAATCAGAATAAAACCTAATTTTCTCACATTAATTTATTTTGAAATGGCAAATAGTTAAAAAGAAGTAACTTGCTGGTGAACTGAAGATTGCAATGCTATGACACTTGCAGAGATTGGGAAGAGCAGTAATTTGTCTAGAAGGTCCAGTGAAACACTTTAGTTCATTTTATAACTATGTGCTTCCTGCCCACCTTACAGGGCTTAGGGAATTGCTAAAGTGACTGAGAAAAGGAACAAATCTCAAGACCTTTATTTAAACAGATGGCTCATAAGCTTCTTTTACTGGTCCTATGAGACAGTCCCACACATTAGGTTTGCAGGATAAACTAAAGTTAGTGGGCTAAATCCCAGCCCTGATTTTGTTTAATCCCTCCACGTCCCATCAATACATTGGAATGGTGACTCACTTGTTAACCTATGTCCCTCAGACTGTGTAACTCTGCTGTTGCCTTAGAGAATTGATTCAATTAAAATCTGTCATTATGAGGGATGTCATTTCAGAACCACCTTAAACCCAAAGAGAATCCAGACTTTATAAAGCAGGCTCTTTGTGGGGTTTAAGCTGACATTTTTCATGAATATGTTATCCCTTTAACTGATGCACATGAATCCAGGTGCTCTATAATCTAGACAATCACATTTTCCATCTGTTTTCAATCCCAATATCTAAACCTTTAGGATAACATTCAACTGTCAGTATCACCCTCTCGTAACTAGTTAAACGAAGTATTCTTCAATATGGATAGTGTGATCCATCAGCTTGCTTAATTATAGAGAACATTAAAGTTGTCTTCCATTTCAACAAAAGCTATCAGATAATTATTAGTGACCGGAATCCTGGCTTTTTCTTTCTCGCTTGTGACCTGAGGTCAAATGTCATATCTTAATACCCCTCCATACCACAGACCAACTGGCTTATACCAGACCAAGGAGTCTTATAAATATCAAAACAGGTAGTTCTCCTTTAACGCTGTAGTTGTGTTTCAGCAAAACCTCGCTTAACAGAAAACCTCTGAATAGAAATAATGGGGCCTGGAGGAAACGTGGTGTTAAGGATAGACCAGCAAAGGATATCACTCATGATCACTCAGAAATCATCCACAAGTCTAATGCACAGCCTGAATGAAGATTGAGGTCATATTTTTTAACAAAACAAAAGTAAATTTCACAGTACATTTAAAAATTGCAAGAAAGCTGCTCTCACTGAAAGCTGCGCTGTCGGCAACTAACATCAGTGCATGTGCAGGAGATTTCGGCGTGGGCATTGTGCATGCTCAGAACTGCTCAGAGTCTTCGGCACATGCGCAGAATGGCACAAAAACTGGCACCAATATCGCACACATGCCAACACCAGCGCATGCGCCGAACAGCAAGAATTTCAGCCCAGGTGCTGAATGGTGGGGAGATTTCGGCACGCACATCAGTGCATGTGCAGAACAATGCGAGCAAACCAATCCCCACTGGAATCACGCTATTGCCAACAGAACTAAGCATTCTCAAAAATACCATTTCCTAATTCTTCAGTGACATTATAGCCAAATCACACTGCTAAAACACGTGTTATCCCAGAACTACCTGTATCACATTTGGATGTGTGTTAAAATTATTCCTGACACTCTGCTGTGATTCCTGTTGAAGGGCTTTTGCCTGAAACGTCAATTTTCCTGCTCCTCGGATGTTGCCTGACCTGTTGTGCTTTTCCAGCACCACTCTAATCTTGACTCTGACCTCCAGCATCCGCAGTACCCACTTCTGTCCACTCTGTTGTGATGCTGTGATATTAAAATAATGCACCCTTCAATTTACCTTAAAGTATTAGAGATCTACAAGAGTTGTTATTAACAGTAAATGATTTATTTTTAAAAGCAATTTTTTTCTCTACTCTTCTTTAATGTGCAGAACTCAAAATAAGTGGAGTGAATTTCTCCTGGTCTTCTGTCATATCCTAATAGAATATTGGTTAAAAAGTCACATAGAAACGATGTGAATGACCATTTTTAGGCATTTATGATGTGTTTGCCATAGTTCCCTATTCATGCATTTAAATTCCAGCTATCCACACATAAACTTTGGTGGCCACATAATTGAGAAGCATATTAATGTTCTTAATATATTGGTGAGAAGGTCAGGGAGGTGATCTCAGTGAGTACTCTGCATGATCTGGATGCTCATGCTATCTTGTGCTTCTCTAAGGCACTATCACTAGCCTGAAGCAAGAATACCAGTTTCCAAAATAGGAATTGTAACCTTAGCTACAATTTTACACCAGCCTACCTTTCACATTTCAGTGACAGATGATGTACAACTGCTTTATTTTCACTTTTACCCTACAACAGGAACATTTGAAAAATTATACTTCGTCCCAACAAAAAAGGTAAGGCTATATAAGAGATTATGGTAATTGCTAAACTGTTTTCAAGATGGTACAGAAAATCTCCATTGAGTTACAGAACGCACAACATGTGCACTAATGAGACATATAGTTGAAGGAAGCCCAGAGTGATGTACAGATGTTATTGCTGGGTTTTAATGATAGGCAAAAAAGAGGATTGAAAGCAGAAATGTGCTGTACACTTCTAACAACTAAAAACATTTGCTAGGGTGCACTGGGAATTGGTGTGGAAAGCAATCAAACTAATTCCAATGAAAGAGTAACTTTTGAGTGGGATCCAATCTTTCTATCAGAATAGCTGTAAAAATAGCAGAGAGGCTACAGCTGATCTAACAGATTGACGCCGAGTTAGTTGTTCTGCAAGAACAGGTTATATGCCTTTTCTGGGGAGCAGGAAAATCAATGTTTCAGGCCAGAGCCCTTCATCAGGAATTGGCTCCGGCCCGAAACGTCTACTTTCCTGCTCCTCGGGTGCTGCCTGACCTGCTGTGCTTTTCCAGCAACACACTCTCAACTCTGATCTCCAGCATCGGCAGACCTCACTGTCATTTATATGCTTCTTCTGTTGTCATTTTCATGGATTATATAATAAGGAATGAGCTGCTGCAAAATAAATACAATGAAAGCTTTTCATTTCACAGAAAACAATATCATTCTTAAAGAAGGATGTGAATACTATATCGATTGGTTCAGAGAGCAGTATAACTTATACGAGACTAGAAAGGAGACCCATTACAGCAGAAGGAAGTAACAAAACTAAAGTTGTTAGGAAGTAAAATGTTTAATGATGTTGAGAATTTCCAATACCTCAGTGCTACCTTTTACAAATAATTACAGAACTTTTACAATGCAGAATGAGACCATTCAACCTAAAATCGTGTCAATACTGGCTCTCTAATGAGTATTAAGACTTTTGCACCTGCCTTTCTCCATATCCTTACATTAAATGGAATCACATAGTTCCCTGAGTGATCTGGACTTTAGCAGGATGTGTTGTATCATCAGGCTATAATTGCGGTACCTTGACATTGAAAGAAACCCATGCCACCTTTTCCACTTTTCACAAGTGTCGCCTCAGGATTCTTACCAGGCAGCAGTCATTTGCTAAATAATGATTATTGCTTCATTATCACCTTGTTAACAGCACAACTTGCCTTTTCAAAATACAGCCTCACATTTTGCAAAACTCACTAAACATGCTTGATGTTGGGAAAATTCATCAAGGAAACCCCCAATGCCAATATATCTTTCCTTAGATAAGGGGACTAACATTATTCCACTGCGGTCTCATTAGTGCGTTTTACAAGTTTAGCAAGACCTCCCTGCTTTTATACTCAAATTCCTTTGAAATAAAGGCCAATATGCTAGTTGCCTTCCCTGTCGCATGCTGAACTTATCTGCTACTTTTTGTGGTTAATGTATGAGGATTCCCAAATCCCTCTGTGCTATAGCTTTCTGCAGTCTTTTTCCAGTTAACAAATATTCATCACCTCTATTTTTTTCAGCCAAACAACATAACCTCACACTTTCCCACATTATATTCTATTTATCAAGCTTTTGCTCACCCACTTAACCTTCCTATACCCATCTGTAGATTCTTTTTGTCATCCTACACTTGCCTTCCCATCTATTTTATGTCATCCACAAACTTGATGATACTTCATTCACTTTCGGCATCCAAATCATCACTATATGTTGTAAGTAATTGTGGCTCCAATGCTGATCCTTCTGCCATACCAGTAACGCTCCCCTTATCCCAACTCTATCTTCTATTAACTAGCCAGTCCTCTATCCATGCTAATATACTACCTCCAAAATTATGGGATTTTATCTTATTAAGTAGGCTAATGTGTGGTACTTCGTCAAGCCTCTTCTGAAAATCTAAATATATTACATCCAATGCTTATCCTTTATCCATCCTGTTTGTTACCTCCTCAAAGAATTTATTCGGCATGATTTCTCCTTGTGAACCATGCTGACTCTGCTTGATCATATTATTTAGTTCTAATGCTCTGGTATTACATCCTTTATAATAGAATTTACATTTCCTCAATAACAGATGTTACGCTAACTGGCCTATAATTATCTGTTTTTTGTCTTCTTCACTGTATAAATAAAGCTGTTATTTTGTCAGCCTTCCACTCATCTGGGACATTTCCAGAATATAATCTTCCAAGAAAGATTACTACCAAGGCATCCATTATATCTGCAACTCCTTCATTTAATACCTTTAGGTCCAGGGGACTTCTTGGACTTTAATTGTGCAGAATGAGACTATTTGGCCTATGAATTTTTGCACCAATCTTCTGAAGAGCATCCCATAATGGCCAATCCCCACCCTGTCCCTATAACCCATTTACCATGGCTAATCCACCTTGCCTGCATAGCTTGGGGAGGAAACTGGAGCCCACCTGGAAGAAACCCACGCAAACAAAAGGAGGATGTGCAATACTCCCCACAGACAGTCACCACGGCTGGAATTGAACCTGGGTCCCTAGCACTGTGAGGCAGCAGTGCTAACCGCTGTGTTATTATACTGCCCAGACTAACAGTACTTGTCCAGGTGCACAGCAGATTTTTAATGATGACTTGGTTTCAAGGAATGCCAGTGAATTCTGGGAAATCTACTGAGTGGCAAGTTGTTCTGGGAATGATATGTGGTAAATTGGGGCAGGAACTGGACATGAGAGTTGCCATAGGGGTGTGGTAGACTATTATTTAGGTGGGTTTGGTAAGCTAGAGTGAGAGAGTTCACTAGGCCTCAAATTTCACTAAAGCAACAAAACTCCAAAAAACTTGATGCATTCAGACTTAACTAGAAAAATATAACATTCAGTCTACTGTTTCGATTCAAATAATCATACAAATTCCTTTTGAATTCCTTAATTGTCTCTGCCTCCAAATGTCAGCAGATATGAAAGAGTGGTTGGCAGTATGCATCAATAAACATGAACAGAATAATACAACAAATAAATTGATTGTAAGCTAACTTATTTTTACTTATTAGTCTATCGAAGTGAGAAATAGAAATGGTCACAGAACCAAAAGAAGATGGCAGTTGTAAAAATTAATTTCCTTTGGTCTTTATTTATACTAAGGCTGAGGTACAACTCTTGAAATAATGGCAATAGAAAGATGACACATTTGTAACTTTGATGAACTGCCCTGGACAAAAGTCAATATTGTGATTAAAATTGGAACTCCTTCTTGGAATTCATTCAACCTTGCTTCTTTATTCAATAAATTGCTTCTAGATCTTTATGTGCATAATGAACTAGGACAAGAAAATTGCTTGAAGGTAAGGGAAGACTTGCAAACTAATAACCATAACCTAATTAAGTTCACATTGGAAGCAGAAAACAAATGAGAAGTCAAAGGTAAATACTAACTAATTTAAGCGTAGTGAAAGAATATTAGCTAGATTTCAGGTGAAGAAATTAGCCATCATTCACAAGGGACCATTGGCACATTTCCCTTATGGAAGGAAACAAGTGCTTATCAATCTTCGCTCTTCATTAAGCAATGGACAATTGCTTGATGAAGAGGCTTCTATGAACTATTATAGTCAATTGGTACAGGAATTGAACGTACATTGTCTGTGGAATTTTGCACTATATGTTAGCTAACTGTCCTCTGGGCTGGATTTAATACTAAAGTATTCCATTACAATCCCAGTTACAGTTCTTCGACATTGAGCTGGTTCAGTTGTTCACCTGGATATAGTTGTACAGAGCAGATTTCCACATTTCTTTATGAAAGAAACCTTCAGTTTGCAATTGGTTTTCCCCCTGGATTTTTTCAGGACTGAGCACACCACTTCTAAACAGAGAAAGAGAGATGTTCAACTTGACATAACTGAATCGGCCTTTGCATGGAGCCGCACGAGATGGGGGAGATACTAAATGAGTATGTTGCATCAGTGTTTACTGTGAGAAAGGACATGGAAGGTATAGAATGTAGGGAAATAGATGGTGACATCTTGAAAAGTGTTGGATGTCTCAAAACGCATAAAAAGGGATAAATCCCCAGGACCTGATCATGTGTACCCTAGAATTCTGTGGGAAGCTAGGAAAGTGATTGCTGGGCCTCCTGCTGAGATATTTGTATCATCGATAGTCACAGGTGAGGTGCTGGAAGACTGAAGGTTGGCTAACCTGATGCAACTGTTTAAGAAAGTTGGTAAGGACAAGATAGGAAACTACAGAGCAGTGAGCCTGACATCAGTGGTGGGAAAGTTAGTGAAGGGAATCCTGAGGGACAGGATGAACATGTATTTGAAAAGGCAAGGACTGATTTGGGAGAGTTAAAAAAGCTTTGTGTGTGGGAAATCATGTCTCACAAATTTGATTGAGTTTTTTGAAGAAGTAACAAAGAGGATTGATGAGGGCAGAGCAGTAGACATGATCTATATGGACTTCAGTAAGGCATTTGACAAGGTTCCCCATGGGAACTGGTTAGCAAGATCTCATGGAATACAGGGAGAACTAGCCATTTGGATACAGAACTGCCTCAAAGGTAGAAGATAGTGGGTGGTGGTGGTGGAGAGTTGTTTTTCAGACTAGAGGCCTGTGACCAGTGGTGTGCCACAAGGATCGATTCTGGGTCCTCTACTTTTTGTCATTTACATAAATGATTTGGATGTGAGCATAAGAGGTACAGTTAGTAAGTTTGCATATGACACCAAAATTGGAGGTGTAGTGGACAGCGAAGAAGGTTACCTCAGATTACAACAGGACGTTGATCAGATGGGTCAATGGGCTGAGAAGTGGTAGATGGAGTTTAATTCAGATAAATGCGAGGTGCTGCATTTTGGGAAAGCAAATCTTAGCAGGTCTCATAGACTTAATGGTAAGGTCCTGGGGAGTTTTGCTGAACAGAAAGACCTTGGAGTGCAGGTTCATAGCTCCTTGAAAGTGGAGTCCCAGGTAGATAGATTAGTGAAGAAGGCATTTGGTTTGCTTTCCTTTATTGGTCAGAGTATTGAATACAGAAATTGGAAGGTCTTATTGTGGCTGTACAGGACATTGGTTAGGCCACGATTGGAATATTGTGTGCAATTCTGGTCTCATTCCTATTGGAAAGATGTTGTGAAACTTGAAAGGGTTCAGGAAAGATTTATAAGGATGTTGCCAGGGTTGGAGGATTTGAGCTATAGGGAGAGGCTGAACAGGCTGGGGCTGTGTTCCCTGGAGCGTTGGAGGCTGAGGAGTGACCTTATAGAGGTTTATAAAATCATGAGGGGCATGGATAGGATAAATTGACAAAGTCTTTTCCCTGGGTTGGGGGAGTCCAGAACTAGAGGGCATAGGTTTAGGTTGAGAGGGGAAAAATATAAAAGAGACCTAAGGGGCGACCTTGTCGTGCAGAGAGTGGTACGTGTATAGAATGAGCTGCCAGAGGAAGTGGTGGAGGCTAGTACAATTGCAATATTTAAAAACATTTGGATGGGTATATGAATAGGAAGAGCTTGGAGGGATATGGGCTGGGTGCTGGCAGGTGGGACTAGATTGGGTGGGACTAGCTGGTCAGCATGGACGGGTTGGACCGAAGGGTCTGTTTCCAAGTTGTACATCTCTAAGACTCTATCTTACTCCTTTCTTAGCACAAATCACAAACTTGTAATCATGACTTTTCAGAGAAGGGGGTTTCAACGTTAATACTGGCTGTTAGCTCACAATGAAGATAATCCTTTTAAACAAAGACTTTCAATATCTATTGTCAGAGTTCTCCAGTTATCCTTTGGCATAGGAGAGCAAATTTGAACCTTTTTCTTTGCAGAATGTGTTTTTGATATATGTCCTTGTTCAGAAATCCCTGTTAAGAAATTCCATGTCATGCCTTTGAAGATCTCATTGAGAGCTACACAGTCCAGATGATGAATTTTAATGTCCAGGCAGTTATCCCTTGGATACATTTTCTGTGGATTGATGGACAGTTTTGACCATGTTACTTAGACATTCATTTGTAAGATTCTGTTGTGTTTGGCTCCTTTCAGGTCAGGTGACTTTGGTGACTATTTGGTTTTCTCTCAAATCAATGTCAAAGCTTTTATGTTATTTGATGCAGTTTAGCGATTAATAGTCTGTATTTCGGAAATTATCATGAGAATAGTTGCATATGATATGCATAAGGGAGATATTTGGTTTAAACTATGATAAATATACAAGGAATATAAGACAAGTGAAAACTGTGACTTTTGGCAGTAAAAGGAAAGTAATATGACAAGGCCTCTTAGAAGTGCACAGTATTTAACAAGATAGTCAAAGTATTATAAATATTCAGAGATAAAGAGAATGACCTTGTTATTGAAAATGAGGAAATGGTGGAAATGCTTCAAGTATTTTCTGTAACTTTTTACAGGTGTTAATGAACATAGGACTATAGACATACCTGAAACATTACTGGAGATAAATAGTTGGATGGAAACTGAATTAAAAAGGCTAATGAGATGTTAGTATTACTCTGAAAGCATTGGAGGTGATAGGAAATGATATAGTGGAGGAGACGAGCAAAAGGTAAACTAGGTAAGACAAGAGTTATATGTCAATTGTTTTTTTTCGCAATTCATAATATGGTTACATTAGTGAACAACGAAGAAGGCATGGTTTAATGAGGGGCAGTCAGTACAGAACTTTAAAGGCCAAGTCATGGTTGACTAGCTTAATTGCTGTTTGATGAAAGGGAATGCAATGCATAGTGTAGCGATGGGCTTTAAGGAGTTGTTTGATGAGCTGCTACACAAGATGTATGATATTAAAGGGGGTGAAAGTAGATGGCTGGAAACAAATAACATAAGGTGAAGTAATTGCATGTTTTCTTTAGATTCACAGGTTATAGATCATGATAAGAGAATTCTATCTCTCTTCAGTGATTTAAATAAGAACACAGGAAGAGTGGTTTCAAAATTTGAGAATACCATGTATATGACAATATGTAAGTAAGTATTCAAATATCTAGTTCCAATGTTTACTGGTAAGATTATTTATTTCCTAACCTCTTGTAACATTTTCAGATGAATATCTCATTTCCCTATGTTTCTGTTGATTTCAATTATCTTTGTATGCAGTTTCCTTTTGAATTTTTAAAAAATTCCTATCTCCAAATCACCCACGGTGTTTTTATATCTATTAACCACCACCATTAAAACACCTATATTTTCCAACTCATTAATTTTCCTGCAAAACTGTTTAAAGAAAATACAGTCCACCAAAGGCGAGGGATGGGTAGGGAGAAAGGGAGGGGGCTAAACCAAAAATGGCGTTGGAAGGGGTGAAGACGTTTTAAAAAAATTCAACCTATTACACACATCTGGGACTTGAACCCAGCCCCCTCTTGGTACAGGGGTACAGACACTAACACTGTACCACAACAGGATCCATGAAAGAGATGGGTTAGCAGGGTCAGAAAATTGATAGCAAATGCAGCTCATTCTGAGTGCTGATAGGGCTGTTGTGGCACAGTGGTAGTGTTCTTAATTCTGAGCTAGGAGATCATGCCTCACCTACTCCAAAGGTGTGCAATAATATCTCTGAGCAGGTTGATTAGAAAGTACTGTTTTAAGTATTTTAAAGGAGACTTTAAGAGACATTGAAATTTTTAACAGATGGGTTTGTGTGTTCAGATATAATGTGGGGATGCCGGTGTTGCACTGGGGTGGACAAAGTTAAAAATCACACAACACCAGGTTATAATCCAACAGGTTTATTTGGAAGTATCAGCTTTCAGAGCACTGCACCTTCATCAGGTAGTGGCCTGACAAAGGAGAAGTGCTCCAAAAGCTTATACTTCCAAATAAACCTTGTTGTCTATAACCTTGATGTGGAGGCGCCGGTGTTGGATTGGGGTGCACAAAGTTAAAACTTACACAACACCATTCTAAAAGATGAAAGACTTAACAGCAATTAGACCAAAGGGTCTGTTTCCATGCTGTATTATGACTCTATGACATCGCATTGGTTGTATGACACCGTGGTCTTTTGCTATAAATTATGTGTCCTATGATTCTGTTCCACAGCTACCCGATGAAGGAGCCATGATCTAAATGCTTGTACTTCCAAATATACCTGTTGGACGATAACCTGATGTGGGACTATAACCTGGTATTGTGTGATGTTTTACCGGGTTCAGATAGGTAGAAGTTTAAGAGTGAAAGTTAATCTATGAAGGCTATAAAAATAAGCACAACTTCTTTGTTTTATGCTTGGAGAACTGATCATTTGATTTTTTAAAAAGAACATTGGATATATTGAAATGCGTTCTCAGTCTGGGCACTCACAATCTGAAGGAAAGGAAAGTGTGCAATGAAAAGTCATCACCATTATATGAAAAATCAAAGGTAACTGCTGTTATGAAAGTTAATGAGATTGGGGCTTCCACAATTGAAACCAGGAAGGTTAAGAATGAGTTTAACATACATTTTCAAAATAATGAGACGTTTTGAGAGGCAAATTGTTTCTTTTGGTAGGTAAGTTTGTAATTAAGATGATCACTGGAAGAATGGAATGTGAAATTAAAACATTTTTTCTTCACACAACAGGCAATTAGAATGTGGAATGTTCTACCTCAAATAACTATTAAGACAAAAATTAGAACTAGAATAGATAATTGAAAAGGTAGAATGTATGGGGTAGCATAAGGAACCAGCATGAGTAAACTTATCTTTGTAATTTCTCTAATAGTGGGAATCAAGGAATAATGTAGTTTACACAATAAATATAAAACAGTACCTATTAGCCATGTATGGTCAGTGGTGCAGGAATAGCTGAAGAGTCCAAATAAAAGCTTATTGGTAAATGAAGAAATTGTTAAATTAGGGTCATTTGAAATTTGGAATAATTACCGAGAGGAAGAGAGGCACAATTTTGTCTTTGCTAACTGCATTACTGTACAATGACTGCACAATACAAATATCTCCATTCTCAATAATAGCAGAGCCCAGCACAGCAGTGCAAAAGAAAGGCTGAAGCGTTCTTCAACCAGAAGTCCCAAGTGAGTGATTGATCTTGGGCCCTCTCTTGAGGTCTCCACTTCTCCATTACCAATTGTCACCCAATTGGAGTCACTCCACATTGTATCAAGAAATAAATCAGGCACTGGATGCTGTAAAGGCTATAGGCCCTGACAACATCTCAGCTATGGTACTGAAGCCCTGTGCTCAAGATCTAACTATACCACAATCCCGGCTATAAGAATACATTTACAACACTGACATTTACCTCTCAATATGGAAAATCATCCAGGCATGACCAATGCACATAAAACAGGACAAATACTTCTAGGCAATTACTGCTCCATCAGTCTCCTTTTGATCATCAGCAAAATGATGGGAAGTGTTATTGACACTAATATCAAGAGGCATTTACTCTACAACAACCTGCTCCTTGATACTCAGTTTGGGTTCTCTCAGAGTTATTCATTTCCTGCCCTCATTACAGTCTTCGTTCAAACATGAACAGAAGGACTGACCTCAAGAGTGATATCAAGACAGCATGTTCCTGGGTGTGACATTAAAGAGTTCTAGCAAAATCAGGGAGAGCTCTATATTGGTTAGAGTCCTACTGTGCAAAACAAGAAAGATAGATATGGTTGTTGCAAGCCTATCATCTCTGTCTCATGATATTGCTGCAGGAGATTTTCAGTGTAGGCATCTTCTAATCAACCTATTCAGAGACATTATTGCACACCTCCTGAACAGGTAGAAGCTGAACCCAGGCTTCCCAATTCAGAGATACTTCCCAATTCAGTGCACATTAGATTTTCAGTGTTGTGTCCTGGGCCGAACCATCTTCAGCTGCTTCATCTCTGACAATGATCAACGTTTCGTACCATTTGCAACTCCTCAGATACT
The DNA here is from genome assembly GCF_037043375.1 of Chiloscyllium plagiosum. Lineage (NCBI taxonomy): Eukaryota > Metazoa > Chordata > Chondrichthyes > Orectolobiformes > Hemiscylliidae > Chiloscyllium > Chiloscyllium plagiosum. The sequence continues at coordinate 32,251,190 of NW_028270150.1, forward strand.
GAAGCATTTCAGGATAAAATGTAGCAAGGCCTGGATACATGCATGCTTGATAAGCAGCAAGCACTGTTTGTGTAACACAAGTGCCAGACAATAACACACCTATCAATAACCTGTGGCTGGCTGTTGATCAGAAACTGAATTGTAGCAAGAGCAGGTCAGTGGCTGGGAATTCAGTGGAGACTAACTCACCTTCTAACTCCCCAAAACCTAAGACAATAAGGTACAAGTCAGGAATGTGGTGGAATACTCCACACTTGTCTGAATGTGCACGCTGTAGCACTTAAGACATTCCACAACATTCCAAACAAAACAGACAATTTGATTTGTCACCCTAACGCTTTAAATGTTCACTCCTGCCATCACTGACACACAATAGCAGCAGTATGTACGATCTACAAAATACAATATAGAAAGTCACTAAGCCTCCTTTAACAGCATTTTTAAATCTCACAACCTCAACCATGTAGAAGGACAAGGGCAGCAGAGACAGTGGGACACCACCAACTACACAATCCTGACCAAGTTGCACACCATCCTGATTTGAATATATATCGCTGTTCTTCACTGTCATGGGATCAAAATTCTAGGACTCCCTCCTTAACAGCTCTGTGAATGTATTAACATCAAATGGGCTGCAGTAGTTCAAGCAAGCAACTCACCACTATCTGCACGATTACCATTAGGGATGGGTAGTAAATACTGACCTAGCCAGTGACATCCATATTCCATGGAAGAGTTCTAAAAAAGTAGGCAAATCATAACAAAATATACTTGTACACAATTAAATACTTAGGTTCTTTAAGCTTAATTTGTCTGATTGACTTTGGAGATTTAGTCTCAGAACCTCAACATTCTCGACACTTCAATTACATTGAATAACAGTCTTCAGCTTAGTTTTGCATTTATGTTAACATGCACTTAAACATGAAAATATTAACTGCTATGGGTTTGTCATTCTTTACAGCTCTACGTTAGTTCCATTATGTAAGGTGGGTAACATCTTTAATTGTACAGTGCTATTGTCAGAGCTAACAAATAAACTTGGTGACAGTTAATGTCATACATTCTCAGAGACTAGACTAAGCCGGTCTAAAATGACAGCTAAAAAGTTCAAAGGTTGTATGACTAAACTGAGCATGCTTGTAGAGCAATCAAGGCACAGCAGTCATGTAGATGCCTTCAATCGAAGCCACTCTGTTTTCCTAGGCATTAAATCATGATCTTAGGGTAGCTTAAAAGGGGGAAAACAAAAGCTATCCAAATAATTTCATAGATTGGGTGTAATACTTTGATAAATTGCTATGTACAGAATTACCCTTTAAAACTTTGGTTGTATTTAAATGTAAAGTCAAGAACTGTTTTACATGTTTATTCAGGCCAAATATCAAGCAAATCATACAGGATAAGAAATGAATATTTTGAATACATAACATTCAATAAACAATGATTAGAATGTGACTTAATGCATTTTATAGAGATATGTGGACAAACTTATAACTAACTTGCAAAGCAAGAAAACACATTTAGTTTATTAAGACTATGCTGAGAATCTAACACAGTTTGTTTAAAACCTTACCAAGAAAACAGCAAACAGGTATGATAGTTACAACTCTTAACACCAACTGTAAAATTTTCTCAGAATTTGTGAAAGTGAAACACCACTTGTGACATTACAGGAGCAAGAACATTCAGCATCGTAGCAGTTAATTGTTGACTAGAATCAGTCTAGAAACCAGAAAAGAAATTACTCAAGCATTTATGATAGAAAGCTTAATCCAGAGGGTAAGATAAATTATACCTAACTTGGTTCTAAAGTAGCAGGTCACTCTATTGTTATTAACACTTTAATTTGAGTGAAATGGGCATGATGGAACATTTCTTCATTTGTGCCTGACCATTCTTACAATTGTTCAAACACTGATCCTAAATAACCACTTGCCTATATATTTTATGATATTTTGCAGTGAATTCAATTAGATGTTTCATCATTGTATTAATAAGTCCTGAGCATAGATTTGTGATTTTGTTTTGAAATCAGGAAGAAGAGACTATTTTCAACAGTGAAGTTACACCTGCTCATTTCTAGTGGTGCAGTGGGATCTTTAAAATCTTATCATTCACAAGACAGGTCTCAGTCTGTATCCTGAGGGAAAGATCTTTATTTGTAAAGCTCAAACTTTGATTGACAGGGAACAGTCAATGGATTTAATTTATTTGATGATATTTGACTGGTGAACTTGACCTTTAAAGGAACACAAATTTAAATATCATTTTCTACCAATAATGTTTGTATACTCTCATTAACCGCTGTAAATCTCTGTTTAAGTTAATACCTTTGTTGCCTAGGGGCCCGATTCTAATCAACACACAGCTGCCTTAAATTGGCACGTATTACATTAAAGCCAAATGTGAGGTTCCAATTTAAGGCAGCTGAATGCTGATTAGGATCAGTCCCAAAACTCAACTTTTCCCATGTTCATATTGATTTTGTTGAGCTTCTTAACATGCATGGCCTAATTTAAACATTTCGTTTTACCATCTTAGAACATACCATGAAATAAAAGAGCACATTTCCATCACATGCATTTTTCTTCTAGATGATTTACTACATCAGTAACATTGCAATATTTCAGAAGAGATTACAAATAGATCAATGAATCAAAGGGATAGAAGTCATTATGCTATAATATTAAAAAGCATAGTTTTTAAAAGTCTTTTATAAGGTTTTATAAAAATCTTTTATAAGGTTCTCTTGTAGTTTACCAACTACAAGAGAACAAACTGACACACTCAATAGGTTGTTAAACACCCTGGAGTAAGTTTATTTGTGCCCACAATTATAAATTTAACATGGGCACAGATTTGAAATGGTTACAGGAAAATTAAAATTGTTACAGTAAATGATTACGGATTTAACAGGTTGAAAAAAAACACAATGATAATAAAAAAACTGCAACTGTTTTACTTTTCTGGCAACATCAACTCTTCACTGGGTATCTGGTATTAGAGTACTCAAATAATTTACCTTATTTGCAGGAAGTAAACACTTCCAATATTTAGCTCAAATGTGCTGTTAACTGTAACCATACAAACACTATGGGTGGCCAGTTTTATGTACGGGTAGATTCTTCTCCTGATGATCAGTTGGGCTCTCTCTTTTTTAGATCGCCTTCCCTCAATTTGTGGAACTTTTTTCTTTGAATGCAATACAGGCCTCCAAAACATTCAATCTTTTACTGTCTTTTTCAGGTGATGGGATTTGTTAACTGTATTGATGAGCCATATTCGTCTGTGAAGTTTTGTGTTAAAACACAATACTAAATTATATCCCTTACCTAAAAATGAGCATTTTTTACTCACCCAATAAGTTAGCCATCTCTTTTTTCCTTCAGTAATTTTCCAGGAAATGGTGCATATGTTTTCCTGGAATTGCAAGTTTTGCAATTTAAAGCCTAGTTTTCATAATTAGATGTGTTTCTTGTTGGATGGGGTTATGTCTGTTATTTACTCTTACAAAATTTTCTTTAATCTATTTAGCTTCATCAGTTCTGCAAGTTTAATTTTAAACGATTGACAAACATCTCTTTGTCAGCACTTTCTTAGTTTCCCAATGAATGCTGATTGAATATCACTCTTAAAAATAATGTTATTTTTGCTGTAAAAAGGCTGCTGTGAATGAAAGTGTTATTAAATGTATATTTCATGAATTTGATTGTCATAGTATTTATTTTAATATTCATTACTTGTGAAATTCAGCCTCATTGTGCCTTCATTTGTGGTGTGATGAGTGTTGTTTTGACTCCTCTATGGTGTCCAATATGCATACACACATACTTCAGTTTCTAATTGCTCAGATCACTAAATTGGTTATAGTGGAAGCCTGTGAAGGGAATGTCCACCAGAACTATGTAGAATAGATATATTGTGACATCTATCAGCATGTAATACCAAGTTAGCACCAGTGTTGTTATTTAAGAGTTCAGTACTGCAGTTAAAATCTTATCTTAAAGACAGAGAGCTCAAAATGTGTTCAGCAGTGAGAAAGATCTCCACTAGTGTTATTTAAAGAGATCATCAACTACTGATTGACTCATTACGATTGGCATTCACTGGCATTGTAGGCATATTGCTTGTGTAGTCTACAGTGCATCATATGAATGGTGCTATAGGACTACACTCTGCCTTCAAGAGTTCTCCATAATTTACTTACTCCCAGAGAAGAGTGCATTAGTAGAAATTTTCCTTGGCCTATATTGAGATGGGGAGAATGAGCAAACCAGGAGAAGATGCTAATAGGGGAAGGAACAGGAAGAATAAGGAAGAAAGACTCTCACCAGCACTGTCTACAGTATGGGTTTAAGGAGCAATTCCTCTCCCTGAACCTTGGTGAGGAACAAAGTGTCAGATATTCTGCATCACTATGCATTCCCTCACTGGAAAGAACATCTATTACAACCACAATTGCAGCCCCAGAGCAGGGCAAAGATGGCATTGCCAGTGACTATGAAGGTGACCGTCATCATGAACTTATAAAAAAAATGTTGGTATTGGCTGCTTTCAGGTGGAACAGGATACATTTGCCACATTTCCCAGTTTGTAGTTGACTATCTCAAAAGAGAGGTCAATACGGCTTAATATTTCAAGAAAGCTAAATACATTTCACTTTCTTATGTCAGAAAAAAACCCACAAATCAACGTTGTGATGATTCCAGGATCCCCCAGTCCTCACAGTGCCAATGATTGTCCACAAGATGACATATGTACAATTCATATCAATGCTAATGGCAGTATAAAACCATATGTCATACTGGCTTCAGACTCTTGCTTGCTAATTCATACTGTCATCTTTCAAATTGCATCATATACACCAAAATCATCAATAATCATTTTAGTAAAAAGGAAATGCATAACTGTATCGTTTAAGGCTCATCAATCAATCCTTTTCTTTTTCATATCTTTATTTGACTATAGTTATAGCATTTATTGCTTCCTGATGATATTCATCCGTTTGTTCATTCCCTTGGTAAGCTGGAATACAATTTCTTTTACTACTGTCTTATTTCTGTTCAGAGTCTTACACTTCCCTGTTGAGCTTACCCCCAAACCCCAGCAAACACATGCAGTAAGATTGAGTAAACTCTGAAATAAAAAGGGAAAATGCTGAGGAAATTCATCAGGTCGGACTGCATCTGAGGAGAAACATTTTGAGACTTATATGACTCTTGTTCGGAACTTGAAAGAAATATAAAAACATAGAATATAGGAACAGGAGGAAGTCATTTGGCCCTTCAAGCCTGCACTCAATATGATCATAGTCATCACCCTACACCTTAACTTCTCTTTTCCTGCTTTCATTCCATACCCTTTAAAAGAAGCTCTTAAAAAGAGTCATATTGGACTTGAAACATTAACTCTGCCTCTGTCTCACCAGATACTTCCAGACATGAGACTTTTTAAATTTCATTTCAGAGTTTCAGCATCTGCAGATTTTTGCTCTTATTTGAGTAAACTTTGAATCTCATTGTCTCACAGAGAAGAAGAATCAGTGAGATGTAAAATGCTGCACTTCGCACTCATTTTTCGCTCAGCAATTTAGCAATGGGACAACTTGCATTCAAACTGCTCATGCATTGGTCTGGGTGTTAAGTGATTGAATTCCTTGGCATTGTAGACAGTTGCTGAAAGCAAGCATTAAGCCACTGTAGTGGTGAAGGATATCTCTGTTTAACTTGTTACCATTAACTAAGGTTGTTTTATTCAACTGATGCAGATCCATGGATAACATGGAATTCCCACATGATGAGATGGCTGCATAGGGAACACATAATTGCAAGAGTGGGGTGACTGATTCCTACTGTTTTTCTGACAGTGAAATTGCAGCACTAAAAAAGGCCATTCAACCCAAGTAATCTGGCAGAGTTTATGCTTCACATGAGTGTCCTCCCAAACTATTTCACCTACCTATATTAAATAAATCTTCTCCCCATACCCTTCTCCTTGGTTAGACTATTAATGTCCCTTAAAGCCTGTTGGAAGAGACTGACTGGAATTTTCCAATTGAGTGGGCTGTTGTGGTGCAGTGTCTAGATTAGAGTGGTGCTGGAAAAGCATAGCAGGTCAGGCAGCATTCGAGGAGCAGGAAAATTGATGTTTCGGGCCCTTGATTAGGAATGGAGGCGGGGAGCCTCCAGGGTGGAGAGATAAGTGGGGGCGGGGTGGGGCTGGGGAGAAGGTAGCAAAGAGTGCAATAGGTGAATGGGGGTGGGGATGAAGATGATAGGTCAGAGAGGAGGATGGAGCAGATGGGTGGGAGGGGAGATTGGCAGGTAGGATGGTGCTGAGCTAGAAGTTTGGAACTGGGGTAAGGTGGGGGGAGGGGCAATGAGGAAACTGGTGAAGTCAACATTGATACCCTGCGGTTGAAGTGTTCCGAGGTGGAAGATGAGGCGTTCTTCCTCCAGGAGTCGGGTGGTGAGAAAGCGGTGGTGGAGGAGGCCCAGGACTTGCATATCCTCAGCAGTTTGGGAGGGGGAGTTGAAATTTTGGGCCAAGGGACAATGGGGTTGATTGGTGCGGGTGTTCCGGAGATGTTCGCTAAAGGGCTCTGCGAGGAGACGTCCCGTCTCCCCTATGTAGAGAAGACCGCATCGGGAGCAACGGATATAATAAATGATATTGATGGATGTGCAGGTAAAACTTTGTTGGATGTGGAAGGCTCCTATAGGGCCTTCGATGAAGCTGAGGGGCGAGGTCTGGGTACAGGTTTTGCAATTCCTGCGGTGGCAGGGGAAGGTGCCAGGAGGGGAGGGTGTGTTTTTGGGGGGCATGGACCTGACCAGATAGTCATGGAGGGAACGGTCTTTGCGGAACATGGAAAGGGGTGGGGAGGGAAATGTATCTCTTGTGGTGGGGTCCGTTTGGAGGTGGCGGAAATGTCGGTGGATGATGCTGTTTATGCGAAGGTTGGTAGGGTGGAAGGTAAGGACCAGGTGGGTTCTGTCCTTGATACAGTTGGAGGGGTGGAGTTTGAGGACAGAGGTGCGGGATGTGGATGAGATGCGTTGGAGGGCATCTTCAACCACGTGGGAAGGGTGTGGTTGAGTCATAGAGTCATAGAGATGTACAGCATGGAAACAGACCCTTCGGTCCAACCCAACCATGCCGACCAGATATCCCAAACCAATCTAGTCCCACGGGCCAACACCTGTACAGCTGCAACAAGACCTCCCAACTCCTGTACTCAATACTCTGACCAATAAAGGAAAGCATACTAAATGCCTTCTTCACTACCCTATCTACCTGCGACTCCACTTTCAAGGAGCTATGAACCTGCACTCCAAGGTCTCTTTGTTCAGCAACACTCCCTAGGATCTTACCATTAAGTGTATAAGTCCTGCTAAGATTTGCTTTCCCAAAAGCATTTCTTGCCTAATACCGTCAAAATTGGCCTTTTTCCAATTTAGAACTACAACTTTTAAATCTGGTCTATCCTTTTACATCACTATTTTAAATCTAATAGAATTATGGTCCCTGGCCCCAAAGTGCTCTCTTACTGACACCTCAGTCACCTGCCCTGCCTTATTTCCCAAGAGTAGGTCAGGTTTTGCACCTTCTCTAGTAGGTACATTCACATATTGAATCAGAAAATTTTCTTGTACGCACTTAACAAATTCCTCCTCATCTAAATCCTTAACATTATGATCATCACAGACTATGTTCAGAAAGTTAAAATCCCCTACCATAGCCTCCCTACTATTCTTACAGATAACTGAGATCTCCTCACAAGTTTGTTTCTCAATTTCGCTCTGACTATTAGGGGGTCTATAATACAATCCCAATAAGGTTATCATCCCTTTTCTTATTTCTCAGTTCCACCCAAATAACTTCCCTGGATGTATTTCCGGGAATATCATCCCTCAGCACAGCTGTAATGTTATCCCTTATCAAAAATGCCACTCCCCCTCCTCTCTTGCCTCCCTTTCTATCCTTCCTGTCGCATTTGTATCCTGGAAATATTAAGCTGCCAGTCCTGCCCATCCTTGAGCCATGTTTCTGTAATTGCTATAATATCCAGTCTCATGTTCCTAACCATGCCCTGAGTTCATCTGCCTTCCCTGGTAGGCCCTTGCATTGAAATAAATGCAGTTTAATTTATGAGTCCTACCTTGTCCCTGCCTGCCCTGTATGAATCGCTTCTGTTGTGGTGCAGTGGTAAAGTCCCTACCTCTGGATTGGGAAATCCAAGTGACATCTGCTCCAGAAATGTGTGATAGCAACTCTGAACAGGTTGATTAGAAGATTACAAAAGAGAATTTTCCACTTGATTTCGGGCTCCCTATATGGAAGTTATTCTGGCAGTTATGTAGTTAACTGATTGTTGCAATGTGTGCCCGGGATCATGTTACAGGGCTCCAGTATAGATAATGGTAGTGCATTGTGATAGGTTAGTTAAATCATTGGGAGATGAGCTAATGCTAAAGATGATGGTGTTGCAATGTGATAGGTTAAATGTGATCGAGGGAACTAGTGTAGCAGACGATGATTAGGTTAGAAAGGCAAAGCAAGCCATTATGATTGGGTATGCTAATACTATCAGATAAGCACGGGAAGAATAACTGTATAAATTGCAGGAAAACAAAGAAATGGGGGGGGGGAAGAAGTCAGGAAAATGTTTTGCTGGCTCCCACAGCTTTGATTTTGTAAGATTAGAGTTTAATTTCATGAAGGATTTTCTGTGTCTTCTGGTAATTTTTTTTATGGAGCATTGAGTGATTCTTCCACAACGCTTGAGGCAATGGTAGACTCAATCAGCTGAAAGTGAGAAGAATCAGAGACCAATGTTTCAGGCAGGCAAGGAAGGCCTCAAAGCCTGCCTGACCTTACCTGCAGCTTCACTCTAGCGCCCCTTTTATGATGCTGACCTATTAGTTAGGGACATCCTTTTATTGAAAATCTATAAAGGTAATGAGAGGGTATCGCTTATCTTAAGGGTCTCTGTTATGTCCTTGGAAAAGCAGCTTTCTGCTTCAGTGGCACTTGAACTTCGAAAGCCTTAATTAGATGATAGTTCTGTTCTCTGGACAGACTAATTAGTCAATTGGGGGGGGAAAAAATTCTTCAGTAATTGTTGGCTGCACAGTGTTATCTTCTGATCCCCATTCGACCCTGACATCAGGATCCCAGAGTCTGTTGGAAATGTCCTGTTCTACTATCATCCTGACATGAAATTGTTTGGTAGGCAAACCCTTGGCTTGTTACATTGGAAGCTTATCCTGCAAAAATGAGTTGATAAGCAACTAAGCTGAATGGAAACTATCAGGGAGACCATGTCAGGAATTAGCTTCCCGCTGCTTTGTATACTTAGGTGTTAATGAGCTGTTTGGTTCTCCCTCTAGCATTCTGGCCTTTTCTTTTTTACAAGATTTTTGTGGAATAGAAACATTTTACTAAACCTATAAATCCCACAGCTCCCACAGAAACAGAGAAAGAAAATTTCCTCTGTGCACTGGCTGTAGCAAAATTGAATATTTGTTATTTATAAATGGGTTTACAGTTTGTTTACATATGAAACAAAGTATGGGTTCCTCCACCATGCCTCTCCCCATGAAACAGATGGATAGCAACCAATTCTATATTAAATATTTAGATGTTGAATAAATATAACTGACAGGTACACACAAATTCTGACTTCTAATTTATTTGCCCTTGGACTATATCAAACAAAAATGAAATTCAGCTCCATTATGTCACTTTTCAATGCCTCACTTACCTGAGCTCTCCCATTTAATACTCACTGCAAAACTTAATTTAAGATTAAGATAAGAAGAGTTCAGAAAATTCGGATTTCACAGCAAGCAATAGCAGAATAGTGGTGTGGGATAAATCAGAGATTCAAAGCTGTTAATCTCTGTAATCATTGGCTTATCTGCTGGAATCATACAAAAGAAAGCAAAGCTTTCTCATATTATGTTTCTCATCTAATCTTTAATACTCTTCCTGGAGTGTAAATAGGGCAATAGTCTCGGTAGAATGCCTAACAAAGGACTGAGTCTGGAACACACCATCTATTCAATGGCCCATGTGAGAAACGTTGAGTAAATTGCAGCAGAGTGTTGATCCGTGAATTAAAATTAATTGCTCCGGTTCCAATTGTAACCAGCTCAACAGCTCATTTTCAGTTGGAGCGAGAACCACCTGCTCCCTTCTGCTCTCGGAAACACCTTCACTGTGGCTTGTGGATGCAAATTCAATTCAGCCACTCAAGCCAGGCACCTTTAAACTTCAAAAGCTTCGGACGTGGAGAAAAACGAGCGAAAAGAAATGAGATGAAGCAGGGTTCTTTGTGAAATTAAGATAGGAACAGCACGTTGTAAAGTTTCAAGATTGCCTCGACTGGCTTGACTACAGATGGATTTGACAGCTGATGGGATCAATGCTGCAACTGCAAATAGTACATTTTGTTTCTGTGATTATTTTACTTGCTTTTATTTCTCCTTATGGCTAACCAGTGACCCAGAGTTCACTTCGTTCCTATGACTATGATTTTCCCATTGTACAAGCACATTGTGCCTTTTAGCTGGTGGCCCGTGACTCATTATTTGGCATTTCTAGATCCTCAGATCTCTCCGGCATGTTTCCAATATGCGGGAGACAAGTCAATGTGATGGGAGGCTCAGCCCACTACTTTCCTGTCCACTCCTGGTCCCATCCCCTCAATATGGTAGATGAGTGGGTGCCAAAATTGTCAGCCCGCCTGCCATTTTCAAACCATTAGCTAATGGGCAATTGAGCTTTCAAGCCATTGACCCAAATAATATGTTGCCCATGCTGTAAAATGGTCAGCACAAACATGCAAGTAAATCTCAAAAGTCCATTTCCTTACTTTGCAAACAACCTGTTCAAAGATGCTATGACATAAGTCTGGAACAGGTAGGACTTGACCTCCTGGATCACAGGTAGAGACACATTCATTTTCCCATCAAAGTCCTCTTTATAAAACTTGTGGAACAGATGGGAAGATTGGGGGCAGTGTTTGTCTATTTTGTGGGGGTTCCTGCACACATTGGGCACCCAAGGTCATACAGAGCTCTTTCAGCCTTTAAAACCTTCCCATCTGCCTCCTCCATCATCCTGCTTAGGTTCCCTGATCCCGTCCTGCTGTAATAACCCTGGACTTATCCAGGGTACATTGCTGTCCTTTGACGGGTTCATTGTGTTAACAACAGTGGCTATAACTAACTTTGAGCAGAGTGGGTGCGTGGGAGCTACTGACAAAGCTGAACGGCTTCAGGTCTCGAAAGCAAGATGTCCTCTTGCTGAAGTTTGGAAATCTGACCACCCTGGTTCAGGGCTTCCTGCAGTGAGCTAAGTTGCAGTGTGGCTATATTGGCCATATTTCAAGAAAGTGTGAGCCCTTTTATGAATTTGTGATAAAATCAAAGCTGAGCACAGGCAACATGGTAGAATGATTAATTTTTCCCTTACTGTTTCACATAACCAACTAAACAAATTATTGTCTGAATAATTGTAGAAATTGCCTGACCCCTACAAACATCATGCCCCTTCATTATTTCTAAAGGCACATTTTAATTTCATTTTACAAACATAGACTTTCTTTCACCCATTGACTTCTGTGCCTGATTATATGTTTCTTGTTTATCAAATTAGCATGGGAGGATTTTTTCTGTCTTTGTTGAACATCAAAGCTAATCTAACTGTCTATTGGATGGAACATAAATGGCTACATTGCACTCCCTGAAATGGAGCAGTGCAGAGTAGACCTCAACAGTCAAGTGTGCACCAATTAATGGCTATAGTGGATAAGAGTATGGAAAATACAGAACGTGGGGAAATGAATAGCAGCATCTTGAAAAATGTCCTTTTTTTTTATGATTAGATTAGATTACTTACAGTGTGGAAACAGGCCCTTCGGTCCAACAAGTCCACACCGACCTGCCGAAGCGCAACCCACCCAGTCCCATTCCCCTACATTTATCCCTTCACCTAACACTACGGGCAATTTAGCATAGCCAATTCACCTAACCTGCACATTTTTGGACTGTGGGAGGAAATCGGAGCACCCGGAGGAAACCTACGCAGACACGGGTGTAATGTGTAAACTCCACACAGTTATTATAGAGGAGGAGGTGCTAGACATCTTAAAATGTTTAGAGATGGATAAATCCACAGGACTTGATCAGGTGTACCCTAGGACTCTGTGGAAAGCTAGGGAAGTGATTGCTGGGCCCCTTGGTGAGATATTTGTATCATTGATAGCCACGGTTGAGGTGCCAGAAGATTGGAGCTTGGCTAATGTGGTGCCACTGTTTAAGAGAGGTGGTGAGGAAAAACTAGGTAACTACAGACTGGTGCACCTGACACTGGTGATGGGCATATCTTTGGAGGAATCCTGAGAGAGAGGAATTACATGTATTTGAAAAAGTAAGGACTGATTAAGGATAGTTAACGTGGCTTTGTGCATGGGAAATCTTGTCTCACTAACTTAATTGAGTTTTTTGAAGAAGCAACAAAGATGATTAATGAAGTTAGAGTGGTGGATGGGATCTATATGCAGTAAGGCGTTCAACAGAGTTCCTCATGGGAGACTAGTTAGCAAGGTTAGATCACATGGATAAACAGGGAGAACTAACCATTTGGATACAGAACTGGCTTGAAGATAGAAGACAGGGGGTGTTGTTATGCTTTTCAAACTGGAGGCCTGTGACCAGTGGTGTGCCACAAAGATCAGTGCTGGGTCTATCCATGCTTTTGTACAACCTCTACCATTGGGGCCTGAAAACACGCACCAGCCGGTTTCGAAACAGTTTCTACCCGACTATTTTAGAATAATGAATGGACTCACAAAATCTTAGCATTCATCTCTACCTGTGTTTTTGATTTTTTGCCTCTGTTTACCTATTATTTACTATCTATGCTACTTAACTCTGTGATCTGCCTGTATTACTCGCAAGACAAAGCTTTGCACTGTGCCTCGGTACACGTGACAATCAATTCAATTCAAGTCAATTCAGATGGGCCAATGAGCCAAGGACTAGCAGACGGAGTTTAATTTAGGTAAATGTGAAGTGCTGCATTTTGAAAAGACAAATCAGAGCACGACTTATACACTTAGTAGTATGTTCTGGGGTAATGTTGCTGAATAAAGAGACCTTGGAGTGCAGGTTCATAGTTCCTTGAAAGTAGAGTCACAGGTAGATAGGTTAGTGACGGAGGCATTTAATATACTTGCCTTTTTTGGTCAGTGCATTGAGTATAGGTGTTGGGAGGTCATGTTGCGGCTGTACAGGACATTGGTTAGGCTATTTTTGAATATTGCATGCGTTTCTGGTCTCCCTCCCCCAGGAAGGATGTTGTGAAACTTGAAAGGGTTCAGAAAAGATTTACAAGGATGTTGCTAGGGTTGGAAGGTTTGATCTAAAGGGAGAGGCTGAATAGGCTGGAGCTGTTTTCACTGGAGCGTCAGAGGCTGAGGGTGACCTTATAGAGGTTTATGAAATCATGAGGAGCATGGGTAGGATAAATAGGCAAGGTTTTTTTTCCTAGCGTGGGGGCATCCAAAACTAGAGGGCATGGGTTTAAAGTGAGAGAGAAAAGTTAAAAAAGGGACTTTTCATGCAGACAGTGGTGCATTTGTGGAATTTGATCCCAGAGGAAATGGTGGAGGCTGGTACAATTACCCCATTGAAAAGGCATCTGAATGGGTACATGAATAGGAAGGATCTAGAGGGATATGGGCTAAATGCAGGCAAATGGGACTAGATTAGGTTATCTGGTCGGCATGGACGAGTTGGAATGATTAGTCTGTTTCTGTGCTGTACATCTCTATGATTCTATGGACAGTGCTTGCCATCCAACTGGTGGGGACACGAGCAATGCCATATCCACTACCTCACTTTCCACAATGGTCACAGCAGCTTTGTTCTCTTTGATGGTTGACCAGCAGGCTGAGGTAAGGCCCAATGTGGAGTGGGCATTGAGCATTGTCCCTTGCTGGATGAGGTGCTACTTCACTGCTGTTCACAGGAAGGCAGTCATTCACTTTCAGCCTTGGCCTTTTTGACAAGACCTTGGAGGTGTATTGATGCTGGCAAGCCAGCACACCAGCCAGCAACATAACACTCCGAGCCTGTTTGCTTCTGCTCCTGCTTCCATAGATGTTCAAAAAAAAACAATTTATTCTTCATGTTTTCAGCCACATCAATTCTTATTCCTCTACCATCCCTCTGCTTGCTGATTTAGGTTGCCTGTCAGTCAAGTCGATTCCTCTTTTCAAAATTCTCACTCTCCTTTTCAAATCCTCCATGGTCTCACCTCTATTTAATCACCTCCAACCTATACCTCAGAGGCATCTGCACTGATTCAGATTTGCTCTCGAGTGTTCCCAATTTTAATTGCTCTACCATTGATGTCTGTGCCATCAACTGCCTTCATCCTAATTCCCTCCCAAAACCTTTCCACCTCTCAACATCACATTCTCCCTTTAAGATATTTCTTATAATTTATTACTTTGGCTAAATCTTTGATCACCTGATCCAATATCCCCATATGTGATTGGCTGTCATGTTTTGTATTATAATACTCTTGCTCAGTGCCTTGGGACTTCCTATATGTTTAGTAACGTTCTGGTATCTAGATTACTTTTCATTCATGGCCATATAAACAAAGTTTATTAATTTGACTCACATTTAGAGAAAACTAGACTTATTAGGGATAGATAGGATGGCTTTTTGGCAGGGAGGTCTTTACTCACTAACTTGATTGATGAAGTGACAAAGGTGAATGATGAGGATAAGGCAGTGGATGTTAACTACATGGACGTTATTAAAGCATTTGACAAAGTTCCTCATGCCAGGCTGGTCCAGAAGAGAAAGTCACATGGAATTCACAATGGGTTGATAAGTTGGATAAAAAAATTGGATTGGTCAAGGTAGACAGATGGTAGTTTTGCGGGGCGTGTCCAGCAAGGACCAGTGCTGGAACCACTGACTTTTTAAATTTACATTGGTGACTTAGATGAAAATGTAGGTGGTATGATTAATGGTCTGATAAGTTTGCAGATGACATGAAGATTGGTGGAGTTGTGAATAGTGAAGAAGGTTATCAGAGAATACAGCAGGATATAGATCAGTTGGGAAACTGTGCCGAGAAATGGCAGATGGAGTTTAGTCTAGACATGATGCATTATGAAGGTCAAATGAGAGGAAAATATACAGTAAATGGCAGGATCCTTAAGAGCATGAATATACAAAGGGATCTTGGAGTCCAAGTTCATAGCTTCCTGAAAGTGACAACACAAGTGAATAAGGTGGTAATGAAGATGTATGGAATGCTTGCTTTCACCGGTCAAGGCCTTGAGTATAAACGTTGACAAGCCATATTGCAGCTAAACAAAAGTTTAGTTAGACACATTTAGCATATTTTGTGCAGTTCTGTTCACCACACTGTATGGAACCAGAGAAATACACAGCACAGAAATCAACCATTTGGTCTAATTCACCCATGCCGACCAGATATTCTAAACTAGTTTAATCCCATTTGCCAACACTTGGCCCATAACTATCTAAACTCTTCCTATAAATATACCCATCCAGGTGCGATTTAAATGCTGTAATTGTACTCGCCTCCTCTGGCAACTCATTCCATACATGCACCACCCTCTGCGTGAAAACGTTACCCCTTAGTCCCTTTGAAATCTTTCCCCTCTCACCTTAAACCTATGCCCTCTAGTTTTGGACTTCCTTACCTTGGGGAAAATAATTTGACTCTTCACTCTATGCATGTTCCTCTTGATTTTATAAACTTTTATAAGATCACCGATATTCCAGGCTAAATAGCCCTAGTCTATTTAGTCTCTCCTGAGAACTCAAATCCTCCAACCTTGACAACATTCTTGTAAATTGTTATGAGAAAGATTTAGACTTTGGATACAGTGCAGAAGGGGTTGACCTGGATAGGTTGCCTGGATTATAGTTTATTAGCTATAAGGAGAGGTTGGACAAACTTGATTTCACTCGAACATTGGAGACAAAAGGGTGAATATAAAACGATGAGAGACATAGATAGGGTGGAAAGTCAGATATACTTTTCCCAGGACGGAAATGGCAAGGTCAAAGGTTTAAGACGAGAGGGGGAAGTTTAAAGTAGATGTCTGAGGCAAGTTTTTTATGCAGAGGGTGGTTGGTGCCAGGAACACACTGCCAGGGTAAGTCAGAGAGTCATAGAGGTGTACAGCAGGGAAACGGACCCTTCAGTCCAACCCGTCCATGCCGACCAGATATCCCAACCCAATCTAGTCCCACTTGCCAGCACCCGGCCCATATCCCTCCAAACCCTTCCTATTCATATACTCATCCAAATGCCTCTTAAATGTTGCAATTGTACCAGCCTCCACCACATCCTCTGGCAGCTCATTCTATACACGTACCACCCTCTGCATGAAAACGTTGTCCCTTAGGTCTCTTTTATATCTTTCCCCTTTCACCCTAAACCTATGACCTCTAGTTCTGGACACCCCGACCCCAGGGAAAAGACTTTGTCTATTTATCCGATCCATGCCCCTCATTATTTTGTAAACCTCTATAAGGTCACCCCTCAGCCTCTGACGCTCCAGGGAAAACAGCCCCAGCCTGTTCAGCCTCACCCTGTACCTCAGATCCTCCAACCCTGGCAACATCCTTGTAAATCTTTTCTGAACCCTTTCAGGTTTCACAATATCTTTCCGATAGGAAGGAGACCAGAATTGCACACAATATTCCAACAGTGGCCTAACCAAATGTCCTGTACAGCCGCAATGCCTAACCAAATGTCCTGACCTCCCAACTCCTGTACTCAATACTCTGACCAATAAAGGAAAGCATACCAAACGCCTTCTTCACTATCCTATCTACCTGCGATTCCACTTTCAAGGAGCTATGAACCTGCATTCCAAGGTCTCTTTGTTCAGCAACACTCCCTAGGACCTTACCATTAAGTGTATAAGTCCTGCTAAGATTTGCTTTCCCAAAATGCAGCACCTCGCAGTTATCTGAATTAAACTCCATCTGCCACTTCTCAGCCCATTGGCCCATCTGGTCCAGATCCTGTTGTAATCTGAGGTGACCCTCTTTGCTGTCCACTACACCTCCAATTTTGGTGTCACATGCAAACTTACTAACTGTACCTCTTATGCTCGCATCCAAATCATTTATGTAAATGACAAAAAGTAGAGGGCCCAGCACCGATCCTTGTGGCACTCCACTGGTCACAGGCCTCCAGTCTGAAAAACAACACTCCACCACCACCCTCTGTCTTCTACCTTTGAGCCAGTTCTGTATCCAAATGGCTAGTTCTCCCTGTATTCAATGAGATCAAACCTTGCTAATCAGTCTCCCATGGTGAACCTTGTCAAACACCTTACTGAAGTTCATATAAATCACATCTACTGCTCTGCCCTCATCAATCTTTTTTGTTACTTCTTCAAAAAACTCAATCAAGTTTGTGAGACATGATTTTCCATGCACAAAGCCATGTTGACTATCCCTAATTAGTCCTTGCCTATCCAAATACATGTACATCCTGTCCCTCAGGATTCCCTCCAACAACTTGCCCACCAGACACCAGGCTCACCGGTCTATAGTTCCCTGGCTTGTCTTTACCGCCCTTCTTAAACAGTGGCACCATGTTAGCCAACCTCCAGTCTTCCGGCACCTCACCTGTGACTATCGATGATACAAATATCTCAGCAAGAGGCCCAGCAATCACTTCTCTAGCTTTCCAGAGTTCTCGGGTACACCTGATCAGGTTCTGGGGATTTATCCACCTTTAACCGTTTCAAGACTTCCAGCACTTCCTTCTCTGTAATTTGGACATTTTGCAAGATGTCACCATCTATTTCCCTGCAGTCTATATCTTCCATATCCTTTTCCACAGTAAATACACATGCAAAATATTCATTTAGTATCTCCCCCATTTTCTGAGGCTCCACACAAAGGCCACCTTGCTGATCTTTGAGGGGCCCTATTCTCTCCCTAGTTACCCTTTTGTCCTTAATATATTTGTAAAACCCCTTTGGATTCTCCTTAATTCTATTTTCCAAAGCTATCTCATGTCCTCTTTTTGCCCTCATGATTTCCCTCTTAAGTATGCTCCTACTTTCTTTATACTCTAAGGATTCACTCGATCTATCCTGTCTGTACCTGACATATGCTTCCTTCTTTTTCTTAACCAAACCCTCAATTTCTTTAGTCATCCAGCATTCCCTATACCTACTAGCGTTTCCTTTCACCCTAACAGGAATATACTTTCTCTGGACTCTCATCTCATTTCTGAAGGCTTTGCATTTTCCAGCTATCCATTTACCTGTGAACACCTGCACCCAATCAGCTTTTGAAAGTTTTTGCCTAATACCTTTCTCCAATTTAGAACTTCAACTTTTAGATCTGGTCTATCCTTTTCCATCACTGTTTTAAAACAAATAGAGTTATGGTCGCTGGCCCCAAAGTGCTCCCCCACTGACACCTCAGTCACCTGCCCTGCCTTATTTCCCAAGAGTAGGTCAAGTTTTGCACCTTCTCTAGTAGTCACATCCACATACTGAATCAGAAAATTGTCTTGTACACACTTAACAAATTCCTCTCCATTTAAACCTTTAACACGATGGCAATCCCAGAAGATGTTTGGAACGTTAAAATCTCCTACCATAACTACTCTATTATTCTTACAGATAGCTGAGATCTCCTGACAAGTTTGTTTCTCAATTTCCCTCTGACTATTGGGGGGTCTATAATACAATCCCAATAAGGTTATCGTCCCTTTCTTATTTCTCAGTTCCACCCAAATAACTTCCCTGGATGTATTTCCGGGAATATCCTCCCTCAGCACAGCTGTAATGCTATCCCTTATCAAAAATGCCACTCCTCCTCCTCTCTTGCCTCCCTTTCTATCCTTCCTGTAGCATTTGTATCCTGGAACTTTAAGCTGCTAGTCCTGTCCATCCCTGAGCCATGTTTCTGTAATTGCTATGATATCCCAGTCCCACGTTCCTAACCATTCCCTGACTTCATCTGCCTTCCTTGTTAGGACCCTCGCATTGAAATAAATGTAGTTTAATTTATTAGTCCTACCTTGCCCCTGCCTTCCCTGACTGTTAGACCCACATCTGTTCTCAGCTGTACCCGTCTCAGATTGATCTCTTTCCTCACTATCTCCCTGGGTCCCACCCCCCCACCTTACTAGTTTAAATCCTCCCAAGCAGTTGTAGCAAATTTCCCTGCCAGTATATTAGTCCCCTTCCAACTTAGGTGCAATCCGACCTTCTTGTACAGGTCACTTCTACCCCAAAAGAGGTTCCAATGATCCAAAAATGTGAATCCTTCTCCCATACACCAGCTCCTTAGCCATGCATTCATCTGCTCTATCCTCCCATTCCTGCCCTCACTAGCTTGTAGCACTGGAAGTAATCCAGATATTACTACCCTTGAGGGCCTCCTTTTTAAATTTCTGCCTAACTCTCTGTAATCTCCCTTCAGAGTCTCAACCTTTTCCCTTCCAATGTCGTTGGTTCTAATGTGGACAATGACCTCCTGCTGGCCCCTCTCCCCCGTGAGAACATTCTGCACCCTCTCTGAGACATCCTTGATCCTGGCACCAGGGAAACAACACACCATTCTGCTTTTTCTCTGCTGGCCACAGAAACGTCTGTCTGTACCTCGGACTACAGAATCCCGTAACACAATTGATCTCAATGGAAGCCGACGTACCCCTCGTTGCATTAGAGCCAGTCTCAATACCAGAAACTTGGCTGTTCGTGCTATGTTCTCCTGAGAATCCATCATCTCCTACAGTTTCGAAAACCGCATACCTGTTTGAAATGGGTGTATCCACAAAAGACTCCTGTACTAGCTGCCTACCTCTCTTACCCTTCCTGGAGTTAACCCATCTATGTGACTGTATCTGAGACTTTTCCCCCTTTCTATAACTGCCATCCATCACATACTGTTGCTGTTGCAAATTCCTCATTGCTTCTATCTGTCTCTCCAACTGATCCACTTGATCTGATAAGATTTGCATCCAACAGCATTTATGGCAGATATAATCTGCAGTAACCCTTAAACTCTCTTTAAACTCCCACATCTGACAAGAAGTACATATCACTGCGAAGGCCATTTTTGCTCCTTCACAATCTACAGACCCAGAAAATAACACAGTCTTATTCCTCTACAAACACTGCCCCAGGTTAAATTAATAGTTATGGCTTATATTTTAAGTTTAATCAAGAGATTTATCTCCAAAAACATATAATCAAGAAAGAATCCACTGTACCCACTATCTTCTCTTGGACAGTCTTAAAACAACAATTAACTTATCCGATTCTGTGCTGTGAACTTCACCCAACAGTTCCTCTAAGATTAGTTGTGTATTCCACTGTTTGTTAATTTTCCCAGATGCACTCCGATGTCCAGCAATACACGAATTCAAACAGCAAAGGCGGTAACTGTGCAGGTTCGTTCTCTCTCTCTGTCTCTCTCTCTCTCTCTCTGTCTCTCTCTCTCTCTCTCTGTCTCTCTCTCTCTCTCTCTCTGTGTCTCTCTCTCTCTCTCTCTCTCTGTGTCTCTCTCTCTCTCTCTCTCTCTGTGTCTCTCTCTCTCTCTCTCTGTGTCTGTGTGTGTCTGTCTGTCTCTCTCTCTCTCTCCTGCACTGTCCTCACCATGTGCTTCCTTTGTCTGCTCTTCTTCCTTTTAAACTGCTGTTGTTTTGACTTTTATTTTCCAAAGTTCCAAAATAATGCAACAGCATGTAAAACAGTAATTGCTGCTCCTGGAATTCGAGGAAATCACCTCCAACACCTAAAATACCTCAAAAAAAGAAGCAGCTCTTACAACCAGAAAGTTTTCCTGTCCTCCATCTTGGATTACCCAGGTGGTAAAAGTTGATTTGATAGCAACATTTAAGAGGCATTTAGACAGACACATGAACAGACAGGGAATAGAGAATTATGGACCATGTGCAAGCAGATGGAATTAATTTAGAATGACATCATGGTTAGCACAGACCTGCTGGGCTAAATGGCCTCAACCTGTGCTGTGCTATACTGTTCTATGTTCTAATATTGAAAGGGGAATGTTACTGGCAATACCATCCATTTGTTTCAGAAAGTGTTTGAAAATAGAAGCTTCACATTATGACAATTTCTGTCAAAAAGTAGAACAAAGTAATACTGAAAATAGGAGCAAGAACAGAAATTACTGGAGAAACTCATCAGGTCTGGTAGCATCTGCAGAGAGAAAGCAGAGTTAACATCTTGAGTCTGGTTCAGATCTTCAGCAGCCACAGTTCTTTGTTTTATTTTACTGAAAATAGGAGGTAGGAAGACAGAATAAATTAACTCATGACTAATTGACATCAAACATTTCCAATAATATCACGTATTTTGACCTTTCCACAAAATTGTTTGATTGCACATTATGTTTTTAAACTACAGTTAACTTTCACAAACATTTCCCCATATTTCTCTGTGATTAGTAATCCCATCAGAAATGATCCACTAGGGAAAGTGATTGATTATGATAAAATTTAATTTCATGTTATGTTTGAGATTGAAATACTCATATCTAAAGCTCAAATCTTGAAGTCTACCCAAAATCAATTCGATATGAAAGGAGAACTGGTTCAGGGTTCATTGGGTAAATAGACTACAAGAAATGGTGGTAAGTAAACAATAAGGAACTTTTTTAAATAAAGAATTCAAAATGTTCAAGGAAAGTCATTCTACTAAAACCAAAAGTTCAATAAGAAATATCCTTCAGTGTCTAACTTAAGACGTTAGTGTTAGGTTAAATGAAGGAGCTTATAATGTTGCAAAGAATAGATTACTTACAGTGTGGAAGCAGGCCCTTTGGCCCAACAAGTCCACACCGACCCTCCGAAGAGCAACCCACCCAGACCTCTACTTTTATCCCTTCACCTAACATGTGGGCAATTTAGCATAGCCAATTCACCTAACCTGCATATGTTTGGACTGTGGGAGGAAACTGGAGCACACAGACTCAGGGAGAACATGCAAACTCCACACAGACAGTTGCCTGAATCGGGACTTGAACCCAGGTCTCAGGTACTGTAAGGTAGCAGTGCTAACCACCGTGCCACCCAGAATGATAGTAAGCCAGAGGACTGGAAGAGTTTAAGAAGCTACCAAAGGTTGACCAAAAATTTGATTTAAAGTGAAAGTAATAGAATAAGGGTAAACCAGCCAGGAGTATAAAAACAGGTTGTTAGGTTTCTTACAAATGTATAGAAAGGAGAGTGTGGTGATTACAACAAGGTCTGTCAAGTTTGTCTTACTGGTCAGTAGTTCTCAGTCAAGAGACTACTCATCCTTGCTGTATTCTACCTTAATCTCATACCTGCACCATGTGCCAGCAGTTTAAACGGCAAACACAGTGTAAGCAAGCATGCTGTGCCTCAGAGTCCTGAGGGGGATAGTCCTTACCAAAGGTCATAGAGGAACCTGTCAGTCAGGGGGTTCTGGTGCAAAGTTAAGGTCAACCTCCAATATTAGTCCAAAGAATTGGCCATGGTCATGCAACTGGTTTGGGTGGTCTTTGTTAGGGGTCTGTGTCTCTGCCACCTGGGGACTGAGGATCATGGTCAGTGTCAGAGACAAGGGGGCCATTGCTGTAGAAGGAGACACGGGAACCTTGTTACAAGGACTGGGTACTGCTCACTTGTGAGGAAGAGGCACCTGGATTGCACGCCAGGATCCCTGTCCTGCTCTCACCGTGCCACTAACCAAGGCGATGGAGTGCAGGTTTCTGTGTGTGTATCCAGCAGACCCTGAGGGTGCTAGACCTGGCTCTCCATGGCAACCACCAATCTGTTCCTCGAGACACCCAGAAGATTGCATGCCTCCAGCAGCTGGGACTCCGTTGCCTAGCCAAAGCCTCTGGGCATAAAGGGTTGCACATGACTGACTGTTGCTCTTCTTCCTCCCTGGTAAAGTACCTGATTGCTGACACCATGGGGTTCTCTCCCACCTGGGTCTTCACCAGCTCTCTGAGTGTCAGCGGCCCGGAACATTTTGTTCTTAGCCAGTTGTGGAGCTGTGAAGTGATCCCAAACTTTCTAAATGTGATTTCGCCAACAAGGTGTCAGTACCTAAACTGGTGGGGAATGCAGAAGACAGACTTTCCAATGGTGCTTCTGAGACTTCAGATGTCTCCTCAGTCTAAGGAGTGTCTTCTGGTAGAGCAGAGGGGCTATGGGCAGCTGGTTGTACTTGCAAACCACAAGGGAGAGAGAGAGAGAGATGGCTACTGGTTAGAAGTGAGACTGACATTGGGGTTAATGTCAAGAGTGTGGTGCTGGAAAAGCATTACAGGTCAGGCAGCATCCGAGGAGCAGGAGAATCGGTGTTTTGGGCCAGATCCCTTCAGGTTAATGTGAGAGTTACAGTGGAATTAAAAGTGATGATTACTCAGTGGGGTGGGGGCATGGATGTCTCAGGCTCCCCACAAGAATGGTCTCAGTCTTCTTCATCAATGGACAGGTTTCTCTCCTCATCGTGGGTAAGGAGCCAGTGTTGGGAAACCTTTCAATACTCTTGGCTATTTCTGCCTTATTATGGTCCATTTTCTCCTGGAATGGATAGAAAGAAGGAATTGAGTGAGAAGAAAGCGGGTAACATAGCTGTTAGTGCAAGTAAAGTTGGGGGAAGATTGGTGAGCTGTCCTGGGTGAGTGAGTAGGCAGCGCAGAGGTCATGCAGGGTTAGTGGTGTGAGAATTTGGAGGAAGGAAGGTAATGAGAGTGAGTGAGGGAAGATGTTGTATGCAATATTGAGAGAGGTAGAGCATGAAACATGATAGGAGGTGGGTGCAATAGGAGAGATAGAGTGAATGTAAGACAGCAGAGAGACGACAGTGACACGCTGGAGGAACGGAAGTTGTCATTGATCTTATGATACTGCTGGTTATTCCTCAGCACTTTGGAGATGGCACTGACTCGTGAGGCAACCTCTGACCTGTGCTGTCAGAATCAGTGATGTCATGACCTCCTCTGTCAATCTTCTCGGAAAGGACACCCCTCATTTGCACTGCCTGTTCCACCTGGAGATCCAGGTCCTGTTGGAGAATCACAGCACCACTTTCCTCTTCCACAACATCTTTTGAATGACTATCTCTCCGGGACAGCGCAGCTATAGAATGCCAATGCTTTGTCATGTGGCCTTTTAAATGTGGTGTAGGAATCTGAGTCTTTTGGCCAATACCTGGTGAATAATGAGCTATTCTGGGAACAGTGAGTGGTACAATGGGGGTAGAATGAGGTGAGATGGACACCATTGGGGTATTGTGGTAGTTAATGAGATGAGTTTGGTAAGATACAATGAGAAATCGTCCTTCCACTCGTGGTGAGAAACTCTCCAAGAAACTAAATGCAACTAACACTTCACCAAAAAATATAAGACTTCGCCCTTGTCTGTCTTCACAATAGATGAGACAAATTACATATCAAATATAAAGTGTACAATTATTGAGTTTGTTAAGAGGCAGAAATTCAGATATGAGGCATTAATTAATTAGATTAAAAAAAGTCTACAACCTTGATAATTGAGGATAGTTCGCTGATAACAGAGGACAAACAGATTATTGACCTGGAATGTGTTTGGTTTCATTGAAGTTGTGGCAGCAGCATTCTGCTCTCTAGTCAGGGTGTTAGGCTTTACTGGAGGTGGATTGGAGAACAAGAATAAGGAAGTCTTGTTACAATGGTACAGGGCTTTTGTAAAATCACATCTGGAGTACTGTGTGCTGTTTCATTATCCACATTTAAAGAAGATTGTACTTTTATAGGAGGAGGTACAGCAAATATTCAGTAAATTTGTTCCTGGGTTGAAAGGTTTGTCCTCTGATGAGAGGGCTTACATTCTCTAGAGAATGAGGAGTGATCTAATTGAAACCTGGAAGACTCTATTAGTCAATTAGGCAGGGATAAGGAAGGTTACTTCATTCACCAAGTTATGAATCTTTGGAATTGTCTACCCCAGAGAGTTGTGGATGCACTATCATTGAGCACGTTCAAGGCTAAGATGTACAGATATTTGGTTTCTTAGAAATATGGGAAGCAGGCAGAAAATTGAAGTTCAGGCCAAAATTGGATTGAATGTCAGAGAACAGGCTCAGGGGGTCTACTCCTGTTTTGAGTTCTAATGATATTTTCTTTTGTTTTTACATAATGTTGTGGAAGATTTGAAGTTTCAACAGATCTGATGCCAAAGCTATAGAAGACGACAGGAATTTGACCCCAATATGCTTATTAAATATATCTCCGCTCAGATACTCCTAAAAGCTTGTGTTTCTGATGAAAGTGATATGTTGACTTAACAAACTTTGGGAGGAAAGTAAATAGAACATATATCATTAGAGTACAGTCTTATGTTGGATCAGCTTCAAGATAGGGTTAGCAACATTGGTGGCCAAAACCACAGAGCAATATATGAAATAGATGGAGTTCTGTGATGTGGTAATTGTATTGCTATTGGCTATAGAAGGCACAAAAGTGGTGTCCTTTGCACTCAGTTGAGGATGGCAGAATTTGGAACAGAACCTAATTGCCAAGATATTCTTTCCTTAATTCACCACAGCGTGTGCACACACACACACACGCATTAGCATAATAATGTTGCTGTAAGTCTTGAAATTTCAGTTGTGATTTTTCTTCTTTGTTCAGTCCAAATTTATTGACAATACAAAAATAGATGAGAAAGCTTGTTGTGATAAGGAACCTAGAAAAGGATATGGATAGGGTGAGTGAATGGGCAAGTATCTTGGCAGATGGAGTTTAAAGTAGGAAAGTGTGAGGTCATGCACTTTGACAGAAGAATCAAAAGGCAGACCATTATTTAAATAGAGAGGGTCTCCAAAAAAAGTGCAGTATGGCAGGATTTGGATGTTCTTGTCCATGAAATGCAAAAAGTTATCATACATGTACAGCAAGTGATTAAGAAAGCAAGTTGAATTTCGACCTTTACTGCTCGCATTGGGGTTTAAAAATATAAAAGTTGTATTACGACTTTATAGGGTTTTGGTGAGACTGCACCTGGAGTATTGTGCACGTATTTGTACCCATAGAATCACACCTTTGAAAGCTTCCTATTCACTTGTTACAGATTTTCCTTCAAGTTAGTGCTCTCACACCCAATGACTTCAATAAAATAACTAGCATCAACACATTATTACTCTTTTTTGATTGTCTTGTTATCCATGTTTGTTCTGTATCGATAATCTGTGGATTTAC
This sequence comes from Chiloscyllium plagiosum, assembly GCF_037043375.1. Lineage (NCBI taxonomy): Eukaryota > Metazoa > Chordata > Chondrichthyes > Orectolobiformes > Hemiscylliidae > Chiloscyllium > Chiloscyllium plagiosum. The sequence continues at coordinate 32,277,478 of NW_028270150.1, forward strand.
TCTTTTGACATCCTCTGTTATCGTCTCAACTTTGTATTTGGGTATTAAACGTGCATCACACTAGCAATGAGACAGATTTGATTTTGATGAAAGTAGATAGGAAAGTTAAATTACAATAATGAGCAATTAAAATTCTATCTATGCAAAATGCTTGGAATATTATTCAGTAAGATTGACTTTGGAATTCCCATAAAGCGATATAAAGAATAGAAGTTACAATGCTTGAATGAAAATATTAAACAAATTAATGTGCCTAAATTTGTATTGAAAATTGATATATCAAGATGTGGATAAACATGAAATAGTAGATGGTGTATATTGTAAAAGAAAGGGCCATTTGTTTGACTAATCAGCCAGAACATCTAATCATTTGTACAGAAGCATAGAATCCTTTCAGTATGGACGCAGGCTATTCCACCTGTTGACTCCACACCGACCCTCCGAAGTGCATCCCACCTACCTCTCTTACCTATTCCCGTAACCCTGAATTTCCCATGGCTAATCAACATAGTTTGCATATCCCTAGACACTGTGGGCTATTTAGCATGGCCAATCCGCCTAACCTGCACATCTTTGGACTGTGGGAGGAAACCAGAGCAGCCAGAGGACACCTCACACAGACATAGGGAGAATGTGCAAACTCCACACAGACTGACATATGAGGGTGGAATCAAACACGGGACCCTGGCACTGTGAGGCAGCAGTGCAAGCCATTGAGCCACCGTGATGAACACTTTGAACTCTTCTATTTGCTTCATCAAAAGTTAACCTTTCCTGGCTTTGCATGCTTCCTGCAATTGTGGGCAAATGAAGACAAAGGTGAACATAGCTAACCAATCTAATATATACATACTTTAAAAATTTGTGATTGCATATTGAGATCACTGCAACTTGTCCTCTCTTCCTTTTACTCCAGCTGTCCCTAGACACCAAGGATTGGTTAGCTCTTGGTTAGCTGTTTGATCACTTATGGATGTTTTCTCTTCAGTTTGCACTCTTGACAAGAGATTCGTATGAGTCACTGGGGCTACTTCATTTTCTCAAGGAAGCTCTATGGCCATCCCTGAAGCATTTTCCCCTACCTTTCTTATCCAGTAACCATTTGCTGTGATGAAGTTCAGAGTAGAGAGATTGCTTTGAAAAACCTGTGTAAAGTGGCCTGGCCAGTGGAGTTGGTTCCTGAGGAAGGGCTTTTGCCAGAAACATCGATTTTCCTGCTCCTCGAATGCTGCCTGAACCTGCTGTGCTTTTCTAGCACCACTCTAATCTGGAACCACACTCTAATCTTGACTCTAATCTCCAGCATCTGTAGTCGTCACTTTTGCCCAGTGGAGTTGATTACCCATAACCAGTGCCTTGATGATAGGATGCTGGCCTGAGGACAATTATATTGTATTGCCTATTCTGCCCTTACATGACACCATCACTCTCCCCTGGAAGACGGACAGCCCACCAGAGAGTCTACCAGATGTGCATTTGAATTGTAATTTTAAGTGAATTATAGGAGTGTCTGCTTAATGAAAAAGTTAAATTTGTGTTATCATCTACCAAGAGGCTTAAAGTTTCATTTTATGAACTGTGTAATTTTTACCCGCTAATATTGTATAACTGCATGAACAATGTAGGAAAGTAGATTAAGTTTACAGACCAGATTCGCATGAGTAATTCAGCCAGGAGATTTACTTTTGTTGTAAATTAAGGCATGTTACTTTGTGATTTTTTTGAAATGGATAATTTGAAAGAACGAGGAAAAACTAAGGAGGAAATTCATTCTTTTGTAAAAAGAGTAGTGGTTATTTTTTTCTTGAAAATGAAAGATCTAAGTCATGCCACTTTTACCATTCAGGTAAATTTCCAAAGGTTTTCACTGAGGCAAACTGGAAAAAAAATCACTTGATAACAACTGAAACTTAACCTTCTGCTTGAAATGGCTGGGATAGCATTGTCTTAGACCTAACTTCTTCTGTAACCATATACAGTCTACTGAATCTCCATGAGCTAGTTAACAAGATACGATTCACTCTGATAATGTCGAAGTAACATTTATTATAAAGCAAAAATCCATAGAATAATAGATGACAGAATGCAAATTAACAGTACAGTCATTAATTTTCAAAGGCTCACTAAAATTATTCTACTTGAATTGTGAGAGCAGAGACCATTTATGGTTTTCAGCTCTGATTAAGAGTCCTGTAGACTTGAAACATTAGCTTGCTCTCTCTTCATGGATGTTACCTGACCCACTGTGATTTCCAGCATTTTTTGTTTTCAGTACACCATTTCTGGTTTTCTGAGTGAAAATGCATGACTTCTGTGCTTCCCCTCTGCTGTCACCTGCACTTGCAATGGAACAGCATGAACTCAACTGAAGAACTAGGAAAAAATGCTCATTTTTATCTATAGATTCAACAGATTCTAGCTACAGAGCTCTCGGTCAAAATAGATGTCGACAGTATAAGGGCACTTGATTTGCACTCATTCAAGGCAAATCAAAATTACACATAGCGTTTTAGCCAGACTCCCGGTCAGAGCACAGAATTGGGCTGTATCCAACTTTCTTTATTTCTGCTCTTTGTAAATGTCAGCTTACATAGGAAACTCAATGAACCAAATCTATTATGGCCTACACACTATGCACTTTACTCCCCTTTGAACCAGTAGAAAACTCCATACTGTAAGGACATTTGGCTCCAAATACAGTGAACTAAATTGTCCCGAATAAATAGTACAATTATAAAGCAGAAAGAATGAATCAAAAAAGAACTGTAACAAATACCAAATTAGACTTAACTAATTGCCATCTGTTCCCAAATAACAAGAATTCTGTTGTATTAAGCAACTCTTTTCAATAACTTTTGACCATAAACAGCTTTATCTAAGATATGGATCTAATGTGCTTCCGTTCACCTCCAATTGACATAATGACACTGAAAAATAAAATGGTGAAGAGTGTGCCAGACATGCTTATCTCTTTCTTTTTCATGTCCAATCTCATGTAAAGGAAGATCAAAATACATCCTTCAGAATTAATTAAAAACATTCATAAAAATTGCATTCGATGAACCAATGAGCCATCAGAGATAACAGCTGCCTTCTTATCAAAAGACCCCTCAATGGCATAGCAGCACAGTTAGCTTATGTTCATTCGTTTGCATTTGGACTTGAACTCCCAAGATGAAAGATGTCTTGTTCAGGAAACATCAGTTAGCAGAGTAAAAGGACTACTGTGCATAAATTGAAATAACCCAATGCACACTTTGCTGATATTAGTGACCACCATCAGAAACTCAATAAAAGGAAAATCATGGGCAGTTTGTCCAGGTTTTTGTTTACTCTGCATATCTGGTGTGTGACACTTCATGTCAATGGGGTATATTTTCAAAGTTGACCTTCTTGTGCTTTCTTAAGATAGGCAGTGGTGGATCTCTGTTGGACTGTTACCTTTACTTAAATAAAGTTTATAGGGCCACCTGATTTTATATTAGAAGGATAACAAATAAGATTCTATTGAATAAAAAGTGTGGCATTTCCCCAGCTTTCTGTGTTAGATCTTCATAACTGATTTCAATGCGGTGTTCTGATGTAACCTGTTGGGGCTAATAATATTATATATCTATATAGGACTCTAGTACAATAGGATATCATTTGAAAATTTTACAGCAAAATTTGGAGGTTGTGGTATAATCTATTTTTAAACGACTGTATAAAATACTGGGTGGGATTTACTTTTTTTGTTGAAACGTTGACATGAAGTTCCCAGAGTTTTGTCTGTCAGACCTCCTGATGCCAACACACTTTCTAAGAACAGCCTTAATTATATCATTTTAACATTTGGCAGCAGTGGAGCGCAGTGTAGACTGCTGGATCAAACTAAAACTGCTTCAATATTTTGTAGATCGTGCACGAGTGGTAATGAAAATGAATTTAGTTGGATATGAAATTGGAAAAAGTAACTGAAGATCTAACCTGCACTCAACAGTTCACACTCATGTTTACTCAACACCCTTTCCCAAATTCTGTTAGGTCTTACATTGTCCTTTCCCAGATTGGATTAGGTGCTTTTGAATAATACTATTTTAGACCGTATTTATAGTGAGGTAGATATGTTAAATAGTGAATCACTCCATTGTTTAATTCACTGATGATTCTTCTAGAATTTTTGTCAGGCAACATACAGTATATGTTGGTCTCCTATAAATTATAATACGTATCACTGCAAGCAATCTTTTAATGAATGAATTATTGAATATTTGTAAATGCTAAATATACAGGTTCAAAAATTTTGAATTTTATCGTAACACTGGAACAAATTGACGCACTCTGAATCTGAATTGGATTGCTAAATTCAAATTTAAATCCATCTCAATCTGAAGAAACACGATGGCATGTAAGGGAAAGATACACTTTTGCTTCTTCAATGGAGTAATGTTTTCTCATCTTTGAGCTAATAGATCAACAACTAGCTCAAACAGGAAAACACCTCTTATATGGACAGATTATATCCATTCAAGTATAGAAGTAAGTGCGAACTGAAGGTACTTCTACCTCACACAATGGAGTTGTTTTGTAATAAACCATAAACTATAAGATATAGAATGAATATCCTAATTTCATTAATGGAAGGATCTGTAGCTTAGCCAATTGATCTCTGTAACCAAGTTCTACTTCTAGGCGCATAATCAAGACTAACACCTTAACATAATATTGATGAAGTACTATATAGTCAGAGGTGCACTCATCTGAATGAGACATTCAACGTAAAGTCTGTTTGCTTGTCCATTTTGCCTGTTGCAAAATACTCCATGATATTATGTAGAGCAGGTCAAGAGTTGCCCACGCTTCGGGGGAACATATCATGTGGATTTATTATTTCTGTTGTGTTTGCATACTCAATTAATTAGCTGTGGAACACCTTGAGATTTCCTCCAAATGTAAAGTAAGTTTCTTTTTGCTTCTTTCCATGTGTCAGAACTGTGAGGGGATGGAATGATTGAATGGAATGATGTCCTTCTTCTACAATTTGGCCGTTTTCACTTCTTTATCTGTATGTTGCTTCTCCCTCCACAGCAATGCTCAGAACTGTCCTCATATCAGCCATTTCACTGCGAAACCCTTTATGATGCTGTTCCATCTTTGTTCTCAAATCCAGTCTCTCATTATTGCCTCTCTATCCCTAACCTCACAGGTAAATTTTACTTTATCTAGCTTTCCTCTCTGGTATTAGATTACACTTGAAAATAAAGTTGCACCCTAATTACTGATAAAAGCACCTAAGACATTTGCTATAACTGTAGGTTCACGTTATGTTTTGCTCGGATAGTTATGTTCACCATTTTATTAGATTGGGAGAAATTGTAGAGAAAATACGACAATTTTGAAAGTTTAATTATTTCTAACTTCTCTGAAAAATGAACATGATTATTTAATTCCATTACTCAAACTTAATTTTATTTATGTAGATGAAGCATTAGAGTTTTTTTTTCCTGCAGCAATTACAGGCACAGACAGACAGTTAATGAAGTCTCTCAGACTTTAGTACAACAGAGGGTTTTCTTTGAGTTTGTGTTAACTTGAATAGCAACATACAGACTACTTTTCTAATCAAAAAAGAAGCAGGTTAATTTAATTGCTGTATGTTTATTTTAATTGCAACAATCATCGAGTTGTCTTTTGAACATGATTATGCTCCTCAGATATCCTGATTGCAATATATGTTGGTGCACAGCCAACTTATGTGACAGCGGAGGTATCAGATTAGCATTGGTTCATTCTTTGACAGCCCACTGAATAAGAAGTGATACACTCTCCAGTGGCAGAGTGCACAGGGGACTTGAGGAAATAGAGTACAGATTGTTTTGATCAAGCCTACATGTGTCTAGGTTGCTAATCCAAAATTAATTAGAAATGCAGCAAATAAAATGCATTCAGGATTTGTAAATACTAAGGTGAGGATTGTACTGATTATAGATATTAGAAGTGAATTAATTTAGCTAATATTAATTGTTGATTTGTTATTGCTTGTATATCTTCAACATTTGGAGCAAAGGTTGCAGCCATAATTTATTTTCTGGGTGCAGTGATGAGCTCTTTTTTCCATTAACTCCATCATTAAGCATTGCCATTTAGTTACTGTGATTTTGTTCTAATGGAGGCTATGGAACGTGGTGATGTCAGTGGAGTGCAGGACAAAACTTTACCCTCATTTATTGTTTCTCATCGACTATGTAAAATGTGATTTGAAGCAAAGACCTGAATAGAAGACTAATGGGAGCAGAGAGTATGCAATGTCAGCAATTGAAAAGTGGGCAAGCATTCTCTGGTTTTCACACAGTTATGTGGGTGACAGCCACTCACAGTCCTGTTTCAGTTTTCTGTTTCACAGTTATCTGATGGGCAGGCAATAAGCACAACCCATACTGACAGTCACTGTAACTGCCCTCCTCTGATAGCTTTCATCTGTCATGGTGTAACCAAGGGGTAGGAGTTCAAGAGTATATAAAGAAGGTGTAAAACAGGCATAAAACGTTTTCACCAGGATGGACTTTGACATTTGTCTGTGTCTGCCATCAATCCAAAATATACATTTACGGATTTATATTTTTGCCAATGGGCAGAAAACGTTTATCAATTCTGTGAACACTGAGGCAAAAGCCACAAAGATGCATCCTCTGATAACATCTGAAACAGCTTCATTGGGAGTGCAAACATTTGTCATATGACTTTAGGTTGTCTTTATAGAATCCCTACAGTGAACATGGAAGCCATTCAGCCCATCGAGTCTGTACCAACCCTCGAAAGAGCATCTCACCCTATCCCCAAATTCCCCATTAACCATGGCCAATCCACCTAACCTGCACATCTTTGGACTGTGGGAGGAAACTTCCGCAGACACTGGGAGAATGTGCAAACTCCACACAGACAGTCGCTCGAGGCTGGAATTGAACCCAGGTCCCTGGCATCTGAGGCAGCAGTGTTAACCTTCTCTGGTTCGTCCACGGTCTCCACTCCATCCCTACACCCCACCATCCACGAAAAAAGTGTCAGTGAGAATATTGGTCCTGGCTATATTCAGGTAGAATCTATCCATCTTTACATGTGCCATTTATCTCAGAAACATTCACTACGCCTCTTTCCTATATGACTTTTCAAATAATGCATTCACCTTTATTATCGTGCTGTTTCTATACTTAATCTTACAGGCACTGAGAGGGAGAACTGAGATTATAGCCTTTGAAATTCTTAAAAATCTTCTTAACTAGCTCTTAAACAAATGCCTGAAGGACCTGAACACCTTTATCACCTATGTTACAGGTTCCAAAATGGGCCCGGACTTCAGGCTGTTCCCCTTCTCATCACAGAGGCTTGGTGATGTCCTTTGTCCTGGAGCCAGGAATGCAATATTTCCATTTGGTAATCACAGTTGCAGTTCCAGAAATACCTGTCAGTACCCATGATGAGTGAATCCCCCATGTCTGCTGCATTGATGCTCTTTCCTTTTGTGTAGTCAAATCTCTCTCATTGCTGGAGGATTTCCTAATTCCTTTAGGGAATAGTCACTGTCCTGGTATTCAAAACTGAAAATGCTTCAGCAAATGCCATTGATTTAGGATATTCCTGATCTCTCTCTCTCTCTCTCTCCTGCCTGCCCTGTCTAGTGTTTGCCCATTCCTTCAACTATGGCATGATCAGAGCTTGTAATATATGTCTCATCTTGTCTGCGGGGGTTTCCTTCATATGCTCCAGCTTCTTCCCACAGTCCAAAGATATGTAGGTTAGGTGTCAATGCTAAATTGCCCATAGGGTCCAGGAATGTGCCGGTGGATTAGCCATGGGAAATGCAGGGTCACAGGGATAGGCTCAGGGGATGGATCTGGGTGGAATGCTCTTCGGAGGATCAGTGTGGACTCGATGGGCCAAATGGCCTGTTTCCACACTGTAGGGACTCTACAATAGAAACAGATAGTAACAGAAAAGGATTGAAGGGTTAGAGGCAAACTGCAGTAAAAGTAGAAATATTCCAAAAAATGACTGTGGGAGGAATGAGGAAAAGATGAATATGATGAAGCAGGTATTAAATACAGTGAAGATCACAATCTAGGGTATAACTAGTAAATTTGGTGAGCTGCAGACATAACTTGCTATATGGGATTACAATGTGGCTATATTAATAGAGATATGGCTGGTTTCTAATTTCAGAAGGGATTGAATAAGAAAAGAAGAGGAGACATGGCAGTACTTGCTATCGTGATCTAAATAGAAGGGATCTTGCAAATATTTCTAGGACTAAATCCAGTTAGCTTGATTTAGGGAACAGAATGGAACAGTTACATTATGAGGAGATTTTCATAGAGCTACTATCCATGAGAAGGAGATAGATTAGTACGTTTCGCTTGGCAAATTTCAAAGGTATGTAAGAAACCTATACAGGGCAGTAATGATTAAAGAATTTAATTAAGCTAATATAAACTGAGGAAAACATAAGAACTAAATGTACAGAAATAAAAGAAATTCTGTGCCCAAGAGCACATTCTCAAACAAAATGCTTCCCAGTCACGAGGAAGGAAGCTGTGTTGAATCTAATTTTGGGAAATGTTGTGGGAGACGAAGAAAGAATGGTGAAACAGGAAGAATTATGGCAGATTTAGCTTGTTATGGAGAAGGTGAAGTGGCAGGACTAACACAAAATATTAACTTATTACAAAATGACCTAATTTTGTTTAAGCGTAAGTGAGCAGAGGGACATTTGTGTTCTTTAGCCCAAATCATGAAAAATGGTGGAGCAATCCTTTAGATTAGATTAGATGCTCTACAGTGTGGAAACGGGCCCTTCGGCCCAACAAGTCCACACCGTCCCTCCGAAGAGCAACCCACCCAGCTCCATTCCCCTAAAACTATGGATAATTTAGCATGGCCAATTCACCTGACTGTGGACGGAAACCCACGCAGACGCTGGGGGAATGTGCAAACTCCACACAGACAGGCAGGAATCGAACCCAGGAACCTGGTGCTGTAAGGCAGCAGTGCTAACCACTGAGCCACCATGCCACCCCAAATGTGATTGTGTACTTATAAAAAAAATCTGAAGTGGTAAATAAGGTAAATATAAACAGGGTAATAAATATGAAAAACTAAGAGATCATACTCGTCATATATATGTTACCAGGAACGAATGAGTGTATTCTAGGAAATTCGTTTAGAAAATGATTTTGAAGAAAAACAGCAGAGTTTTACCATGATGTTACTAGACATGCCAGATTTCAGTTATGAGGAAATGTTGGAAATAAGGACAGTTTCCTTTGATACGAAGAATTTAGGAATTGATGTAATGGAGATTTTCAAGAAAATGCAAAGTTTCAATAGAGTAAATAAAGGAAAAACCTTCCATCTTGTGGGAGGTCAGTAATTCAAGGTCATGGATTCAAAATCATTGGGAAGAGATCTAAAGATTGAGTTCAGGAGACTTTTTTTTTTCTCAAAGAATTCCCATGGATGTGAAATGCTCCAACTGGAAGGTGATGCAGCTGATTCAACAACTATTTAAAAGGGGTTCGGCTAACTAACTGAGGAAGAGGAACTTAATGTTATGGAGAAAGGGGGAGGATATTTAAGAAGTATTTCTGCAATTGTTATTTTTAAAAAAGACATAACTTCATTGAAGACAGACAATAGACAATAGGTGCAGGAGTAGGCCATTCTACCCTTCGAGCCTGCACCACCATTCAATATGATCATGGCTGATCATCCTTAAGAGAAAGTTCATCAGGATGATTCTGATATGGAAGCATTGTCTCATGAGCAAAGGTTGAACAGATTGGACGTCTGCAAACTGAAGTTTAGAAGAGTGAGAGGTGATCTCATTGAAATTTATGGGATTCGTAAGGGACTTGTAGAGTAAATGCTGAGAGGATGTTTCCCCTCATGGGAGAGTCTAGGACCAGAGGGCATACTCTCAGAATAAAGAAACACCAATTTAAAACTGAAATAATGAGGAAATTCTTCTTTCAAAGGTGTGTAAGTCTTCAGAACTCCTTGCCACAGAGAACGTGCAAACTCCACACCAACAGTCACCCAAGGCTGGCAATCAAACCCAAGTCCCTGGCGCTGTGAGACAGCAGTGCTAGCTACTGAGCCACAGTGCCGTCTGTGGTAAGTTTCTACAATTCTACTTTTTTGTTTTATCAAAGTTCATTTTAATGGATTTTGCACACTTTAAATCAAGGGATACTGAAATTGGGGGTAGCAGATTAGATGTAGGGAGACTACATGCATTGGAAAGCTGCAAGTCTAAACTTCAGAAGAGGAGCCCTTAGTGAACAAATATAACATTTTTTTGCTCTTTCCTCACCACAAATATCACTTATTTCTGAATTAGCGTCATTTTGAGCAGTCTGCTCCATTAGCAATTGGATTGAGACTGTTGAACTCATTTCATACAGGAGCTTATACATCCTACAGATGGAGGAAAATTTCATCCCATCGATCTGGCTTATACAAAAATGTTCCAAATTACTGTGCTTTCATTTTATTAAATGTATCTTGCCTCTCTTCTACCCTGTTCCATGCTTATTGGATTGTCCTATTGATTTACTTCTTCAACAGAATCTTAAATGTATTCCTTTGATTTCTCCACTCTATCCCAGCACCATTTAAACATTTTTCACACGGAATGAGGTGATCAACTCAAGTTAGCAATAGCACTTGAGCAAAGTAAATTCACAACTGTAATCTTATTACTTACTGAGTACAGGCAACTGAGGAATTAATTAAACGTTTTAGCAATTTAACGTTTGAGTTATTAATTCCAACAAAGCAAGTAAATATTCAGATCTTACTTACAACAATTCTTGCTTGTAAGCTTGCCAAAGATATACCACTTGTGATATATAGAACTATTGTAAATCATGAGATACAGGGGTCCCTGATTTATGAACGTCTAACTTAGCAATGCTTGTAGCTACAAATGCGATCCTATACAGGGGCGTAATTTTAAAGATACTAATGCTTCCTTTACTTATGAATGGCTACTTTATGTTACCCTGCATTGTGTTCTGACTTGCTTGCAAATTAACTTGTGAATGCATTCAAGAGTCGAACACATTCACAAACCAGGGACTGCCTGTAGTGTCCACATCTACATTTATTCATTGCTCTTGAGGAAAGGGAATGTAATGGAACTGCTTGCATTGTGAATACAGGGCCAGAGGGCATGAGCAGTAAATTAAGATCAAGCAGTACATGAAAGTAAGGATTTTTTTCTCTATGATACAGGAAATAGAGCTGGGATAGTCTGCTCAGCACATGAAGCTTGACCTGCCATCATTAAAAGTCATAGCTGATCATCTACATCCATGGCATTTTCCCAAATATTATATACCTTGAAATCATCAGTTTCCAGAAATCTGTTGATTTTTATCTTGAATATGCTCAAAGATTGGATTTCCACAGCTCTTTTGGGCAGAGAATTCTCCAGTGAGTGAGAAAAAGTCCTCCTCATCTCAGTATTGAAATGACCTAGTCCTTATACTGAGGCTGTGTCTCCCAGTTCTAACTCACTCACCCCCAGGAGAAATATCATCTGCAGTTCTTCTGTTTCTAAAAAGGTATCCTGTCCACCAATGTGGAATAAACCCCCAAATCAAAGCTTTATGAATATCTTCTTGGAAATGGTTTTGAAGATCATATTGGTAAGCAGAGTTAAAGGAAAATTCTGTACAGTGTACCCAAGAATACTTTTATGTGTTAATAGTGTCATGGAAAACCAATTGTGATGGATGATACGCTATTAAGAACTTTATACGAGATAAACATTTTGTTGCTTTGTGTGATTTACTTTAGACGTCAGAAAAAATATTTTTAGTGTTTCTCTCTGTGGGTTTTATCAGTTAACTGCATAAAGGAATGGGCTTTCACTGTTTGATGGGGTAGAAAAAAGCTTGATAGAATGAATTGCCATCTTGTAATCTGTATAATTCCGCTACTTCCCTTCATTGTAATCTGTTCCTTAAAGCTAGAGAACAGTGAATCTGTCAAATTCAAACTTAGTCTCACTATATCTTTCTGATAACAATCACAACCTACATTCTAAGATTCTAAACACACCAATCTCTTTATCTTCAGCTTGCTATGCATGACCACTTATACCACTGCACAGTTCCATTAAGGTGGATTTGTGGCTATGTATGAGGGAATGTTGCGTATATGCAGCCTGTTATCTGTGCAGAACTTTTTAAATTGCTGAGCAGCTGTACATTTGCATAGCTTCCAACAGTACTTCTTAAATCTTTTGCCACTGTGACTCCATTTTTGAGGCTTGAAAATTGGCAGAAGCCTGAGGTCATCCAAAGATTTTCCAAGATGGCAGCGGCAGAGTTGGCAGTGCTTGGGCTCCTCAACCTGGGGCTTGTCCATTCCATCCGCTTCTTCTCTTTTTGCCCTCGTTCTTCTTCTCTCTTTTTTTCAAGATTGTGTTCGTTTTTTTTCAAAAATAACTTACCATGGAGTAGCAATGACATCATCCGAGTGGCTAAGGGCTGGAGTGGAGCGAGGACGGTTGCTGGTCTGAGAAGCAATGTGGGTGGTCAGCAGCTTGCGAACCCCATCCGACTCCAGGTGGACATTTCCTGTGTTGATCCACTGCAGGTCCTTTGTAAAAATACTATAATGCTTATCTTTTCAAATTTATTTCTTGCTTTTCTAACATATACTATGAATAACTGTATGGTAATGTAACCTTTCTTTGTCTTTATTTCTCTGTTTCGTATCTAAAATTTGTACATGGGTACTTTGCACCTGAGATAATGCCATGTGGGGCGATGTTATAAACTCTTCACTGTAGTTCTGCACTTGTGTACACGTGACAATCAACCTAACTCTAAATTCAAGATTTTAGTGGGAATTGTGAGCAGGACTCTAGCCAGCAGCAGTACGAAGGTAGTATCACTAAACCTGGGTCACAGTTTTTTACTTCTTTGCAGATGTTCCTTGGCTCTTGGGAATGGCCACTACATGCTTCTGGGCAGTTCCTGACCTTCAGTGAATGAAATGGGGTCCAGTTGGCCTTTAAATATGGTGCCAGAACCTTTGACCCCAGAAGGTACCACCAGTGATGAGAACTTGCTTGAGTCACTGTTGCAAGATCTTGCATGCAAAACTAATGTGGTGAAAATCGCACAAGGTAATTTGCCCCATGAATTGGCAGATATGATGCGATCTAAAATATTTATTTAACTTTAAAGCGGCAAATTTCAGGAATAGTTGCCACAAATTGAATATTTGTAGATTTTGTGAAACAAGACATTTGTGCCCTGGCTGCCATGACATTTGCATTTTCATAACGAATGACCCAGGGCTTGGGTGTAGTTTTTAAAGGAAATCATTACTTACCCTTTGAAGACAACTCATGGCAAGTGTTGTGTTAACCCAACAGAATTTAATGGCATGTGAAGACGGTGAAGATGACAAATTGCTAAAGCCTGAAAATGTGTTGTTTCATTTCTTAAAAAAAAATTATTTAGCAATTGATATGTCAAAGTACGTTTTGTATTTTCATTGGGGAATTGTGCAATGCTGCTGAACTCTGCAGTGTACCATAAGATTCCAGCTCCACAAGCATCAGGTTCCTTGTAGTTGAAGAAGGTGGAACAGCAGGGAATATGGAGAACAGAATACAATGGCACATTAAACTGTAGAAACCAAGTTGCAAGCTCTGTTCGTGTACTTGAACTGCATAACTTGTATCTCGAAGAGAGAAATAATATGAAAATCTGGTAAGAGAAACAAAATGCGAGCTTCTGCCCTTCAGGAAATCCCAAGCAGCAGGAACTGCTTGAAAGGTTTCATCAGTTTGGTAACACCTATTGGAGAGATCAGTCATCATCATCATTGGTGATCCTTCGCAGACAAGGATAACTCTCTTCCAATTGCAGGGTGAGTCCGTAGGTGGTTGGACAGACTGATATGGCTACTGCAGGCTCTGTTACATGTGGGGCAGGTGATGGTCAGGGGAAGGGGTGAGTGATGCATCAGCATGGCAGTGCACTTGTTTCACATTTTCACCTGGCTTTTGCTTCTCCCCAGCCTCACGTATCAAGATGCTTGCACCTTCCTGGATGCTCCTCCTCCATCTTGGACAGTCTTTGGCCAGTGATTCCCAGGTATCTGTGGGAATGTTGCACTTCACCAGTGAGGCCATGAGGGTATCTCTGAAGTGCTTCCACTGTCCACCTGGGGCTCACCTGCTGCTTTGGAGCTGGGAGTAGAGCACCTGCTTGGGGAGTCTCATGTCGGTGATGTGGACAATGTGCCTAACTCATTGAAGTTGATCAAGGTTGGTCAGTGCCTCAATGCTGGGGATGTTAGCCTAGTCAAGGATGCTGGTGTTGGTGTGTCTTTCTTCAACAGACTCTCAGGATCTTGCGCAGGCAGCTTTGGTGATACTCCAGCACTTTCATGTGTCTGCTGGAGACTGTCCACGTCTCTGAGCCATATAGGAGGCCGGAACCACCACAGCTCCAGAAACCATGATCTTGGTGTCAGATCTGATGTCGTCGTCCTCGAACACCCTTTTCTTCAGGTGGCCTAATGTTGTGCTAGCACACTGGAGGCGATGCTGGATCTCTTCATCAATAGCTGCTTTGGCTGACAGGACACTCCAGAGGTATTGGAAGTAATCACCATTCTCTAAAGCCTCCCCATGGACCTTGATGATTGGAGGTTCACTCCATAATGCCAGGACACGTTGGTGGAGGACCTTCGGTGGAGAGAATGGAGTAAAGAGTTTACTTTATGTTTATTCTAAGAATAGATAGAAGCATATGTGTAAGGAGCCATATCATAGGGCAGTCAGATTACATGCAGTTGGGACTTGAGTCTGTGGGTTCCCTGAGATGTTCTCTCTTACTATCTCTTGTCCATATACATGTTTAATCAAGCCTTTCAGTGTTCACTCAGCTGAATGTAGATCTCATCTTACTATATGGAAAAGTTTACGATTTATGTTTGAACTATTTATCAGAGTTCTGATTGAAGGACCACACCTGGAATGTCAGTTGCTCTCTTCCCACAGATGCTGCCTAACTTGCTGAGCATTTTCTGCTTTACTGAGCACAAGACAAGCTGACAGATGAAGATTCATTACTCATTTGACTTCCATCTTTAAGTACATTGGTCTGATAGTGTTGTCACTGGTGACAGCCCTGATCTCTGTGAGACACCTCATGTGAACCCACTTGAAGAGGTCATTTATTGTAATTGGTCCAGAGGCAACACACATCAGATTTGCAATGTAAATTCTGTCTTCAGCTGTACATTCATTTATGTGGACAATATACAGTATAGTAAATGCAGAGAGCGAAACCATGAGACCTGGTGCTTATCCTGGTTTTAGGTCCATCATCCCCACCTGCTTATTGAGCTCCATCTTCTGGTGAATTCTTTTGCAGTACATTTTGGATTAAGTAGAACAGAATAGTGCAGCACATAGGAGGCATTAAGTCTGCACCAGTTCTTTATACAGAGAAATTCAGTCAATCATAGCATTGCAACCAATGAACCCTCACTGTTTCACAATCTTTTCCTGTCTTTTGTCCCCTAAATGTTTACCTAGTTTTATTTTGAATACTAAATTAAATCTGGATCCATCACACGATACGAAATGGAGTGCATTCCAAATCTTAACCATTGTTTATGTAAAAACCTTTCTATGTGGTGTCTTTTTTTTGCCACTTTGCTTGAAGTGGAATCTGGCTATCAGTCCTTCAGACATTGGAAACAGTTTCTATTTATTCAATATAAACCTTTCATAACTTTAAACACCTCCATCAAATTCCTTGAATATTCTTGGTTCAGAGGTGAGCAATCTCAGTTTCTCTGTAACCCTTCATTTCTGGAACCATTCTATTTAGTCTTTTCTGAATCTTCGACAGAGCTTTCGCAATTTTCTGGTGTCCATCATTTAAAACCATAGCAGTAGCAGTGTTGAATAAGCTTAGAAAAAAATATCTTACTTTAGTATTCTATGCCTCTTTTTATAAAGCCCATCAAAAGCTCAGGTTTCAACCTGATACTCATTATAGCCATGTTTCTGTCAGACAATTGCTCACAACTTGGTCATTCATTCTGTACACGCAGCGCTGCTTAGAGTCATAGAGTCATAGAGCTGTACAGCACGGAAACAGACTCTTCAATCCATCTCGTCCATGCTGACCAGATATCCCAACCTAATCTAGTCCCATTTGCCAGCACTAGACCCATATCCCTCCAAATCCTTCCTATTCATATACCCATCCAGATGCCTTTTAAATGTTGCAATTGTACCAGCCTCCACCACATCCTCTGGCAGTTCATTTCATACACGCACCACCCTCTGCATGAAAAAGTTGCCCCTGAGGTCTCTTTTATATCTTTCCCCTCTCGCCCTAAACCTATGCCCCCCAGTTCTGGACGCCCCCACCTCAGGGAAAAGACTTTGTCTATTTATCCTATCCAGGCCCCTCATGATTTTATAAACCTCTATAACATCACCCCTCAGCCTCCGTGCTCCAGGGAAAACAGCCCCAGCCTATTCAGCCTCTCCCTATAGCTCAAATCCTCCAACCCTGGCAACATCCTTATAAATCTTTTTTGAACCATTTCAGATCTCTAAGTTCTAAATTGTGGGCGGCACGGTGGCACAGTGGTTAGCACTGCTGCCTCACAGTGCCAGAGACCCGGGTTCAATTCCCGCCTCAGGCGACTGACTGTGTGGAGTTTGCACATTCTCCCTGTGTCTGCGTGGGTTTCCTCCGGGTGCTCCGGTTTCCTCCCACAGTCCAAAGATGTGCAGGTCAGGTGATTTGGCCATACTAAATTGCCTGTAGTGTTAGGTAAGGGGTAAATGTAGGGGTAGGGGTATGGGTGGGTTGCGCTTCGGAGGGTCGGTGTGGACTTGTTGGGCCGAAGGGCCTGTTTCCACACTGTAATGTAATCTAATCTAAAAAAAAATTGGGGGAAGGCTAATTTTGATGGTATTAGGCAAGAACTTTCAAGGTGATTGCAGGTAAAGGGACGGCTGGAAAATGAGAAGCCTTCAGAAACGAGATAATGAGAGTCCAAAGACAGTATATGCCTGCTCAGGTGAAAGGAAAGGCTGGTAGGTGTAGTGAATGCTGAATGACTAAAGAAAGTGAGGGCTTAGTTAAGAAAAAGAAGGAACCATATGTCAGGTATAGACAGGAGAGATCGAGAGAATCCTTAGAAAATTATAAAGGCAGTAGGAGTATACTTAAGAGGGAAATCAGGATGGCAAAAAGGGGACATAGAACATAGAAAAGTACAGCACAGAACAGGGCCTTTGGCCCACGATGTTGTGCTGAGGTTTAATCCTAATG
The DNA here is from genome assembly GCF_037043375.1 of Chiloscyllium plagiosum. Taxonomy (NCBI): domain Eukaryota; kingdom Metazoa; phylum Chordata; class Chondrichthyes; order Orectolobiformes; family Hemiscylliidae; genus Chiloscyllium; species Chiloscyllium plagiosum. The sequence goes on from NW_028270150.1 coordinate 32,294,844, forward strand.
TAAAATATAGTAACTTAACCTACGCACCCCTGAACTCACTGCTATCCATGTGCATGTCCAGCAATCGCTTAAATTACCCCAATGACTCTGCTTCCACCACCACCGTTGGCAACGCATTCCATGCATTCACAACTCTCTGCGTAAAGAACCTACCTCTGACGTCTCCTTTATACCTTCCTCCTAATATCTTCAAACTGTGACTCCTCGTACCAGTCAATCCTGCCCTGGGGAAAAGTCTATGGTTTTTTTTTTCTTTTTTTTTGCAGCAGAGAGCGACAGGAGCTGGGCGGAAGTGAAGTCGGAGCACAGAGGCTGTTGGGAAGGTTGGTGAGTGTTATTTAAGTAGGTGACAGAGCATATTGCAGCACTGAAGAAAGAACTCGGTGACCTCGGGCTCATCCGAGAGAACGAGATCTTTCTGGACAGGACCTTCAGCGAGGTTATTACACCGAGCATACCAGAAGAGAGTAGAAAGAAGAAGACGATGAGGAAGGCAGAGATGAGACAAGTGCAAGAGACCCCGGGGGAAGTACCTGTCAGGAACAGGTTGAATCTCTTGGAAACTGTAGAGACAGACATCACTGCCAGTCCGAGAGGCGGTCAGATCTGCCAATCAGAAATTGGGGTGGAGGCAGAGCCGAGGAGTCAGACATCACACAGAGCCGTGGTAATAGGGGACTCCATAGTGAGAGGGACTGAAAGGGGTTTCTGCTGCAACGGGCGGGATTTGAGGATGGTGTGTTGCCTTCCTGGTGCCAGGATTAGGGACATCGCAGACAGAGTGCAGGAAATCCTCAAGGGCAAAGTTGAAGAGCCAGACATGGTGTTGCATGTCGGCACAAATGACGTCAGGAAGAAGAGGAGGCACATTCTAAAGCAGGACTTCGGAGAACTCGGAAGAAGGCTGAAAAGCAAGACATCCAGGGTGGTTATCTCCGGTTTGCTTCCAGTTCCTCGGGTTGGAGAGGACAGGAACAGGGAGATAATGGACTTGAATGTGTGGCTGGGGAACTGGTGCAGGAAGCAAGGATTTAAATTCTTGGATCATTGGTGTATGTTTAGCAGTAAGGATAAATTATACAAGAGGGACAGGTTGCACCTTAATAGGTGGTGAACTAGCATTCTGGCAGGTAGGTTTGCCACTGCAACACCACAACTGCATTTAAACTAAATAACGAGGGGGAGGGGACAAACTGGAAGTTTAAGAAGGAAGTTAAAGGGAAAGTTCGAACAAGAGAAGTCAACAAAGACAACGCAATCAATGGAGCAGAAAACTCAAAGGATCATGGCGTAAGGTCAAGTGAAATAGGGATTTATAGGAAAGGTGAGGGGAGTAACAAATTAAAAATATTATATATGAATGCACGAAGCATTAGAAATAAGGTGGATGAGCTTGAGACTCATTAGGAAATTGTCAGTTACAATGTTGTAGGGATAACGGAGACGTGGCTTCAAGTGGACAGGGCCTGGGAAATGAATATTCAATGCCTTACGTGCTATCATAAGGACAGACTGACGGGCAGAGGGGGTGAGTGGCCCTGTTGGTAAGGAATGATATTCAGTCCCTTGCGCGGGGAGACCCAGAATCAGGGGATGTAGAGTCAGTATGGATAGAGCTTAGAAATTCTAAGGGTAGAAAAACTCTAATGGGAGTTATCTACAGGCCCCTAAACAGTAGCCTGGATGTAGTGTGTAAGTTGAATAAGGATCTGAAATTGGCCTGTCGCAAAGATATTACTACAGTTGTTATGGGGGATTTCAATATGCAGGTAGACTGGGAGAATCAGGATGGTACTGGACACCAAGAAAGGGAGTTTGTGGAGTGCCTTTGAGATGGATTCTCAGACCAGCTTGTACTGGAGCCTACCAGGGAGAAAGCAATTCTGGATCTGGTGTTGTGCAACGAACCGGATTTGATCAGGGACCTCGAAGTAAAGGAGCCATTAGGAGGTAGTGACCACAGTACAATAAACTTTAATCTGCAGTTTGAAAGGGAGAGGGTGGAATCGGAAGTGACAATATTTCAGTTGAATAAGGGGAGCTATGGAGCTAGGAGGGAGGAGCTGGCCAATGTTCAATGGTGCAATACCTTAGCAGGGATGGCAGTGGAGGAACAATGGCGGATATTTCTGTGTATAATGCAGAAGATGCAGGATCAGTTCATTCCAAAAAGGAAGAAAGATCCTAAGGGGAGGCAGGGGTGGCCGTGGCGACAAGGCAAGTTAAGGACCACATAAAGACAAAAGGGAAAAAGTATAACATAGCAAAGATGAGTGGGAAATCGGAGGACTGGGAAGCTTTTAAAGAACAACAGAGGATAACTAAAAAGGAAATACGCAAAGAAAAAAATAAGGTACGAAGGTAAACTGGCCAAAAATATAAAGGAGGATAGTAAAAGCTTTTTTAGGTATGTGAAAAGAAAAAAAAGGTTGAGACTAAAATTGGGCCTTTGAAGACAGAAACGGGTGAATTTATTACAGGGAACAAAGAAATGGCAGAAGAGTTGAATTGATAGTTTAGATCTGTCTTCACTGGGGAAGACATGAGCAATCTCCCAGATGTAATAGTGGCTGAAGGACCTGAATTGAAGGGAATTTATATTAGGCAGGAAATGGTGTTAGAGAGACTTTGGTCTGAAGGCTGATAAGTCCCCGGGACCTGATGGTCTGCATCCCAGGGTACTGAAGGAAGTGGCTATTTGTATCATCGATAGTCACAGGTGAGGTGCCGAAAGACTGGAGGTTAGAAAAAGTGGTGTCACTGTTTAAGAAGGGTGGTAAAGACAAGCCAGGGAACTATAGACCGGTTAGCCTGACCTCGGTGGTGGGAAAGTTGTTGGAGGGAATCCTGAGGATGTACATGTATTTGGACAGGCAAAGACTGATTCGGGATAGTTAACATGGCTTTGTGCGTGGCAAATCATGTCTCACAAAATTGATTGAGTTTTTTGAAGAAGTAACAAAGAAGATTGATGAGGGCAGAGCAGTAGATGTGATCAATATGGACTTTAGTAAGGCGTTTGACAAGATTCCCCATGGGAGACTGTTTAGCAAGGTTCGATCTCATGGAATACAGGGAGAACTAGCCATTTGGATACAGAACTGGCTCAAAGGTAGAAGACAGAGGGTGGTGCTGGAGCGTTGTTTTTCAGACTGGAGGCCTGTGACCAGTGGAGTGCCACAAGGATCGGTGTTGGGCCCTCTACTTTTTGTCATTTACATAAATGATTTGGATGCGAGCATAAGAGATACAGTTAGTAAGTTTGCAGATGACACCAAAATTGGAGGTGTAGTGGACAGCGAAGAAGGTTACCTCAGATTACAACAGGATCTTGACCAGATGGGCCAATGGGCTGAGAAGTGGCAGATGGAGTTTAATTCAGATAAATGCGAGGTGCTGCATTTTGGGAAAGCAAATCTTAGCAGGACTTATACACTTAATGGTAAGGTCCGAGGGAGTGTTGTTGAACAAAGAGACCTTGGAGTACAGGTTCATAGCTCCTTGAAAGTGGAGTCGCAGATAGATAGGATAGTGAAGAAGGCGTTTGGTATGCTTTCCTTTATTGGTCAGAGTATTGAGTACAGGAATTGGGAGGTCATGTTGCGGCTGTACAGGACATTGGTCAGGCCACTGTTGGAATATTGCGTGCAATTCTGGTCTCCTTCCTATCGGAAAGATGTTGTGAACTTGAAAGAGTTAAGAAAACATTTACATGAAAATTGCCAGGGTTGGAGGATTTGAGCTGTAGGCAGAGGCTGAACAGACTGGGGCTCTTTTCCCTGGAGCGTCGGAGGCTGAGGGGTGACCTTATAGAGTTTTACAAAATAATGAGGGGCATGGATCAGATAAATAGACAAAGTCTTTTCCCTGGGGTCGGGGAGTCCAGAACTAGAGGGCATAGGTTTAGGGTGAGAGGGGAAAGATGTAAAAGAGACCTAAGGGCAACATTTGCACACAGAGGGTGGTACGTGTATGGAATGAGCTGCCAGAGGAAGTGGTGAAGGCTGGTACTATTGCAGCATTTAATAGGCATTTGGATGGATATATGAATAGGAAGGATCTGGAGGGATATGGGCCGGGTGCTGGCAGGTGGGACTAGATTGGGTTGGGATATCTGGTCGGCATGGTTGGGTTGAACCGAAGGGTCTGTTTCCATGCTGTACATCTCTATGACTCACTGACAGTGGAGGCACTTAGATGGGTATATGAATAGGAAGGGTTTGGAGGGATATGGGCCGGGTGCTGGCAGGTGGGACTAGATTGGGTTAGGATATCTTGTCGGCATGGACGGGTTGAACCGAAGGGTCTGTTTCCACGCTGTACATCTCTATGACTCTATGGCTCTAGAAATCGTGGATGCATTGGTGATCATTTACCAATGTTCTATAGATTCAGGATCAGTTCCTGCGGATCGGAGGGTGGCTAATGTTGTCCCACGTTTTAAGAATGCTCTGGAATGTATGGAATGCTCTGCCCCAGGGGGCTTCGGAGGCCAAGTTTCTGGGTACTTTTAAGAAAGAGTTGGAAAGAGCTCTTAAGTATAGTGGAATCAAAGGTTATGGGGATAAGGCAGGAACAGGATACTGATTGAGGATGATCAGCCATGATCACAATGAATGGTGGTGCTGGTTCGAAGGGCAGAATGGCCTACTCCTGCACCTATTGTCTATTGACTCTATCTATTCCACTCATTATTTTGTATACCTTGATCATGAGATAGTTTTGGCAAATCGATTTAAGGATAATCCAAAGGGTTTTGTGAAATACATTAAGGACAAAAGGGTAACTTGGGAGAGAATAGGGACCCTCAAAGAGTATCAAGGCAGCCCATGTGTGGAGCCGCAGGAGATGGGGAAGACACTAAACGAGTATTTTGCATCAGTGTTTACAGTGGAGAAAGACATGGAAAATATAGAATGTAGGGAAATAGATGGTGACATCTTGAAAAATGTCCATATTACAGAGGAGGAGGTGCTGGATGTCTTGAAACGCACAATATGTATAAATCCCCAGTACCTGATCAGGTGGACCCTGGAACTTTGTGGGAAGCTAGGGAACTGATTGCTGGGTCCCTTGCTGAGATATTTGTATCATTGATAGTCACAGGTGAGGTGCTGAAGGACTGGAGGTTGACTAACCTGGTGCCACAGTTTAAGAAAGGTGATAAGGAAAAGCCAGGGAACTATAGACCAATGAGCCTGATGTTGGTGGTGGGCAAGTTTTTTGATGGAATCCTGAGGGACAGGATGTACATGTATTTGGAAAGGCAAGGACTGATTAGGGGTAGCCAGCATCACTTTGTGTGTGGGAAATCATGACTCATGAACTTGATTGAGTTTTTTGAAGAAGTAACAAAGAGGATTGATGAGGGCAGAGCAGTGGACATGATCTGTATGGACTTCAGTAAGGCGTTTGACAAGATTCCTCATGGGAGACTAGTTAGCAAGGTAAGATCTTGTGGAATACAGGGAGAACTAGCCATTTGGATACAGAACTGACTCGAAGGTAGAAGACAGAGGGTGGTGGTGGAAGGTTGCTTTTCAGAGTGGAGGCCTGTGACCGGTGGAGTGCCACACTTTGCACCCAGCTCTATGTCAATATATTTTCTTCCAAGAGCTCCTCTTCAAATTTTCCCAAGGTCTATTTTTAGGTTTTCATTCTCATGTACTGATTTATTAGGTGATGCAGTCACATTGCAACAAAACGTTTTGCATTAGAGTTGACTTATGGGATATTCTGACTCTCGTAGAAGCAGAAACAGGAGAACTAATCAACTATCAACACTCTTTAACATTAAGCCACATCATACAAGAAAACATTACTTTCCTAGATATCAATCTGAATTGGCACAAGGCAGCAGGAATAAATTAACAATAAAAGCTTTGTGTTCAAAACAATTGATGGACACTTCTACACATGGAAAACTATCACCTCAGACACACCTTCTGCTGGCTTATGAGGAATTTGCAAATGCACTTTCACCATGTCGGCTCATTGCTGGAATGTTTAATTAGGTGGTTATTAACTGGAGTCACCAGAAGGGTCACCGGACCTGAAATGTTAACTTTGATTTCTCTTCACAGAAGCTGCCTGACCTGCTGAGCTTTTCCAGCAGCTTCTGTTTTTGTTTCTGATTTACAGCATCCATAGTTCTTTCAGCTTTCATTAGAAGAGTATCCACTACATATTTCCTCAAATATATAGCCCCTGACATTATGTAACATATAGCTAGAGGTTCCATATTCATTTTCAAGGAATTTATTGACTGAATTATTTCAGATTTTCCTGGTTCCAGGGTACTTGAGTATTCTATTGCCAACAGATTAAAATCTGTCCTCTCCCCTTTGAAGACATGACCTCTGCCTACTCCTTTCCAGCATTATTCTTCCAATTCTACCTTGCACCCTCTTTCTTCTCATTCACTTGCAGACTCCTTTCTGTCCTCCACCAGACAGCCTACTTCCACTCCAATCCTTATAGTCTCTTCCTTCCTTTGCATTCCTGCAACCTCCTCCTTCCTCACTGTCCCCATTCCCTGCCCCAGGCAACAGCTATCCCCGAGGCATGGACACACATTGGACAACCTTTAAGGCCTGGAGCTGCATTCAGAATCACAAAAATCTTATGGTACATGAGGAGGTCATTCAGCCTATCATTTCTCTACCAGCTTTTCAAATAAACTTCATTACCTAGTGTCAATCTTTTATATATTATTTTTATCCAGGTAATTGTGCAAAGTCCTCTTGAAAGCCATAATTGAATCTGCCACCATCAGACCTCAGGCAATGCATTTCTCACCCTAGCTACTCTCTGAGTGATTGCTTTTTCTCCTATCACCTTTTCTTCTTTTCCAAATCACTTTAAATCTATTGCCTCTCGTGCTTGATCCTTTAACAAATGGGAACAGTTTCTTCCTATCTACTCCATCTTGCCCACTCATGATTTTGAAATCCTCTATTGGGTCTCATCTTACCCTTCTGCTCCTCATGATGAACAGTCCCAATCTCTCCAATTTATCCTCATAACTGAAGTTTCCCATCCCAGGAATCATTCTTGTAAATCCTTTGTGCACTCTCTTCAATTCATTCACATCCTTCCTATAATGTGATGCACAGAGATGTACAGAATACTCCAGCTGAGTGTTTTATATAAGTTCAGTCTCGCTTCCTTTGCTGTTATACACTGTGACCCAATTAGTCAAGCCAACGATACTGTTTTCTTTACTTATGGCTCTCTGCCTGTCTTGCCACTTTCAATAATTTGTGCACATATACACCCAAGTCTTTCTACTCCTACATCACCTTTAGCATTGTACACCCTATTTTATGATATCTTTTAATGTTATTACTGCTAAAATGATTCACCTCACACTTCTCTGCATTGAACCACATTTGCCATCTAGATCTAGTTGTTCACTTGATGACCTTCTAAACTGCAGAACAGCAGAAAATTCTCCAGGGTTCCACCACTGTTTTATATAATTGAAGCAAGGCTTATTTCTTCCCAAACTCAAATCATTTTGCAATAAAAGCTGACACATCATTTCCCTTCCAAATAGCTTGTTGCAAATAGCTTACAAGGATGCCTGGATCTCTTTGGATATCAACACTTTCCAATTTCTCAATTAAGAAATAGTCTATATTTTTGTCCCTCCTGAGGTGGATAAACTCACACTTACCCACATTGTATTCGAAATGCCATACTTTTGCCCACTTATTAGTTTATCTAACATCCTGGAAGTCTTAGCGAGTTTTGAGAAGATTTGTAGCTCAGGTTGAGGTTCTGGATGTAGGTTTGCTCACTGAGCTGAAAGGTTCGTTTTCAGACATTTTGTCACCATACTAGGTAACATCTTCAGTGAGCTTCCAGATGAAGAACTGATGGTGTAGCCCGCTTTCTATTTATGTGTTTAGGTTTCCTTGGGTTAGTGTCATCATTTCCTCTTGTGACATCATTTCTTCTTTTTCTCAGAGGCTGGTAAATGAGATCCAAGTCAATGTGTTTGTTGATAGAGTTCCAGTTGGAATGCCATGCTTCTAGGAATTCTCGGGCATGTCTCTGTTTGGCTTGTCCGAAGAAGGATGTGTTGTCCAGTTGAAGTGGTGGTCCTTCCTCATCCGTATGTGAGGATATTAGTGAGAGAGGGTCATGTTGTTTTGTGGCTAGTTGATGTTCATGTATCCTGGTGGCTAGTTTTCTGCCTGTTTGTCCAATGTAGTGTTTGTTACAGTCCTTGCAAGGTATTTTGTAAATGACATTAGTTTTGCTTGTTGTCTGTATAGGGTCTTTCAAGTTCATTAGCTGCTGTTTTAGTGTGTTGGTGGGTTTGTGGGCTACCATGATGCCAAAGGGATCTTTACATACAGATAAGGAAGGACATCACTTCGACTGGGACAACACATCCATCCTTGGACAATCCAAACAGAGACATGGATGAGAATTCCTAGAAGCATGGCATTCCAACCGGAGGAAATGATGTCACCAGAGGAAATGACATCACCAATGCAAGGAAACTCAAACACATAAATAGAAAGTGGGCTACATGCACCAGTGCTTCATCCGGAAGCTCACTGAAGATGTTATCTAGTGTAGTGACAAAACATCTGGAAATGAGAATTCCAGCTCAGCAAGCAAACCTATATCCAGATCCTGGGAGTCTGTTTGCATCCTCCTCACAATCCACATTCCCACCAAGTTTTAAATTTATCTTACAGTTGGAAATATTACGTTTGGTCATCATATTGAAATCTTAAATATAGATTGTGAATACCAGAGGCCCAAATATAACAGTATGAGATGTGCTGTTCTGGTGTTAAGATACCTGTTTTACCTGAAATCATTGTCTTTAGAAAGGCAGAAATGTGGTGTCTTCAGTCCATTGTCTGTGTGTATAGAATAAACACTAACATCAGTAAGCTCTGAATCTATGTGTTCAGGTTTATGACATTGTAGCCATACAAATAGTTAGTGTTATAATTAAACTTCAAGAGCTTTATCTTAACATTAAAACAAACTCTGTTATAATGTTATGTGAGCTAACATATAAGAAAACCACAATCCACATAATTCCTCATAGGTTCTGTCCACCTCACCTATACAGAGACAGCCTTGCTCTGACTGTTCACTGAGAAGTGGTATTGCCGAAGTCCTGGACCTGTGAGGATATAGTCCTCAATAAACTACCTGCATCCCTTGCCCAGACCCTAAAATTTAGGTAAGCTAGGTAACTGACATTGATAATTAAATAACAACAATGGTAATACAGCAGATGTACTTCATATGGATTTTCAAATAAATCTTTGATAAGGTGACCCATGATAGACTAATAAATAAATAAAAAGATAGAGTTAGTGGACTTGAAGCAGAATAGATTTATACCAGACTTCAAGGCATAAAGCAGAAAGTGGGAATAAAGGGTGGCTTTTCAGAGTGGCAGTTGATACAGATTGGTATTCTCCAAGAATCATTGTTGGTCATAATTTACATTAATGATTTAAACTTAAAAAAAACTTTAGACATTAATAAAAATGCAGAAGAATGGGCAAGTAATTGGCAAATTAAGTTCAACACAGATAAATGTGAGAAAATACATTTTGATCAGAAAAATAGGGACAGTGCAAATCTAAGTGGTGTAGAGGAGCATAAGGATCCCACAATACAAATGCACAAATCAGTAAAAATTAAACCACAGTGTTGCAAGATAAAAACAATGCAAACCAAGAACTGTACTCTATTACTTGAGGGATAGAATTTCAAAGAAGGGAAGTTATGTCAACCTTGTATCGAACCATGATTAGACCACTCTGCAGGCAATTGTGGGTATTGAAAAGGTAAAGTTGATATCACGGTCCTGCACTCTCACTGGGGAGAGATGACTGGTGACGCCTTAACCTGAGTGTCACAATGCCTCAGGCAAGGGGAGAGGTTCAGAACTTCAGCAGGTTCAGGATTTGAACCCGCACTAAAGTAAAACAAAGAACTGCAGATGCTGGAGATCTGAAGCAACTAAAAAAAAGAAACTTCTGGAGAAATTCAGCAGGTCTGCCAGCATCTGTGAAGAGAAAACAATTCACATTTCAAGTCCAGTACATTGTTGGTATCACGCTGCGTCACAAATCAGCATTCCAGCCAACTGAGCTAACTGAGAGGATAGAGACATACTTGTGATGGGGTAGAGAAGATTTATGAAGAGAAGACTCAAATTGCTTGAGCGTACATTTCAAGAAATTATTATGTCTATTCTATCTTGAAAAGAGAAGTTTGGGGGTTACTGAATAGCGGTCTTTAAAATGAAGAAATGTGTTGATAGAGTGGATGTAGATGGAGTGTTTCCTCTATTTGGCAAGAGGAAGATTTAGAAGCCATCAACACAAGATAATCACCAAGAACTCCAATGAGGTATTCAGAAATATCATCTTCATTCATTGAATGGTGAGAATGTGGAGGTTACCACCACAGAGAACAGTTAAGTAAATAGTATAGATGCAGTTACGAGGATATTGGACAAGAATTTGAGGGAGGAGAGGATAGATGGTAATTTGGAATTAGTTGTCATCTGTGATGAATCGTAAAACATCAGTCTTTATTAAAGGTTATAAAGCTTTAAGGGCACCAATTCACATAAAGCTTAGAACAGTTCAAGGATGCAGATCTTCATGAACTACCACAGCCAGTATTGGGATTAAACACATGCTGTTGGCATCATTCTGCACTACATTCTAACTAACTAAGTTAACTGAGCACCTCCAAATACTGTTATGATTATAGATTTACATTAGGAAAGATGGGAGGTGGCTCAAGTGAAGCATAAATGCTGGCATTGATTAATGGAACCAAATAAGTTGTTCCTGTGCAGCATATGCTTGTAGTTCTGTGTAGACAGTTCCCCGAGTGCTGGACTGTATTTTCCATGGGCAGAGAAAATTCAGTCGTCAGAAAGTAAAATGATAGGCCATGCATGGGACTGCACAATTGTTATTGTCTGGTAACTGTCGAGGTGTTCTGCTGAATATACATCTGCACATGCAGGAAAATAATCTAATATTATGAATGGGTCTCTAATAGTCACAAAAGCGGAATACTGATATTGAAAGTAATGAACATCTGATGTTGCATCAGAGCAAGATGCAGTTTATTTTCTTGCAAACCTGCAACAATTAAAAATCAAAACTTACAAAAAAGAATATGTACAATGATAAATTTCATTTTAGAACTTTGTAGCAGCATTGCACAGTCTCATCCATGGATCAGAGGGTAGCAGTCTTACAGTTTGAGTTGGATAATTTTAGCTTTGAAACCCATTCCAAAGGATTAGATCGCAAAATCTAGTCTGACACTTGATTGTAATACTGAGGGAGTGCTGTGGTATTGGACATGCTGGCTTTCAGGTAAGCCTTTCCTGATCAAATTCTGGATTAGTGGTGCTGGAAAAGCACAGCAGTTCAGGCAGCATCCGAGGAGCAGTAAAATCGACGTTTCGGGCAAAAGCCTTTCATCAGGAATACAGGCAGAGTGCCTGAAGGGTAGAGAGATAAATGAGAGGAGGGTGGGGGTGGGGAGAAAGTAGCATAGAGTACAATAGGTGAGTGGGAGTGGGGGTGGGGATGAAGGTGATAGGTGAGGGGGGGGGAAGGTAGCAAAGAGTACAATGGCTGGATGGAGGTGGGATGAAGGTGATAGGTCAGAGAGGAGGGTGGAGTGGATAGGTGGAAAGGAAGATAGGCAGGTAGGACAAGTCATGGGGACAGTGCTGAGCTGGAAGTTTGGAACTAGGGTGAGGTGGGGGAAGGGGAAATGAGGAAACTGATGAAGTCCACATTGATGCTCTGGGGTTGAAGTGTTCCGAGGTGGAAGATGAGGCGTTCTTCCTCCAGGCATCTGGTGGTGAGGGAGCGGCGGTGAAGGAGGCCCAGGACCTCCATATCCTCGGCAGTGTGGGAGGGAGAGTTGAAATGTTGGGCCACAGAGTGGTGTGGTTGATTGGTGCAGGTGTCCCAGATATGTTCCCTAAAGCGCTCTGCTAGGAGGCGTCCAGTCTCCCCAATGTAGAGGAGACTGCATTGCGAGCAACGGATACAATAAATGATATTGGTGGATGTGCAGGTAAAACTTTGGATGTGGAAGGCTCCTTTAGGGTCTTGGATGGAGGTGAGGGAGGAGGTGTGGGCGCAGGTTTTGCAATTCCTGCGGTGGCAGGGGAAGGTGCCACGACGGGAGTGTGGGTTGTCGGGGTGCGTGGACCTGACCAGGTAGTCACGGAAGGAACGGTCTTTGCGGAAGGAACGGTCTTTGTGGAAGGCGGAAAGAGGTGGGGAGGGAAATATATCCCTGGTAGTGGGGTCTGTTTGGAGGTGGCAGAAATGTCAGTGGATGATTTGATTTAATCGAAGGTGGGTAGGGTGGAAGGTGAACTCCAGGGTGGTTCTGTCCTTGTTACGGTTGGAGGGGTGTGGTCTGAGGGCGGAGGTGCGGGATGTGGACGAGATGCTTTGGAGAGCATCTTTAACTACGTGGAAAGGGAAATTGCGGTCTCTAAAGAAGGAGGCCATCTGGTGTGTTCTATGGTGAAACTGGTCCTCCTAGGAGCAGATACGGCAGAAGCGGAGGAATTGGGAATACGGGATGGCATTTTTGCAGGAGGTACGGTGGGAAGAGGTGTAATCCAGGTAGCTGTGGGAGTCGGTGGGTTTGTAAAAAATGTCGGTGTCAAGTCGGTCGTCTTTAATGGAGATGGAGAGGTCCAGAAAGGGGAAGGATGGTCCAGGTGAATTTAAGGTCAGGGTGGAATGTGTTGGTGAAATTGATGAATTTCTCAACCTCCTCGCGGGAGCATGAGGTGGCGCCAATGCAGTCATCAATGTAGCGGAGGAAGGGCTGGGGAGTGGTGCTGGTGTAACTATGGAAGATGGACTGTTCTACGTAGCCAACAGGCATAGCTAGGGCCCATATGGGTGCCCATGGCTACCCCTTGGTTTGGAGGAAGTGGGAGAATTCGAAGGAGAAATTGTTAAGGGTGAGGACCAGTTCAGCCAAACGAATGAGAGTGTCGGTGAGAGTGTCCTTCTTTAGAGACCGCAATTTCCCTTCCCACTTGGTTAAAGATGCCCTCCAACGCATCTCGTCCACATCCCGCACCTCCGCCCTCAGACCCCACCCCTCCAACTGTAACAAGGATAGAATCCCCTGGTGCTCACCTTCCACTCTACCAACCTTCGCATAAACCAAATCATCTGCTGACATTTCTGCCACCTCCAAACGGACCCCACCACCAGGGATATATTTCTCTCCCCACACCTTTCCGCCTTCCGCAAAGACCGTTCCTTCCGTGACTACCTGGTCAGGTTCACGACCCCCTACAACCCACCCTCCCATCCTGGCACCTCCCCCTGCCACCGCAGGAATTACAAAACCTGCGCCCACACCTCCTCCCTCACCTCCATCCAAGACCCTAAAGGAGCCTTCCACATCCATCAAAGTTTTACCTGCACATCCACCAATATCATTTATTGTATCCGTTGCTCCCGATGCGATCTCCTCTACATTGGGGAGACTGGACGTCTCCTAGCAGAGCGCTTCAGGGAACATCTCTGGGACACCTGCACCAATAAACCACACCACTCTGTGGCCCAACATTCAACTCCCCCTCCCACACTGCCGAGGACATGGACGTCCTGGGCCTCCTTCACCGCCGCTCCCTCACCACCCGATGCCTGGAGGAAGAACGCCTCATCTTCCGCCTCGGAACACTTCAACCCCAGGGCATCAATGTGGACTTCACCAGTTTCCTCATTTCCCCTTCCCCCACCTCACCCCAGTTCCAAACTTCCAGCTCAGCACTGTCCCCATGACTTGTCTTACCTGCCTATCTTCCTCTCCACCTATCCACTCCACCCTCCTCTCTGACCTATCACCTTCATCCCACCTCCATCCACCCATTATGCTCTTTGCTACCTTCCCCCATCCTCCTCCCTGACCTATCACCTTCATCCCCACTCCCACCCCCACTCACCTATTGTACTCTATGCTACTTTCTCTCCACCCCCACACTCCTCTCATTTATCTCTCCACCCTTCAGGCACTCTGCCTGTATTCCTGATGAAGGGCTCTTGCCTGAAACGGCGATTTTACTGCTCCTCGGATGCTGCCTGAACTGCTGAGCTTTTCCAGTACCACTAATCCAGAATCTGGTTTCCAGCATCTGCAGTCATTGTTTTTACCTTTCCTGATCACATTCCTCGTCACATTCCTGATTAAGGGCTTATGCCCAAAATATTGATTCTCCTGCTCCTCTGATGTTGCCTGCCCTGCTGTGTTTTTCCAGCACTACGCGTTTCGACTCTGATCTCCAACATCTGCAATCCTCACTTTGTCCTATGTAAGTCTTTCTATCAAGACCTTGCCTCCCCTTTAAAGTGGACAAAAAAATGATCCTACCTTACTATTTCAAAGAAGAGCAGGAAATATTTATCTGGTGTCCCAGCCAATATTTATCACACCACAAAGAGCATAAAAACGAATTTTTCAATCATTATTGCATTGGTGTTTGTGGAAGTAAGTGTGTAAATTTTCCACATCTTCCCCTTACATTATGACAATGTCTACATGTCAAAAAAAAACCTTATTGGTTTTAAAGTAACTTGGGATGTCCTGCGGTCATGAACAGAACTTTATAAATGCAAGTTCTTTATTTACTTCACATTTAAAGGGTGTACAGCAACAGCCCTGTTTGTATACTATATGCGCCATGTTTAATACAATAATGCACTGATACAGGGCAGCAATAACCATATGTTCGGACTTCTTTCAGATTGTTTCTATTTTCATTATGGCAAATTGAACAGAGGTAGATGGATGAGGTTCACTATTGTGTCTGACCTAATATCTGGCTCTAGCTAAACACAGAAGCTGATGGAACCCAATAAACTGAATTTAACTTCTATATTTATTTTCTGAAAACCTATTTGCAGGTAATAAACAACTCCAAATCCTTCAGAGAGATTTACAGTCTTATTTAAAAAAAAGCGAAGCCCTTCAGGCCCTTATTACACAGTAAAGCTTCATTCACAAAGCTTCTTTAAAAGCACAAATTATTTGTGCAGCTGTGGGATGGTATTAAAAAAAACCCAGCTGTACAGGATTTAATACCTACTCAGTAATAGTATTTGTTTATATTTTAAAATCTGGTATTAATTTTGTAAATCTTATTCAAGCATACAAAGATCATAGTGAATGGAAAATTCCCTCCGAACTGAAGCAATATAGAGCTTTATTGAGACTGAGGATGAAGCATGTTACTGGGTATGTGTAGAGACTGTGCTATTCATCTACAGCTTGATTGGATTCAAAGTAAAAAGATGCTGCATTTTCCCACATTCAAAACCTTCAGGACACTTGTTGTAATTTATAATGTTATGCCTGTAAATCTATCTCATTTTCTTATGTGGCCTTCCATGTAGTTTCTTACTGATTTTGAAATTTCCTTCTCTTAGAGGTGTTGACTCCCTTATTGGGGTACATAGTTGCCAGCTGGCTAGTAGCCACTATTCATGTATTCGTGTTCACTTTACAGTGAGTATCAGTAAGCTAGCTCAGAACATAAAAACCACCACTTCACCCAACATCCGCAACTCCGATATCTAGGATCCAGCTGAGAGGAAGGATAGTCAGCCTCTGGCAAGAATACTGATTAACTAGCCAATGACTATGCCCAGAACCGCAATCAACGGCGGCTTCTTTCCATTAAATGGGCTCCTCACTGGAGACGGCAAAGAGAAGAACATAGAACATAGAAAAATACAGCGCAGTACAGGCCCTTTGGCCCTCGATGTTGCGCCGATCCAAGCCCACCTAACCTACATTAGCCCACTATCCTCCATATGCCTATCCAATGCCCATTTAAATGCCCATAAAGAGGGAGAGTCCACCACTGCTACTGGCAGGGCATTCCATGAACTCACGACTTGCTGAGTAAAGTATCTACCCCTAACATCTGTCCTATATCTACCCCCCCTTAATTTAAAGCTATGCCCCCTCGTAATAGCTGACTCCATACGTGGAAAAAGGTTCTCATGGTCAACCCTATCTAAACCCCTAATCATCTTGTACACCTCTAACAAGTCACCCCTAAACCTTCTTTTCTCCAATGAAAACAGCTCCAAGTGCCTCAGCCTTTCCTCATACGATCTTCCTACCATACCAGGCAACATCCTGGTAAACCTCCTCTGCACCCGTTCCAGTGCCTCCACATCCTTCCTATAGTATGGCGACCAAAACTGCACACAATACTCCAGATGCGGCCGCACCAGAGTCTTATACAACTGCAACATGACCTCAGGGCTCCGGAACTCAATTCCTCTACCAATAAAAGCCAGTACGCCATATGCCTTCTTCACCGCACTATTTACCTGGGTGGCAACTTTCAGAGATCTGTGTACATGGACACCAAGATCGCTCTGCTCATCCACACTACCAAGTATCCGACCATTAGCCCAGTACCCCATCTTTTTGTTACTCTTACCAAAGTGAATCACCTCACACTTGCCTACATTGAACTCCATTTACCACCTTTCTGCCCAGCTCTGCAACTTATCTATATCCCGCTGTAACCTGACACATCCTTCCTCACTGTCAACAACTCCACCGACTTTCGTATCATCCGCAAACTTGCTCACCCAACCTTCTAGCCCCTCCTCCAGGTCATTTATAAAAATGACAAACAGCAATGGTCCCAAAACAGATCCTTGCGGAACACCGCTAGTAACTGCACTCCAAGATGAACCTTTACCATCAACTACTACCCTCTGTCTTCTTCTAGCCAGCCAATTCCTAATCCAAACCTCCAACTCACCCTCAATGCCATACCTCTGTATTTTTTGCAGTAGCCTACCATGGGGAACCTTATCAAACGCCTTACTAAAATCCATATACACCACATCTACCACTTTACCCTCGTCTACCTCCTTAGTCACCTTCTCAAAGAATTCAATAAGGTTTGTGAGGCACGACCTGCCCTTCACAAAACCATGCTGACTATCCTTGATCACATTATTCCTATCCAGATTCTCTCTAAGACTTTGCCCACAACAGAAGTGAGACTCACCGGCCTAAGGTTACTAGGGTTATCCCTACTCCCCTTCTTGAACAAGGGAGCCACAATTGCTATCCTCCAGTCTACTGGCACTATTCCTGTAGACAACAAAGACATAAAAATCAAGGCCAATGGCTCTGCAATCTCCTCCCTTGCTTCCCAGAGAATCCTAGGATAAATGCTATCAGGCCCAGGGGACTTATCTATTTTCACCCTTTCCAGAATTTCCAACACCTCTTCCCTACATACCTCAAAGTCGTCCATTCTAATTAATTGTGACTCAATATTCACATCGGCAACAATGTCCTGTTCCTGAGTGAATACTGACGAAAAGTATTCATTCAGTGTCTCCCCAATCTCTTCAGCCTCCACACGCAACTTCTCACTACTATCCTTGACTGGACCTATTCCTACCCTAGTCATTCTTTTATTCCTGACATACCTATAGAAAGCCTCTGGGTTTTCCCAAATCCTACCAACTAAGGACTTTTCATGTCCCCTCCTTGCTGCTCTTAGCTCTCTCTTCAGGTCCTTCCTGGCTACCTTATAACTCTCAATCGCCCCAATTGAACCTTCACGCCTCATCTTTACATAGGCCACCCTCTTCCCTTTAACAAGGGATTCCAATTCCTTATTAAACCACGGCTCCCTCACAGCTCAATGTCCGTGAGACTCTTTCTTGAAAGTGCCAGAAAAGACTTGAATTTAAGCTGGCATCTTCTTGTCTGGGGAAATGTACACTAATGATTTAACATGATTTATTGCAGGGCACCTCATTCATCTTTTTAAAGAGCTTGTAACATTTTAACAGTGCTAACAGTGATATAGTAACTTCTAAACATAAATGTTCAACAATCTTAAGTAGTCCACTTCTGACTTATAAGTGTTGTTTTCCTACTTTAATGTTCCTATAATGAAGCACGACTGGGTCAAGGATAATTTACCATGAGAAATAATAACACTTCAAGTACAGTAAATTGGCACCCAGCCCATGGAGAAGTCCTGAACTGACAGCAAAGGGCTTGAGTTAAAGACTCAAATCTCCTCATCAATGCACGACCATGTGTGAAGCCTGACCAATACAGGCACCATGAGGGGAATATTAATCCCAAATACTGGTGAGTTTTAGTCAAATGGGAAGTACAATTGTGAACTTCCTCAAGCCATAGCAAAACCTTACACAACCTGATCCATTTCCAGGGAACACAGGAACAGACAACCATGCTTTTCATTCACAGCTGCTTTGGATTCAAAGAAGAAAGATGTGAGTCACACATTTAAGCATTTTTATAAATCTGTCGCTTCAGGATCTCTTTGCTGTTCCTCTTTTGGTGGTAACTGACTGACTGATGTTAATATTCTCCATTAGGCTCTTTGGCTTCAGACTTCTCTCCTTCAGTGAGCATTATTGTTTAATTCCACAATGTAACAATGATGAGAATTCCAGTGGGACACAGGAGCAGGACTGGACATTTACAGCTTTAAGGACTTCACAGCCTTAAGATTGATACATGCAGCCAATTGGAGTCTGCAGCAGCTGAACAGTCAAAGAGGCTGCAGACAAAAGATCAACAAGGGAGAAACAGCTCTCAATGGCAAATTTCACTTCAGTCTTGGTAAGGGAACCACAGAAAGAATGCTAGTCCCATCTGACACTTATAGATTCCTTTGGCAAATGAGAAATAGTCCTGATTAAAGGTTCTACTAGGAAGTGTAAAGGCATTGGAGTTCCTAACTAAAGTCTTAAATGTCTGTTGGGCCAGGGAAAACTTTGTATTAAAGGCATAGAAGGAGTTAAAAGGGATGGACCATAAGAGAAAAGTGCTTACAGCCGACTACGTACTTTGGTACTGTAGCAGTTAGACATCACTTGGCATGACTGGTATCGCTTGGTACCTATATTGTCACAAAATCATAATTAAAGCAACAATGGGACAATTTAAAAGCCTAAAACCAACAGAAAAACATAATAAGGGGACTGTAGATGCTGTGATAACATTTTTGAAAGAGGTAGACTTAGCAGGAGAATTCAGCATCCAAGAATTTCCATGGACATTAGTGATCTTTATAAATTAGTAGAAAACTGTAATGATAGAACTTTAATATCAGAATTCATAAGAGGCAGAATTGTTATTGGAATTACTGGTGCATGTTTGTCAGATTTAGTATCGACCAAATAACATTTGACTTTGGAAGAAGGTCGTTATATCATGCCAGAAGCAGAAAACAGGGAGAATCACAGCCACCCACCAATCACCATCTATACCTAGCCTAGCGTGCAGACCAGTGTTCCCTTGAATTCTCTTCCCAGCTGCATGGGTCTCCAAGGTGTAGGTGTGGCAGCCACTTCCAGAGCCAGCAGTCAATGCCACGATTGGCGAGCCAATGCTGATCACTGTGCGATGAACCTGGGAGCAGCTTAGAGGAAGCATTAATGGAGTTTTCCAGATATATATCCAAGGATGTGCAAGTTCGGTGGATCAGCCATGGGAAATGCGGGGCGGGGAGCGGTTTACATGGTTAGTGGTAGGGGGATGAGTCTGGATGGGATGCTGTTCAGAGGGTCAGTGTGAAGTTGATGGGCTGAATGGCCTGCTTCCACATTGTCAGGCTTCTGTGATTCTATGGAAGTGCCCAAGTTGGGGTTCAATGTCATTCATCTCCCATCTGATCCCTGTACTGGGGTTTCTCTTTGCTCTGCTGCACCGTCATCAATTTTGAATTGGATTGAAAGGGATTACCATTTTGAGACACCCGCGTGATTATTGATCTGCTTCAGCAGTGGAACTGCTAGACCTGCTGGGCCTCTGAGTGTGCTCCTTATATTGAGAATCCACAAGCATTCCAGTAATAGATCAGCTGAGTGTGGAGCAGGACAAGTATAAGGCTGCCTCTGGAAGATCATGCCTGTAGACTCACTGAGGGATGATGTGGGGCCTGGAAGCCCTGAGGAAAACTAGGCCCGTATTTTCTAGTAATATTAAGGCCACTCATGAAATATAACCCATCACAGCTGCATCAGTCCTTTTTCTGCAGCCTCCATGAGGTTGTAAATACTTTTAAGATGTGTCTGTTCTTGGTTAGTGTTTACCTTGGCTTCCTTATTTTTCACAAAGGCTGTTAAATAGTCGACCATGTTGAAAATCCATCTTGGCTTTCACACACACATTGCTCAAGATGCTAATATTTTTCCAGCTGAGTGAGGCGATTATATCACTGTCCATCTCTATCGATTGTCATAAGTGTAAATCTCATTATTGGTTGGCAGCTTTCGTATAAAGCACCAAGGATAAAGGTCAAATCCAATCAAGATCATCCTTTACACCTTGAAATCTGTTTATTGTGAGGCCAATATCCTGATTGACAGTACTTTTATTGGCACTGTTTGATGTTAATTGGATACATTGGATTTACCTCAAGTTAAATGAATCCTTCCTCCTTAGTATAGTCACTTTAGAGTTGGATCGATAATACTCTGACGCAGCAGCTCATTCACTTTACTGTCCACTTGTTTGCAAAATTGAAATTTTGATGCATGGAAATGTTCCCTGCAGCAACTTTTGAATAGTAGATTAAATCCTATTAAAATAGATTGGCAAGCATTTTAAAATTAAGCAAAATGCAGTGCTTTTTTGGGGGGAGGGGAAGTACTGAACAGAATCATGAATGGTAACACAGCTAAGTGATGGCAGCTCATTTTGTTTTCAGATATTTACATTTTGGCATTGGCGAGATTTACAAATCATTTTAAAGAATCCTTCTTGCCCTGAGCTGTTTCCTAATCACTGAGATTGCAGGCAAACCTTTTGACAGTGTTGTTCTATTTCCTATCTAAAGGATTTTATACTTAGCTGAATGATATTGTTGACTCAGTGCCTGTTTGTGGGAAATTCTGAGCTATGGATTCATGGGGCTCAATTTTCAAGGATTAGATTAGGGGTCAGCCTGGAAGTGGGTGAATGGGAAGGGAGAGGGTATCCTGAAGTTAGGAGTGCATACTCAGCAGGCTGGACGAATGTCACATCCACACCTTGACAGTACTATGCTAGATCCAGGGTGACAGTGGAAATGGTTACCCAACTGGCCGTACTGGATAATTAGTTAAACATCTCTGGGGCTTAATATGGCATTCTCCTGATATCAGCTAGATTTTGCGTCCAAGGTCCAACCAGATCCAAGAGTTGAAGTTTTAAATTGGAGGAAGGCTAATTTTGATGTTTTTGGGCAATAACTTTCAAAAGTTATTGGAGATGGATGTTCGCAGGTAAAGAGATGGCTGGAAAATGGGAAGCCTTCAAAAATGAGATAATGAGAGTCCAGAGACAGTATGTTCCTGTTAGGGTGAAGGTCAATGCTGGTAGGTGTAGGGAATACTGGATGACCAGAGAAATTGAGGCTTTGGTTAAGAAAAAGAAAGGAGCATATGTCAGGTAGAGAGAGCAGAGATCAACTGAATCCCTCAGAGAGTATAAAGGCAGTAGGAGTAAAATCAGGAGGGCAAAAATGGGACATGAGATAGCTTTGGCAAATAAGGAGAATCCAAAGGGATTCTTCAAGTACATCAAAGACAAAAGAGTAATTAGGGAGCGAATAAAGTCCCTTAAAGATCAACAAGGCCATATACGTTTGGAATTGCAGGAGATGGGAGAGACCTAAACTAGTATTTTGCATCAGTATTAATTGTGCAGAATGATATGGAAGGTAGAGAAAGTGATGATATAAGTAGCGACATCTTGAAAAATGCCCATGCTACAAACGAGGAGGTGCTGGACATCTTAAAACATATAAAGGTTGATAAATCCCAAGGATTGGATCAGTGTACCTTTGAACTCTGTAGGAAGCTAGGGAAGTGATTGCTGGGCCCTTTGCTAAGATATTTGTATCATCAATAGTCACAGGTGAGGTGCTGGTAGGCTAGAGGTTGGTTGATGTGGTGCCACTATTTTAAAAAGGTGGTAGGGAAAAGCCAGGGAACTATAGAGCAGTGAGCCTGACATCAGTGGTAGGTAAGCTATTGAAAGGGATCCTGAGGGACAGGATTTGCATGTATTTGGAAGGCAAGGACTGTTTATGGATAGTCAACATGGCTTTGCATGTGAGAAATTGTGTCTCACTAACTTGATTCAGTTTTTTGAAGAAGTAATGAAGAGGATTGATGAGGGCAGAGTGGTGGACGTGATCTGTGTGGACTTCAGTAAGGCATTCGACAGGTTCCCCAAAGGAGACTGGTTAGCAAGGTTAGATCACATGGAACATAGGGAGAACTTGCCACTTGGTTACAGAACTGACTTGAAGGTAAAAGACTGAGTATGGCAGTGGAGGGTTGCTTTTCAGATTGGAGGCCTGTGACCAGTGGAGTGCCATAAGGATCGGTGCTGGGTTCACTACTTTTCATCATTTATATAAATGATTTGAATGTGAACATAAGAGGTATAGATAGTAGGTTTGCAGATGATACCAGAATTGGAGATGTCAGGGACAGCGAAGAAGGTTACAATGGGATCTTGATCAGATGGGCCAATGATCAAGGAATGGCAGATGGAGTTTAATTTAGATAAATGTGAGGCACTGCATTTTGGAAAGGTAAATTAAGGCAGAACTTATACACTTAATGGTAAGGTCCTTGGGATTGTTGTTGAACAAAGTGAACTTGGAGCGCAGGTTCAGAGTTCCTTGAAAGTGGTGTTGCAGGTGGATAAGTTAGTGAAGAAGGTATTTGGTATGCTTGCCTTTATTTTTCAGAGCATTGAGTATAGGAGTTGGGAGGTCATGTTGCAGCTGTACAGGATATTAGTTTGGCCAATATTGGAATACTGCATGAAATTCTGGTCTCCCAGCTATAGGAAGGATGTTGTGAAACTTGAAAGGGTTCAGAAAAGATTTACAAACATGTTGCCAGGTTGGAGGGTTTGAGCTATAGGGAGAGGCTGAATAAACTAGGGCTATTTTCCCTGGAGCTTCGGAGGCTGAGGGGCGATCTTTAAGAGGTTTATAAAATCATGAGGGGGCATTGATAGGGTAAATAGATAAGGTCTTTTCCCTGGGATGAGGAAGTCCATAACTAGAGGGCATAGGTTTAAGGTGAGAGGGGAAAGATTTAAAAGGGTTCTAAAGGGCAACTTTTTCATGCAGAGGGTGGTGCATGTATGGAATGAGCTGCTGATGAAGTAGTTGAGGCTGGTACAATTACAGCATTTAAAAGGCGTCTGGATGTGTATATAAATAGGAAGGGTTTAGAGGGATACGGGCCAAGTGCTGGCAAATGGGACCAGATTAATTTAGGGTATATGGTTGATATGGATGAGTTGAACTGAAATGTCTATTTCCATGCTATATATTCTATGAACTTCAGTTGCTTCAGCTGTGATCTTATCTCCATCTTAAGGTCAGAAATGGGGATGTTCGCTGATGATTGCACAATGTTCAACACCATTTGTGACGCCTCAGATACTGAAGCAGTCTATGTCTGAATGCAGCAATATCCAGGATTGGGTTGACAAGTGGCATGTTACATTTGCAATTCACAAGTGCCAGGCAATGATCATCTCCAACAATAGAGAATCTAACCATCACTCCTTTACATTCAATGCCAATATCATCGATAAAGCTCCTCCTATCAATATTCTTAGATTACCATTAACCACAAACTGAACTGGACTAGCTATATAAATACAGTGACTATAAGAACAGGTCAGATTCTGGGAATCCTGCAGTGAGTAACTCACTTCCCCAAGCTTGATTAACATTCCATCCACAATCAGTCACTCCATCCACTACCACCTTCAGTGACAGCAAAGACTCCTTAGTCAACATCTTCCAAACCTGTGACCTCATCCATCTAGAAGGATAAAGACAGCAGATATATGTGTACAGGACTACCTTCACGATCTCTTCCAAGCCACTCACAAATCAGAATAGGAAATATATCGCCGTTCCTTCAGCATTAGGAGGTCAAACTCCTGGAACTTCCTTCCTAACCGTATTGTAGGTCTGCCTCCAATGAATTGACAGCAGTGATTTAAGAAGGCAGCTCAGGCCATCTATAGATGGGCAATAAACAATGGCCCAGCCAGTGACTCTCAATGTATGAATAAAATGTTTTTTCCTGCTGTCACATTTGGTAGCCATCATGTCAGGAGGCCTTCTGTGAAATGATGGCAGCCTCTCAGTGGTAGGCCCTCAGGATAGTTAGGCGTTGATGCTAGAGAGCGCATTCAATGTGACAGGCAGTGTTCCAGAAATCAGTTGGAACCTTGTCAATGCCCATTATCATGAGACGTTCCTCTCCCGTTGATTGGCTTTAACCTTTTTGGTCCAGCAAATGTCTCCCACTAGTGACCACATGGCCAGGAATATATTTCTTCCCACCCCTCCCTATGTACATCAGCAACACTCATCTTTGACAGTGGGCATGCCTGGGGGATGGATCTAGGGGTCACAGTTTAAGGACACAGGAAGAGCTGTTTGGATTGAGATGAGGAGAAGTTTCTTCATCAGGAGAGTGGTGGGGCTGTGGATGTCCCAGTCATAGAAAGTGGCCGATGTCTAAATGTTGAATGATTTCAGAAAGGAGTTAAATATGGTTCTTGGGGCTGAAGGGTTATGAGGAGAAAGCTGGAGTAGGGTACACAGTGGGATGAGCAGCCATGATCATATTGAACAGGCTTGAAGGGCTGAATGGACTACTCCTGCTCCCAAGTTTTATGTTTCTCTATTTACAGCCCTGGGCATCCTCCTCAGAAAGCTGCCTGCTGTCATTAATTACACGTTCCTCTGGAAGTTGCCACTTAATTGCTTGCTTCTGCCAGGATTGCCCTCCGGGCTATGATATTTAAAGTTACCCAACCTGATTGTGACATCAGGATCTGTAAATGAAAATTCAGTCCATGGTCATTCGAACATGGAGCTTGGTCCAAATGCAGCTCACTTCAGAACTCCTAAAGGCAGGGTAGAAGACATTTAACTCATTATCCCGATTAAATCTGAACCCAGGTCCCAAACTGAACAGCACTAAATCATGAACTGTATACTGTCTTTTTCTTGCTTATCATTTTTATTTTGCACTTTCAAAGTGTTTTCCAACAACCTATGCCCAATACAAAAGGTAGCTTACATGGGAAGGCCACTGTAGATTATGGAAATTACAAATATTAAAGTGTGTCTCAGGTATGATAGGGAACAAAAGATCTTGCATTTATGTAGTGTCCTGCCTCTGAAAGGGATTCCTAGACAGTCAAATAATTAATTGAAATGCAATTAATGTAATGTAGAAAATATAGCAGGCAATTTGTATGTGTAAACTGCAATGAGATAAAGGCTGTTTAAAGGCTAGACATTCACCAGGATACCAGAAGGACTATCACTTTGAGTGCCATGGGATCTTTTACATCCACATAAGGAGAACAGACAACAGCCTAGTTAACATCCCATCTGAAGGACAGTTGTTCTGACTCCTTCCATCCAAGAGTCCAGCTTTTGTGTATGCTCTCAGATTTCTGCAGTGGAGTTTGACCCTGACCAATGTATGTACTGGCAATAGCACAGGATGCCCCTGAAAATTCTTTTGTTCCTTTCGGATCAGTTAAAAAAAATTACACTAACAAGGTCATGCTGATCACTAATCTCCAAAATATTGAAGTATCCACAGAAGCAATAGAATACATAACTTACATTAAACTTTGTCTTAAGACAAACTTTTTCTCAGATTCCGGGACCGCTATGTTTTTTTTACAGAAGTACATGGAGTTCAGTTTCACCAGTGGCACTCTGGAATGAAAGTTGATCTAAATGACCTGAAGAACCGAAAGGTTCAGCCACCTCGTTCTTGGGATGATGGACTTAACTTATGGAGAAGCATCAGGCGAAAGTGAGGACTGCAAATGCTGGGAATCAGAGTTGAGAGTGTGGTGCTGGAAAACGACAGCAGGTCAGGCAGCATCCGAGGAGCAGGAGAATTGATGTTTCGGGCAAAAGCCCTTCATCATTGATCAGTTTAGGCCTTTATCCACTGGAATTTCGAAACTGAGAGGTGATCTTATCAGAGCACATAAGATCCTGAAAGGATTTGATAGGATAGCTACTGGGAAGGTGTTTCCTCTTGTAATTGTGGCTAGAATTAAAGGATACAATTAAGCACAATGTGTCTCTAAGACAGAGATGAGGAAACTTGTTTTGTTAGACTGGCATTCTCTACTTCACCATTACAACAATATTTATTTAGGTTAATAATTCAGAATTTACTGACTTGACTTTCACACAGGATCCTGGGAACTATCTACTGGTAGTTTTAAACTTCCCGGGCAATAATCACAGAAACGTTAGGATTTCTGATCCTTGTTGTTGGTCGAATAGTCCATCTCCAACAATCCAGGAACTGGAAGGTCTGAGCCAACAAATCAATGCAGCTTGTGATTCCTCAGAACAAAATAACCTTCTCCTAAACATAGCTTAGAGCCATCTGTGAGAGCCTACAGCCCTACAGGGAGAACAATATTATATAACTTCCTGGTAAGTGGAGCATGAACTGTCAAGCAAATCCCACCATCTGCTCAAGTGCCGAATTAATTGTTCTGAAAAGGGTTTTATGTTGACCCATCATTTCTTGACACCTGAGTGGTAAGCATCCATAAAATGAACTACACATTGCCAAATAAGGATCTATAACTTGATTGCCAGGACAGAATTTAACTCGCCAGAACACCTTCCCCTGCACAATTACACTTGTGGATGACCTTCCATTTCTGAGACTAATTGAGGCTTTTAAGTGGACAGTTACTGTCCAGCTTCGTCCTGTAGTGATGGATTAGGAAATAACCAGGTGTAGAGGGGTTGGGACCACGGTCTCTTGCTCAAAGGCATGCAGTGCCTAACTGTGGGACCTGACATCAAGGATGGAGGGCCCAGTCTGAGATACCCTCCACTCTTCCTGTCAAACCACGTTACCTACTAGCCAGTGAACTTCTTCCAGTGACAACAGTTTCTACTAATTCTCTGGTGTGTACATTACCTGCAGCAGCTACCACTCCCAATGGTACTAATGAGTATTAGAGAACTTCCAGCAGGAATTTCCACTTTAAACTGCCCCAGCCCGCCTAAAGGTGCAACACCAGTGAGCAAACTCTCTGATGTGTTCTGAATTCGGCTGGGCCTTTCCCAATAGAGGTGATTCAGTGATCCTACCAGTTCTCCAGCTGAAAACCCATTGCTAACATTAATTTCCACACACAGAA
Source organism: Chiloscyllium plagiosum (assembly GCF_037043375.1). Lineage (NCBI taxonomy): Eukaryota > Metazoa > Chordata > Chondrichthyes > Orectolobiformes > Hemiscylliidae > Chiloscyllium > Chiloscyllium plagiosum. The sequence goes on from NW_028270150.1 coordinate 32,322,159, forward strand.
TGTAATATCGAAGGGCATACCACAAATGCAGCATGCATGCATGCACATATACACACTTATTGACACATACATACAAAGTCACAGATTATTACAAAGATTGAAGATGTCCACTTGAGAATTCAATTTGAAGTGAAGGAAAGGAGATATTACAGACTCTTTTGTGATGTGGAACAGCATGAATCCAATTTGTCATGAGTTAATGAACAACGAAGTTTCAACAGTCTATTTTAAAGGGCAAATTATTCTTCGATCTCTGTCAACAATTCCACTAAATATAAGTTGTAACCACAGTACAATTGTTGTGGTTATTGGAAGTAAGTCACCTCAGCCAGGCTCTAACATCTTGAGCTGCTTTATCAATGCCCTTCCCTCCACCATAACGTCAGAAGCACAATGTTGAGTACCATTAGCGACTCTTCAGATACTGAGGCATGAACTACTACAAACGTATGCAGAAAGACCTGAGAAACACTTAGATGAATGCAGAGTAAAGGTGCTGAGGGGTCAGACCTGGTCAAAGTAATTTGCAACATGCCCTCATTATTCAAGTCTAGCGTGTCTCACTGTGTGGGGAAGTGTGCTCAGCCTCATCTGTAGGTTGTATCACCACTGACTATTCTGAGGTCTAAGAACCTTTCTTCACTCCTTCTGTTCCCAATGTCAGTCTGTTCCACCAAGTGTTCTGCGCCCTTCCGCTAGTGAGATGTCGGTCACTGCGGATGCCTTCCTGACAGGATGAAGGCGGATGCAGGAGGAGCAGGGTCAACATTAAGATCGGGAACTATGGCAGATGCCCTTAGAGGGTGAGGAGCAACTAGCTCAGGGAAGAGGTCACTGCTACATGAAGCTAGAGGAAGCAGAATGTTTTGGTTCCAACTCCATTCCCTGGGGATGAGTGAGGTGTAGTGTTGACAGATGCTTCATATTTCCCAGGTCACTGTGCTTCGTGGCCCTGGATTTCATCCCCACAGAACTAGCATGCAGATGATGCCAATTGGGCATCAGAAAATAGCTGTTTAAGGACTGCTGGCATGACTGCTTAAGGCTTGACACAAATGGGTGGATGGGAAACATCGATAATATCGATAGGCATATCAGGCACTGGAGATCCATATTTATTTTGAAAGATTTCCCTTGACTTACACTTGAAATAAAAATCGAATGTAAGGTATAATTTTGCCCCATCGTTTAATGAGAATATCAACAGTAAACAAAATTTCATGAAACCAGAAAATGGAAATGTAGAGCAATAATGGGAAACATTGGGAGTATTCAGTGATCTGGAAGCATCAGTGCCGATAGAACCAGAGTGAAATAACTGCACAGAGGTTGGTATCCCATCACCAGGTCACAGTTTATTTACATGTACGCAGTTCACTGGCTGTGGTCAGCCAGCTCAGAGTCAGTCCCTGATTGCCCCAGCTTAACCGCCCCAATTAAGGATATCATAGTCAATAAGATCCGCGTGTTTCCAATTACCACGCTGAGGGTCATTCATCAGACCTGAAATGGCTCATTCTGTTTCAATCTTCTCAGATATTGCCAGTTCTATTATGTTTCCAGCATTGTCTTTTTAGTTTAATAGTGCCTTGACGTGAGATACGGTTACTTTTCGTTGAAGAATCAGGAGAATACCTAGGGATAAGCAGTAGAATAGATGAAAAGGGATAATTGCACTTGTCTAGGTGTGAAGAGTAATAACTGAAGAAGATAATTATGGTTTTCATTTGAAACATTTGAGGCTTAGTCCGAACATTCAAGTTCAAATCTTGCTTTTGAACACTATGCAAAGTCAAATCCTTCCAGCAGCTGGTTTCTTTAAATGCCTTCAAGGTTTGCAAGGAGAATACTTGTGATTACAAACTGCTTCATCTCAGCAAAGATCATTTTTTAATGATAGACTAAAATAAAAGGGAACCTCAGTAAGTAGCCTAGATCCACTGAGCAAATGGCACAAAACCTGAAAAGAAAATAAGAGAAATTGTATGGTAATATGTAACGTTGTGCCTAGAAACTGTGGACTTTTGCAAGTTTATATGATTCACTCTATCTCCAGCAAAATTACTCCTGTCAGCTCCTTATGCAATGGAGTTGATGTTAGATATGGAAAATACCAAGGTTCAGACCATACCACTTTCTTTCCAGGCATGACAGATGGTAGCAGAGATATAAAGAATAGTAGCAATGACACAGACTGCATATTACATTTTATAAATAGCAGTATGAATTTGAGACTCATTATAACTTTGGATCTGTCACTGGGTAGCGTAGCTGCCATTCAATCCTACATGGCATTGATATGGCAAAAAAGCTGCTGTCACTCACTGTTGAGTCTAACTGTCCATCATGCCAGGCCCTATCTGTTAGATACACTTCTGATACATTTTGATAAAGTACTGTGTCAGTCAAGCTGAAAAATGGAGTGATCCCATTAAAAGTTATTTTTGAAACATTCATCGACCCACAGAGAGACGAATGTAAATATCTTGCGCAGTTAATCAGTAGAGTCTTCCTTTGAAATGCATCCTTTCACCATGAAAATGAGAAGGAAAATTCTTTCCAAAAATTTGGTAAATTGTTTTGAGGTGTGGGAGAAATTTGAAAGTCCTCAATTTACTCAGTCTAGCTTTTTAACAAACAGTTGCAGTTGCATAGTTCATTCCAACTATGCGTTGTCATTATTGGGATTAAATAGCATGTGTGTAAACCTGTTTAGATTGATAGCCCCTTTTCTTAGTTTTGCTTTTCCCCTGATTTAGCTCACACCTTCTTGGATTACGAATTCATTGATATTTAATGTCTGCCCCCAAATCCTGACAATAGAACATGCATAAAATGAAGACAATCCTGATTATATTGCGACAGAATTGCCTCGATAATGAAACTGAATATATATTACATATGCAAAACATTCAGAACAATTGAAAGGAATTTGTTGTCATTCTTACATGGGATGTGAGTGTCACTTTTAAAGCCAGCATTTGTTGCGCACATCCAAATGCACTTGAGCTGACTAGCTCTCTGGGCCATTCAGAAGGTTAAATTAGAGTCAATAACATTTCTGTGGTCCTGAAATCACATACAGACCAAAATGAGTGAGAATGTCGGATTTTCTTCCCTCAAGGACTTTAGTGAACTAGATTTTTTAAAAAAATTACAATCAACAATAGTTACATGGTTACCATTACATTTGCTATTTTAAATTCATATGTTATTGAATCCAACTTTCACCATCTGTTAAGGTGGGATTCAAAGTCATGTCCCTCGAGAATTAGCTTTGAGCTCTCATATTATAAAAACGTAAGGCTTTCTTTGTTTTGCTTTTATGTTGATGTTTTTGGATGAGCATTAATACAAATCTGACCTTACATCTAAGAGCCAGCTGGACATCTGACTTAGAAATACACTAAAAACACAGGAAGTTCTTGCTTTTTACATTTTGTGTTGGCATAATCACAAGGTTTGTTCTGCTTATCTCAAAAAATGAAGCTAGTACTTGTGCTTATAGAACAGGTAAGACATAGAACAAAAGAGAAACACCCACTGAAGCATTAGTCTGGGCTTATATGTCCTACATTGACCATTCTTTCGGCAATTCCAAGTGAGGTTGTGAATGTATTGCTCTTGCAGTTGCGACTAATGTTGCGCTGCAGGTCACTACATATATAGTTCAGATTATCCAAAGCTTACATTATGTCAGACCTTTACAGCTAATAAGGAACAATTTTATCTCATCATGTGAACTACATACAGAGTGAGTTTCCAGCAACAAAGAGATAGCACTCTAGCTAACTGCAACATCCAATTCTCAAACTGATTTTTGGAAAGAATTATTTCTTTCTTCTTTAGAACATAATGTTTGCAGTATGTACCATTTTTAAGAAAATGGTGTTGAATTAATATGTTGAATGTAGTCATAGGAATTTGCTTTTTTGCAAAATCAAATTACTGGTCTCATAATTGCAGTAACATAGCACCAGCCTTTCCTGAATGAAGTTAGTTTTGCTAGAACAGATTCTCAACAGAGCTTTTCTGGATAAAATAATGACTTACCAGACAGTTACAGTTTGTTTTTATGACTTGTTGGCACAAAGACATTATACAGAGTTGAACAGAATTGAATGCAGCCTTTGGCTAGCTGGCTAACTTTCCAATTGCAGCTGTGATTAGTAATAGCCACTGGAATCTTGGCCAGAAAATGAGACCACATGGATTAACCACATTGTAAGTATCGCACATGAGATCACAACCACTGCATTTTAGGCATATTTTCACTGATACATATATAAATATATATATATATTGTTACCTAATCTCTTAAATAGCTGAAATGTTCAGTGATCTGCATTATAAGTATATCTGGCAAGCACTGTGATAGAGACAAAACAGAAATTGCTGGAAAATCTCAGCAGGTCTGGCAGCATCTGTGGAGAACAATCAGAGTTAACATTTCATGTCCAGTGACCTTTCTTCAGCACTCAAAATGATCTATGACAGAGAAGAAATTGCTGCTGCTGCTGCTTATGGTTGCTCCTGCCAGAAGATCTTGTGACTTGGCATGTTATGTTTATTTATCTTCCGTCATCCTCGTGTATTCACTGCAGCTCATCTGAAACCACTTTGTAACATCTGTTTTTCAACTGTACCTGGATGGTGCCCCTTCTTGTGGCTTTCCACTTTGCCTTGTAGAAAAGATCTCTATAACTTTACAGCTCTGCTCAACTTGCTGAAATATAAGCATTTTCCTTTCTGCAAGTCACTTTGCTGAGTTATTTTTCCTCTTGCAATTTCCAGTATGTCTTCATTGCTCTTAAGGTCTAATTTGATTAGCATTACATTTTCTTTCTCAGATCATTACCTATTTTCCAGCTTCTTGAGGCATTCAGGAAAGCAGACAATGCAATATCTTATGAGTTTTCTTCCTTGTTACAAACTTGACTTTTTTGTTGTTGTTGACATATGCTTCAATGTCACAAATTCAATTCTGGCTATCTCTTATTTTGTATCACATCTGCCAACTTTTGTTAGAATTTGTCCTAAACAGATAAACTTACCTACTTGTTCCCATGTGACACAGACCACTTCAACCATCTTTCAAGTTTCTTCTAACTAACATTTAACTAACATTGTTTTTGTCCTTTTGTTGTTCATATTGGGACCATATGCCAAACTTTTAGACTATACTTGATCTACAATATCTTGGATGGCTTTTCTGCTTCTGCAAGTAGTGTTGTGTCATCAGTGTAGAATATTTTATGTTTCTACTTTCAGCTTTTACCCCTGGAAATACATCTGATTCTCAAAATAAAACACAACACATCTTTTGCTTTCTCTTCCCTCCTGATTTTTTTGTACCTTATTTTACTTTTATGTTTGCATGATATTTGGTACAACAGGCTCTCAATAAATCTCATTTTTTACTGTCAGTGTTACATTTCAAAAACATGTCTGTCACCTTTTGGAAATGAACAAAATCAAATGTTTTGTTATCATCTAACAAGCATATGTCCATGTTCTTGTATATTTCTAGATATTTAGAGTCATAGAGATGTACAGCATGGAAACAGAGCCTTTGGTCCAACTCGTCCATGCTGAGTCAATCTAGTCCTACCTGCCAGCACTGACCCAGATCCCTCCAAACCCTTCCTATTCGTATACCCATCTAAATGCCTTTTAAATGTTGCAATTGTACCAGCCTCCACCACTTCCTCCGGCGGCTCATTCCATACACGAACCACCCTCTGTGTGAAAAGGTTGCCCCTTAGGTCTCTTTTATATCTTTCCCCCCTCACCCTAAACCTATGCCCTCTAGTTCTGGACATCTCACCCCAGGGAAAAGACTTTATCGATTTATCCTTTCCATGCCCCTCATAATTTTATAAACCTCTATAAGGTCACCCCTCAGCCTCTGACACTCCAGGGAAAACAGGGATCTAGCCTATTAAACCTCTCCCTATAGCTCAAATCCTTCAACTCTGGCAACATCCTTGTAAATCTTTTCTGAACCCTTTCAAGTTTCACAACATCTTTCCAATAGGAAGGAGACCAGAATTGCATGCAATATTCCAGCAGTGGCCTAAACAATGTCTTGTACAGCCGCAACATGACCTCCCAACTCCTGTACTCAATACTCTGACCAATACAGGAAAACATACCAAATGCTTTCTTCACTATCCTATCTACCTATGACTCCACTTTCAAGAAGTTATGAACCTGCACTCCAAGGTCTCTTTGTTCAGCAACACTCCCTAGGACCTTACCATTAAATGTATAAGTCCTGCTAAGATTTGCTTTCCCAAAATGCAGCATCTCACATGTATCCAAATCAAACTCCATCTGCCACTCCTCAGCCCATTGGCCCAGCTGATCAAGATCCTGTATTAATCTGAAGTAACCTTCTTCGCTGTCCGCTACACCTCCAATTTTGGTATCATCTGCAAACTTACTAACTATACTTCTTATGCTCACATCCAAATCATTTATATAAATGATGAAAAGTAGTGGACCGAACACTGATCCTTGTGGCACTCCACTGGCCACAGGCCTCCAGTCTTAAAAACAACCCTCCACCACCACCCTCTGTCTTCTACCTTTGAGTCAGTTCTGTATCCAAATGGTGAGTTCTCCCTGTATTTCATGAGATCTAACCTTGCTCACAAGTCTCCCATGGGTAACCTTGTCGAACACTTACTGAAGTCCATATAGATCACATCTACCGCTCTGCCCTCATCAATCCTCTTTGTTACTTCTTCAAAAAACGCAATCAAGTTTGAGAGACATGATTTCTCATGCACAAAGCCATATTGACTCTCCCTAATCAGTCCCTGCCTTTCCAAATACATGTACATCCTGTCCCTCAGGATTCCCTCCAACAACTTGCCCATCACTGACATCAGGCTCACTGCTCTATAGTTCTGTGGCTTGTCCTTACCACCCTTCTTAAACAGCAGCACCACGTTAGCCAACCTCTAGTCATCCGGCACCTCACCTGTGACTATCGATGATACAAATGTCTCAGCAAGAGGCCCAGCAATCACTTCCCTAGCTTCCCACAGAGTTCTCAGGTACACGTTTATGCGTTTCACGACATCCAACACTTCCTCCTCTGTAGTATGGACATTTTTCAAGATGTCACCATATATTTCCCTACATTCCATTTCTTCCATGTCCTTCTCCACTGTAAACACTGTTGCAAAATACTTGTTTAGTATCTCCCCCATCTCCCGAGGCTCCACACAAAGGCCGCCTTACTGATCTTTGAGGGCCCTATTCTCTCCCCAGTTACGCTTTGTCCTTAATGTACTTGTAAAAACCCTTTGGATTCTCCTTAATTCTCCTTAATTCTATTTGCCAAAGCTATCTCATGTCCCCTTTTTCCCTCCTGTTTTCTTTCTTAAGTATACTCTGACTGCCTTTATACTTTTCTAGGATTCATTCGATCTATCCTGTCTATACCTGACAGATGCTTCCCTCTTTTTCTTAACCAAACCCTCAATTTCTTTAGTCATCCAGCATTCCTTATACCTACCAGCCTTTTCTTTCACTCTAACAGGAATATACTTTCTCTGCACTCTTATTATCTCATTTCTGAAGGCTTCCCATTTTCCAGCCGTCCCTTTACTTGTGAACATCTGCACCCAATCAGCTTTTGAAAGTTATTGCCTAATACTATCAAAATTAGCCTTGCTCCAATTTAGAACTTCAACTTTAAGATCTGATCTATCCTGTTCTATCACTATTTTAAAAGTAATACAATTATGGTCGCTGGCCCCAAAGTGCTCCCCCACTGACACCTCAGTCACCTGCTCTGCCTTATTTCTCAAGACTAGGTCACGTTTTGCACCTTCTCTAGTAGGTACATCAACATACTGAATTTTCTTGTACACACTTAACAAATTCCTCTCCATCTAAACCCTTAACACTATGGCAGTCCCAGTCTGCATTTGAAAAGTTAAATCCCCTACCATAACCACCCTATTATTCTTACAGATAAATGAGATCTCCTTACAAATCTCAATTTCCCTCTGACTATTAGGGGGTCTATAATACAATCCCAATAAGGTGCTCATCCCTTTCCTGTTACTCAGTTTCACCCAAATAACATCCCTGGATGTATTTCTGGGAATATGCTCCCTCAGTACAACTGTAATGCTATCCCTTATCAAACACTCCATTCCCCCTCCTGTCTTGCCTCCCTTTCTATCCTCCCTGTAGCATTTGTATCCTGGAACATTAAGCTGCCAGTCCTGTCCATTGCTGAGCCATGTTTCTGTAATTGCTATGGTATCCCAGTCCCATGTTCCTAACCATGCCCTGAGTTCATCTGCCTTCCCTGTTATGCCTTTTGCATGAAATAAATGCAGTTAATTTATCAGTCCTATCTTATTCTCTGCTTTGTCCGTCCCTGCCCTGACTGTTTGACTCACCTTTGTTCTCAACTGTACCAGTCTCAGATTGATCTCTTTCCTCAGTACCTCAGTCCCACCACCATCACCTTTAAATCCTCCTGAGCAGCTCTAACAAATTTCCCTGCCAGTATATTAGTCCCCTTCAAATTTAGGTGCAATCTGTCCTTTTTTTTACAGGTCACTTCTACCCCAAAACAGCTTCCAATGATCCAAAAAGGTGAATCATTCTGTCATACACCAGCTCTTCAGCCATGCATTCATCTGCTCTATCTTCCTATTCCTGCCCTCACTCACTCATAGCACTGGGAGTAATCCAGATATTACTACTCTCGAGGACCTCCCTTTTAAATTCCTGCCTAACTCTCTGTAATCTCCCTTCAAAATCTCAACTTTTTCCCTTCCTATGTCATTGGTTCCAGTGTGTACAATGATGTCCTGCGCTGGTCCCTCTCCCCATTGAGAACATTCTGCACCCTCTCTGAGACATCCTTGATCCTGGCACCAGGGAAGCAACATGCCATTCTGATTTTTTGCTGCTGGCCACAGAAACGTCTGTCTGTACCTCGACTAGAGTGGCTCCTAACACGATTGATCGCTTAGAACCCGACGTACCTCTTGTTAAATTAGAGCCAGTCTCAATACCAGAAACTTGGCTGTTTGTGCTATGTTCCCCTGATAATCCATCACACCCTACATTTTCCAAAACAGCATACTTGTTTGAAATGGGTATAGCCACAGAACTCTCCTGCAATACCTGCCTACTTCTCTTACCTTTCCTGGAGTTAACCCATCTATGTGACTGCATCTGTGACTTTTCCCCCATCATATAACTGCCATCCATCACATCACCTTGCACTTGTAAATTTCTTATTGCCTCTAACTACCTCTCCAACCGATCCATTCGATCTGATAGGATTCACAACCAATGGCATTTATTGCAGATATAATCCTCAGTAACCCGTAAACTCTCCCTGAACTCCCACATCCAACAAGAAGAGCACATCACTCTACTAAGGGCCATTTTTGCTTCTTTCAATCTACACACCCAGAAAATAGCACTGTCTTATTCCTCTACAAATCACTGCTCCAGGTTAAATTAATACTTATGGCTTATATTTTAAGTTTAATCAAGAGGCATATCTCAATAAAACATATAATCAAGAAAGAACTCACTCTACTCAGTACTGCTCACTTATTTTAAGGCCACACTTAAAATCCAGTTATCTGCTGCTGTGCTGTGACCTCTCCCAGACAGGTTCCTCCAAGATCAGTTATGAATTTCACTGTTTAAATTTTCCCAGACACACTCCGATGGCTAGCGATACATGAATTCAACAGCAAAGGCAGTAACTGCTAACTCTGTCAGCTTGCACTGTGGGTTTCTTTCTCTCTCTCTCTCTCTCCTGCACTGACCTCAGCATGAGCTTCCTTTGTCTGTTCTTCTCCCTTTTAAAACTGCTGTTGTTTTGACTTTTCTTTTTCTCCAAAGTTCCAAAACAATGCAACTACATATAAAATAGTAATTGCTGCTTCTGGAATTTGAGGAAATCACCTCCAACACCTAAAATACGTCAAAAAAGGAGTAGCTGTTATAGCCAGAAACATTCCCGTCCTCCATCTTGGATTACCCAGAATCCTTATTGAAGATTATTCTGAAATAAAAATATTCCTCTCTTGTTCTCACTGCAGGTCTAAAGTCAGACTGTTTCACCAATATCTTCTTCAAATGTTTTATTATTTTTTATCTGTTATGATTTTCCAGGTCACTTTAATAAGATAACTCATTAAGTTTACAGTTTAGATTAGATTACATTACATTACAGTGTGGAAGCAGGCCCTTCGGCCCAACAGATCCACACTGACCCGCCGAAGCGCAACCCACCCATACCCTTACATTTACCCCTTACCTAACACTACGGGCAATTTAGCATGGCCAATTCACCTAACCTGCACATCTTTGGACTGTGGGTGGAAACTGGAGCACCCGGAGGAAACCCACGCAGACACGGGGAGAACGTGCAAACTCCACACAGTCAGTCGCCTGAGTTCTAATGTAATCACTTTCAATCCTTTAGATTTCCTTAGGTAACTTAACAAATACTGAATATTTCACTGAAGTCACTTGGAATGCATCCTTTGGTCTATATTTGATCACAAATTTCTGTTATCACTTCCAGTTCTGTTTCTTTCAGGGATTTTCAATGTTCTGTTGTGAGATTATTGGTGCCCAAAGCCTTTCCTATCCTCATCATGTTCAAAGCATTCTTTCCTTCTGATATCATTATGTATGGTCCATCATTTGCCTCTATATCTTGAGAATGTCTTTGATTTGGAGCATTGTATAATTTCCAGCAATATCCTGTCCATCTTTTTTTCATTCCTCGCAAGTAATATTTTCCATCTTTGTCTTTTATGTTTCAATATCTGTTGTGGACTTTTTCTATCTGTCAAAAATTGTATCTTCTTGTGTGTAACTCTTATGTCATGATTTCTTTCTGGCCTGAATACATCACAGCGCATCTTATTACATCATTTCTTTTTAGCCTGCCTGAATCCATTCTTTATTTTCTTTTCAATTCCACCCTAATCATTTGTGTTCCACTTCATTCCTCTTTCTATCATCATCTCTGGTTTCTCATCTGCCATCCACTGTCTCTTTCACTTTCCACTTTGGTTGTTTTTTTCCCCTTTGTAGTGGTTGTATATTCTCTTTCTTGTCTTTTTTTCATTTGCTTTCTCTTCCTTCCTCTGAGAACTCCGTTTGTTTGGATCTCTCAATCCTGGAGCACTTATTTTTGTTTTTATACATTCCAAAGGAATGGTTCTCTGATGTTCTTACTTTCAATATGCCAAAATTGAAATGGTCGCACAGCTTTTTCTTTTTTCTGTTATTTTCAGTTTCAACTTCAATTTTGACAAAAGAAAGCAGTGATCTGAATTTATATCCATGCCAGGCATCTACGGATGTTCTTTGTACCATTTCCTAAATGTTGTTTCACCATCAATTTGATTTTCATACAGATGACGTTTTCAAGTACATGTGCATCTTTAAGATTAGTTGCCACTATCATATCCTTCTTGTGACAAAATTGCATCAGTCTGTCTCCTCTTTCATGATCCTGATGTGAAAAGAGGAAATGCTGGAGAAAGCGTAACAGGTTAGGCAGCGTCGGTGTACGAGAAAAACAACGTTAACGTTTCAGATCTGTGACCTCTCATAAATCTGAATGTATTTCTGATGTTCCTTCACCGATTTGAGCATTGAAATCACCCACTACAATTACTATCAATTGATTTAACTTGATCATAACATTTCAGGATGTTTCCATAAAAATGTCTCTTTCCTGATATCTATGATCTTGTGTCAGGACATGAACGTCTATGACAACCAACGCAAACGGCTCTCCATCAATCTTAATCATGATCACTCTTTCTGAGATTGGCCAGGAACATCAATCTGATCCCTTTTTTCTTGTGTTTCTTAGGATTTCTATACTATTCCTATGTTCCTCACCCCCTGAGGAGTAAAGAACAAGATTCTACCATTTTACAAGTCAGCAGTAGCGACTCTTCATGAAGTAATCCTGCCTTTATGTAGTCCTTATATTCCATGTTCCTATTCTCAAAACGTCTTCTCTTGCAGATGTACTATGGTTAGAAGCTGGAGAGAAAGAAGAGAAAAAATATGTTCAGAAGGAACATTTGGAATAAATAAAGCAGGAAGATAACACTAATTTATAATTGTCTCTTCAGAGTCAGTGGTGTCTGCATAAAATCAATCACTATCATTTTGATTGGCTGCCTTTGATTGATAGCAACCAATAATCGTCATGGTACTAAGTGTTTTCTTTGATTAAACAATCAGCTCCTAATGTTTACCTTGATACTCTTTCAATTCCTCCTCAATAAAAGCCAAATCCCATATATCAGAATATAAATCTAATGGTGGAAATGTTACAATACAAAAGTGTAGTTTCCTTCCTGATATATTATTAAACCTAACACTGGATTTTACTTCGAATTATTTTTTAAACTCTCATGATGACAGATGGAAAATAGACTACCGAAAGCGTATGAGAAAATATAAAATTGGTAAAAGCCAGGTTACCTATCACTCCTGCCCTCAAGGAAGGGACATTTAATTTGTTTTCCCATAAATGTGAATGTATGAAAAGATGGACAAAAAAAAAGACATTGGCAAATTGACCCTGTTCCAAGTAATCACTTTGCACTAACGCATAATAGCGTGCCCACGTGCTGTAACCTTTGTGAGAAGCAAGAAATTTCAAGAAAACATCTGAGCCACTTCAAACAAAATCTCATCTCTTTTTTGAAAACCCAAAGGTGATCAGAAGGCTTATCAGAAAGTCACAGTGACCATGAGATACATAGCCCAGAAGATCACAATGGCTATGAGGTACATACTCAGGGATATCATTTCCATCATGAAAAACATAACACACACACAAAAAAAGAACACGAAGCAAGAGTAGATCAGAGGACCCATTGAGTCTGCTCTCTATTTAACATGGATAATCTTAGGCTTCAACTCACTTTCTAGCCCATCCCATATTCCTTTATTTCCTGAGAGACCAAGCATCACTTTATTTCAGGCTTAAATGTATTCAATAATGGCAAATTGGCAACAATCTGAGGTACAGTATAGAATTTCAAGTATTAGAAACCCTTTGAGTGAAGAAACCTATCCTAAACACAGGCTTAAGTGATCAGTGCCGTATCCTGTAACTTGTGCCTTCAATTTCTTGATTCCTCAGCCAGTGAAAACAACCTCTCTAAGTCCCTGACCCTTCAGCATTTTGAATCTTTGAATGAGATCAGCTCACATTCTTTGAAATTCCAGAGAAAACAGACACAGTTTAATCAACTTCTCATTATAGAGCAAACCTCTCATCCAGACACCAATCTTTTCTGTACTGTCCCCAGTTGCATGTACATCTTTCTTTAAATATGGAGACCAAAACTACAAACAATATGAAGTATGTGTTCTCATCAAATCATGTATAGTGGTGGCAAAACTTCTTTATTCTTGTACTCTAATCCCCTTTTGACAAAGGCTAAGAACCCAAAAGGGAAACCCCAGTAAATTTTGGAAAGGACATGTACTGGTCTGACTCACCTTACATGCTTTAAAATGGAGTTCATATGGGATCAGTATGTTTCTAAATATTGCTATTTTTCAGTGTTTTATTCCTTTTAGGAAGCTATTTGCTTTCATAATCAGTTGCTATAACTTTTTGATAAGACCATAAGACCATGAGAAATAGAAACAGGAGCAGGCCATTCGGCCCCTCATGCCTGCTCCACCATTCAATAGAATCATGACAAATCTGACATTCCTCACGTCCACTTTCCTGTCCTTTTCCTGTAACCCTTGATTTCCCAACTGATCAGGAATCTATCTATCTCAGCCTTAAATATACACAAGCTGTTGTCCCACATCTGTCTGTGGCAAGGAATTTCAAAGATCCACAACCCTTTGAGAGAAGAAATTCGTCTTCATCCCAATTTTAAATTGACACCCCTTTATCTCTCCTGGTCCTAGTCTCTCCCATAACAGAAAACATCCTCTCAGCATTAACCCTGTCAAGCCAATTAAGAATGCTTTATGTCTCAATGAGATCACTTCTCATTCTTATAAACTCCAATGAGCAAAGTCCCAACCAATTTAGCTTTTGCTGATGTTGAAATCCTTCCATTCTGGGGGGATTACTTTGTATTCCTTGTACAAGTCAACCCAAATTGCTTTGAATGTCAACCTTTATTTTCACATCTTCTAAAATCTATTTTCCTTTGTATTCTTACAATTAAATTGAATAATCTCACACTTGCCTATCTGCCACTTTGTAATATGTCTATATCTTTTTGAATCCTCCTCACAGCTTGCATTCCTATCTAACCTTATATTATCTTCAAACTTAAATGGAATACTCTCTCTTTCTCTGTCTAAGTCATGAATATGGTTTGTGAATAGCTGAGGCCCCAGCACTGATCCTTGCGGCAATCCACTAGTCAGCCTGCCAATGTCCCATTTATTCCTACTGTCAGCTACCAGTCCACTAACCAAGGAGGAGAAAGTGAGGCGTGCAAAGGCTGGAGATCAGAGTCAAGAGTGTGGTGCTGGAAAAGCACAGCTGGTGAGATGGCATCCGAGGAGCGGGAGAATCGAGCATAAACTCTTCATCAGAAAAGATGATTCTCCTGCTCCTTGTACGCTGCCTGACTGGCTGTGCTTTTCCAGCACCATACCCTCGAGTCCATTAACCAATTCCATTCTATATTAATATATCACTTCCCAACTCCATGAGTCCTTGTCTTATGTAATAGGTATTTGAGTCATAATATCAGATGCCTTTAGTAACTTCAAGCATAGTATAACTGCAGTTTTTCTTTGTCAGCCATTCTTGTTATACCTCAAAAAACAAATATATTTAACAAACTTTTTTTTTCACTTGTTAATCGGATTATAACTAATATAAAGAGACACGTCTCTATCAAAACCTGTGGAAATTAAATGTTCCTCTTGATTCCATAACTGCTGCTGGCCACCTCTCATCCTTGAAGCTTGTCTCTACTGTACTCCATAATTCACCTAATGCCTGGAGTTGCCACCCTAGCTGGATGAATTTGCTTCGCTATCTATGAACAGGAAACTGGGCTCACAAATTACCCAAATTATCCTCATGAAATAAGTGGTGATAATGTCACTGAGTGGGTATGATTTAAAAAAAATTGATTTATTATTGTCACGTGTACTGCGATACAGTGAAAAGTATTGTTTTGTGCACTATCCAGACAAATCGCACCTTATGTAAGTCCTTCAGGGTAATAACAAAATGGAGAATATAGTGTTACAGCTGTAGACTAGTTGCAGAGAAAACCAACTCTCATCTATGAGAGGTCCATTCATAAATCTGATAATCTTGTGGTTGATAGCACCTTTTAGGAATGACCAGGAGATGCAGAGAATTCCTCAAGATGATAACCCGTTATTTGCAAACAAAAGCTGTGGTCATCAGAGCAGTCAACCCTGAAAAGCCCCCGAGCAGCAAGAGTACTCTAAAGTTATATTGTTCTAAAAGCCATGCCCTATCCCTATTACATTAGCATAACCAATTGCACTAAGCCGATGTTATATTCCCTTAACCAATCAGACACTGCCACAATTGCCTTCTGGATGCTGCAGACCCTCATATTGTGCCATGGACATCTTTCTTCACTTTTTGTCACCTGACAGGCTGCAGTCATGCAAGGCTGACTCAAGCATGCAACCCAGACCTTACACTTACGGTAATATCCCACCATGAATGACTTTGTAGTTATATATTCCTATTTACCATAACACCAGGGAAGAAGCTGTTCTTGAATCTTTTAGTATGTGTTTTCAAAATTTTAAGATAGAAGATAGAATCCCTACAGTGTAGAAACAGACCATTTCAGCCTAACAAATCCACACTGACCCTCCAAAGGGTATCCCAGGCAGACTCATTCCCCTACCTTCTTACACTATATTTCCCCTGACTAATGCACCTAGCCTGAACACTATGGGAATATTTAGCACAGCCAATTCACCTAACCTGTACATCTTTGACCAATTCACCCAAGCTGGATATCTTTTTTATCTTCTACCTGATGGAAGACAGTGGAAGAGAGTATAACTAGAATGGGAGGGGGACTTTGATCATGTTGGCTGCCTTCTGGAGGCAGCGGGAAGTGTAGAATGGAAAGAAGGCTGGTGTGTGTGCGTGTGTGTAAGAGAGAGAGAGTGCAAGGGGGTGTGTAAAAGAATATTAAAGTTTTAAATCCATTGATTGTTGCAAAAGCTCATCTGATTCACTAAATGTCCTCCAGGGAAGGAAACTTGCTATCATTGTGGAAGATTAGACCATTTAATCATTGTTCAGCTATCGTCCCTTTAGTGGGTGCAGTGTGCATAATTTGTAGCCTAGTTTATCTGTCCATAGTTCAGAATGTTAATTAACTTTACTGGGAATTTAGTCTGCATACCTCTGACTATGTAATGAATGCCTGTGTGTGAGTTGTTTCAATATCAAATTTTGAACACTTCTTTTGACTTAAATAGGTCAAATATAACCCCCATCATAATTTAGAAAGTTAAATCTCAGGATTATATTTTATAGTATCCTCTGAAATCTTTGTGATCTCTATTCAAAGGTTAGATTCTGAAAATATTTTAAATATGGCCTTTCTGACAATTTTACATTTTTAGTTAACTTACCCTCAAATGAATACTGATACTTGTCTAAGCTTCTTCAGACAAATTTCTCACAGGCTGAATACTCAAAGACAATAAATCCACCCAAATTATTTCCCTTTCCACTTTTGCTAATGGACAGTCATTCATTCTGTAATCACAAGTTGTACAGAATTTCTCATCTTTAACTATCTGCTATTTCTTGCTACTTCTGCTAATTGGTACAAATCCCTTTGGATGTACTCAATCATTTGGCCACATGGTTTGGTGTGGTCAGCATTTTTTTTTGTTACAAAATATGTCCTGTAGCCTATCATTTACAATTAGTGTTGATTAGAGGGGACCTTGAAAACATTCCCATAAAAATTCACTAACCGTTGCCTTAGGTAAAGCTATGTTCATTTATCTGCATCCTTAACTCTCTATTACAAACTCATATTTAAACCACCAGCTATTTTACCATCAGTTCAACACAGTTGCTGAAAATGAACTTGTACTGGACCATTGAGTTTAAACCCTGTGAATTCCCATGCTTCCAGGTCAAACATGAGCAAGTAAACTTGCTGCTAATAATCCATCTCTTGCTTTTTGTCAATGGATGAACTGGTTCCCCTGCATGTTGAATATCTGTGGGAGAAGGTATTGAAGGTGAAAGAAACACAGAATATACCCTGAATGGGGATTTCTGTTTCTCAGCACTTTCTGAAAGACATGACTCTCAAACATACTGTGCTAAGTGGTGGGAAAATCAACTGGTCAGAGTATCTTCTTAACTCGATTGTCATCAATGTACACAGCAACTGAGGTTACCATTCACCAGACACCGAACTGGACTGGCCACATAATTATCATGGCTTCAAGAGCAGGTCAGGGACTAGGAATTCTGTAGTGAGTAACTCATGTCCTGTCAACCCAAAGCCAGTCTACCATTTACAAAGCAAAACTTAATAATGTGATGGAACACTGTCCTCATGTCAGGATAACATCAGTTCCAACAACACTCAAGAACACTATCAAGGACAAACAGATAAGCACTCCAACCATTACAATAAACATTCACACACACTTCACCACTGATGCATAATGGTGTAAGTGTGTACCACCTATGATATACACTGCACCAACTTTCCAAGGCTGTTTTGACAGGATCTTCGGAGCCTGCAATTTCTGCCAACTAAAAGGACAAAGGCAGCAGGTCCAAGCAGACATCACCACCAGCAAGATCCCCCTTAATCCATCATCAACCTGACTTGGAACTACATCTTCGTTCCTTCAGTGTTGCTAGGTTAAAATCGTCAAACTCCCTCCCCACCAGCTCTGTGGGTATACCTACTTGCCCTGGACTGCAGACTTTCAAAAGAGAGCTCTGCACCAATCTTCTCCAGGGCATCTTGGGACTGAGCAACTAGCCATCAACTTCTGTAGTACATCAAAGAATGCAAATTTTGAAAGTTTTTTTTATGGAATGCAGAGGTCTGAGGCACAGCCAGCATTTAATTCCAATCCATAATTGCCTTTGAAATGAGTGGCCTTGTTATGCCTTTTCTGAAGGTAGCTAAGAGTCATCCACATTATTGTATATTTCTGGAGTCACATGTAAGACAGACCGGTAAGGAAGATAGATTTTCTTCTCTATATCTGGTTTCCACACAGAGGATATCCATCATATTGAGTGGCATCACCACCGTGCTAAGTGAGATAGATTGAGAATAGATTAAATAACTCAAATTGGGCATCAATAAGACAACACTGAGCAGGAGTATTATTTAATATCACATTATACATAATAATCAAAATATTCCTACTGTTCTATGACCATCAAAACAAAAGCATATATTAAAAAGAAGCACAAATCCTGTGAAGTTGTATCCCAAAAGTAGATACTAAGTAATAGACCATGGCTCTAAATTCCTTACAGGACATTATGAAACTTTAAGACAGATAAGACAAAGAGGACCTCACTTTCTCCTCAAAGAGGACATTCAAGCCAAGGTAAAATTCCTGGCGGTTTAAAAACTAGTTTGTAATAGAGAGTTAAAGATGCAGATGGATGAACATGGCCAACATACAAGACAAGAAGGCTGAGGAAAAAAAAGTCAGAGAACATAATTTAATGAATGTACAAAAAATTCTCATGTCGATTGTACTCGGTAATAGGTGATCCTGTGGAATGTCATACCGGGAGGGTGTCAAGATACCTCAAACAGAGAGAATTGAAATATTGGATACAGTGCAAGAACTGAATTCAAATCTCATGTGGTTACAGAGATAATGGTGGCTGATTACCAATTTAGCAGAGACCATCAGCTGTTAATTATTTATAAATTATAAATTAATTTCACTCGGTAGACCCGGTGCGAGGTCAAAGAAAGCAGTCCAAGTTGGAAGACACACTTGTGCTTTTCTCTTGCAGGAATACATAAGAGAAAGGGTTAAAATAACTGTAACCTGGGTTTTGCTGTACTGGCCTGGTGTTCTCGCTCTACTGGGTTAATATTTTCTAAAGGTCACAGCTGAAAAACATCTTCTATGTGCCCTGCTCTTGCAATTAAAATAAAACGTCTCTCTCGCTGATTATTGGAAGCAAGTTGCAAATCGGTAAAGCTATCATCAAAATGAAAATAGGCTAACTGTCTCATCAGCTAACTTGCAGAACTAAGAGTCTTCAGACCAACTGCTGGTATCAGCATTACTGAAATCACTTGACTGAGCAGCAACAATGGGGTAAAAACAATGACTGCAGATGCTGGAAACCAGATTCTGGATTAGTGGTGCTGGAAGAGCACAGCAATTCAGGCAGCATCCGAGGACAGGCAAAATCGACGTTTCGGGCAAAAGCCCTTCATCAGGATTCCTGATGAAGGGCTTTTGCCCGAAACGTCGATTTTGCCTGTCCTCGGATGCTGCCTGAATTGCTGTGCTCTTCCAGCACCACTAATCCAGTGAGCAGCAACAATGTTTTACCTTTTATCCTCATGGACGAGCCCAAGGCTGATCTTTTCTCCTGTTAGATGTTTGCTCACTTCCCATTTCTGATCTATTTGTATATGTTGCATTTCATGATTTTCCCTGGCATTTTCATAAATAAGAAACATTTTTTTCCCTAACCTACACTGTTTACATTGGCTTTTTTTAAAGCGTAAGTACGTCGGAACTGGGAGAGATATCTATGAATGAAGGGATCACTTGTGTTCAGTTGACTTTATTGTGATCAATGAAAGTGAGGGGGCAGATAAAGAACCAAAGCCCATTCCTCCCTCCTCACCTGGGAGTATAATGATTTAAACATGTCCCAATTATTGCACAAACTGGGGATACTGGTAGGGAACCAGTTGTAACAGAAAGATTATGCTATAAGCAGGGCCAAATAATCCGACAACCAATGGGTCCAGTCAAAACTCTACACCCATACCATATCCAGTTATGAATAATAGTGGACAATAAACAAATACTGAGACACTGGGTACATCCATATTGATTTTACATCCATATTGATTAATCACTATAAAATTTCTGTAAAAATCCTAGCTACATAATGGACATGTTCAACATACCAAAATGAATAGGTTGCTTTCAACTGGTCATTTATTTTTCAAAAAAACAGATTTAACAACAACCCATTTGCCTGTGTTTTCTTACTTTACTTATGTACAGACCCACATGGTGTTATATAAAGCCAGGAGGTTGAGAAAGTGGAACACAATCAGAGTTAAAAGGGTACAGCAAACCTCAATGAATAACAGTCGCCTTTTGTAAATTCTTACCTTGTCATCAGTCTATTAAATCTAAAAGGAAAATCTGATTGGCAGCTCAACTTCACAGCAATCAGAAAAGAATTAAACTGTTAATGACATTTAGAAGCATTTACACTTTTTCAAATTAAAACTAAATTCAAAAACCTGGTGAATTGAAAGACTTAATGGCTCAAAGGTCAGTGTAAATCTCACTATTATAGAGAGAGAATGAGAGAGAGAAAAAGAATCTATTACACTGGCCAGATTGGTGGCTGAAAAATTCCAGTGAAATTCACCTTCTGTTCACCTGTCTCTTCTTTCAATCATTTTGCCATCTCGTCAGCTGAACCCACAGATTAGCCAAACAGTAAGTAATAGAGGGCACAGCCTGTCTGCCAAGCACTCACAGTGGGAGATAAAAGATATATGGTCTCATGAAGCTCTCATGACGTATTTCCCAGAATAGATAAGAACATGTTCCTTTCACTGAAATGATTTTGGATAACAACATGCATTGATAGGTTCATTTCAGTTATGATTTATTACCCTATCCATTACTTCATTGCCAAAGCGCAGGTGCAGATCACAAAGCCACTGATCATACTGTGTGTTTGCAGTCTGCAATAACTGTGGCCCAATTTAAAATTCTTTATTTGCAAGATCACAAGATAGATCTGGATGAAAAAAAAATAGTTTCATTTCACCCTTCCAGGACTTGACACACGATAAGCAGATTATTACAGCTTGGAAAGATTGCAGCTAAGATTCACAAGACCTACAGGAGGTTGAGAGGCAATTGATAAGAAAGGATCACTGGAACGAAAGCCTCAGAGGGGACTCCAACTGAGGAGTTTTGCAATTATTCATAGAAAACAAGGTATTCATAAAGTACAATGGTACAGCACAAAAGGAGGCCATTTGGGTCATTGGAGCTGCATTATATCTTTGAAAAAAGTATCAGGTTCATTCCAAACCTCTCCTGTTTTCTCACACCACTTCCATTTTCGATTTCACCCATCTCCTTTTAAGTGCAATCCAGCTCATAACAGCTGACTGCATTACTGAGTTTTCCTCATCCTGCTCCTGCTCCTTTTCTTTTATCCTCTGGTTATCAACTTGTCTGTCAGCGGTATTAGCTTTTCCCTATAAACCATACTAAAATCCTTTCTGAACTTGAACACCAACTTTCATTTAGATTGTATGTTTGATGGAGTGAAAAGTTTGCTTTATCACACAGAATTTGTCAGTGTGCCACGCAAGATAATATAAAAAATAAGGGACTTGGTTGGAAAGGTAGGTATGAATGAGAATCTTTAGAAAAGGAAATGAAGCTAGAGAGCAGAGAGGTTTATGGATAATCCAGCTGCCAATGTTGGCTTGAATAAATTAGGAATTGCAATTGGCAAGTCCAAAACTGAGGGTCATAGTTTGAGGAAAATAGGTCAGCTATTTAGGACTGAGATGAGGAGAAATTTCTTCACTCAGAGAATGGTGAGCCTATGAAATTTTCTACTATTTTCGAGGCCAAAGCAAGATAAAGTTAGATATAGTTCTTAGGCTAATTGATCAAAGGATTTGAGGAGAAAGAGGAAACATTGGATCATATTGAATTGGTGAACAGGCTCAAAAGGCTGATGGTGCCCTTATTTTCTGTTTCTATCCCCAGCTGATCATTCTTTTCATATATATTTTTGACTTGCATCCATCTCCCCTTTGTTTAAATTCATTCACAGAATATGGGTGTTGCTAGCGAGGCCATATTTATTGCTCATCCCTAATTGTCTTTGAGAAGGTGATTGTATGATGCCTTCTTGAACCACTGCAGTCCATGTGATGTAGGTACACACACTGTGGTGTTTGGGATGGAGTTCCAGGATTTTGACCATTTTTATATTTATATAGTGGTGTATAAATATTAACTTTATATTGGCCATGTACGTTATATTGGTGTAAGTGAATAAATTATACTTCAGTCCTCTTGATATTTTTTTCTTCTTAGTAGGGACCTTTCTGTCACTTGCATTCCCTTTCATTCAATTCCAATTGTCAAGACACACAGACATCCAGTTACCCAGCTGATACCCAAATTCTTATTGAGTCAGTTACTAATTTGTGAAAAAAGTTGTCATAACATTTTAGTTCTGACTAGACACCGCAAAGGACATGTCATTTCCCTAACCGGGGGCTATTTTCGATGAGGTAGTGGGAAAGGAGGGGAGCCCACAAACTATAGGTAGATTGGAGATGATCTATTAAGGCTACTCGCTGGAATCTGATGGGAATTTTCTCTGTCATTGGAAACATCAGGGATTAACACAGTTACCAAAAGATGGTCTCTTGGGGGCTAACTGAGGCATTAGATCTCCAGGCAGTTCTATACCTGTTTAGCTTCAGGTGCAGCTAGGCTACACTATGGAGGAGCTCCCAGTCTCCCCATCAAATGGTGACCTGGTTGCTGAGTCCATTCTATAAAATCAGATTGAATAACTTTGCAACAAGTGTGCCTTCAACATGAGGTGCCCTTTCCCTCACTTTATTTAAAAGGCCAGCTTGGGGGAAGTGGTCTAGTGGTATTATTGTGAAATAATTAGTCCAGCGACCCAGGTAATATTCTGGGTACCCAGGTTCGAATCCCATTATGGAAGTTGAATTCAATATAAATATCTGGAATTATGCGTCGAATGATGATCATGAAACCATTGTCAATTGTCAGAGAAGTACCCATCTGTTTCACGAATGTCCCTTGGGGAAGAAAGCTGCTGTCCTTACCTGGTCTGGGTTACATATGACTCCAGACCTACAGCAAAGTGGCTGACTCTTCACTGCTCTCTGGGGAATACATGCCATTCTAGCTAGCAATGCTCACGTCATGTGAATGAATAAAACAAAGTATTGGAGAAACACAAAGATCTTGCATGGTAATATAGTTGGGGGAGTGCATTAGGAAGAAGTCAAGGCAATAGAATGGCTTGAGTTAAGATTGAGACAAGAAACGTTTTCATTCAAACTTCTATGAACTATTGGACTGTGAGTGCACAGTCATAAAGTCATAGAGATGT
Source organism: Chiloscyllium plagiosum (assembly GCF_037043375.1). Classification (NCBI taxonomy): domain Eukaryota; kingdom Metazoa; phylum Chordata; class Chondrichthyes; order Orectolobiformes; family Hemiscylliidae; genus Chiloscyllium; species Chiloscyllium plagiosum. Next base: position 32,345,593 of record NW_028270150.1, read on the forward strand.
ACAGCATGGAAACAGATCCTTTGGTCCAACCCGTCCATGCTGACCACATATCCTAAACTAATCTAGTCCCACCTGCCAGCACTTGGTCCATATCCCTCCAAACCTTTCCTATTCATGTACCCATCCAGATGCCTTTTAAATGTTGCAATTGTAACAGCCTCTACCACTTACTCTGGCAGCTCATTCCACACATGCACCACCTCAGTGTGAAAAGGTTGCCTCTTAGGTCTCTTTTAAATCTTTCCCCTCTCATCCTAAACTTATGCTGGCTAGTTCTGAATCCTCCCAATCCGATGAAAATACCTTGTCTATTTACCTTATCCATGTCCCTCATGATTTTATAAACCCCTATAAGGTCACCCCTCAGACTCTGACGCTCCAGGGAAAACAGCTCCAGCCTGTTCAGCCTCTCCCTATAGCTCAAACCCTCCAACCCTGGCAACATCCTTGTAAATCTTTCCTGAACCCTGTCATGTTTCCAATGTCCTGTACAGCTGCAACATGACCTCCCAACCCCTATACTCAATGCTCTGACCAATAAAGGAAAGCATACTAAACACCTTCTTCACTATCCTCTCTACCTGAGACTCCACTTTCAAGGAACTATGAACCTGTACTCCAAGGTCAGTTTGTTCAGCAAAACTCCCTGGAACACTTCCATTAAGTGTGTAGGTCCTGCCCTGATTTGCCTTTGAGTATATCATTGAGTATATTGGAATTTTTATGTACTCAAGCCTAATTGTCAACACCTCCTGTTCCAGCTTGGCACTTTTCAGCCTTCTGGACTCAATATTGAGTTCAACAACTTTAGATAATAACTTAAAATGTCATAATAGTCAAGGCTATGGGGATAGTGCTGGAAAGTGAGACTATAGTAGATTTGGCATAGTAGCGATAGTGCAGACTTACAATATAATCAAAGTTACAAATCAGTTTACAATATCTTATTTTTCTTCTATTTCACAGCAAATATATTGTCATATGCTTTCCACATCTTGCAAGATATGCATAATCTCAATAGAAACGACGATGAATAAATAGTTAGAAACACTACGAACTAGCAATGTCCAGATTATTCTTAATCTGTAGTAAAAAACATTACAAAGTCTCTTCTACCGCTTTTTCTGCCCTCATATTTCCTCCATCTGTGACTGTCATTCTTCTGCTGCTATTGCCCCTTGTTTGGCTATTTCCCTTTGGTGATAATTTACAATGAGCTTTTACATTCATCACTTCATATTCCTTCCCTTTTGCCTTTTCAAAGATGTACCGCAGCAATGAGGCTGACGGGAGGGCCTTCCTATCTGCTGACACGTAGCCTGTACACGTACATACTATCTGAAAAGATAGCAGATCCTGGGTGGAGTTTATCTAGGTTCCTCACTATGTATGTTATTGTTGCCAACTAAGCTGCTTGAGCACTCATGGTTTTTGCCAGTTTGAGGGTGATGTTATCCATTTCTCATTGTTGCTCATCTTCCGTATACCCCCCACAATCAGTTCTCCATTCTCCATCCTGTGGAACCATCAAGAAATACTTTTAAGGGTGATTTGGTATTCCCTTGCTGTTCTCCTATTTCTGTCTCTGTCTGTCTCTTGTATTCCCTGTGTCCTCTTTACCATCGCTCGTTCCTTTTTGTTTTGATAAAAATGGTCCCTTGGAATAATTTACTATCACGACCTGACACTCATGGGGTGTCCCCTGGTGAATGATGATACCTGATAACATGTGGTACCTTTAACCTTTTTTTACCTCTGTGGGGTTTCTGCTTTGTAATAACAGCATCCATTGAGCAATTCTGTTTTGGCTCACTGTGCCATCATTCATACATCCATCTAGCAGCATCTGAACGTTTATATGTTCTGTTAAAATTATCTACAGGTTCAACCCTACAATGTAGGCAAAATGTTGTACCGCCCAGAACTCTGTCAACAAATACCTTTCACATGCCATGCAGCCCTGCTTTCCTGGTGTGAGCATGCACAAAGGCTACTGGTCTCCGCTGACTTTGTACCTCTTGTAATAAGACCACCGATATTGTGGAGTCTGGTGCAGCCACCTCCATGCAGAATGGTTCAGTTGGATTAGGGATTTTTAGGGTAGGAGCACTAGCCAAGCCCTGTTTCAAAGCTACTATTGCTTGCATATAATCTGGCTTCCATTCCAATGGGTTATTTTTCTTCCATAACATCATTAGTGGTGCTGCCTTTGTGGGAAAAACCATCAATATGGTCTCTACAATATCCAATCAAGTCCAAAACTGATCTTAACCCATTCACATCTGTTGGGATAGGAAACCTAGTTGCTGTTTAAATTCGTTGTTTGTCCATCTCTCTTTTTCTTGGTGTTAGCACCACTCTTCAGTAGCTCATTTCCTGACTCATTATCGCAGTTCTTTTCTCAGTTCACTTTTAACCCAAGCTCCATTTGTAGTTGCAACAAAACATTCAGGAGCTGATAACACTCCTGCTGGGTTCCTGTTTGCAAAAGCAAATCATCAGTTGTCCTGTATCAGACAGTCTGGCTTCAAGACATTCCTCAACCCATTGCTCAGCCATTGATGAAATATTGATGGGGAGTTGTGAAATCTCTGTGACATATCCATGTATATTGCTATCCCTTAAAGATAAATGCAAGTTTATGCTGGCACCTCTTGGACAAAGGGATTGACTGAAATCCATCATTTATATCCAGCACCATTAATCACTATGCAAATTCATTCCATTTAATCATGGTTTCAGGGCTAGTGGCCACTTTGGGTGCTGTTAAGGATGTTACCTTATTTAGTTCTCAATAGTCAATGGTCAGACACCAACTCTCATCAGTTTCTTTACCGGCTAAACAGGTGAATTGTTTGTGAAAGTGAGTCATCTTAGCACCCCTTGTGCTACCAGGCTTTGCACTATCCTTTCTGTATCACTTTCAGCCTGCATGGGGAATCTATACTGCTTTTGGGGCTTTGGACCTATACCCTGTAAGCACACCTCCCCTTGCATCTCTCCACAATCATGCTTATGTTTGGCAAACTCTTGCTGGTTTTGTCCAATAATGCCTTGTACTATCAGATCCTCACTCATGTTGGTGGGACTGATCCACATTTCTTCCTTAGACTGTGGAACAGTTAATTAGTTAATATATATTATTTTGTTAAGCATATATTGCATCCACAGTTCTTTCGGTTTTAATTGTACTACCATCAAAGGCAGCATCTTTGTAATACTGCAAGCAAGCATGAGTATTGTGCTGAAGTGGAATTTGAACCTGGAACCCTATAAATCAGGCAAAATAGATACTCCCTGAGCTGTTGCTGACTCTCTGCCAAGAAATACTTCAGGACATAGCTACCTTGGTCAATGATGGTGTTCCTGAACCACAGTTGATGAAATGATCAAAGTCACACACCCAAAGTATTTTCTGTGTCCTTACTGACCTCAAGTCTTATTTCAAGTGGTGTTCAGCAGAGGAAATTCCTCTGCCAAAGGAGGGCTTACAAATGCATTCTTGGTGACTTTCAGTACTGGCATTGACAGGGCTGCTAACATCCTGGGAACAAAACTAAAAATCAGCAAACTTCCTTTTTCACGCTTTATCTGAGTATCCATGAGGTCTACAGTATACACATATGCCACATCATTTGCGGGAGTTAGGGATATGGATCTGCTTCCAATTATATAACATGACAGTAGATGTCAGGAATGTCGCATCCGAATGAATCCCAGAGCAGACTTGAGTTGCTCTTCTAGAACATCTACGTTCTGTCCACAGAAAAGTTTCCAGTTGCCTGCCACTTTCACACACCAGAGTCTAGATTAGAGTGGTGCTGGAAAAGCACAGCCGGTCGGGCAGCATCCGAGGAGCAGGGGAGTCGGCATTTCAGGCAAGATCCCGTCATCAGGAGCCCGGTGAGGGGTTCTTGCCCAGGACGTCGGTTCTCCTGCTCCTCGGATGCTGCCTGACCTGGAAGAACAGCATCTCATTTTCCACTGCAAACCCTACAGCCTTCTAGACTCAATATCGAGTTCAATAACTTTAGGACTTGAGCTCTCCCAAGGCCCTACCCCAACCCCACACATCAGGCCTTGTTATCACATAGCCTGCTATTACACACAACCCATTGTTAGCCACTGACAGTCCCCATTAGTAGCTACTCACCCTCCTAGTTGGATCGTTGTCCACCTGTTCTTCTCTCCCTTTGGGCTCTATACCACCTAGCATTTACTTCTTACACCCTTCCCCCACCTCTACCCTATAAACTGCATATAAATTGATATTTTCCAATCTACCATCAATCTGAAGATGGGTCTTTTGACCCAAAACGTTAACTCTTGATTTCTCGCCACTGATGCTGCCAGCTCTGTGGAGCTTTTCCAGCAATTTTTGTTTTTGTTTCTGATTTACAGCATTTGCAATTCTTTTGGTTTTTATTTTGACAGTACAAAAATGAAACAAAAGTATTAGTTTAACTGCAACTCTATCGAAATGCTTAACAAAATAATATATACTAATCTTCTTTGTCACCTCTTCAAAAAACTCAATCAAGTTAGTGAGATGCTTTCCCACATTAGAGCCATGTTGATTACCCCTAATCAGTCCTTGCCTTTCCAAATGCAAATAAATTCTGTTTCTCAGAATGCCCTCCAACAACTTACCACTGAAGTAAGGCTCAGCGGTCTGTAATTCGCCCGTTTTCCCTGTACAGACATTTTGATTCTGGCTTATAGAGTTTCTTTAGAATAATAATAGATCAGATGGATATGCCAGACTACTCAGACCCCTTGGCATCATGGTAGCCCACAGACCCACCAACACACTAAAACAGCAGCTAATGAACTTGAAAGAACCTATACAGTCAACAAAAAAAACTAATGTTATTTACAAAATACCTTGCAAGGACTGTAATAAACACTACATTGGACAAACTGGCAGAAAACTAGCCACCAGGATACATGAACATCAACTAGCCACAAAACGACATGACCATCTCTCACTAGTGTCCTTACATACAGAGGAGGAAGGACACCACTTCGACTGGGACAACACATCCATTCCAGGACAAGCCAAACAGAGACACGCACTAGAATTCCAAGAAGCATGGCATTCCAACCGGAACTCTATCAATAAACACATCGAGTTGGACCCCATCTACCACCCCCTGAGAGCAAAAAAACAGGAATAATGTCACCACAGGAAGTGACATCACCAACCCAAAGAAACCCAAACATGTAAATAGAGAACAGGAATTTTGAGTGGGAGCAGCGTCGAAGTAAAAGTGAACCCGGGAGACTACAGCAAAGGTAAGACAGTTTGTTTTAAAATTGCTTACCTGTAGCGGGCAGCGGTGTGTTTTTTTTTACTCTCTCTCCACAGAAAGAGTGGGAGCAGCAGAGGAAGTGACGGCAAGCAGAGGGGCAGCCGGGAAGGAAAAATGAGTATATAAGTCAGGAAGGCGGCTAAACCCGAGATTCTACACCTGTAGTATCTCCCACCCACCCTCCTCCTCTAACCTTCTTAACTACTCTGCTTTTTCTTTTAAGGTAAGGATTTTTATTTCTTTACCAGGGACTAGTTAAAAATTTACTTCATTTTTTTTGTGTGTGTATACATCAAGTCCTTATTTAGGGTAAAAAAAACTATAGCAGAGAGGTATCAGAAGTATTCTAACTCATACTTGTACAAAGTAAGTAATTAACTAACTAAGCAGAGATGGCGGGGCTAGTGATGTGCTGTTGCTGTATGATGTGGGAGCTGGCTGATCCCATTGTGAACGGCAGTGACCACATCTGCAGCAAGTGTTGGTTGCTGGAAGAACTCCGGATCAGAGTTGATGATCTGGAATCTGAGCTTCGAACACTGCGGCACATCCGGGAGGGGGAGAGTTACCTGGATGCTTTGTTTCAGGAGGCAGTCACACCTGGGAGATTAAGTAATTCACATTCAGCTAGTGATCAGGCACAAAAGAGTGTGACTGTAAGTGAGCAGGTAGGGGGAACCGGAGTTCAGGAGTGGAGGAGCCTCAGCCCTTGACCTTGTCCAACAGGTACGAGATTCTTGCTCCCTGTACGGATGAGGAAAAGGGCTCTGGACAGGATGAGCCAACTGACCACGGCACCATGGGGGAGCAAAAAGACAAGTAGTTGTTATAGGGGATTCTATAATTAGGGGGACAGATAGTATCTTTTGCAAGCCGGATCGGGAGTCTCGCATGGTGTGTTGCCTGCCCGGTGCCAGGGTGCGAGACATCTCCGACCGGCTTGAAAGGATATTGGAGCGGGAGGGGGAGGATCCAGTTGTTGTGGTCCACGTTGGGACCAACAACATAGGCAAGACTAGGGTGGAGGACCTGTTTGGGCATTACGAAGCACTAGGCAGGAAATTGAAGCACAGGTCCTCAAGGGTCATAATCTCTGGATTACTGCCCGAGCCACGTGCCAATTGGCATAGGGACAAGAAAATTAGGCAAGTAAACACGTGGCTAAGGGATTGGTGTGGGAAAGAGGGATTCCACTTCATGGGGCATTGGCATCAGTTTTGGAACAGGGGGGATCTGTACCGTTGGGACGGTCTCCACCTGAACCGATCAGGTACCAATGTTCTAGCGAAGAGGATAAATAGGGTGGTCAGTAGGACTTTAAACTTCTGAGTTGGGGGGAAGGGAAAGGGAAAGCGACAGGGAGTATGGAGGTAAATGGCAAGATAAGCAGCAGGATAGCATGTTTCCAGGTGGATTTAAAATTGAGGCAGACTGAGAATGCAGTAAAAAGCAAGGATAACTTAGGACATATGACTTCCAACATTTCTAATGATAAGGAAGTTAGCATTAAGGCACTTTACCTGAATGCTCGTAGCATTCATAACAAAGCCGATGAACTAATGGCACAGATAATAGTGAATGATTATGATGTAGGCATCACAGAGACTTGGTTACAGGGGGGTCAGGACTGGTAGTTAAACCTCCATGGTTTTTCAACTTATCGAAAAGACAGAGAGGTGGGCAGAGGGGGTGGGGTTGCCTTGTTAGTTAAGAACAAAATTAAATCTATGGTATTGAATGACATAGCGTCGGGTGATGTGGAGTCTGTGTGGGTGGAATTGAGGAACCACAAAGGCACAAAAAACATAATTGGAGTTGTGTATAGACCTCCTAACAGTGGTCAGGACCAGGGACGCAACATGTACCGGGAAATAGAGAAGGCATGTCAGAAAGGCAAGGTTACATTGATCATGGGAGACTTCAATATGCAGGTGGAGTGGGTAAATAATGTTGCCAGTGGATCTAAAGAAAGGGAATCCTGGAATGCTTACAGGATGGCTTTTTGGAACAGCTTGTCATGGAGCCCACAAGAGAGCAGGCTATTCTGGACCTAGTGCTTTGCAATGAACCAGACTCTATAAAAGATCTTAAAGTAAGGGAACCCTTAGGAAGTAGCAACCATAATATGGTAGAGTTCAGTCTGGAGTTTGAAAGGGAGAAGGCAAAATCGGATGTAATGGTGTTACAGTTGAATAAAGGTAATTATGAGGGCATGAGAGAGGAACTGACTAAAATAGACTGGAAGCAGAGGCTAACCGGGAAGACAGTAGAGCAAAAATGGCAGGAGTTTGTAGGTATAATTGAGGACACTGTACAGAGGTTCATTCCCAAGAAAAGAAAGATTAACTGGGGAGGCACTAGACAACCTTGGCTGACAAAGGAAGTCAGGAAATGTATTAAAGAAAAAGAGAGATCCTATAAAGTGGCTAAGAACAGTGGGAAATCAGAAGATTGGGAAGGATACAAAAGCAAACAGAGGACAACAAAGAGTGTAATAAGAAATGAGAGGATCAAATATGAAGGTAGGCTAGCCAGTAATATTAGAAATAATAGTAAAAGTTTCTTTCAGTACATAAGAAACAAATGACAGGCAAAAGTAGACATTGGGCCACTTCAAACTGATGCAGGAAGCCTAGTGATGGGAGATAAGGAAATAGCAGGAGAACTTAACAAGTACTTTGCGTCAGTTTTCACAGTGGAAGACATGAGTAATATCCCAAAAATTAAAGGGTGTCACGGGGCTGAGTTGAGTATGGTTGCCATTACGAAAGAGATAGTGCTAGAAAAGTTAAAAAGTCTTAAAATTGATAAATCTCCTGGCCCCGATGGGATACACCCTAGAGTTCTGAGCGAGGTGGCTGAGGAAATAGCAGAGGCATTGGTTGAGATCTTTCAAGAGTCACTGGAGTCAGGAAAGGTCCCGGATGATTGGAAGATGGATGTTGTAACCCCCTTGTTCAAGAAAGGATCAAGGCAAAAGATGGAAAATTATAGGCCAATCAGCTTAACCTTGGTTGTTGGTAAAATTCTAGAATCCATCATTAAGGATGAGGTTTCTAAATTCTTGGAAGAGCAGAGTCTGATTAGAACAAGTCAACATGGATTTAGTAAAGGGAGGTCATGCCTGACAAACCTGTTGGAATTTTTTGAAGAGGTAACAAGTAGGTTAGACCAGGGAAACCCAGTGGATGTGGTCTATCTAGACTTTCAAAAGGCCTTTGATAAGGTGCCACACGGGAGGCTGCTGAGCAAGGTGAGGGCCCATGGTGTTCGAGGTGAGCTGCTGGGATGGATTGAGGATTGGCTGTCTAACAGAAGGCAGAGAGTTGGGATAAAAGGTTCTTTTTCAGAATGGCAGCCGGTGACGAGCGGTGTCCCGCAGGGTTCAGTGCTGGGGCCACAGCTGTTCGCATTATATATTAATGATTTGGATGAGGGAACCGGGGGCATTCTAGCGAAGTTTGCCGATGATACGAAGTTAGGTGGACAGGCAGGTAGTACTGAGGAAGTGGGGAGGCTACAGAAGGATCTAGACAGGTTGGGAGAGTGGTCCAGGAAATGGCTGATGGAATTTAACGTGAGCAAGTGCGAGGTCTTGCACTTTGGCAAAAAGAATAAAAGCATAGACTACTTTCTAAATGGTGAGAAAATTAATAAAGCCAAAGCACAAAGGGATCTGGGAGTGCTAGTCGAGGATTCTCTAAAGGTAAACATGCAGGTTGAGTCCGTGATTAAGAAAGCGAATGCAATGTTGTCTCTTATCTCAAGAGGGTTGGAATATAAAAGCAGAGATGTACTACTAAGACTTTATAAAGCTCTGGTTAGGCCCCATTTGGAGTACTGTGTCCAGTTTTGGTCCCCACACCTCAGGAAGGACATACTGGCACTGGAACGTGTCCAGCGGAGATTCACACGGATGATCCCTGGAATGACAGGTCTAACATATGAGGAATGGCTGAGGATACTGGGATTGTATTCGTTGGAGTTTAGAAGATTAAGGGGAGACTTAATAGAGACGTACAAAATAATACATGGCTTGGAAAAGGTGGATACTAGGAAATTGTTTCCGTTAGACGAGGAGACTAGGACCCGTGGACACAGCCTTAGAATTAGAGGGGGTCATTTCAGAACAGAAATGCGGAGACATTTCTTCAGCCAGAGAGTGGTGGGCCTGTGGAATTCATTGCCACGGCGTGCAGTGGAAGCCGGGACGCTAAATGTCTTCAAGGCCGAGATTGATAGATTCTTGTTGTCTAGAGGAATTAAGGGCTACGGGGAGAACGCTGGTAAGTGGAGCTGAAATGTGCATCAGCCATGATTGAATGGCGGAGTGGACTCGATGGGCCGAATGGCCTTACTTCCACTCCTATGTCTTATGGTCTTATCAACAGTGCTTCACCCAGAGCACATGGAAGATGTTACCTGGTATGGTGATGAAACATCTGAAAGTGAACCTTCCAGCTCAGCGAGCAAACCTACATCCAGAACCTCAACCTGAGCTACAAATCTTCTCAAAACTCGATCAGTTACGACAGCTGGTGCCAGTATACTAGATGGAGAATATTAGGGTCATTTAAAATGAGATGCATATGCGCCATCAAAAGGGCATCCATATAAAGGCTATCCCCATGTTTGACACCAATTTACTTGTGCTTATAGTTTTGTGTCCATAGCGCCTGAATGCGTTCGACCCACTGCTAAGTGGTTTCAATGTGGAAATCTCCTCCTGGATTTGATTTACTACCCATGTACTAGTATTTGTGCAATTGATTGTGATATTGGAGCCATAGAGTCAAGATTAGAATGGTGCTGGGAAAGCACAGCAGGTCAGGCAGCATCTGAGGAGCAGGAAAATCGACGTTTCAGGCAAAAGCCCCTCATTGTTCCAATCCTATCAATTGCAACATTTAAAAAGCATCTGGATGGGTATATGAATAGGAAGGGTTTGGAGGGATATGTGCCAGGTGCTGGCAGGTGGGACTCGATTGGGTTGGGATATCTGGTCGGCATGGACGGGTTGGACCGAAGGGCCTGTTTCCATTCTGTACATCTCTATGACTCTATAACTCTATGACTGCCCTACAGGGATTTCAGCAAAAAACTCCTCCCCACTTATTCCTGGCAATTGCCATATTATATAGTTCACTGGATCAAAGCACAGTGCTGCTCTGGCCATGTAATCACTTCCCAGGATGTTCTTGATTTGCTGGAAGTTTTCAAATGCATCATCTCTACCTCTCCTAGTTGCACATAGGGTAATAGAGTCATAGAGATGTACAGCACAAAAACAGCCCCTTCGGTCCAACCCGTCCATACTGACCAGATATCCCAACCCAATCTCATCCCACTTGCCAGCACCTGGCCCATATCCCTCCAAATCCTTCCTATTCACATACCGATCCAGATGCCTTTTAATTGTTGCAATTATACCAGCCTCCACCACTTCCTCTGGCAGCTCATTACATACATGCTCCACCTACTGTGTGAAGGAATTCATCCTTATGTCTCTTTTATATCTTTCCCTTCTCACCCTAAACCAATGGCCTCTAATTCTGGACTCACCCTCTGCAGGGAAAAGACTTTGTCTATTTATCCTTTCAATGCCCCTCATGATTTTATAAACCTCTATAAGGTCACCCCTCAGCCTCCGACGGTCCAGGGAAAACAGCCCCAGCCTATTCAACCTCTCCCTATAGCTCAAATCCTCCAACCCTGGTAACATCCTTGTAAATCTTTTCTGAACTCTTTCAAGTTTCACAACGTCCTTCCAACAGGAAGGAGACCAGAATTGCACGCGATATTCCAACAGTGGCCTAACCGATGTCCTGTACAGCTACAACATGACCTCCCAACTCCAGTACTCAATACTCTGACCAATAAAGGAAAGCATACCAAACACCTTCTTCAAATGACGAGTCACTTGTTCTACTCGAGAATGTTTTTTTGGGACATTCTTTCTGTTTCTTCTTTCTAATCGTTAATATTTACAATTAATGTGTTTAGGGTAGTGTGGGATGCCCCCATGTCCCAAAGGAAAGTGCTAGGGCAGCCTCCTACCCTGCTGTCCATTAAGGGTCTCCTTGTCCTATCCCATTTTGCATCGCACAGCCATATTGGACAGTCATGAGACCATTATTATGGGTTGGGATACAACTCACCTGTTGCCTCAATTGTTGGCATATTGTTCTATAGCAAAGACTGGGGTCCCTCTAATGGCAAGAGTAGGACTTACACCTGTGTCATTCTGCCTCTCGGGCTTTGGACAATCTCTGGCAGTGGGTCCTTCTTCACTGCAAATGCAATACTTTCTTGAGACCCCCGGGTCCTAGCACTCCCTGTGAATGTAAGCAGGGCTCTTCATCCATGCTCACATCCCCTTCCTCACATATGATCGGGCAGTGGTGGTCCCTTTAAGACTTGGCGCTTTCCTTCATTTCTCCATCCTTTTCTTTGATCTGTAAGACATGCCATTTGTCCTCCCTGAGTCATATTTCCTCTCATCTCCTTCTGTCAAGCTCTGACCATTTTCCTCCACACCTACACCTCAGTGTATGCGCTGTTTGGATTGGTCAAATATGTCACCTTTTGCAACTCTTCTGTCCCATGGCACACGAGTGTACAGACCTAGCGATTATCAAAAGGTGCAGCCAAATCTTGCCGGTCTAGCCCTGGCCTGTAGCACGGGCCACAGCCTCGCAGCAAACACTGCTGGGTGCTCCTCCTTACTCCGTCTACACCTATTCAGGACTTCCACTGGGTGGCCTCTGTTAGCTCCCACATCATCACTACAGTGTCTTTTAACTAATCTAATGTTCCCACTCCCACATTTGTGGCTTAGGCAAGGCTCAACATACAATGAGATGGAGACACATCAGTATTACTTTGTTCTCCTCCTCATTACCTAGCCAATGTATGGTTCGCTGCTTGTGAATAGCTTGGAACAACTCCCAGCAGTCATCCCAGGCTGACAATGCCTTCTAAATCGCTTAGCTGTTGAACAGCATAAGGCATGTTATATGTGATGTCAGTGGGGAGGGGGCAGACTATTGCTCTCCTAGATGTAGTGTCTTAATGATCAGAAGCCCATAAGGGCAGTGGGTCCTTTTCCTGTTCCTCCCTCTGGAGGGGGGACTCCATTCTCCGGGTCCTCTTCTCCATAATCTGGCTGTGTCATCTGCTAGCCCTCCCCAGTTGATATGACAATCTTCCTCCCATTCATCTTCAAAGATTGGGGAATTCAATGTACATGTTATCCCTCTTTGTGCTGATATCTGACTCTGTAATTTCTCTGCCTGCTACATACACTTCATATGATTGTCCAAGGTCCCCTTTCACTTCTGTGCTGACGTTTGCACTATATTCATAGCTGATTTCAAATTACTACTTTGCTTCTTTAACTCTTCTGTCTGCGCATGAGCCCTTTTAGTTTCCTCCTCACTTTTCTCCTTTTCCCTTATCAATTTCTCACACTGCATTTGATATTCGTTTATATGATGAGGTCTGCATCTCTCTGGTTTTGTAAATAGCTGCTCTTCAAAGTTTACTCGGTTGTGTGTCAGAATAACCTAAAAATATTTCTTGATGACGTCCACCCAGGGACACCAAATTCTGTTGTCGCCCATCTCTGTGACACAATAATTTATGCCTAGGCAAATATACAGTGGAGACATTTAGTAGCCTATAAAACCTAATTAATTTATTAAATACTTTAACAAATAATACACATTTTAAACTACTAGAGATATCTCAATCACTGTCTTTTAATATCTTGGGCTCTGTAATTAACCCCAAATGTTATTAGCTGGGTGGGTTGGCCACTGGCCAGATTGGAACTCTTCTCAATATCTTCAACATGCCTCCTGACATAGGGTACCTCTCGCAGTGTTACTCTCTGAAGTCCTTCTGAAAATTCAGGGGTTTACCAGGCTGCTTTGTACCCAAGTCCCTGTGCCAAGTGTATGTCTTATTTGGAATTATCTGTGCACGTGACCTATCCTGAATGTTTCATCTTTATTTGTTGCTGATTTCCTGCAGTCTTTGCTCAGCAGACCTGAATGACTCAGCATAATTCCACTCACATTGTAAAGCTTCTATATCCTCAGCCTTATCCAAAACTGGAAAAAAGGGGATTAAACTAGTCAGCTCCGTTGAGGATTTAGCACTGGTGTAGGAACCTCCTTCTGACTAACCACTGACAATAGCGTGCTTCTGTTCTATAAATTCGATGATAATATTTTTGCATTCATTCAGCATATTTTTATGTCAGTGCACACTACCTATTTTATAATCATTTGCTCTGTGGGTTTTATGATGTGTTTTGTTGACTTAGAAAATCACATTTTTGATCACAAGTGCAAGGTACTTGTAGATGTATATCATGATTGTTCTCCACCTATCCCATTATTAGAGATATTACTTTTTTTTTAATTGCTAGCAATCTAAATGCTTCTATCACCAGGTAAGTTGCCAATTTTAAGCCAATTTTTGCTTTGTGAAGTCCTCATGCGATATTTCTAAACTGCAGATGAACAAATCTAAACAGGAAAAAATAGTTTGGTAAGGATGTTGACAGCGTTAGTGAGCAGGCAAGGAAAAGGCAGATGGAATATAATGTAGAAAAATGTGAGGTTTACCTACTTTGATGAGAGGGACTGATGTGCCGAGTAATTCTTGGTTGGAAAATGTAGATGAGCAAAGAGACCAAGGTGATTCTGTCAAAAGAAGCTGGGCTAGATTGCATTTGGAGTACTGTGTGCAGTTTTAGTCTCCTTATATCTGGAAAGGTATTATTACTATATTGGGTGAACAATTAAGGTTTGCTGGACTTGTTCCTAGGATGGCAGGACTGTCTTATGAAGAGAGGTTGGGCAAACTGGACCTGTATTCCTTGGAAGTCCATCAAACAAGAGGTGATCTCATTGAAATCTACAAAATATTTAAAAAGATTTACAAATAAACTGTTTCTCCAATGTTGAAGAATCTAGAATCGGAACCAAAAGGGACAATTTGAAAATAAAGGGGTAGAAATAAAGAGAAATCATTTTTTTTACACAGAGGATTGTGAATCATTGGAATTCTGTATCCCAAAGACTATGGAAGATCACTCTGTGAATATTTTTGAGATAGAAGTTTATATATTTTTGATTACCAAATGTTTAAAGTTCATATCTTTATTAATTTTCTGTATCTTCGATTTTGAGCTGAAATGGGAAAAGGACTATATTGAAAACCAAGTATTGTGCTAAGGGTTTGCTACACTTTTTAAAAGTTAGTTACCAAATATTCTCATTGTAAGTGCTGGTGGAAGGAAATCCAGTTGCAGATGAGCTGAAGTCAAGGGCTGTATGTGAATGGAGATTCACCTAGCAACAAGTTGCTGATTGGTCTGGTAATAGTGAACAGTTGTCGATGTCAAAAGCCTTCTGTTATGTGATTGGCTTGCAGGTCGCTGAACAGTTTGTGGGTGTGAATGTTTGGGGCAGATACCACAACTACCATAAAGGAAACAGCTGTCCTCTCTCTGCAGTAAAAAAAAACACCTCTAACCTAAAACACGTCAGTTTATTTCCCTCATCAATTGCCTTACGCTATTCCTTTTAACCGATACTTCAGAGACTTTAGAAGTGTGACCCAGTCACTCTTTGCCTCCTGCAGACAAGTGAAGATACTCAGAGCAGGGAGATCAAAGAAAACATGACCTGAGAAGCAAAAAGGATAATCTCAGCAAACCCTGTGGTTAGGGACCATTGAACTACCTTCCTTGTCATTCCCTCCAACCCACGACACCCATTTGTTTTGTGTCTGTATGTATGTATAGAAGGGACATTTGTGAGGGGTTACAGTTTTAATTATTTGAGTTACATGACAATGATTCATAATTGTTTACTTGTAGCTTAAATCTTGTATATGTAACGTGAAGTCCAAAAATCTAGTCCGTACCTTCTGTCAACGTGGATCTCAAAGACAGGTAAATTTGGGAATTTTACATACTTTTATAGAATGTTTAATTTTTATGACCACTCCGGGATTAGCAAGGCTTGATTTTCAGTGTGCTACTCCAGTGGGGCATAACAATGGCATAAAAGGTTATAGGGATAGTGTGGGGAAATGAGATTGAAGGATTTCTTCAGCCATGATCATAGCACAGCAGACTGGAAGGGCGGAATTACACGCACACACACACATGCACATACACACACGTGCGCAAGCTCACACATATGCACAGTACACATATATACACACACGTGCACACACACAATACACATGCACACAGACACACATACATAGACATATACACGCACAATGCACATGCATATATATGTGCGCCCGCACGCGGACACACACACATGTAAAGTTGTGATACTCAGCCCCAGAGAGTTGAGGACTCTAATGACATTCAAACACAATGGTGTCTGTGGGGTCAATAGGCCCAAAAGAACATAGAACATGGAACATAGAACACTACAATGCAGTACAGGCCCTTCAGCCCTTGATGTTGCGCTGACTTGTGAAGTCAATCTGAAGGCCATCTAACCGACATTATTCCATTACCATCCATGTGTTTATCCAATGGCCATTTAAATGCCCTTAAAGTTGGTGAGTCCACTACTTTGCAGGTAGGGCGTTCCACACCCTTACTACTCTCTGAGTAAAAAAACTACCTCTGACATCTGTCCTACATCTGTCAGCCTCAATTTAAAACTATGTGCCCTATGCTAGCCATCACTATCTGAGGAGAAAGGGTCTCAATCTTTACCCTACCTAATCCACTGATAATCTTATATATCACTATTAAGTCAGCTCTCAACCTTTTTCTCTTTAATGAAAACAGTCTCAAATCCTCAGCCTTTCCTCATGAGACCTTCCCTCCATACCAGGAAGCATCCTAATAAATTCCTCTGCACCTTTTCCAATGCTTCCTATAATGCGGCAACCAGAACTGTACGCAATACTCCAAGTGCGGCCGCAGCAGAGTTTTGTACAGCTGCAACATGACCTCATGGCTCCGAAACTCAATCCTTTTACTAATAAAAGCTAACATACAGTCCACCTTCCTAACAAACCTTGGGTGGGGCAACTTTCAGGGATCTATGTACATGGACACCGAGATCTCTCTGCTCATCTACACTACCAAGAATCTTACCATTAGCCCGGCACTCTGTATTCTTGTTGCTCCTTCCAAAGTGCATCATCTCACACTTTTCTGCATTAAACTCCTTTTGCAACCTCACAGCCCAGCTCTGCAGCTTATCTATGTCTCTCTGTAACCTAAAACATCCTTTGTCACTGTCTACAACTCCATTGACTTTTGTGTCATCTGCAAATTTACTAGCCCATCCTTCTGTGCTGTCATCCAGGTCATTTATAAAAGTGACAAACAGCAGTGGCCCCAAAACAGATCTTTGTGGCACGTCACTAGTAACTGAACGCCACGATGAACATTTCTCATCGACCACCACCCTAACAACTAGCCAATTTATGATCCAAAAAGAGGAAGTGTGTGGCCAAACAGTTTTCAGGATTTATCTGATGGGGAACTGATTTTGAACACCCAGAAAGAATCCTTGAGCAACCTAAGTGCAGGTCATTGTGCCACATCTTGGGAGATCCATCCTCTTCACTTACCCTGCAGTGAATCATTCATGTTCTCAGTATACCATCACACTTATCCAACTCCTGACCTGTTGCTATTGATGCTGAGATTGGGTGGATCTGGGAGTCAGAATACTGCCTAGATTGAATAGGTGTGAGACAGGCCAAGAGCAATTTCACTCTGCTGGTACCACATTTAATCAGGGTTAAAATTGGGATTGATCTTTTCATTTTCTCACATTGCTTTTCCTTGGTTTCTTAATTATTTTGACTTCAATTTCATTTTTTCTGAATAGGTTTAGCTCAACTCCTTTTTTTTTGCTCCTTTATTAAGTTTAAACATGGACCTTGTTATCAGAAATGTTTGCTTTCCTGCTCATTCTGGAAGACGGGGACACATTGTCAAAGCTCAGTATCTAGTGGGAGGAAGTAACTCTTAAGCCATTTTTTTAACCCAGTCGAGCCACAGGATATTAAAGCTAGAGAGGTCACATTAGTGAATGAAATGAGGTCAATCCTTTGACATTTTAAATTCTGTGTGTTGCCAGTCCTGTGCTCATTCAAATCGGTACCAACAAAGCAAATGATTGTACTTTTGGTACACTGTGGGTTAAGAATGTCCAAATTCATTTGATACAGAGCCATTAAAACTCGCAAAAAGAAAACACATTATTTTCCTCAGTTCAAGGTACACTTGAATTATGTCCCGGAGGTGAAGGGACAGCGACACAACCACTTCCCTAGTTTTTACAGCCTTAATGATGGTAAATTGTCTGAAAATAAATACCAGTGTTTAAAATTTCTTTCACCGACATAGATCAAAATATCAGGCTTGATTGCCATCCTGTTTGGCAGTTATTTGACACTAATACAGACACACGTATACAGACAGATGGACAGCGCCAGCCAAGTGACTTCTTTCAACCCTCACTAATGAGAAAAAGATGTTCCACAGATCAGTTTGTAATGGTTTTATGGAATTATATGAAAAAAATGCCTGTTAATAATTTTTTGTCTTACTGTTGAACACAATGGCTTGATAAAATTATGTATGAACATCAGTATATATTGCTTGTCATGTTTTGTTGCATTGAATTCCAAGACTGAAGCATTTGTATAAGGATGCTATTACAAATGTGCTAACCAGTGTGAAGGTTTGAGTCTCTGGGAAGTTAAACTTAATTTCTGATATCCACTATGTAGCAGGAGTTTGTGAGTTCTTCTACCATGTGTCAACTTACACTCTTTCTAAGTTCTGTTTCTGTATATCTTGTAAAGTAGTGAGTGGAAACCAGGTTTTTCTGATCTGGAAGCAGCTTTTATGAGAGAAACATTGCACTCACATTGCTCAAACTGAAGCAGTTTACTGAAATATCAAGTACAGCCCAGATTCAGAAATGTTGGAGATAATGCTAAGCATCAGATAATAAGATAGGAGAATACATCTGCTGAGACCTTTCCCTCCACAAAGTCTGCATGATGAACTCTACCTTGGACTCTCAACTTCTGATGTGTTTTACATCAAGGGATTCTTTAGAACCAACTTATCCTATAATTATTGGCATTAGTTCTATAATCCTGGTACAGTTGTGTTTCTTGTTTTGACATTTCCATGACTCAGACTGATATCTTAGGAACCATCATTTTCTCCTATAGCACGAGAATTGCTATCTGCATTTATCTTTATGATTTTCAGTCTTCTTTCCAGCTTTTCATAAAAGGCATTAATATGATATTGATTGGTTTATTTAGAAGTCCAATCTGTAGATGCCACAAGGTTAGGGTAAAAAACAAAACATTTTTAATCCCCAGTCTTGCTTGAAGTATGTTAATATGGCACTCTTTCCATTTAAATCTCTTCTCAGAATGCAAGGTAAATATTAACACTTACCAAAGGCACTTTATTGGTCTCTATCTCAACTATACAGATTATAGATTGCATAATTCATTCCATGGCTAATACTCAGTATACTAAAAAGGTATTCAAATTAAATCAACTCAGTCATTAAATTAATTCTGTGTACATTTGCAGGAAATTTTAATCCAAAATAGATGTCTATAATTAATTATTATCTTGCAAAAGCAGAAACTTGGTTTTGACACCCTCACATAAAGATAAATTAGTTCACTTCCTCAAAGATTGACTGTTATTTCAGCTGTAAAGCAAAAATAGCACAACTTAACAAAACACATGACTAAATAAAGCAACTCACTAAACATGACAGTTAAAATATTGATTTGATGTGGTACAGATGTGATTCTCAAAAAACACATTGAAACACAATACTGAGAATTAAGTGAATGAATGCTCGGTCTAATCAACATGCAACATGATCTAGCTTCTCTGTACAAAATACCACGATAGCACAGTATTCAACTATCAGTATCTCCTGTACAACTGGCAGACACCAAAGGCACACAATCACTTTATTCTGACAACAGATTAAGCCATGTGGAGAATGGTTTAGACCTCTTATTACAGAAATAACTGATTGATCCAGCCTCTAATTTGATACACAGATTCAAACATCTTCTTTTCTGTCTGTTGCATTACGAATCAATCTTCACACTTGACAAAGCTAAACTACCAAAATCATTTTTATTTGCTGCAGAGAAATCTTGTTTCAGTTCCTTCTTTGTTGTATTGAGGGAAAGGTGGGTTGTCATTGAAAGAAACAAAGTAGAAATTCCTTTTCAAATACCTCTTTGCTTATTCTTTCTTGGGGTGTGGGCATCACCGATGAGACCAGTATTTGTTGCCAATCCTTAATTGCCCTTAAACTGAGTGGTTGGATGAATTATTTCAGAGTTGAGAATGTGGTGCTGGAAAAGCACAGCAGATCAGGTAGCATCGGAGGAGCAGGAGAGTCAACGTTTTGGGCAAAAGCCTTTAATCAGGAACGAGGCTTGTGGGCCAAGAGGGCTGAGAGATAAATGGAGGGGGGTTGGGGGGGGGAGGTAGCTGAGAATGTATTAGGTAGATGAAGGTGAGGGAGACGGTGATAGGTCAGAGAGGAGGGTGAAGCAGACAGATGGGAAAAGTAATGGACAGGTCAGGAGGGCGGTGCTGAGTTGGAGGCTTGGTACTGGGATAATGTGGAGGGAGGGGAAATGAAGAAACTGGTGAAATCCACATTGATCCCATGAGGTTGCAGGGTCCCAAGGTGGAATATGAGGCGTTCTTCCTCCAGGCGTTGGGAGGTAAGGGTTTGGCGATGGAGGAGGCCCAGGACCTGCACAACCACCAGAGATAATTTTCACTCCCCACCCCTGTCAGCATTCCAGAGGACCATTCCCTCGTCAGATCCACGCCCCCCACCAGCCCATACCCCACTCCCGGCACCTTTCCCTGCCACCGCAACAAGTGCAAAACCTGTGCCCACACCTCCCCCCTCACCTCCATCCAAAGCCCCAAAGTATCCTTCCTCATCCAACAGAAATTTACCTGTACCTCCACCAATGTCACCTACTGCATGCGTTGCACCCGATGTGGTCTCCGCTACACTGAGGAGACAGGACGCCAATCTGCACAGTGCTTCAGGGAATTTCTCTGGGACACCTGCACCAACTAACCCCACTGCCCCACGGCTGAACATTTCAACTCCCCCTTCCACTCCACCAAGGACATGCAGGTCTTGGGCCTCCTCTATCGCCAATGCCTTACCATGTGACACCTAGAGGAAGAACACTTTATAATCTGCCTTGAGACCTTGCAACCACACGGATCAATGTGGATTTCATTAGTTTCCTCATTTTCCCTCCCCCCCACTATATTAACCAGTCCAACTTGGCACTGCCCTCCTGACCTATCCATCACCTTTCCCATCTGGCCACTCCACCCTCCTCTCCACCCTATCACCTTCTCCCTCACCTTCATCGACCTATTGTTTTCTCAGCTACCTCCCCCACCCCCGCCAACCCACCCCCATCCTATTTATCTCCCATCTCCTTTGACCCACAAGCCTCATTCCTGATGAAGGGCTTATGCCCACAATGTCGATTCTCCTGCTCCTCAGATACAACCTGACCTGCTGTTCTTTTCCAGCACCACACTCTCGACTCTGATCTCCAGCATCTGCAGTCCTCACTTTCTCCAAGCTGAATTATTTCAGAGTACAGTGAAGAGTCAAATATATTATTATTGTTTTAGAATAACACTTCGGCCAGAATAACCAAGGATGGTAGATTTTCTTTTTTGGAAAGTATTAGGGAGACAAAAGGCTTTACAACCGCTGATGATAATTTGTTCATGCTCAATACTAAAGCCAGCTTTCAATTCATTAATAGAATTAACATCTAATTAGCTGTCAAGGTGGGATTTGAACCAATGCCACTAGAAAGCTAGATAGATCTATTAGAATACTGGTTCAGTGTCATTGCTACTTCACTACAAGCTTCAATATTCTTGTCATATTCATCAAAACAAAGAAATAAGCTTTGTGATAGCATGGTGATACTTTCCTCATGGACAAGTGGGAATTATATCAGATAATTAAAAGTCTACATTTGATTCTTAGATGCATTTGAAAGTAATCAGAAATCAGAGAAAGTTATTATTCTGAATTTTGTGAAATCCAGTGAGGTGCCTTAGATAGTGAGTCAAAGAAATTCATGCTTTTATGTGGCGACCTCACACACTATATTATATTACTGGCTGTTTTAAATATCATTTTGCTACTTCATAAAAATAAAGCAAGGCAAGGATTCTTAAGCAGCCAGGTACCAAGAGAAAAAAAAAGAAATTAATTGTTGAAAAATTATTTATAACACCTCATCCTTAAATGAAGTTTTGCATCTGCTGTCTAGCAGCTCGCGTCTCCTAGACTGTGCATCACCACAGGATGTTCCCACCACCATGTTTGTAGTAAAATGGACCAGCTCTTTAAGATGAGCATTTCCTGTGCAAGAATAAAGTGCAGATGTGTAAAACTCACCAGATTATGCCTACAGCAGGAAAATCGAGGTTTCGGGCAAAAGCCCTGATGAAGGGCTTTTGCCTGAAACGTCAATTTTCCTGCTTCTCAGATGCTGCCTGACCGGCTGTGCTTTTCCAGCACCACTCTAATGTAGACTCTGATTTCCAGCATTTGCAGTTCTCACTTTTGCCTAGATTATGCCCACACACTTTACAACTGGATATTAGGCTGATTCAATCAGAAAATTCATTATTTTCTATGCATCTAAATCCTTTCCAAGATCTTTACAATTCCTTGCAGGCCTTCTTTCCTTCTTCATAAAATATTAAAGCTTTTACCATCAAGAATGGTTTTATTCAATCACTTCCTCCGGCTTTAAAACATTACTTTTCCTTTTTTTTAATTTGGTTTCTTAGTAGAAGAGTCGTAGACCTTTATCGTAGTTGTTTCATAAGAGAGTAGGTTTACACAAGCTGGCTCTTTAATGTCTCTATCTGTTTCTAATGCAGCTAATTAGGTCTCATTGCAAAGGAAAACTTCCTAACTTAGTTTAATGAAAGAAAAAATGATTGCTTAAAAAGTGTGTGTTTTAAATTCAATACTTCTGATAGAATCAGAGCAATTCTGAGTTTCCAAAAGTAATTTGCATATAGTTATGTTATTTTATGTGCAATGACCATCCAGCAATGGCAGAGAAACCATTTTACTCATGATTTGGAGGTGCCGATGTTGGACTGGGTTGGACAAAGTTAAAAAAATCACACAACACCAGGTTACAGATTTATTTGGAAGCATTTGCTTTCGAAACGCTGCTCCTTCATCCACCAGATGAAGGAGTAACACTCCGAAAGCTAATGCTTCAAAATAAACCTGTTGGACTATAATCTGGTGTTGTGTGATTTTTAACATTTTACTCATATCTGCTCATTTTTGCTGTGTCTTATATCGATGTATATCCTTCAGCTTGGATGAATTTTTGCAAAGATGCAACCCTCCGAAACAGCATCAAGGCCAGATTCTCGTTCTCCAAAACTAGCACCCACAATACTTACAGAAGGCTAGGGGGATCAGGGCAGGAGATTCTTCACACCATAGAACCATAGAAAGGAGGCAGCAGAGAAGCAGGTTCAGATCATCTTGCCCATATTGACCTGAAGAATCCCCAGGTACCCTTTCTACTCCCATCTTCCTGCACACTGCCCATTGCTCTGTAACTTACAGCAATTATGGTGCAGAGTCAGGTACTTTTAAAAAGAGATTAGGGTCTCTGCATGTACCACCAACTCAGGCAGAAAATTCCAAACACACACCACCCTCTTCGTAAAAATATTTTTCTCACATCCTTTCTAATCCTCTGCCTCTTAGCTTGAATCTACAACCCTGGTTTTTGAACTCTCTGCTTAGGCAAACTGGTTCCTCCTGTCTACTCTAACATTAGCCTTCATAATTTTCCTATCTCACTCATGTCACCCCTCAAACTCTCTGTTCCAAGGAAAACAATCCCAACTTCTTCAATCTCTCCTCTTAGCTACAATTCTCCAGCCCTGGCAATACTCTAGTAAATCTTCTCTGTACTCTCTCCAGAGCAATTATGTCTGTTGTGAGTAAATCACCACAAGTTACCTTTAATTTGGCCACTTATTAAGGAATCTCACAGACAATCAGGGCTTAAACAATGACTTAATTTCATTGCATGTAACAACTAAAATAAGACCCCTCAAGTTAGCAAGTAATGCCTCATAAGTCAACTTGGGTATTAACTGATTAATGGTGGAATCTGGCCAGGATTCCAACGAAAAGGATCTGTCTCTGGAAGCGTCTAGAGTTTGATCCTTGTACAATGTTCTTTGAAGTTCTGCTCATTCAAATTACTGCACGTCTGTAGTTGGCTTCCTTATTGGAGGCAATTTCTTGTTTCTTGTTGCATTTGGTATTGGCTACCAATGTGTTAATGTGTTAAATTCTTCAATCAGTTGTCCTTGTGGCAATAAAGCATCCAATTTATCAGGCGGGTGTCAAAGCAGTTTTGTTTATGCATTTTCCCCTTGCATTATGCAATTATGAGGAACAGCATGGTGGCTCAGTGGTTAGCACTGCTGCCTCACAGTGCCAGGGAACCAGGTTTGATTCCAGCCTTGGGTGACTGTCTGTGTGGAGTTTACATATTCTCCCCGAGTTTGTGTGGGTTTCCTCTGGGTGGTCCCATACTCCAAAGATGTGCAAGTTAGGTGAGTTGGCTATGCTAAATTGCCCATTGTCAAGGGTAAATATAGGATAATAATAATAATAAGGTAGGGGAATGGGTCTGGTGGGTTTCTCTTCAGAGGGTTGGTGTGGACTTGTTGGGCCAAAGGGTCTGATTCTACTCTGTCGGGATCCTATGTAAATTTCACTAAGACATGGCTAATTGCTTGAGTCTCTGTGTAACAGCTTGTCTTTGCTCCTTAACAGTTTATTCCAGAGTTATTGCTGTGTGTAATTGTGTATCTTTTGTTGATTAATTCAGTCCATGAACAGTTATTAAAGTTCTGAAGTCTATAATATCACATACCTGTCCTGTAATGTGATGACCAAAACTGAACATAATACTCTAGTTGTGGCCTCACCAATGTCTGATACAATTTCACCATTATTTCCATTCTT
This sequence comes from Chiloscyllium plagiosum, assembly GCF_037043375.1. NCBI lineage: Eukaryota > Metazoa > Chordata > Chondrichthyes > Orectolobiformes > Hemiscylliidae > Chiloscyllium > Chiloscyllium plagiosum. The sequence goes on from NW_028270150.1 coordinate 32,370,056, forward strand.
TAGTATTCATTACCTCTGTAAATGAAAGAGAGCTTTCCATCTGTCTTCTCTACAACCTTATCTGTACTGCTACTTTTAGGGATCTGTGCACTGCAAGTTCCAATATTTCATACATGTAGGCAGTAGCACATTTCAAAGTTCAACTCTTTTCAGTTAGAAGTGTTGAAGGTGATGTATAAGTTCTCCAGATTTTGAAAAGTTTCTATCAACTGTAAAGCGTTAAATATAACCTGGATGTTTAAGAAGGGAGGATGAGGTTAAATGTAAAACCACTCACCAATTAGTTTGATGTCAGCAAAAGGGAAAATGTCCAAAACGACATATGTGTTCTTGTTCATAACCACCAAACATTAGAATGCAAATTCAGCAAACAATTGGGAAGCTAAATAATATGTTGATCTTCATCACAAGAGGATTTGAGTACAGGGTAAAGATATATTGTCACAATAGGCCTTTGGTGAGACTACATCTAGATTATTGTGTATAATTTTGGTCTCCTTTTCTGAGAAAGGATATATTTGGTTTGAAGGGAATGCTAAAGGGGTTTACCAGATGAATCTTTGGAATGGTGAGATTGTCTTCTTGGGAGAGATTGAGGGAACAGGACCTATGTTCTGTTCTATGAAGAATGAGAAGTAATCTCATTGAAACTTACAAAATTCTTACAAGATGTGACAAGGTGGATGTAAATAAAATATTTGCCCTGGCTGGGTCGCTCTAGTAGCAGGGCACATGATCTCAGAATAAGGGTTTCGGTCATTTAAGACTGAGATAAGGAGAAATTTCTTTATTCAGTGATCTCTACTTCAGAGGACTGTGAAAACTCAAGCATTGAGCAGGTTCAAGGTAACCTTTAATGATATCAAGGCAAATGAATTCAGCAAAATGGTCTTGAAGTAGATTTTCAGCCATGATAAATTGAATGGCGCAATCTGCTCAATGTTCTTTGTTCCTGGAAGCAACCTTCATTTTCTGGATTTCCCAAGATTTGCCTCATTAGGTTCAGACATTTGAGGAAAAGGACTCAGTGTACCTAGACTCTTCGGAGAAGATAGGTATCCTTTCAGACAGGTTCAGGAAGCTCTTTGTTGAGATTAGGTGCCATTTGGGAGAGACCATCTACCTTTTTGCTGTGAACTGAGCATACCTTTGAGATTGTGAAAAACAGACATGGGATCTGTTTAAAAGGTAAGAAAGTCTGTGGAACTGGTAAGTCATTTAAATCTCCTGCTATCTACATTTTGAGAAAGCAAACAGTTTGTAGTTTAAAAAGAAGTTCTTCCAACTTTAACAGGTGGTTGTTGACATATGGCTCAGGATTATGATTCTAAAATTGGTGTTGTTTCACTGCTTCCATATTTATCATTATTAAGTGTGCCAGAGGAAGTGGTGGAGATAGGAATAACTACACCATTTAAAAGGCATCTGAATGGGTACATGAATAGTTTAGGATATCTGGTTGGCATGGATGAGTTGGACTGAAGGGTCTTTTCCATGCTACATAACTCTGTAACTCTACAATTGGAAGGCTTGGAGCTTCACAGCTTGACTAACAACTCCAAGTGTTTGTAAAGAGATTACCTGTTTTCAATGTGGGGCTTTTCTTGTTATATTCATGGGATCAAGTAATTGAAAAGAATACTTGTTCCATAAGGGATTAAGTGTTTGAAGGAATGTTTGTTTTTATGAGTAATTAAGTGCTTAAAGATATTCAGATGTTTTGAAGAGGTTTTTACCAATAAGAATATAATAGATACTTCAAACTTCATTTTATTTTCTCTCAGTATAGTTAATGTATTCAGTCTGTGGGTGAACACTGCATTTGTTGGCAGGGAGGATGTAATGGAAATCATGGTGAATGGGTATAGGTGGCACTGGGTTATCATGAAGTCTATAAAGTATGTATGGTGGCATGATTTGGCATGGATGGGGCATGGGGAATGTCTAGAGATGAGGGCATGTGAGGGGCTAGGGTGTGAGAGCTTTTTTTTAATATTTATAGTAAATGCAATTGTAGCTCTGCAGCCCATGGTGCTGCCTCCAAACAGGGGCAGTGGGCTTATTTTCAATTAGCACCCAGAAAGAAAGGTCCCACCTATGGGGAAGATTGTCCTTGGATGAGTTTGAATCATTGGCAAATTTCCTACTCTGTGCACTTGACTCAGTCTTTTCTCTCAGGACCCAAACTATCACATTTCTGTTACACTTAGTAATGCCTATCAAAAGAGGGGTTTGTTTGAGGAGTTTGCAGAGGCTGCCACACCTTCATCCACTACTTGCACTGCGTAAGTGGTGTTTTTATCCATTGGTATGCATGTGGGCCATGTGGAAATGCAGTAGAAGCCTAAAATGCTCCCAGCCTTGGTTAATCAGTGTATGTTGGTGAGACCTCTTCTGGAGTACTGTGTGCAGTTCTGGTCACCCTGTTATAGGAAGGATATTGTTAAACCTGACATAGTTCAGAAAAGATTTACCAGGACGTTTCCAGGAATGGAGGATTTGAGCTATAAAAATAACCTGCAAAAGACTTGGACATTTTTCATTGGCTGGTAGGAGGTTGGTGGGGTGACCTCATTGAGGTTTATGACATCATGAGGGGCAGAGATAAGGTAAATGACAAAGGTCTTTACCCTAGGGTGAGGGAGTTCAAAACTATGGGGCATATTTTTAAGGTGAGAGGAGAAAGATTGAACAAGGACATGAGGAGCAACATTTTTACACAGAGAGTGGTTCGTGTACGGAATGAACTGCCAGATAAAATGGTGCATGCAGGTACAGTAACAATATTTAAAAGATATTTGGATAAGAGCATGACTAGGAAAGGTTTAGAGGGATATGGGCCAAACACACACAGGTGGGACTAGTTTAGTTTGGGAACATGGTCGGAGCGGCTTGGTTAGACCAAAGGTTCTGTTTCCATGCTGTATACCTCTATATGTCTGCATCAGCACTATTTATATGTACTTCTCCCCCATGTGGCACTATTCAGAGCCCAGAGAGCAGCCGGTAATTCTTCCCATTGAAGTGCCACTCTGGTGTTTGCCACTCATATTCCATCAGGGCACCCTTCTACCCTCCAAACAACTTGCATCCTCATAATGTCTCGATCATCACAAGTAAATTTCAACATGCTGGAGCCACTATCAAGATGAGAGGACAGCTGCTTTGAACAGGGATGACGAGAAATTCCTTCATTGTGAGGGTTGTAAATATTTCAGTATTGTACACATCAGGGAACTGGAAAAGCTCGATCTGTGAGTACATTCAAGCTGAGGGAGTAAATATTCGATCCTAAGCGTAGCAAGGGGTATGGGAGTCTGTCAGGAAAATGAAATTGTGGTCAAAGATCAGCCATAATATTTTTAATGGGGGAGCAGCCTTAAGAGGCTGAATGGCATATTCCTGCCTCTATTTATTAACTTCATGTGCAGAGAGGAGCATTAATTACAGCAGGAGCAATTAAAATTCCTTTACTCCCAAGAACATGACATTAATTTTCTCTCCTGTGTTGCTATGGATGAAATAATACCTTTGCTTCGGATGAGCTTAGCTCATAGAGCATTGCAGGCCCACCTCCCTCCCCTCTTTAAAACAGGCCTCTTGGAACAAGCAGAATTTTCATTAGGGAGCAATCCCATTTATTTCAAAACACCAGAACTAGGGAAATCAGGGACAGAGAATCCTAGTAGAAAATTAGCTGCAATAGTCTTTAGGGAATGTGAGAAAAATGACAGAGAAAAACTGCACAATTATTCTGGGTCACTTCCATCTGAATATTGACAACATAAAACGCTGACCAGCAAAAATGTTTGCATTGTGTGTTGCTATTTTCCTGCCATTCCCTATTCTCCTATGGCTCTGGAAGACTATTGTTAGCAGTTTCTAGGTGCTGGGGACTAGAGGTGCTGGGCACAAGTCTAGAGAATGCTAATAACCCACAGGATGGTGGGAGTAACATTGATTATGCCAGCATTTATTGTGTTCAAGGGCAGTTGAACAGTCAAGGGTCAAGATTAGAGTGGTGCTGGAAAAGCACAGCAGGTCAGGCAGCATCCGAAGAGCAAGAAAATCGACATTTCGGACAAAAGCCCTTAATTTTGCCCAAAACGTCAATTTTCCTGCTCCTCAGATACTACCTGACCTGCTGTGCTTTTCCAGCACCACTCCAATCTTCACTCTGACCTCTAGCATCTGCAGTACTCACTTTGGCCTAGTTGAAGAATCAAGCACATTGCTCTGAGTCTTGGAGTCATATGTAGGCCAGACCAGGTGAGGATGACAGTTTCCTTCCCTAAAGGACATTAATGAACCAGGTGGGTTTTTCACCACAAATAGACAACAGATTCATGGTCATTATTAGACTCTTATTTCCAATTTGTTAAACTGAATTCAAATTCCACTATCTGCTGTGGTAGGATTTGAACCTGGATCCCTAGCACATTACTTAGGCCTTCAGATTAATAGGTTTAGTGATAATATCACTAGGCCTCGCCTCCCCTATGAGCTGACCCTCTGTAATTTAATTCTGGGAGCACTGTTAATTGCTTTTATGCAAGAATTCTGCCCCAACCAAAGGATTTGCCCCACCTCGGAGAACTGCTGGCCACAGAGCTGTAAGCCCTGCAATGCTAGGTGGGAATAGTGGCTACAACTCAGGTTACAAGTGAGCCTGGTGGAGAGGCGCCTATTCATAAGTCCAGGGTATTATGGAGAGTTAGGTCAGCAGGTAGTGAGATGGGGAGGGGAAGTGCAAGCATGGCTAGATTTCTGAGACTGGCTGGGATGGTGGGGAGAAAGAGGCAATGGGAGAGGGATGACCTTTAGGATGGAGGAGTGCTTCTGATGGGTACAGAGGGCCTGCAAAGGGTTTTCTTCCACACCGTCACAGCTAACACCACTCTGCTTTCCACTTGCTGCTGGTCTATCACTACCAAAGATACAATAGCGGCGAGGGTGGATGACGGCCAAGGGCATTTTTCATTGTATGGTTGGACATGGGAAGAGCACTTAATTAGGCAGGATACGAGCACATACATTAATGACCTAGATGAAGGAACTGACGGGCTTGTTGCTAGGTTTGTAGATGATACAAAGATAGGTGGAGGGACAGGTAGTGATGGGGAAGAGGGGAGACTGCATAAGGAATTAGACAGGCTAAAAGAGTGGCTGAAGAAGTGGCAGTTGGAATACAATGAGGAAAAGCATGAGGTTGTGCACTTTTGTGGGAAAAATGGAAGCATAGACTATTTTCTAAATGGGAAAAGGCTTTGGAAATCTGATGCACAAAGGGTCTTAGAAATCCTAGTTCTGGATTCTCTTGAGGTTAACATATGAATTCAGTTAGCAGTTAGAAGGCAAATGCAATGTTAGTATTCATTTCAAGAGGGCTAGAATGCAAGAACAGAGAAGCATTACTGAGGCTGTATAAGGCTCTGATCAAACCACATTGTGAGCAGTTTTGAGACCCATATCTAAGGAGGGGGTCCAGAGGAGGTTAACAACCACGATCCCATAGATGAAAGCTTGTCATATGAGGAGCGGTTGAGGACTCTGGGCCTGCATTCAATGGAGTTTAGAAGGATTTGGGAGGTCTCACTGAAGCTTACAGAATACTGAGAGCCTGGATAGAGTGGACATGGAGAAGATGCTTCCACCAGTAGGAGAGACTAGACCCGAGGGACAACCCTTTAGAACTGAGATGAGAAGGAAGTTCGTCAGCCAGAATTTGGTGAATCTGTGGAAGTCATTGCCACAGAGGGCCATGGAGGCCAAGTCATTGAGTGTATTTCAGACAGAGATAGATAGATTTTTGGTTATAAGGGAATCAAAGGTTATTGGGAGAAGGGAGGAGAATGGGGTTGAGAAACATATCAGCCATGTTTGAATGGTGGAGCAGATCAATGGGATGAATGGCTTAATTCTGCTCCTCTATCTTTGAGTCTTATGATTCTGTGCCTGAACCATCCCACCTTCCTGGCTCTGCCAGAATTCAAGTGGTAGAAAGTGAGGACTGCAGATGGTGGAGGTCAGAGTCATGAATGTGGTGCTGGAAAAGGAAGCTGGTCAGGCAGCATCTGAGGAGCAGGAGCAGGAATCCTAATGATGGGCTTATGCCGAAAATGTCAACTCTCCTGCTCCTCAGATGCTGCCTGATCTGCTGCTTTTCCAGCACCACACTCTCAACTCCACCAGAATTCAGACAGGGCCTGGAAAGCTTCTGGTCAGATTTCCCATCCTACTGCCAATTACGATCCTTTCATGACCAAGTAATGACCAGTTGGGAGTCTCAGTGGTGGGCTTGCCTGTCAACATGCAACTGTTGTCAGCGTGGTATTGCCCATGGGTAAGGGGAAAGTGAGTCAATTATTCATAGGCTTTCAATATCTGAAGGACACAACTTCAGAGGTGAGTCACCTGTTGAGACCCACCCATATGTCCTTTCTGCCAACCTGTGAAAGCAAACCCGGCATTACTCCACTGTGGTCAGGTTGTTCCTTGGGTGGTTATCACTGCAGCAGCAACCAGTACCTCCCCAGTGAAACTGCTGTTCAAAAAAGAGTTGCCAGCTTTTAAATGCCCAGTAGCTGTGGGAAGGTAGGGGTTTCCGACTCCAGGGTTTCTTGATACTTGGAAAGATCTGCTGGTGGCCAACTGTTAACTGTCTGTCTGCCACATGTTACAGGTGGGTCTTTCCAACAGAGGCAAAGTATGTCTCTTGCTGGATGTCTCACCAAAATTTGAGACCTCTAACATTTGAAATTTAACGTGTCACTGTGGCTCAATGAGTCAAAATTTCACCTCTGAGTCACATGGTTATAGGTTTGAATCCTGCTCCAGGACTGAGCACAACAATCCATGTTAACATTCCATGCAGGACTGAGGGACTGCTGCACTGCCAATGGTGCTGTTTTCTTCAGATGGAATCTTAAACTGAAACTCTCTCTACTGTTGCAAGGGAACAGAAAAGATTGCATAGCACTATTTTGGTGCCTAACGTAGGAATTATCCCCAGTGTGCTGACTAACATTTATCCCACACTTAATAGCATAAAACAGATTATTTAGTGATTATCATATCGCTGAGTATGAGTTTTGCTGTGTACAATATGGCTGTTGCATTTACTACAACAGAGACTATATCTCAGAAGTACTTTATTCATTGGCTATAAAGCAATTTAGATAGTTGAGTCATCATGAAATGCACTACATAAAAGCAATTCAGTCTTTTCTTTCCCTCCTGGGCAAAAATATTGATGGAAGTTTTGTAACATGCAGCCTGGTTTTTCAGGAATAATAACTAGTAAGCAGCAACATCTTTAAACTCATTGATGAAACATCCACAGTAAAGCAGAGTGACAGGGAAGTAGAAAGTAAAATCAGATCAAATGTTATTTAATTTTTGTCCCATTAATACGTTTCCTGATACTTCAATATCCATGTCAATTTCACAGCACATGGGTATTGAATATAATTGAAGTGATCTGACAGCGAAGGCAGAGGAAAGTGAAAATTCAAACAAACTGATGAAAAGAACATGTTCTGCTTCAAACTGGCTTTTGTTTCAATCTGGTTGTTCTTCCCTCTTTAAGGCCTGCCATTGGTGGCCGTGCCTTCAGTATAGACCTAATCTCTGAAATACCCACCATGAAGTTGTCAGCCAGTTTCTCTTTTGCAAGTGCACTCCCTTAACCAACTTGTACAACCAAGTTCTGTGAAGCACCTTGCAAGGTTTCAGTGTGTTAAAAGTACTACCCAGATATAAGTTGTTGGCACTATTATTTGCTATTTGATTGTACTAAGACAAGAGGCACAGTGATGCAAGCATTCATTTAGGTTATGGAAAGTTTGATGGGAAGAGGAAGATTTTTGATATATTTTACACTGCTCTTTCGGCGCATTAAATGTACAAACTGATTATTTTCCTCAAGTATCTGTCTGGCATTGCCAGTGTACCTGATCTTGTTCTTCATGCTACAGTCATATAATTGGGAATATAACCATAAAGCTCTTCACTGGGGCGTCTACTGTCAGCCATTTCCTGACGAGTTGAAGTTGTGAATAGCTGATTGTAATTTATGATGCAGTACTGAACACATACTCATCTTTGTTGACATGTGTACATGATTGTCGAACACCTCTCCAATAATACTGCTTTTGTACAGAAGAATCATATACCTTAACCACAACCAGAGTCCCTCATTGCTCAGTAGCCGCCCTGACCCTTGTCTTTAGTGTTGAAATAGAGCCAAGGTGTTGGATTTATGAAAACAGAAGGGTCATGCATCTCCCATGATTTTATTAACTCATGTGCCTAAAGCCAGGCATATCTTCACAAGTATTATTCTCTTTATAAATCATAGAATCTACAAAGTTCATTCATATTTGTGCCAGATCTTTCAGGGACTTATCGAATGAAACCACTCCTTTGTTCTTTCCCCATAGACCTGCAAATATTTTTTTTTGAGTATTATTCTACTTCTCTTTAAATGCTATCTATGAATCAACTCCTTCTGCCATCTCGAGCAGCATTATTCTGGATCATAATTTGGAGATGCCAGTGTTGGACTGGGGTGCACAAAGTTAAAAATCACACAACACCAGGTTATAGTCCAACAGGTTTAATTGGAAGCACTAGCTTTCGGAGCACTGCTCCTTCATCAGGTGGTTGTGGAGGACACTATTATAACAAACAGAATTTATAGCAAAAGTTTACAGTGTGATGTAACTGAAATTCTACATTGAAAAATACCGTGATTGTTTATTGAGTCTTTCATCTGTTCGAATGCCATGATAGTTTCACTTCTTTCAGGTATAAATCGCAAAACTTTTTTTAAAAGTTACATTCTCAGGTTAACTGTAACAATTGGTGTTAGCCAGACAATATGTTGAAGGTGTTAGCGCCCTGTGTTCCCTGTCTGTGCCATAATGCTTAGATTGATTCTAATCTAACAAGTGAGATAACAGAGTCTTACATGAATTCATGAAGTTTTTGAGCAAAGGAAAATGTAACTCTGCAAGTACAAATTCACCCCACAAATGTATAAGTATATGTGTGCATGTGGGTCTTTGTTTGTTTGTATGTGTGTCTGTGTGTGTGTTGGGGGGGGGGGGGGGGGGAGGGGGTGTTGTGAGTGTGAGAGAGAGTTTATATGTGTGAACGTGACTATAGAGTGGTCTAAGTCTGTGAGAGGATGCATGTGTGAGTGTGGGAGTGTGTTTGTCTGTAAGGGTGTGTGTGAGTATCTGTGTGTGTGTCTGTGTGTATAGGAGTGCCTGTGCGTGTGTGTGTGTGTGTGTCTGTGTGTGTAAGTAGGAGTGTCTGTGTATGTGTATAGTGCAATGGTGGTCACCTGTTGTGTGACATGAACCCAAGGTCCCGGTTGAGGCCCTTCCTGTGTGTTCCGTACCCAGAGGGAGGGCCTCAACAGGGACCTTGGGTTCATGTCACACTACAGGTGACCACCATTGCACTATACACACACACAGACACTCCTAAAACATACACACACACGCGCGCGCACTCCTATACACACACATACACATGTATACACAGACATGCACAGATAATCACACACACCCTTACAGACACACACACTCCCACACTCACATAAGCATCCTCTCACAGACTTCGACCACTCTACACTCACACACACATATAAACTCTCTCTCACACTCACAAACCCCCACCCGAGACACACACACACATATACATATACGTTTGTGGGGTGAATTTGTACTTGCAGAGTTACATTGTACTTTGCTCAAAAACTGCATGAATTCATGTAAGACTCTGCTATCTCGCTTTTTAGATTAGAATCAGTCTAAACATTATGGCACAGACAGGGAACACAGAGGGCTAATACCTTCAACATATTGTCTGGCTAACACCAATTGTTACAGTTAATCTGTGAATGCAACTTTTTAAAAAAGTTTTGTGATTTATACATGAAAGAAGTGAAACTATCATGGTATTCGAACAGATGAAAGACTCAACAAATAATCACGGTATTTTTCAATGTATAATTTCAGTTACATCAAACTTTTGCTATAAATTCTATGTCTTACAATTGTGTCCACCACAACCACCTGATGAAGGAGCAGCACTCTGAAAGCTAGTGCTTCCAATTAAACCTGTTGGACTGTAACCTGGTGTTGTGTGATTTTTAACCTGGATCATAATGATATGTTATTTTTAAAAAGTTTCCTTATCACATCATAGAATCCCTACAGTGTGGGTGCAGGTGATTCAGCCCATTGAGTTCACAGCAATCCTCTGAAGAGCATCCCACCCAAATCCAAGCCCCTATCCTATCCCTGTAGCCCACACTTCCCATGGCTAATCCACCTAGCCCGCACATCCCTCTGCACAATGGGCAATTTTGCATGGCTAATCCACCTAATCTTCACGTCTTTGGACTATGGGAGGAAACTGGAGCACCTGAAGGAAACCCAAGCAGACACAGAGAGAATGTACAAATTCCACACAGACAGTCACTCAAGGGTGGAATCAAACACAGGTGCCTGGCACTGCAAGCTCATCCCTCTCCGTTCCTTGCCAAGTATCTCTAATATCGACTTTCTACTTATTGGCCATCTCTCCAGTACTTTCTTCTCATTTACTCTTTAATACCCTTTATACTTTTAAGCACCTCTATAAATTGTTTTCTTAAATATCTCGCTCTAAAGAGGATATACACTGTTTACTGAAGTTCTGCACATGAATATTCATCTAAAGGTTACTTTGAAGATGTCAGTGGATAAATCGTTAACTTTTGTTTGTGTTTAAAATAAGTCATTGTTCACTAATATTTCCACCAGGTGATATGTAGGTAAAACACATTTTAATTGAGGAATGCAATCAACATCATCCAATTTTACCTGGAGATATGCTGAATCCTCTGTTGTGTTAGGTATCAGTGAAAATAGGCACATAACGTACCTGCCTGTTTTATAGTCACTGACTTGTTAAAATCCACATGACTCACACTTTTTTTGCATCTCCTCTATATCTAGCGCACAGAAAAAGTGTGGGTGCAGGTGATTCAGCCCATTGAGTTCACAGCAATCCTCTGAAGAGCATCCCACCCAAATCCAAGCCCCTATCCTATCCCTGTAGCCCACACTTCCCATGGCTAATCCACCTAGCCCGCACATCCCTCTGCACAATGGGCAATTTTGCATGGCTAATCCACCTAATCTTCACGTCTTTGGACTATGGGAGGAAACAGAAAAAGTATATCGGATTTGTAGATTTTATTTTGCATTTCCACATTCCAAGGTCACATCTGTGTTGAGAGCCTACGTCAGAGAAAATGAATTGGGGATAATGGATTATTAGACAGATGACAGGCAGTATTCTCCCATTGTAAGTGCTAATGAAGGAGGAAATGATAATTTGCACATTTAGTTATGTAATCTTTACTGCTCCATTTCCTATAGTTTCTCCTTTAGGTGGCCAGCACAAATATCTGATGCTTTTCCATAACTACTGTTCATGAAATTATTGGAGACAGCAGGATACCTTTGGCGAGTACTTGTTAACCTTCAAAAGAGAAGTGAATATGTATCTGAACAGAAAGCTTTGAACGGAAGTGGGTGAAAGAGCAAGAGAGTGGCGACCAAAAATAACTTTAAAGTGAGCTGGTATGGCTGAATTTTATCCTTCCCATCTCTACCGTGAAGAAAGCTCTCTTGCTGAAAGATGATCTATCTACTGGCGAAGGGGAGAACTAGTTAAGCTCACTCAATGACCTGGTAGCTGAGTGAAGGTATCAGTGATATAAAAGTAGAACTTGCAGCTATCGGGTATCCAATAATCTACTTGTACTTCCAGTCGACAATGTCAGGAATTGTTGGTGTCACCTGGTCTCAATTGTATATTTTTTCACTATTTGTCATTGGATTCCATCTATGAGTAGAAGACATATTAAATCAGTCATGATTTTGTTCAAATGGAGGCAGATATTTGATATTTGCAACCAAGCCATGTGCTGTACAAATTGCAACTGTAAAGTTTGAAGGTGACTTCATCATCTTTTCAGACCGACTCAATTTCTGAAGCAGTCAGCAGAAAGAATGTTGCTTCTGAGTGATGATTCCCATCCAGACTGTACACAATCCTTCTAAATGACCGTGTGTGAATGACTGTGCAAAAAAAAGAAACGAAGGGGGCCAAAGACTTAAACAAATTTCCTGAACACTGCAAAAAGAAAAAGTTCATTAGTCTTTCGGAATGTCTGCCCACTCCAACAACGTGATTACAAATTCTGACTGTCCATGCTTACCTCTGATTTCTCACATGCAATATAAAGCTGACTTTTACTTGTTTCTTATCAATCCACTTTGACTGCATTTTTATAGCTTCGCCTATATACCTTTTCATTTTTAAGGGGTTGTTTTATCATTCTTTTTTTCAATTTGTTTCAGAAATGTTGCTGCTGCTACACATGCTCCTTGGTGTCAGTAAATGCAGCCACAGTCTTTTGGATAAAAATCTCTTAAGATCTGACACATTGAGCTCAGGCAGAAATGTTCTGATCAAGGGCAGCACAAACTCTGCTGATGCAAATTAAAAGTACTATTTTTGGCATCAGCAGACATGCTGGAACAATGCAACAATCTTACAGTATAATGTTGATAATAATTGATATCAAATTGCACAAGAAACAAGGTACACTTGAAGGGTATGAGTTTCTGCAGATCAAAGAACCTGTGCCGGTGTAATGTTGAATTGAAGTGCTATCTTTTAATCATTTGTGACAATATTTGAAAGTACCTAACTAACAGGGAGAAATTACCTGTCTGTAGGACAAGCTGTTAACTAATTCATGGCAGCTTATTTGTTTTATTTGGATGCTGTTTTATTTTAGCAACTTTGGCTTCCCAGAAAAAAGAATCAAAAGGCAAATCAATGACATAATGTCACAGAAGCATGGAAATTAGGAGGAGGAGTAGGCCATTCAGCCTTTCGGGCCTGCCCTACCGTTCGATCTGATCATGGCTGATCATCAAGCTCAGTAGTTTGTTGCTGCTTTGCCTCAAATCCTTTGATCCCTTTAGCTAGTTATAGTCATTTCACTGCATGATCAGACTGAATTAGTATCCAACATGTAATGCTTTGTTATTTCAAGGGGGAAAAAAATGAAGCATCTTCTGAATATATATTTACCAGCATCATTTCAACCTCAATTTATACACCTCTCCTCTACCCAACCAACCTGAACACATTCAATCAGTTTGCCAAGTATGCAAACAATTCATGAAACATGCTACGACTCCCAGATGGCTCTATATTTGGCACCAATGTAATTTAACACTTGCTACATTTAGTTAGCCATTTGGAAGTGTTTCCTTTTTGGAAGTTTTTCATGTTTCCACAGCAGGCCAGGTGGCTTTCAAGGACCGTCCTCCAAGATGGTAAATGTAATGCGTCTGGAGCAGAGGGTCTGCCAGCAAAGCCTGAAGAAGACCTCACACAGATGATCAGTTTTTGGATTGAATTGCAATCATGGACAAATGTTCCTTCTGGAAAAAAAACAAAAGAACTGCGGATGCTGTAAATCAGGAACAAATGAGGGAATTGCTGGAAAATCTCAGCAGGCCTATCAGCATCTGTAACGAGAAATCAGAGTTAATGCTTTGGGTCCGTGACCCTTCCTCAGTTCTGAGCAAGGGTCACTGAACCCAAAGCCTTAACCCTGATTTCCCTTCACAGGTGCTGTTGGAGCTGCTGAGCTTTTCCAGCAAATGTTCCTTCTTGTTTGCTATAGGCATAGCATCTCTACAATGAGGGAAAACCACAGGCAGTCAACTTACAATAAAGACACGTGTACACAAGACTGAGGTCCTGTGAGCACAGCACATGCTTTAAGGAATGGGAGCTGAGATTGAAGTGTTGCAGAGCCATATAGAAAAATATCTTCTGAAAGAGGAACGCAAGAATGTTCAGAAAATTGCGTGAGCTACTGAAGGACACTGCAAAAGACCAAAAAAGTAAGTCTCAACTCAAACACTGGGTGCGTCAACAATGGCAGCAACTTTTCCTGGTACTGTCAAAATAAAAGGTGATATCGACCAGAACTGGCAGATCTTTCATACTCAATGACTAAGCTATGAAATCAAACAGATGTAATTAACAATCCAAAAACCTAAGAGTAGCTATACACTTAACACTATATGGGAGAGTCTGTTTAAAAGTGTATTCCACTACAAACGTCTCTGAATAACAGGAAAAAGAAACAGGTTGCAGAAATTTTGAAAGCCATGTAAATGTGCTTTGAACCCCAAGTGACCATAACTAATGAATGAGACCTGTAACATTTAAAGTGCAAAAGACCTTATTGATACATATATGACTTTATTAAGACAGCTCATAGAAACTAGTGAATTCATGCACCTGAAAGATGATATCATCTAAGATAGAATTACCTTAGGAATAGGAAATCCTACTATAATACTGTGACTGCTGAAGGAAGAGAATATGATTGTCAAAAACCTTACACATGCATGCAGTAGGTCAGAACTTATCAACATCGAGAGCATGGGAGAACAGGAGAGTTTGCCCACAATATGGAGATGTAGTCCAGGTTTCGGCACTGGGTTCATAAGTAGCTCAGTCCTGCTCACTGTTGCAGTCCAGACCTTTCAAGTGCAACAAGGTGGGGAAAAGCAAAGAAGGGTCACCTGAAACATGTAAGTAGAAGGACAAGTTGCACATATTGCGGAAGTCATCACTTAAAACAAAAGAAAGTATCTCCGACTTGGAAATAATCGTAATTTAACTGCAAGCTTCTGAACAAACCACTCTCACTCAAGTGTTAGAGTGGGAAGCTTTCAAGCAAACCTATAAAAATGATGGCTACAACGATGTCAGATGATGAGTCTGACAAATCAGAGAGATTTCAAGTGGACATTCAGACAATTCAATCTACTCTTTACAGCATGTGGGCAATGCCAATCTAAAGGGCTAAAATGGATCATAACTGATGAAGACAATAAAACAAGCGTGACAAATGAATATGAAGTGACAATTAGACAATGGTCCTTTCTGCAACATTATGAATTTCATAGACCTGTCAATAATTATACCAGATGGTGATCCAAAAGCGAAACCCTCAAAAGTGGCTTTTCATTGTGTTTAATGTCAGGAATTTCAGGTCTTAAGCCTAATCATTGCAGATAGCATTTAAACTGTTTAGTCCTCTCATGTGAGCATTGTCCCATCACAGAGTCTCAACTTTACTTTTGAGTGTTAGAGTAGGAAGCTTTCAAGCAAACCTATAAAAATGATGGCTACAAAGATGTCAGATGATGAGTCTGACAAATCAGAGAGATGTCAAGTGGACATTCAGACAATTCAATCTACTCTTTACACATAATCTTACACATGCCAGCGGAGATTTACAGTGTTTTGCAGGCTATACCAACTGACAAATAACACGCAACAGAGAGAATCCAACTGTAGCACTACAAAGGAAACCTCATGCTGAAGGCAAAAAAGAAAAAAAAGTCAGACACATCTAATGCAAAAAATGGAAAGAGCTTTCTAATGCAACAGTGGAATCAGCTGAGAAACTTTCAAAACATCAAGCAAATAATTTCAAGCAGCAGACTTTGGAAGAAAAGCCAACAACTTGCTTATATACCTCAGAAGACAAACATTTTTTAGATTATGAATGCCATGCATATAAATGAATGGACAGAAGTAGGACTAACTAGAATAGCCACATTTGTTAATGCATGAGAACTGTTATTTGTATAATGTGTAACTTGAGTAACTTATGAATAGATCATGCAAATTTGTTTTTATTAATTTACTGTGAAAGAGGGGATTGAAGCGCAATCATTTGTGGCCTGCAGTAGTCACATATGAAGATATAGTACACGTAAGGCTTTGGTTCTGTCGTCAGAAAACACCAGGGAAAGAGCAGAACTAGGATATCCATTAGCAGTAGGTTTGTTACCTTGTTGATGTCTTCTGTTCCAATTTTGTTTTTGGGGGTGGGGGAATCACAAGTGGCCCTCACTACATGATGGTCCTGAGTTTTTACTTTAATGATGGAATTTTGCTGCCCCAGTCTTGGGGCAGACAGAGCTTTTGGGGAAGTTGGGACTGTCTGATTCAGTTTTTAGATTTCTTAATTGATTCTTCAGTGGGATTGGGGCATTGCTGGCAAGACCAATATATGTTGCCAATCCCAAATTGACCTTGAATGGTTTGTTCAGCCATTTTAGAGGGCAAGAAAGAGCCAATGACATTTGTGTTTGGGGCTAACCTTCATTCTTTCATCAAATGTTCACAACTGGATTACCGTTAGCTTCTCATCATTCAGCCAAATAACTCCAAATTCTTTCCTCTTCCCATTCTCTTCCTCACCATTACACGCAAATAAGGAACACCTCGACAACAAAATACATTGTTAGTATCAATGTTCTGCTCACGGGAGCTTACTGTGTGTAAATTGGCATCACCAAATAAAGAAATCAGGAAAAATGAATATGGAGCCTTTAGAAACCAAGAATCCAAGAAAATTGAGCTACATGGGTTTTTCCTCAAAAAGAATCTGATTAAAAAAATTCATTTTGACCACAGCAATATTCCTTGCCAAAATCAGTAACTCACCACAACACTGACCTGAGCTGACAACATGACTTAATCTGTCACCATGCTACAACCCATAGGCAACCTGTGCTCATGATCCTTCATGTCATGACGTTTGGTTATCCTGCACTATTGACAGCTGCCTCCCTTAGAGCAGAGGTTTTCAACTGATGTTCTGGGACAAAGTGCCTCAAACTTCTTGGGAAGCACAAACATCCAATACCGTGCTTACGTGAAGATTCGGGAGCATGCATGTGCAGAGGAAGGAAAATCTGGTCATTATGCAGTCAGCTAGAACATGTACAGGACCAAATATTCAGTCTGAGCATGCACAGTGATTGAGGATTATGCCTCTGGGATGAGAAGAATAAAGAGGCGTGCAATTGAAACAGCATGTCTGGACATGTTTCCACATGAGCTCAGATTTTTAAGTGAATGTTTCTAGACTTTGCTTTTACTTAAGCACTGATCTAGATATTAGACTGGATTCTATGAAGAAAGAGATTTTTTTTGTCCAGAAAGGTAATTCTCTGTTAATTCAGTTGACGAATCTGAACCTGAAGGAAAAAAGGGAAAAAACACTGTTCAGAGACTGTAATGAGAAATATCTGTCCTTTGGATTTTCATGGAAAGGAGATGCCATTTGTCCTTACCTGAATGTATCAGCTGCAGAGCGAAATTGCAAATGCTGCAATGGTACCAGGTGAGGTAAGATGCCAATTAAGGATGAAACATCCATATCTTGTGAAAAGACACATTTAGTACCAAGAACTTAAGAGAACAAATTATTAAGCAGATCCAATGTCTAATGTCCGATGTCTAATGGAGTGTGTGCAAATATAGGTCAAAACTGGGCCTTTGGCAAAAGACAATGGCAGGGAGTCCACTTGACATGTTACCACCAGCATCATCAGCAGCAGATGCAGCTAGAAAGGTGCCTAGTCTCATATCCAAACATTGCAAAGAACTGCCAGAGAGGTTCGGTTCTACTTTCCCCTGAGAAATGTGGAAAACTATGACTGGCTACCTGATCCATTTGTGATTTTTTCATGAAAGATGAATTAAAAGGAAAAGAGCTATTGGTGGACCACTGAATGAAGCTGATGTTTGGAGAAATGTCTTTGTATGTGTTTTAGCTGATTGCGGTACATGAATATTTGACAATTTCTGACCATGCTATTGCTGTACTCTTACTGTTAGCCACAATATATCACTGTCAGCTCACATTTTCAACCCTGGCATACATGAAAGAAAACAGGAGGGAGTGCTTGTCAGTGGAGCAAGGTGGACCTGAGGCCCTTTCATCAGGTCCTCCCGAGATCAGAAACCTCTGCACCCTTCAGCAGGCCCAACTTTCCCAATAACCTGGTAAATTACAATTTACTAAATTTTGCATTTTGCTTTGATCCATTGCTTATGAATAGTCAGAAATAGTTGATTTGAGCAGATGTTGAAAATGTGCCTGTGCTCACAGTATTTTTGCCAGTAGATTTGAAAAAAAATAGTCTTTTTGATCTTTTTCTAGCTTGCTGTTTACACTTTGTTGAAAGCCCCTCAAGTAAGACCATTCCCATAGTAAACACAAGTAAATATGATGTTTATGAGCAACCAATTCTGCTGAAGAAAGTAGGTGTGCGATGGAATTATTTGTTTGATTAGATTTGATATCCTACAGCATGGAAATAGGCCATTTGGCCCAACAAGTCTGCACTGACCCTCCGAAGATTAACCCACCCAGACCCATTCCCCTACCCTATATTTGCCCCTGAGTAATGCACCTAACATTATGGGCAATTTAGCATGGCCAATTCACCTGATCTGGACATCCTTGGATTATGGGAGGAAACCGGAGCAACTAGAGGAAGGCCACACTAACATGGGAAGAATGTGCAAACTCCACACAGACAGTGACCCAAAGCTGGAATCAAACCTGAGTCACTGCCACAGTGAGGCAGCAGTGCTAACCACTGAGCCACCGTGCCATTTTAATGAGATGTGTCTTGATACTGAAAAGGTCAGCTACCATTGTCTGAGACTATACTGTCCTTGCTCAGACTATGCTGGATCTCTGTCTCTACCTTTACTAGAAGTGACTATTGCTGACTCTGGAAGTCCAATGAACTATTGGTTCCAAACAATTACACAGAATACTGACCTTACAGCTCTCTAGTACACTTAACACATCCACTTCTCCGAGTCCAAATAGCTTGTGACTGCTATTGTCAGTGCTACATCATCTTTTGCATCATGCTATTAACTCATGCATTCTTCTTATATTCCCAACTCATTTCACAATACTTCCATAAACTTTTCAAAATCAGGTCGCACTCTGAATCAGCTTTCCTGTAAGTTGCATGCTGATCCTATAAATAGTGACTTGTCTCTCTTGCAGCTGAACTTATGTTATTTTGTGAGTGGATAGCACATGACTTCAGTGGACTTGCATGGACCATGTATCCAGAACATCCAGGTGAAGTCAGAGTGAGTGCCCTTGATGTCAAAGCAGCTTTTGACCAAGTATGGAATCAAGGAGCCCTAACAACTGAAGTCAATAGGAATTAATTGGAGTTAAAGCTGACACATAGGAAAATGGTTGTGGCTGTTGGAGGTCAGTTATCTCAGCTTCAGGACAACACTGCGGAGTTCCTTGGGATAGTGTCAGTCTCAACTTTTCCGTCAATGTTCTTCATAACAGGGTCAATCGTAAGGTCAAGAAGACAGCTCACCAGCACCTTTGCCATGGCAATTAGGGATGGGCAGCAAGTCTTGGCCATCTTCCCGTGAACAAATAAATTTAAATTCTACTGAATTTTTTGCCCCAGATGTAGCAATTGCAGCAAATTTGGAAAATGTATGGCTTTTGACCTGTGACTCTCAAAGCTCTGCACCACTGGGGTTACCGAATAATATGTCAGTCTGCTGTAGACTAATCAATAGAGTTTGATCTACATGATTAACTAAAATCCCTTCATTATTGTGTGAAGCCACTACCAGAAGGTTGACAGCCTTTATTGGCCTTTGTCTATTTAAGCTAAAACAGCCTAAATCTTCCTGTGAATTAGGGCTACAATGGGTTACAAACCTATCTTTTTATTCACGCCTGTTGAATATGTAAAGCCTAGTTATGGCTTTCTAAGCAAAA
Organism: Chiloscyllium plagiosum; assembly: GCF_037043375.1. Classification (NCBI taxonomy): domain Eukaryota; kingdom Metazoa; phylum Chordata; class Chondrichthyes; order Orectolobiformes; family Hemiscylliidae; genus Chiloscyllium; species Chiloscyllium plagiosum. Next base: position 32,389,797 of record NW_028270150.1, read on the forward strand.
ATAACAAGGACACCAAAAGCAAAAAAATTGTCAGAATAGATTATTTTATAACTGATTGGGAGTGAAAGTGATAGACACAGCAAGAAGTTATGTTTTTTCATATTCCAACCAGGATTAGACTTTAACAAGTATCATAGATCACTTTAATACAGCATATGGTGCTATGTAAATGGAAGTAGTTCTTTCTCTTTGTCATTAGGTTAGGGGGAGAGAAGGGCATGCAATTGTTCAGTTCCTGATGTTTCCTTATTCTTAATACTGTTGCATCAGTTTTCTCTCCCAGAAGTTTTACAAGGGGTCCCTCCAGGGAGATGAAGGCCCTGAACTTCCTTGAAATTTCTTTTGCTGCACCACCACGATTTTGTCAGAAACACACTTGAAAATTTATTTGTCCACACACATTGTGGTTTCTGTCACGTTTCATCAGTAATCAAGTTGATGCAATGGCAGGATGTCTGAGGCATTTTGGGGTTACTGCTTCTCTAAAGCTGCCCACTGTCTGATGGGGTAAGCAGACTGCTCCTGCCTGACCTCAAAACCTAGTTAAGAGTGATGTTGCTAAAGAGATTTCTTTCAAAGGGTTAATGTTGACCTTAGCTGTTTGAAACATCTTCGGCCTTAAACAGTTAAAACATTTACCACTAATGAATTCAGCGCATAATATCCGTGAGCCAGCTCTACCATCAGCTCAGCAGTATGAACACTGAAGATAATGAGGGGTGGATTTATCAATTTTCTTTCCACTAACTTTCAGACTTTTACGATGCCTTAGGGAAATTGTTGTCTGCTGCTCAGTGGACATATGGAGAACATTCATTTAGGCTGAACAAAAGTGCTGTTTAATTAAGAGGTGTTTTGTCATTTATTTTCTGTGAAGTCTGGTGTAACTTGCTGTGCTTCAAATGTAAAGGTTTGGCAGAATCATCCTTGGTATTATAATTTCCTGTCAGAGAAATTGTTATACAAGGTGGGATCCAATTTCCCCTTTCTATTTAGCATTTATATGGATGGCAATAATGACTTAAAAAGTAATCTTTGCTGTATTCCAAGAAAGAAGAATTATGATTTCCCGACGTGTTAATAACCTGCACCTCACAAATTCTATCACTGGAGATACAGCAGCCTACGTGGCATAATTTGTAATTCCATTGAAAAGCCAAGAAATTGCAGTTTCAATATCAAAGCTTTTGTGTGTCATTCTCAGGTTCGAGTATGAGACAGATAGACAATGTGTGGCAGACACTGGCTGTGATAAACCATTGAGCAGGCTATGAGGTGTGACTCATAAGTAGTTTATTTGTCAGTAAACCACTGAAACTGAGCGGTATTGATAATATTATTTCATGGAACTTAAAAGTCATCAATTTTAGACTGCCACAGATGGTGAACAATAAAGTGAAATGCTGTCATTAAAGCAGCTGTCCTGAATAATATTTAGCACATCTTGAATAAAACTCAAAAAACTTTAAATAACAGTGCTCTCCTTTGGCAGAAGCAAACTATTGTGGGTGCTGTAAATCTGAAACAAAAATTAAAAGTGCGTATAATATACAGCAGTCTCAGCAGCACCTCTACAGAGGGAAATAATAATTGCTTGTCAAAATTTCATTAGAATGCTCACATCTCCTTCCAAAGCAGCAACCCAACACTTTAATTTTTACAAGTTGTTAATCGCCAACAGCTTCCAGTTGTAATGATCAGTCTTTGACCTGAAAGGTTTGTCTAGATGATAACAGTGAAACATTCAGTCCAGTGGAGAGATTGAGGTGAAGAGAGGCAAGAGGGAAAGCAAATTATTTCAATTGTAGCATTTTAACTCAACCACACATGGATATCACTTCAAGATTTGCTGTTGATTGTACGTCAGTGGGTGAGATGCAATCTTAGGAGAAAGAGAGCACTGCAGATGCTGGACTTCAGAGTCGAAGAGTGTGGTGTTGGAAAAGCACAGCAGGTCAGGCAGCATCCAAGCGGCAGGAGAATCGGTGTTTCAGGCATAAGTCCGTCATCAGGAATACAATCTTAACTGTAGCATTTCTGATAATAGAGAATACAAATGTACTGTTGGCCTTTATTTCAAATGAAATAAATTTTAAAATTATGCAATAAAACCAAAAAAATGTGGACATTGGAAATCTGAAACAAAGAGGAAACTGCTCAAGAAACTCAGCAAGTCTAGCAGCACCTGTCGAGAGAGGAACAGTTAATGCTTCAAATCCAGTGATCCTTCATCAAAATGTTCTTTGAACTTGAACAAAAAGAGTTGGAAGTCTCAGTATAAATTCAGCATGGTCAAGGGTTGTGTGTCAATTTAATACTGTAAACATTGCTGGGTAATGAGGAGTCAGAGAAAAATACAGCCTCCAACAATGAAAGATCAGCAACATGCTGCTATTGGAGTTTGGCCGCCTGTTCAGCATCAGAAGCATTCTACCACTTGCCTGCTTTCTACGCAGGAAACACTTTAATGATCTGATCAGGTCAAGAAAGGTGAGTACAGTTGGACATTCATCTTGATCTTACAGCGCACGTCACTCCATCTGAATATTCTGCCTCACTCTTTTCACATGCATTTGCCTTGCAAGGTCTCCCAGATACCAATCTATCCATCTCTCATGACTGTTCAAACTTAACCTTATGAAATTCAATGTCTCTATCTACTGCATACACAGGCAGGAGGCTGGAAGAACATAGCAAGCCAGGCAGCATCAGGAGTTGGAGAAGACAACATTTCGGGTGTAACCCTTCTTCAGGATTGGGGGTGGGTGTGGGGGGAGCTGCAGATAAAGGGGGTGGCAGGGGCAGGGTGGTGAAGTTGGGATAGGTGAAGATAGGCAGATGGTATGACCTGATTGGTTAATGGGAGGAATGAATCCGGTTGGTGGCTGGGAGGAGTGGAAGGGAGGGGAAGGAGCTGGGAAAGAAATTGAGGAATGGGAGGTTATTTGAAATTGGAGAACTCAATGTTGAGTCCTCCTGGCTGTACACTGCCCGGGCAGAAGATGCGGTGGTGTTCCTCCAGCTTGCGCTGTGGTTCATTTTAGTAATGGAGGAGGCCAAGGATGGTCATGTTGGAAAGGGAGTGGGACGGGGAATTAAAATGGGCGATGACTGGGTGTTCCTGTCAGTCCCTGCGGGCCTAGCTAAGATGCTCGATTAACTGCTCCCTAAGTTTACATTGGGTCTCCCTGATGTAGAGAAGACCACACCGGGAGCACCTGATACAGTAAACTAGGTTGGAGGAGAGGCAGGTGAACTGTTTGGGGCCCTGGATGGAAGGGAGGAGGGTGGTGTACCGACAGGTTTTGCAACTTTTCCGGTTGCAGGGGAAGGTACCTGTGGGTTTGGAGGGGGGAGCTGGGTCAGTGGGGAGAGTGGCACAACCAAAGACTGTTGAAGGGAACAGTCCTTGCAGAAGGCAGCGAGGAGTGTGGAGGGGAAGATGGTGGAGTCTTGTTGGAATTGGTGGAAGTGTTTAAGGATGATGAGTTGGATGCAGAAACTGGTGAGGTGGTAGATGAGGACCAGGGCAACTCTGTCTTTATTGCGTTGTGGGGGGTTTAGAGCAGTGGAACGGGGAATGGAGGTGGTGTAGCGGAGGGTTGTCTGGATGACGCGGGAAGGAAAAGCATGGTCTTCAAAATAGGTGGGCATCTGGGATGCTCACGAGTGGAAGGTCTCCTTGCCTGTTGTGTTCTTCCCGCCTCATGCCTGTGTATTTTGGATTTCAACATCTGCAGTTTTTTGGCTGTATCTACTGCATAGTTACCCTCACCAAATGCAGTTCATTTACTCACTGAACAGCCATTTTTATGCCTTCCTTTTCCCAATACAAGAAAAATAGCAGAAAATGTATGAAAGAGGGTCAGAATTCTTGAGGTAGTCCAGTTTCTCAGCTGATAATTACAAAGAGTGAAGTGTTGTGATTGGTGATGGTTTGGTGCCCCTGAACACTAAGAGTGGAGAAATTGGGAACTCCCAATTCCTGTTGGCACGATTCAGTACCAGTGATCCACTGAGTGTCATATGACACTTTTTTCATATTGACTTAAGTTCAGCAGCCAGTGAAATGTGGCCATTTTCATTCTTAACTTGCGGAGACTAATGCATACCTGTTCTCCCCAGCCATGCTCTTTGCTTCTACAGCAGTGACTGATAAATCTCAAGGATGGCAAAACCTCAGATTCCTTCACCATCACAGGATTCATACTTGACTTGTACAAGCATAGATGCTTGCCCTTTGGTGGATTTGATGAGTTAGAATTTCACCCAATGATTCAATTGCTTGTCAAGAATACATTGAAAAAGCAGGTTAAGCTGCGGAAAAGCAGAAGCATCATGAAAAAGACATGTCTCCAGAGCAGCAGACAGGGTGAGAGGGAAATTGCAACATGCCCAGCTGCCAGACCTCTGTATAAAGCTACCAAAGCCCAAACTGGAGTAATGTGTGAGGAAAGCAAGGAATCCTCCAATTCTCTACATTGTTTCATCTCAAGTTACCTGTGAAAGCAATCTCTTGGCAAGTCAACAGATACGGAAGCCATGTTGCCCGCTGAGTCAATCCTGCTATTCCAAACCTTCAATTCAGATTCATCCCAACTTTGAAATACTAGACCTGCATTGAACAACAGAGACTGTTCATGATTCACTTCTTATAAGCATTGTTTCTATCTTTCCCTGTAATTAATCTGTGAGTATGAGTGGCCTAGTTTACTAAGTAGACTTCTGCTGGTCAATGTAGAAAACCACCCAGTTATACCTTATGCATAAAATCAGGACAAATCCAACACATTCAATTACCAATCACTTGATCACAAGTGAAAGAAGGTGTCATCAACAATACTATCAGATGTTACCAGCAATAATCTGCTGACTCACTGATTTGCAGCAGAGCCACCAGCTCCTGACCTCATTACAAGGCTGCATTTAATCATTTGCAGCATCAAAGAGATCTAACAAAATTGAAATCAAAGTGAATTAGGGAAAAAAATACTCTCTGCTTTTGGGAGCCATATGTAGCATGAAAAATATCATTTTGATTGTTGAAGTTCAGGCATCTTAGTCCCAGGATCTCACTGTAGGAGTCCTTCATGGCAGTGTCCATCCTTTAGCTGCTTTATTAGTGACCTACCTTCACATTCTCTGGTCTTAAGTGGAGATATATCTCATGAATGCACAATGTTCAGCACCATTTACAAGTTCTCAGACAGTGAAGTATTTTATGTCCAAATGCACCAAAATCTGGATGACATTCAGACTCAGGATGCTAACTGGCAAGCAGCACTCACATGACACAAACTCCAGGCAATGGTCATCTTCAACAAACTAGAATCGAATCACATTATCTTGAAATTCAAAGGAATTACAATCATTGAATTTTCCCTAATATGGATATCCTGGGGACTTCTGTTGACCAGAAACTGAAATGGACCAGCTATATACATAAATATTGTGATTACAACAGCAAGTCTGAATTTAAGAATTCACCTCCTGTCTCCCAATTAGAAGGAACAATGCTGATGAAATACCCCCCCCCCCACCACCCCCCGAGCTCCAACAACACTCAAAAACCTTGATGCTACCCAGGAGAAAGCAACCAATGTGACTGGCAGCCCATCAAACATCTTATACAATCAGATGCGCAACATCAACTCACCCAGACTCTTTCAACAACACCTTTCAAACCCATAAGCTATACCACTTGGAAGTACAAAGGCAGCAGATACATGGGAGCAACCACCTGAAATTTTTCCAGATCCTATCCTGGCTTAGAATTCTATTACAATTCCTTAATTTAAAAACCTTTGACCTCCCTCCATAACAGCACTGCGCTCCACTGACACCAAGCGGACTACAGCATTTCAAAAAAATTAGCTCAGCACTACTTGCTTCAGGCGGAGTTAGGATGGGCAATAAATGTTCATCCAACCAGTGACACCCACATCCTGTGAATGAATAAACACTCCAACAAATCTGGCATAGGGTTGTTAAACTGCCCCAGTTTATTATCCTTTAGGCATGGTAAACTGTCTGCAGTCAGGACATTGTCAATTCATGCAACTTACGATGGAAGATCTCACACTTTGTTCCTTCATTACTTCATGCAAGAGATCAACCAAAACCATTTCCTCATTAATGCATTGTGCACACTCTACACAAGCTGGTTGTTGATCCTTCTATTACTCAACAGATAGTACATTGAAAGAATAATGACATTTTTCCAGGTTGATAAATAATTAATTTGAACCTACTTTTCTTGCCATAACACCATTCTATTATATTGTTTGCAATGTCAAATATAAATGTGAGATATAAATAATTAATTCCTATCTGCATGGTAAATCACAGAAAACTTCAACTCTAGTTGTAACACCCTGAACAGTTTACTACTTCTTGCTAAAACTTTAAAGAAAGTGTCAAGTTACAAAACATGGGCATCTTTATTTCTCAAGTTATGGGCATCAATGTCAAGGTCAACATTGATTGTTCATTCTGTATTTTGAGAAGATTGTGGAGAGTTCTGTTCTTGAACCGCGACAGCATAATGGTCACAGTAGTCCCACTTGTTATTAAGGACTAGACTTTGGCTTTTTGTGTGAAGCATGGTATATGTTGATGCTGGGATGATATGTGAATTGGATATGGAACGTTAGAAGTTGTTTGAGGTGTTCCTATGCACCGGTTTCATTTTTTGGAACATAAATGAGTGCCCAGCTAAAGTCCACTACCTATTAAATACAATGAATATACAACTAACATGGACGTAGGGATGATTTATGGCTGTCTTTGGCATATAACCAGCAACATGAGGACAAAGGGTGCTTGAACAGGAAGTACATTTGAATTGAACTACAGCCATCTAATGCACCTCCAGAGATAACTTCCCAATTTCAACGATTTCAAGCCACTTACCTCTATCAGTAGCTTACAGGGCAAGTGCGACAAGGAGATGGAAAAGCAGGCAGTCAGAAACCAACAATGACTCTGAAGGCTGCTCTGAGCTGAGAGAAGCAGTTCCACTTTTCTGAGCTTCATATCAAATATCAATTTCTCATAGGCATCCACTGAAGAACCCAAGAAGGCCTACCGTCTTGGAATAGGCCTCTATGTTCATAGTATACATCCAACTTTGAAGGAATGTATCAAAAGTAAATGTTTTAGTCTAAAACAGAGAGACTGCTCTTCTAAAGAAAAGATTCCATATTTGGTATGAATATGAACATGAGCAAGGAAAGACTAAATACTCTAGTTTCCACATCAATATGGTTGACACATCAAGTAACCATTTTTTCCATCTCTGCTATCTTTTGCTCATGTCTCTGTCAGGACACATTCTGAAAGGCTAAAGGTCACGAGGTAAACAATTTGTGAGTTGGTTAACAATTGAGAAGTACGTACTCTGGAAAGCCCCTCTCCAATATTCCCAAAAGATTGAAATAACAAAGATCAGGTCTTACCTGGAAAGATACTTAACGCTATATGAAGCAATATATATCCCAGTTTGGAAACATTATCACTCCATCCTGAAGACATGCAGAGTCAGCAGCCACCATATGTTCCAGCAATATATGCCAGAAGTTAAAATATTTCTAATACTTTCAGGCTTTACTTCAGATTTCCAGCATCTGTGGCATTTCGTTTTTATTAATCACAGTTTATCTTCTTCCTATTGGACTTCTCTACTTCATGATACCCATTGCTGCATTATACATGGATGACCAAACTCTAGAGACTTTGTGATTATCCACCAATTTTCATTACTCATCACAGCAATCCATTCAATTAAATTGGATTATATTCATAGAATCCCTATAGTCTGTAAGCAGGCCATTTGGCCCATCAAATCCACAACAACTCTCTGAAAAGCATCCCACCCAGACCCATCCCTGTAACCCTGTATTTCCCATGGCTAATCCACCTCGCCTCTACACTATGGGCAATTTAGCATGGCCAATCCACCTAACCTGCACATTTTTGCACTGTGGGAAGAAATCAGAGCACCCAGAGGGGTATAGGGAGAATGTGCAAACTCCACACAGACAGTTGCTGGAATTGAACCTAGGTTCCTGGCACTGTGAGGCATCAGTGCTAACTACTGAGCCACCATGTCATCCAAATTGTTTGCACTGTACAGACTGTAAAAGCAAATCTTCATTAGTTGGAGTTGTGGAACTGGTTCGTGTCTTTTTGGAACTCTGCAAGTTTGTTTTTGTTGTGGAGCAATTAGTTGTACATTGCAATCATGTTTCAAGCATATTGTGTTTGCCAGACCATGCTGTTTAATGAAATGATTATAATACTATCTTAATGATGTGGAACAATGGAGACTACATGAAGTTAGGTAATCAACATGCTATAGGTTACCAATATCATTATTTTCTGGCTAACTGCCAAGCTAGAGGTGAGTAGGCAATGAAGGCATGTCAGGTACAAAGGAGATTCTCAAGTGGTTAATATATAAGAAAAAAAGCAAGAAGGATTGTGATTGAGTAAAGTATCAAAGTAAACTTATGTGACATAGTAGGCCTGTCTGTGTCAGAAATAGATTTTTCCAGGTAAACATCAAAAGTGCTGAGCTCTCAATTGGAAACGTGCTAGTTTTTTTTCCATCTGTGAGTCTTTCCTGGATGACTAATTTCCCCTCCAAGACCTAAACACTATACTTGAAGGCAATTTACAACAAAATGCTGGCAGATAACAAATTCAAATAGGTTCTGAAAATGACAAGTACGAAGATACTTTAGTGCAGTTTAGTTGTTACACACAAGGTCAGAAACTCGAAGCTCGAGCCCTATTCTAATTTAGATCATTTATCATTCAGTGGTGCCACTTTAGAAATAAATTCTAATACCAAAGCTCACAATACTGAATAACTATTTGTATTTGTGAAAATACTGTTCTACATATGCAGAATTGAGAGCTAAAACATTGAAGGGAAGTTAGGAATAAATGTAAATGAAAGAAGCTTCTTTTTTACAAATCTTACCTTGCAGCTATTCTTAATTTCTAAATGCAAAAACAAAAGTTTCTATTTATGAATATACATGTTTTGTAGAGAGAGTAATGTAAATAGTCTGTTCACTGTCTTCAATACTATTGACCGGACTTCATTGGGTTCCAGGATCCTGCCCTCACAAATAAATAGTCATAAGGATCTTGCTCACAGTCCTAATGGCTGTTATGTAGAAATTGAATCTTGACATAGCATTATTTGCTTTAGGGCAAGGCTTTATCCTGTTTTGTGAAAGGAGAACTGCCAGGATATCAATGCAGGAGTCCTTTAGATTAATGTCCTAGACCCAAAAACTTCATCAATGACATCCCCTTCATCATCATCAGATCAGAAGTTGGGATGTTCTTCATTGATTGCACAGTGATGTCAGCATTCACCTTTCCTCAGATACTGAAGCACTTCATGTTCAAATGCAGCAAAATTTGGACAATATCCAGATTTTGGCTGATGAATGGCAAGTCTACCATCTGCAAGATATATTGAAGTAACTCACTAAAGCTCCTGCAACAGCACTTTCCAAACTCCCCAACTGCTACCACCTAGAATGACAAGCGCTGAGAGGCCTTTGAACACCACGACTTGCAAGTTCCCTTCAAAGCCACACATTAACCTGACTTGGTAATATAGAGAATGATCACTGAGATCATGTCCCGAGAGATTGGTGTCTAGTTTCAACATAGAGAACGTTCAGAACAAGTGGCAAGCTGAATCCCCCAGCTGCACACTTTGCTTTCCTTCTCATGTTTTCTCAACTTTGAGCTTGTTTGGTGAGTTTGATAAGATGAGATACTGAATACTAATGAAGCAAGTTGGGCTGTTATCAAGGTGTTTAACAAGCAATAATCGTCGTCAGTTGATGAGTTGACACTATCCAGTGAGACTCATGCCACACTGCTTATGGAGAGCATAAAATGGCACAAGCTGCTCCTGATGTTGGGATGGGTGTCACCTCACATTTTGCCAAACATCTTGCCACAGCCCACATCACTCACCTCATCTTGGAAGCAGAATGGGTAAAGGATTTCCAGTTTTGGACAAAATTTAAAGACGGCTATATTTTAAACTTAATGGTGAATAGAAAGTTGAAATAGGTAATGATAATGGAATCCCAAACTTGCACATACCATATCATTTCTACAATGAAAGTCTGCACTTCACAAAACTGGACAAGCTATGGCATGCTATAATTTCTATTGTATTTTCAAAGTTAGGTATTGAAGCAATCCCAAGTTAAGTCATCTGCTGCAAATGTTGTTATTTTATTTTAAAAAATCTGTAGTTGTGAATTTTCAATGTCTCAGAACTGGGGAGTCAGTCATGACTCCCACTCTATGTTTGAAGATTGTTTATTATATGACCCACCTCAGTCACTTGAATAGAAGAATTGAGACTTATTATACTGTCAGATCTTTCAGTTTGACATTTGACCCTATAGAGGTTTATAAAATCATGAGGGGCATGGATAGGATAAATAGAAAATTCTCTTCCCTGGGGTGGGGGAGTCCAGAACTAGAGTGCATAAGTTTAGGGTGAGAGGGAAAAGATATAAAAGAGATCTAAAGGGCAACTTAGAGGGTTTTCACGCAGAGGGTGATACATGTATGGAATGAGCTGCCAGAGGAAGTAGTGGAGGCCAGTACAATTGCAACATTTAAAAGGCATCTGGATGGGTATATGAGCAGGAAGGGTTTGGAGGGATATGGGCCGGGTGCTGGCAAATGGGACGAGATTAGGTTGGGATGTCTGGTCAGCATGGACAAGTTGGACTGAAGGGTCTGTACATCTCGATGACTTTATGACTCTATCAGAGTGGGCTGGGTAGTAGGCAGGCCCTGATAATCAGGTGAGAGGTTGCCCATTCCATTTTATCTCACTCCAACCCAGTAAGTCAGTAGTAGCAATGTGAGAAACGGGCCCATTGGCTATGTAGGCTCATAGTTCACCTAATTTAAGGTCATCATCTCTGAACCCACTGTGACTTTATGGTGGCTCAAGGATTCTCCTGAATTTGCATGAGTTTGCTTTGCAGGTCACACTACCAACTGGCATTGAAAGGCTGCAACAGGGATGATTTACACACAGAGACAGAATCCCTGTTAAAGTTTGAATTGGGTTGCATCTCAGGGCTGCTTGCTTACTCATTTAGTGCTTGCTCTGTTACCACTTACCTGCATGCCTTGTTTTGCCTTGCTTTACTATACCTATTAGCACAGTCACACAATCGGTCAGCTTGCCTTGTTAGTCAGTCAAGGGGCAGAGACCTTGTTGTACGACAGTGTTCTACGTCAATCTCCCACCCATCCTATGTGCCAGCAGCTTACGCAGCAAACACACTGCATGTGCATCAAATATCCATGTCTCAAAACCTTATGGGTATGGATCCCACTAAAATCACAAGAAGGACTGATTGCACCTAAATTGGAAGGGGACTAATATATTGGCAGGGAGATGCGCTTGAGCTGCTCGGGAGGATTTAAACTAGTAAGGTGGGGAGTGGGACCGAGGGAGATAGTAAGGAAAGAGATCAATCTGAGACTGGTACAGTTGAGAACAGAAGCGAGTCAAACAGTCAGGACAGGCAGGGATACAGTAAGACTAATAAATTAAACTGCATTTATTTCAATGCAAGGGGCATAACAGGGAAGGCAGATGAACTCAGGGCATAGTTAGGAACATGGGACTGCGATATCATAGCAATTACAGAAACATGGCTCAGGGATGGGCAGGACTGGCAGCTTAATGTTCCAGGATACAAATGCTACAGGAAGAATAGAAAGGGAGGCAAGAGAGGGGGAGTGGGAGTTTTGATAAGGGATAGCATCACAGCTATGCTGAAGGAGGATATTCCCGGATATACATCCAATGAAGTTATTTGGTTGTAACTGAGAAATAAGAAAAGGATGATAACCTTATTGGGATTGTATTATAGACCCGCTAATAGTCAGAGGGAAATTAAGAAACAAACTTGGAAGGAGATCTGAGCTATCAGTAAGAATAATAGGGTGGTTATGGCAGGGGATTTTAACTTACCAAACATCGACTGGGACTGCCATAGTGTTAAGGAAGAGGAATTTGTTAAGTGTGTACAAGACAATTTTCTGACTCAGTATGTGGATGTACCTACTAGAGAACGTGCAAAACTTGATCTACTCTTGGGAAATAAGGCAGGGCAGGTGACTGAGGTGTCAGTGGGGGAGCACTTTGGGGCCAGCGACCATAACTCTATTAGATTTAAACTAGTGATGGAAAAGGAAAGACCAGATCTAAAAGTTGAAGTTCTAAATTGGAGGAAGACAAATTTTGACGGTATTAGGCAAGAACTTTAAAAAACTGATTGGGCGCAGATGTTCGCAGGTAAAGGGACAGCTGGAAAATGGGAAGCCTTCAGAAATGAGGTAACGAGAATCCAGAAAAAGTACATTCCTGTTAGGGTGAAAGGAAAGGCTGGTAGGTATAGGGAATGCTGGATGACTAAAGAAATTGAAGGTTTGGTTAAGAAAAAGATGGAAGCATATGTAAGGTATAGATAGGATAAGACGAGTGAATCCTAAGAAGAGTATAAAGAAAGTAGGAGTATACTTAAGAGGGAAATCAGGAGGGCAAAAGGGGGACATGAGATAGCTTTGGCAAATGGAATTAAGGAAGATCCAAAGAGTTTTTACAAATACATTAAGGACAAAAGGGTAACTAGGGAGAGAATAGGGCCCCTCAAAGATCAACAAGGCAGCCTTTTTGTGGAGCCACAGAAAATTGGGGAGATACTAAATGAATATTTTGCATCAGCATTTACTATGAAAAAGGACATGGAAGATATAGACTGTAGGGAAATAGATGATGAAACCTTGCAAAATGTCCATATTCCAGAGGAGGAAGTGCTGGATGTCTTGAAACGCATAAAGGTGGATAAGTCCCCAGGACCTAATCAGGTGTATCCTAGAATTCTGTGGAAAGCTAGGGAGGTGATTGCTGGGCCTCTTGCTGAGATATTTGTATCATCGATAGTCACAGGTGAGGTGTCGAAAAACTGGACATTGGCTAACGTGGTGCCACTGTTTAAGAAGGGTGGTAAGGACAAGCCAGTGAGCCTGACATCGGTGGTGGGCAAGTTGTTGGAGGGAATCCTGAGAGACAGGATGTACATGTATTTGGAAAGGCAAGGACTGATTAGGGGTAGTCAACATGACTTTGTGCGTGGGAAACCATGTCTCACAAACTTGATTGAGTTTTTTGAGGAAGTAACAAAGAGGAATGATGAGGGTAGAGCGGTAGATGTGATCTGTATGGACTTCAGTAAGGCGTTCGACAAGGTTCCCCATGGGAGACTGGTTAGCAAGGTTAGATCTCACGGAATACAGGGAGAACTAGCCATTTGGATACAGAACTGGCTCAAAGGTAGACCACAGAGGGTGGTGGTGGAGGGTTGTTTTCCAGACTGGAGGCCTGTGACTAGTGGAGTGCCACAAGGATCGGTGCTGGTCCTCTACTTTTTGTCATTTACATAAATGATTTAGATGTGAGCATAAGAGGTACAGTTAATAAGTTTGCAGTAGACATCAAAATTGGAGGTGTATTGGACAGTGAAGAGGGTTACCTCCGATTACAACAGGATCTGGACCAGATGGGCCAATGGGCTGATAAGTGGCAGATGGAGTTTAATTCAGATAAATGCGAGGTGCTGCATTTTGGTAAAGCAAATCTTAGCAGGACTTGTACACTTAATGGTAAGGTCTTAGAGAGTGTTGCTGAACAAAGAGACCTTGGAGTGCAGGTTCATAGCTCCTTGAAAGTGGAGTTGCAGGTAGATAGGATAGTGAAGAAGGTGTTTGATATGCTTTCCTTTATTGGCCAGAGTATTGAGTACAGGAGTTGGGAGGTCATGTTGCGGCTGTACAGGACATTGGTTAAGCCACTGTTGGAATATTGCATGCAATTCTGGTCTCCTTCCTATCGGAAAGATGTTGTGAAACTTGAAAGGGTTCAGAAAAGATTTACAAGGATGTTGCCAGGGTTGGAGGATTTGAGCTATAGGGAGAGGCTGAACAGGCTGGGGTTGTTTTCCCTAGAGTATCGGAGGCTGTGAGATGACCTTATAGAGGTTTACAAAATTATGAGGGGCATGGATGGGGTAAATAGACAAAGTATTTTCCCTGGGGTCGAGGTGTCCAGAACTAGAGGGCATAGGTTTAGGGTGAGAGGGAAAAGATATAAAAGAGACCTGTGGGGCAACTTTTTCACACAGACGGTGTTACATGTATGGAATGAGCTGCCAGAGGAAATGGTGGAGGCTGGTACAATTGCAACATTTAAGAGGCATTTGGATAGGTATATGAATAGGAAGGGTTTGAAGGGATATGGGCCGGGTGCTGGCAGGTGGGACTAGATTGGGTTGGGATATCTGGTCGGCATGGATGGGCTGGACCGAAGGGTCTGTTCCCATGCTGTACATCTTTATGACTCTATGACTCAATGACAGTGGAGGCACCCATCAGTCAGGAAGTCGTGACAATTAGGTCAAGGTCAATACTTGTCCAGGAGATTGGCCAAGGGCAGGCATCCACTCGTGGTGTCCTTGCTCAAGGTGCTAGTGCCTTTGCAATCTTGGTTAGGATCTGAGCATTTCTCAACAGGGCTGTCCAGTCAGATCACTCCAGGCACTGGGGCTGCTGTCAGTCCATTAGCTCGGACTATAGAAACTAAAACCAAAGGGGTTGGTGGGGTGAGGTGCTGGGGGAGTGGTTAAGGACATCATAACCACGGGGATTTGACTCGACAATTTAGCCTTTGGGATGGGGCATATTGCAGGCTGAGGGTGGGAGTAGAATGGAAATACTAATTGTAAATTGTGGGTGTGGGGGGCTAACAGTTTCTGCAAGGTCTGCATCTTCCTCCTTTCCTATTATTCTTTCTCAGTCCCACTCTTTTTCTTGACTTCCTAATTTCTGCCGCTCCAATTTTAATCTCTGTCCTGCTACTCTCCTGCATCGTCCTCAGCTTGAACTTTTAAAACCTCACAAGTAACTTGCCCCAAATTCTGCTAGAAACCCTCCAACATTGAATACAGACATGTCTATACAGCAGCAATGTAAACTCAAGAAAACATTTTACAGTATTTTCCAATAAAATTAATTTCAAAATTCTGCTTATTTGTCCATAGCTGTAGGCTCCAAGGACATGCTTGTCTCATTGTTTTCCTCCCTTCCCCATCCCAGTTTCCATACTCCATTTCCTAGGATCTTTCCACTGCCCCGATTACCAATACACCTTATTTTCCAATTTCTCAAGTTCCTTTAAACTAAACTACTTTTTGCTGGACCATTTTACTTGAGCCAACTTGTAATTTAAACCCCATTTTTCTGGCTCTGTCAGGTGGCGGCCTTGCTTGGGTGACTGACCTGGTAAGGCTTCACCCCTTCCACAGGAAGAACAACAAACAAAACTACGTGTGACTCAGACTGTCCATGAGTTTGTTGATTCATTAGGCTTCACCCCTTACACTCCTTCTGCAAGCTGCAAGCAAGACTGCATATGGCTGAGATTTTTCGTCAACATTTGTTGATGAGTATGGGCATCACTAGCTCAGCCAGCATTTATTGCCCATCCGTAATTGACCAGAAGAAGGTGGCAGTCGGTTGCCTTCTTTAACTGCAGTAGTCCTTGAGGTGTAGAGATACTCACAGCACCATTAGTAAAGGAGTTTCAGGACTTGACCTCTGTGACACTGAAGGAATGGCGATATAGTTCCAAGCCAGGCTGGTATGTGGCTTGGAGGGGAATTTTCAGGCGATGATGTTCCAATTTTCTGCTGCCCTTGTCTTTCTGGAAAGGTAGTGGACGCGGGTTTATAGGTTGCTGGCAAAAGAGCTTTTGTGTTTACTGCAGTGCATCCTGTCAATGGCACATACTGCTGCCACAGTCTGTCAGTGGAGGGAAGATTGAATGTTGAAGGTGGTGGAAGGGCATGCTAATCTAGTTGTTCTGAATGATGTTAAACTTCCTGAGTGTAGCTGGAGCTACAAGTGGACAGTTTTCCATCACAAAAGGAGGTAAGTCTCTTATGCAGAATTCTCAGCCTCTGACCAGGTTACAATATTTATATGGATGGTCCATTTCAATTTCTGGTCAATGATAACCCTCAGGATGTTCTTAGTTGATCCACTACCTTCGTCCCTTACAATTTAAGTTTTTATGAACTAACAGCAAGACCATTTTTTTTGTGACTTCTCATCTGCTGGTTGACTTGGTGAGGTTTCATCTTCATACACTTAGCATCTCAGAGCTATTAGCAAAACTGTATTTCACTGTCAGAGAAACACTGTAAGCACTTGCACAAAACAAAACACTTGATTATGAAGGAGCTAAGTTTGTGAATAAGTTTGTACTCAGTGGTCCCTAGAAGAAGTAGACTACCCTACCAGGTACACCTCATATGCATTTTGTGAACACACATGCTTCTTATTTTTCCCTAAAATATTGTGCCCATAAACATAATTCCAATGGGGCTGGGGTGTTAGTGAGAATTTGTGACATGCTAATGAATGCAAAATTATTCCTCAACTGTCAAGATCAAGAATGCCAAGCTGCCTGAAAGGTTCTGAGAACTAACTGTTAAAACTTTAACCCATTGGAAGGAAACCAAATTTTTTCCTGTCATTCAATTAAGGTTATCTGCCCAGCCTTCTAAAAGCTCAGATGAGCTCGGACGATTTTTCTCAGTGTCACCACTCTTCTTGTGTTGGGTTGAGTGGAGGAAATGACTTTTTAAAACAATAAATATAGCTACAAACTTAGAAGGATACCTCAGCAAGGTTAATGTGTATCCGAGCTAATCTTCAATTTCTGGCTTCGTTACACCATTGATTTGATGGCAAAGACTGTTTATCACTGTTTCTGTTAAGCACATTCTGTCAGGTGGGCGGGAACATCACATCAGATTCAAGGATTTTGGTATTGAATCCTCCATCCCCGTGGAGTCGACATGAAGACAAGTGAAGTAAAGAGACAAAAGATAAAGTCAATAATGCATGAAATATATCTCAATCCAATTAGAGCTGACATCTAAATATTAAATTTAAAGATTTCAAGTGTATTTGCTAATCATTTCTCATTAAGAAACCAATAAGCATTAGGCAATATCATTAAGGGAAAACTTCAGATTATTGATAATAAATCTTTAATATGCAGATGTGACTATTGTAATACCCTATTCAATCACTTTTATGGGTGAATTTTTCTTCTTTAAATTGTCATTTTAAAATGAGTATCAAAACTGCCATTGTCATCTGATTTGATGGAACTGACTGAATTGCAATATTTTTTTCTTCATTTAAAAATATAATGTTGCTAAATAAGAGACAGAGGCTGTCAAATCTTTTTGTCTTGTACCCGTCAGGATAGATGCAAGAATATCAAGTTTCAAAGGGAGGAACAAATTATACTGTATAAGAGTAGATGTTGAGAAGATGTTTCCATTGGAGACACTAGGACCTGAGGGCACAACCTTAGAGTAAAAGGAAGACCTTTTAGAATGGGGATAAAGAAAAACGTCTTTATCCAGAGAGTGGTGAATCTATGGAATTCATTGCCACAAAAGGCTGTGGAGGCTGGTTCATTAAGTATATTTAAGACTGAGATAAATAGGTCAGTGAGTATCAAGGGGATCAAGGGTTATAGGGAGAAAGTGGAAGACTGGGGTTGAGAAACTTGTCAGCCATGATTGAATGGTGAAGGCCGGACTCGATGGCCTCATTTCTGGTCCTATGTTTTATGGTTTTATGGTCTTAAAAGGGCTGATGAATGGTTGGTAATTTCACTCTAATGTGATGAGGCATTGCCATGGAAAATGTCCCAAACACTTTTTTTTAGTTGAGGAAGGTGCAGAATCTGGACATGTTCTTTATATTTTCGGAGGATTCTTTGATTTGAGTGAATCCATGTAGTTTCCAGCAAGCATCAGTGAGCCAAAATGTGAGCCCACCATTTCTTAGCACATTCAGAATTGTTAAGTAAGTGCAATGCATTCACAGAATCACATCCAGCGTTAGACAATATGTTCTGAATTTTGCAAACACCGTCTGTTGAATACAGTCTCTGCCTTTGGATATTGTCCAAAAACATTAGCCACAGCACCAGCAACTTTGGCATCCATGATTCCTTTAAAATTGAACTCAACCATATGGGTTGCTACATTAAAAAAGTTCAATTAATGCAGATTCAGACAAAGGCATGTCTCAACCACCATGTGACACAGCACAAATGTGCATGACTTGCTCAAAAGGTACGTTAATGAATAGACTGACAATGTCAAATGAACACAACGATTTAGCATTGTTATTGATATAATCTTGTGTAGACGTGGTGATGTTGAAGAAATCCTTCACAATGTATGTGGAAATCCACTTGAAGACTGATTTCAGCAACTTAGTCCATAATTTGGCCAATTCATATCGTGCAGAGCCAGTAATAGGTAATATAGGGCTTAAAGAGACACCACTTTTGTGGATCCTTATATGTGCCAACATATACAAACATCCAGCGAACTACAAGAATGGAAGTAATAGAAATATAATGTGATGGAATGAAATGACCTTATTATTGCCTACCTTCCCTCCTTCTCATTTCACTTACCTTTCCTGACTGAGAAAATACATGTGGGCAACTTCCCTAAAACACTTTTCCCTGGCTGTTTGAATGTAAGTAAGATATGACTGCAGGTCAGGTTTCCTCTCTATATACTGTTATGAAGATGTGGGTGTACTTTATCTTTAAGAGAGTTAAAAGGTAGCAGTGACAGCAGCAAGTGTTCTCAATAAGATGACAATATAACATGTGCTCCAGCTACTGGGGTAGTTAGGGTAGCTGGTTGCCTGGAAACAAGAAAACAGATTAGAATTAGGCCAATCAGTTTAAATTATACCCTGAAAAATACCAAATTCCAATCGAGTTTGACTTTAGAATATTGACAATCTTAAAAGCCAGTGACACAATCCAATGCTTTGGGGGAGTAAGACTGGGGAAAATTGAACATTTGGGAGGAGAACTGCCAAGCCAATGACATCTGCAAACTGCCCAGAGACTAGCTCCCTTAAAGGTACCTTTATCAGTCAGTAACCTGTGAAGCAGAATTCCCAAGAAGAAGGAAAGAAGACAGGAATACAGAGAAGAACCGAAAGCTGCCTGGTTTCGAGATAAGAAGTTTGTTTTGTAAATCTTAATTGGGAGGTTTATTGGACCAGTATTACATAAGGGAAGGTAAAATATAGGTTAAAGGAAGGAGTTGTAAATAGTTGTTAGTTAATTATTCTCTTACATATTAGGAAATAAAGTTGTTAATTTTTACTTTCAATAGTTCTTGGCCTCTCAAATTTTCATACAATACTGCACAGGATAAATCTTTTCTCCGTTAGTGGTTTTAAATTAAAAAGGAATGTTCACCCTGTGTCATAACAGTTTGGGGGCTTGTCATCAGGATTTGAACTGATTTAGACAGATTTGAATAGTTTTGGGAGTACGAAAATTCCCAGCAGATTTAAACACCTGCAGGTTAGTATCCTAGATCTTTAAACAAAACCTTGGTGTGGCATTTTGTTTACCTTCGATGACTTGTGGTTGATTAAATTAAAAGTGAGAGAAATGGCTCTTAAAATTGCTAAAGAGGTTCTGGGATTTGAAGACAATTCTCAAATTTGCCAAGAAAGTTTAGAAGGAAAGAAAAAGGCCATACTTTTAGAATTAGCAAAGAAGTTAGATTTGTGTTTAACCAAGGACAAAAGTCAAGCTGAAATTGTGAAGGGGTTACTCAAACACTGAGGTGTATCGGAGAAACAGACAAGTGCAGTAGAAGTAGAAAAGCTTGAATTACAATTGAAGAAAATGGAGTTTGAAGATAATCAAACGGAGAGAGAGAGAAAGAAAGAGAGAGAGAAAGAGAGAGAGAAGAGACAGAGAGGAAAAAATAGAGAGCGGGAAGATCTTGGTTGCGCAAAGTGAAAGAGAATAAAGGGAGAGAGAAGAGAGAGAAAAAAGAAAGAGAGATAAAGTTCTTAGCTGAGCAAATAGAGAATTTGAACTTGAGAATTGCGACTTAGTCAGCAAAGTCAAGTTAATAGGATGGAGATTAAAAGAGGTGGTAGTGATATATATATAAATATGTCAAAACTCTGCCACATTTTGGTGAGAAAGATGAAGCTTTCTTTATTTCATTTGAAAAATTGGCTAGGCAGATGGAGTGGTCCGAGGATTTATGGGTAATACTAGTTCAGACTAAACTGGTAGGCAGAGCTAGTGAGGTATTTGTCGCATTGTCAGATGAAGTGTCAAGAGATTATGAAGAGGTTAAACAGGCTATTTTAAGTACTTATGAATTGGTACCAGAAGCATATAGATAGCAATTCAGAAACACAAAGAAGGAACCAGGTCAGACTTATGTTGAGTTCAAAAGAATTAAACATAGTCATTTTGAACATGATGTGCATGCTTTGAAAATAGATAAGGCCTTTGAGGCTCTAAGAAAGATTATTCTGCTGGAGGAGTTTAAAAACTTACTTCCAGAGATGGTAAAAATTTGTGTGGAGGAACAGAAAGTTCAGGAAGTGAGAAGGGCAGCAGAATTAGCAGATGAACACATGCTGGTGCACAAGACAAGCTTCCGGCCAGAATTTTGTCCTGTGAGGGATAGAAGTTAGGAGAAGGGGAGATCCTACACTGCGAAACCAAGAGTAGTGAGCACTGGTAAGATTTTAACCACCGGATAAAAAAGAAGCCCAAGAGAGTGGACAGAAGGTGAAAGGCCTCAGGTGTTTCCACTGTGGTAAAGTGGGACACGTAAAGTCACAGTGCTGGTCGTTAAAGAAAGGCATTATGGGAAAAGATGTGGTAAAAGAAGCTAAGCCAGTGACTTTAGTAAAGGTAATAAAGGAGACTCCAAGAAGAGCTGAGTAGCTGAAGGAATGTGCACACATAGGCAGGGGCTGGGTATGGAGTTAGTATCTGACCTCTACAAAGAATTTACCTCTGTGGGCAAAGTTTACTCAGAAGGAACAGGGGGAGAAGGACAAGAAGTTATAATTTTGAGAGATACAGGATCTAACTAGTCGCTCATAGTAAGAGATAAGCGAATATGTATTCTTTCTGATTTGTTACCCGACAGTGTGGTAATTTGTGGGATAGATGGACAGAAATTTAGTGTTCCTCAATGTAAGATTAGATTGAAGTGCCAACTCAAGACTGGGGAAGTTACAGTGGGAGTGATTGACAGAGTGTCAGTTCCAGGAAATCAGTTTGTTCTTGGGAATGATTTGGCAGGACCCAAGGTGGGAGTGACACCCCTTGTTGTGAAGAAGCCCGAGAAAGACCAAGAAACTGAGGAGTTAAACAGAAATATCCTGGTATTTTACCAGAATGTGTGGTAACCAGATCCCACGATCATAAGTCACAGCACAAGCTAAAGGTAAAGAGAAAGATGAAGGAGTTGAGGTTCAGTTAGCAGATTCCCTGTTTGATGTAATGGTGCAGGAAAACCCTGAAAAGGCAGAGGGTCAGAAGTGTTTACTCCTGAAAGACTAAGAGACTTGCAACAGCAAAATAACACAATAAAAGATATATATTTGGATGCGTACTCTCAAAAGGAGACAAGAACATTCCAGAGTGTTATTATCTGAAAGATAGAATCCTAAGATGGAAATGGAGACCACGGCGGGTTAGTGCAGAGGAGAAATGGGCAGAAGTGCACCACATTGTGTTGCCAGTGGCATACAGACAGGAAGTGTTACAGGTAGCACATGAACTACCTGTAGGAGGTCACCAAGGGGTATGAAAGACTCAGGCTAAGGTACAAAAACATTTTTATTGGCCAGGAATCCACAAGGATGTGGTTAACTTTTGCCACACGTGTCATACATGCCAAATGGTAGGTAAGCCACAGGCGGTAATAAACCAATAAAATGTTGCCAATTCCCATATTTGAGGAACCTTTCACACATGTTATAATTGATTGTGTAGGTCCCCTCCCGTGAGCCAAAAGTGGGAACCAGTACTTGTTAACCATAATGGAGGTGTCTACCAGATTTCTGGAGACAATTCCATTACAGAGTATCAAGGCAAAAATAGTAATAGAGGAGTTAGTAGCTTTCTTTACATGGTATGGGCTACCCAGAGAGATTCAATCGGACCAAGGGTCAAATTTTACTGCTGGGCTGTTTAAGGAGTTTGTGGATAGCTTAGGTATACAGCACTTTAAATCCATGCGTATCAGCCTGAATCCCAGGGAGATTTAGAAGGTGGCATCAGACCTTGAAGACCATATTGAGAGCATACTGTCAGGATTACCAGAATGATTGGGGTAAAGTTATCCCATTCATATTGTTTGCCTTAGAGATGCTGCAAATGAATCTACTCAGTTCACTCCCTTCGAGTTGATATTTGGTTATGAAATGAGAGGCCCTTTGAAATTAATTAAAGAAAATTTGGCAGGATCAAAGTTGGAGATCTCACACTTAGATTATGTATCAGAGAGGAGGGAGAGACTAAATCAAGTAGGTGAGTTAACTAAACAGCACCTAAAGAGGGCACAGCGTAGAATGAAGCAGGTGGCAGATAAAAGCTCTGAGACTGGGATGTCTTCCTGAGGGGATGACGTGTTAGTACTGTTACCAGTGATAGGAGATCCCTTCAAAGCCAGGTTTAGTGTTGCCTATCAAATTAAGAAAAAGTTGAGTTAGGTGAACTGTCTAGTAAAGATGCCAGATAGAAAAAAAAAGGTATCAAGTATGTCATGTGAACATGTTGAAACTGTATTATACTAGAGAGAAAGAACTGGAGAAACAGGTGTTAGTTACTGCCCTGCAGAGTGAGGGATCAAATCCAGATGATGTGAGTTTTGAGGTGCCTCAAAAATAGATTAAAAAATTAAGAAGTCCTTGAGGAGTGGGATAGGTTAGTAAGCTATCTGCCTCAGGAACATAGAACACAGTTGAAAGATTTGTTACTGCAGTACAAGGACACATGTAGGAATCAGATGGGGAGGACTAATGCTATTATACATGAAGTAGATGTAGGGAATACTGCTCCGATAAAACAACACCCCTATCAGCTTCATCCTTTCAAAGCCAGGCAGGTCCAGATGGATGTGGATACCATGCTCGATGAGGACAGAATCGAAACGAGTCAGAGAGAGTGGGGTTTACCGAACGTCTTAGTTCCCAAACCCGATGGGACTCAACAATTCTGTGTGGATTATCAGTAGGTCAACGCCGTTACAAAATTGGACTTATATCTAATTCCTAGATTGGAGGACTGTATTGAGAAAGTCGAACAAGCCAGTTACATCACCACGTTGGACTTAATGCGTGGTTACTGGCAGGTATCTTTATCAGAGATGGTGAAAGAAATTTTTGCGTTTGTAAGCCCAAATGGGCTATATCAGTTTAAAGTAATGCCCTTTGGAATGAAGAGTGCACCCCCGCATTCCAAAGACTCATGAACAGAGTTGTGGCTGGGTTAACAAACTGTGCAGTCTATTTGGACGATGTAGTGATTTTTAGTAAGTCCTGGAAGGATCACATGGTACAGGTGGCAGAGCTCTTTGAATGACTTCGAGAAGCCAAACTGGTAATAAACTTAAATAAAACTGAATTCGCAGAGGTAACGTTCTTGGGACATAACATTGGTCATGGAAGGTTGATCCCACGGAATGCAAAGATGAAGGCTATCGAGGAATTTCCATGACCAATCTCGAAGAAAGAGGTACTTTGATTAGATTAGATTAGATTACATTACATTACAGTGTGGAAACAGGCCCTTTGGCCCAACAAGTCCACACCGACCCGCCGAAGCGAAACCCACCCATACCCCTACATTTACCCCTTACCTAACACTACGGGCAATTTAGCATGTCCAATTCACCTGACCCTGCACATCGTTTGGACTGTGGGAGGAAACCGGAGCACCCGGAGGAAACCCACGCAGACACGGGGAGAACGTGCAAACTCCACACAGTCAGTCGCCTGAGGCAGGAATTGAACCCGGGTCTCAAGCGCTGTGAGGCAACAGTGCTAACCACTGTGCCACCGTGCCGCCCAGATTCTTAGGACTCAGTGGATTTTACCAGACATTTGTTCCAAATTTCAGTAGTGTAGTGGCACCGTTAACCAATTTGCTGAAGAAGAACACAAAGTTTCAGTGGATAGAATAATTCCAGGAGGCATTTGACCATTTGAAAGCCATATTAACCACCAAACCAGTTTTAGCTACACCAAACTTTTCTAAACCTTTTAAAGTAGCTATCAATGCTAGTGACATTGGAGTTGGAGCTATACTCCTACAGGAAGATGAGGATGGGATTGAATTGCCTGTTGGTTACTTTTCAAACAAGATCAACATACACCAAAGGAAATATTCCACAATCGAAAAGAAACTATTGAGATTCGTACTGTCCTTACAACATTTTAATGTGTATGTCACGAACCATGTGTCAGAGACAGTTGTGTACACTGATCACAATCAGCTTACGTTCTTAGAACGCTGGAGTCTTATAGAGTCATAGAGTCATAGAGATGTACAGCATGGAAACAGACCCTTCTGTCCAACCCGTCCATGCCGACCAGATATTCCAACCCAACCTAGTCCCACCTGCCAGCGCCCGGCCCATATCCCTCCAAACCCTTCCTATTCATAAACCCATCCAAATGCCTCTTAAATGTTGAAATTGTACCAGCCTCCACCACATCCTCTGGCAGCTCCTTCCATACACGTACCACCCTCTGCGTGAAAAAGTTGTCCCTTAGGTCTCTTTTATATCTTTCCCCTCTCACCCTAAACCTATGCCCTCTAGTTCTGGACTCCCGACCCCAAGGAAAAGACTTTGCCTATTTATCCTATCCATGCCCCTCATAATTTTGTAAACCTCTATAAGGTCATCTCACAGCCTCCGATGCTCCAGGAAAAATAGCCCCAGCCTGTTCAGCCTCTCCCTATAGCTCAAATCCTCCAACCCTGGCAACATCCTTGTAAATCTTTTCTGAACCCTTTCAAGTTTCACAACATCCTTCCGACAGGAAGGAGACCAGAATTGCCCACAATATTCCAACAGTGGCCTAACCAATGTCCTGTACAGCCGCAACATGACCTCTCAACTCCTGTACTCAATACTCTGACCAATAAAGGAAAGCATACCAAACGCCTTCTTCACTATCCTATCTACCTGCGACTCCACTTTCAAGGAGCTATGAACTGCACTCCAAGGTGTCTTTGTTCAGCAACACTCCCTAGGACCTTACCATTAAGTGTATAAGTCCTGCTAAGATCTGCTTTCCCAAACTGCAGCACCTCTCATTTATCTGAATTAAACTCCATCTGCTACTTCTCAGCCCATTGGCCCATCTGGTCCAGATCCTGTTGTAATCGGAGGTAACCCTCTTCGCTGTCCACTACACCTCCAGTTTTGGTGGCATCTGCAAACTTACTAACTGTACCTCTTATGCTCGCATCCAAATCATTTATGTAAATGACGAAAAGTAGAGAACCCAGCACCGATCCTTGTGGCACTCCACTAGTCACAGGCCTCCAGTCTGAAAAACAACCCTCCACCACTATCCTCTGTCTTCTACCTTTGAGCCAGTTCTGTATCCAAATGGCTAGTTCTCCCTGTATTCCACGAGATCTAACCTTGCTAATTAGTCTCCCATGGGGAATCTTGTCGAACGCCTTACTGAAGTCCATATGGATCACATCTACTGCTCTGCCCTCATCAATTTTCTTTGTTACTTCTTCAAAAAACTTAATCAAGTTTGTGAGACATGATTTCCAACGCACAAAGCCATGTTGACTATCCCTAATCAGTCCTTGCCTTTCCTAATACATGTACATCCTGTCCCTCAGGATTCCCTCCAACAACTTGCCCACCACCGAGGTCAGGCTCACCGGTCTATAGTTCCCTGGCTTGTCTTTACCACCCTTCTTAAACAGTGGCACCACGTTTGCCAACCTCCAGTCTTCCGGCACCTCACCTGTGACTATCGTTGATACAAATATCTCAGCAAGAGGCCCAGCAATCACTTCTCCAGCTTCCCACAGAGTTCTCGGGAACACCTGATCAGGTCGTGGGGATTTATCCACCTTTAACTGTTTCAAGACATCCAACACTTCCTCCTCTGTAATCTGGACCTTTTGCAAGATGTTACAGACTTTTAGTTTAAAAATCATACATGTTGTGGGTCATAAGAATGTAATCACAGATGCATTATCGCGGATTTAACTAGAGTTTAGATGAGATTTGTATTTAATTATTGTTATATGTACAGGTATATGGGAAGAGGTTAAGGTGAACCTATATTAAAGTTCTCTGTATATTACGGTAATGTGTTTAAAAATAAAAGAAAAAAAAGCCATGTTTTCATTATGTTGGTTCAGTTTTCCTTAAGACGGGAGATGTTATGAAGATGTTGGTGTACCGTATCTTTGAGAGAGTTAAAAGCTAGCAGTGATAGCACCATGTGTTCTCAATAAGACACAATGTAACATGTGCTCCAGCTACTGGGGTAGCTACGGTAGCTGGTTGCCTGGAAATGACAAAACAGATTAGAATTAGGCCAATCAGTTTAAATTATACCCTGAAAAATACCAAATTCCAATCCAGTTTGACTTTGGTATATTGACAATCTTAAAAGCCAATGACACAATCCAATTGGGGATATAATACCAGGGAAAATTGAACATTTGGGAGGAGAACTGCCAAGTCAACATCATCTGCAAACTGCCCAGAGACTAGCTCTCTTAAAGGTACCTTTATCAATTAGTAACTTGTGAAGCAGAATCCCCAAGAAGAAGGAAAGAAGACAGGATTACAGAGAAGAACCGAAAGCTGCCTGGTTTTGAGATAAGAAGTTTGTTTTGTAAATCTTAATCGGGAGTTTTATTGGACTAGTATTATATAAGGGAAGGTAAAATATAGGTTAGCGAAAGGAGTTGTAAATAGTTATTAGTTAATTATTCTCTGTTGTACTTTAGGAAATAAAGTTGTTAATTTTTACTTTAAATAGTTCTTGGTCTCTCAAATTTTCACAGATTACTGCATAGGATAAACCTTTTCTGTGTTGGTGGTTTTAAATTAAGCAGGAGTGTTTACCCTGTGTCATACCAATATATGGATGTCAAGGACAATTTTGATCTTTATTGCTATATCTCTGATTTTAATTTTGTATCACATAGTATAAGCCTTGATTCCTTTTTATGGAAATGTGCATGTTGCTATTAGCTATTAATGAGTTAACTTCACAATAACACAAATGGGATAGTATGAATGTGGAGAAAAGTCCCTGAAATGTGATTGTTGGATGCATGTTGAGATGGGCTTTGAAGAATGAGTGCCTTTCTCATTGATCTTGACATTTAATGATTAATAAGAAGCTGGTGAACTGAACTGGGGACACATATGTGATTTAATGAATAAAAAGATACCAATACAAATAGATAGAAATTGATATGGGCGATACAGACCAAATGATGATCGCTTCATTTATATTTGACTCTGTCTTCATCTGAATATGTAAAATTGTTAAACTGATCTCTGCTATGCATTTTTCAAAATTACATATGCTTTCAGAAAATTGGACCCAAACATTTGGAACAGACACACAGGAACAATGTTAAAATGAAAATGTACGTCATCTCCCTATTAGTCCATTGCAATTTTAATCAATATGTTAAAGTTAATAACTCAATTACATAAAAAAAGAATTCAGTATGAATACATTAAATGTTCATTTGGTAACATCACTTGCAGTAATTTCTCTAAGAATCCAATTCAATTCTTATTTATTAATGGTAACTGTGTGTGTTGGTGCATTGTAACTTTCTCATTGCTGATAACAAATATTTGAGCAATAGAACGATGTATTTTATTCTGAAATCTGATTTGGAAATGAGAAAAAGTCCAAGCATTTGCATCAGAATTCATTTTTTTAAAATCAATGGTAATGACATCAAGCAGCTGATGTATATATTACAGCTATTCATATTCACAGTTACACAACAATGCTTGCATTTTATTTGGGTACCTTTTATTCCGAGGGGTCTCAGGGAGTGTCACAAAAATACATTTTCAATTGTAGTGGCTGTTTAAGAGGCTGTGGCCTAGATTCAGCCGGAAATATAAATGAAATAGTATTCTGCTGTTGGGGATAGTGTGATCATTTTAATACAAAATGTGCCTGTCTCTTGCAAAAGTCATGTAGGATGGGTTGATGGGTGGATAGAACGTTTGCAGGGATTTAGTGAGAAACAGCAACCCATAGGGGTGGCACAGTGACTCAGTGGTTAGCACAGTGCGAGGGACCCAGGTTTGATTCCAGCCTTGGGTAACTGTCTGTGTGGAGTTTGCACGTTCACCCTGTGTCTACCTGTGCTTGTTCCGGTTTCTTCCCACAATCGAACAAAAATGGATTCTGATTGAAAAACAAACAACAAAATCTTCATTTTTTAATTCATTGTCAAGATATGGGCATTCCTGGCTTGGTCAGCATTCAGTGCCCGTCCATAATTAACAAGAGTGCAGTTAAGACTCAATCACATTGTAGTCGGTCTGGAGTCACATGTAGGCCAGACAGCTGGAACTGACAACCGGAAGCAGCAGAGACAAACCACTATAAATGCCGGAGGAAACATCACAGAAGTGCTTCACAGGAGGCTCCCAAGCACTGAGGATGTCACCTAGACAGGGGGTGAAATGTCTGCAACACAAATTCCCAGCTCGGCGAACAGAACCACAAAGAGCACCCGAGCTACAAATCTTCTCACAAACTTTGAGTAAAATAGATTGTCTCACATACTATTCCAGCAGCAGGAAGAGAACCCCAGCTTTTAGCTGCAACAGAGAGAGGAATAAGAGCTTCTGCGTCCAGCTTCAGCACCCCAGCAAATGCTGAAAACTAAAACTAAAAATCTTGGCTCTATGGGAGCTTTACTCCCACCCATTCAGGATGCTTCTATTGTTCCACATTTTTAAAAACATAAGGCCTCACATGTATTTACTTTATTGATTTTGTAATAGACTGCTCTTCACCTCTGTCTCAACCTTTCTTCATGAAAAAAATAATCCAGGACAAAATACACCTCTTAAAGTTATAGTACGATAACATCACAAGAGTGATTTGGAAAGCAATACGTTCAGGGAATGTGAGCTATGCAGGCTGGGCCAGCATTTATTGCCAACCACGAGCTGCTCTTGAGAAGGTTGTGGTGAGCTGCCTACTTGAACTGTTGTGTGTTTGGGTGTAGGTACATCAAACATGTTGTTAGGGAGGAATTCTAGGATTTTGACCCATGATTCTGAAGAAATGGCAATATATTTCCAAGTTCGATAGTGAGTGACTTAGAAGGAAGCCTGGAAATGGGGATGCTCTTGTGTATCTGCTGCCTTTGTCTTTCTCAATTGTAGTGGTCTTGGGTCTGGAAGACGCATCTTCAGGAATGTTATTGCAACTTTGCTGCTTCTATACTATTTTCAAGAATGATTCCCTTATGCAGCCAGTAGACCACAAGACCATAGACTATCAGACATAGGAACAGAAGTAAGCCATTCGGCCCTTCAAGTCTGCTCTGCCATTCAATGAAATCATGGCTGATCTTATAGTGCTCAAGTCCATTTTCCTGTTTGCACACTGTAGCTGTTGAACTTCTTCATAATTAAAAATCTGTCTATCCTCGGCCTTGAATATATTTAATGGTCCAGCCTGAACAATGCTCTGTGTTAAAAACGTCCACAGATTCACCACCTTCAGAAAAGAAAGTCTCCTCATCTTTGTCTTCACTGAATGACGCTGTCCACTCTCTGGTCCTGGACTTTCCCACAAGGGGAAACAATTTCTCAGCATCCATCTTGTTCAGCCCTAAGAGTCTTATATGTTTCAGTAATGTTGCCTGTCACTGCTACACAGTGATTGAGGTTTCAAAGAATAAGAGACAGCCTTATAAGATTTGTAGAGGGCTTAGACACTGAGCAGGAATTATTTTCTTTATAAATGTTTAATAAACAAAAATATCAGATGTGTTCAACATTTACAGAAGAATTTGGCATACTTGAGCTTTAGGAATAATGAAAGGAACATTAGATCTAAAGAACATGAATTTCTTGACATATTTCAACTTCACTGTCACATATTCTCATTTTTTAATCTTGATATTGCCTTCATGCAGCAGGACATCAAAATGTATTTACTTGTATAATCTGCTTCATTGTCTTTCCATAATGCTGTACTCTTTTGCATAAACTATGCTTCCCGACTATTTTTTGCAACCCTTGATATTTAAACACTTTATCTTGGTGAGTAATTTTCCTGGATCAACTTTAATAATGCTTTCATAATCCTGAAGTCTTCAGTCACCTTAAATTCTCTTTTACAAAGAGAACACACTCAAAGTTCTTTACAGTTAATGATGACTTAAATTCCCAACATCCAGAACAGTGTTCATCTCTGTTTCCACTCAAGGACATTAATATCCTTTCTATGTCGAGCTGATCAGAAATACAGCCAGTAAACATAGTTTACTGTTACTTTTCCTGTATCAATGAGATCAATGGCATTTATAAGAAGGTGATCTCAGAGCAATTCAGTGACACATGATCCACAACATTACACTCACAATCATGACCTCTGTTCTCCCAGTTGAAATGCAATGATGCTCAACTCAGTATGGGTTGACCTAATGCAGAAGTGAAATACTGTAGATACTTAAAATTTGAAATAAAAAGAAAACACACTGCAAATCGTTGGCATCTTGGCAATATGTCATGCAGCATATATGAAAAGAAAGAGTTAACATTTGAAGTTGAGATAACCTTTCATCAGAAGTGAAGAATGATTTTATTTCATTCATTCATGGCTTGTGAGTGCTGTTGGCTGGTCAGCATTGATGCCCAGTTGTCCTAGAGAATATGGTGGTGAACAGCTGAAGTCCTTCGTGTGTTGGGACAACCATTAGGAAGGGAGTTCCAGGTTTTTAATTCCCTGACAGTGAAAGCACGGCAATATAGTTCCAAGTCAGCTTGGTGTGTGGCTTGGAGGGGCAAGTGCAGGTGAAAGAATTGAATCAGTATCAGGTAGTTAAGGGTTAAATTTTCAGTCAGCGAGCACAATGATGGGTAGTCATGAGTAAACAGGAGTTGGTGTGGGTTAATCTATGGGTAGCAGTGATTTAGATGATTTTAGCAGGTCGGTCAGGCATTATTAGAATAGACAAGTCTGAATGCAAAAAGGCCATGGATGAAGGCTTCATTAGCAGAAAGCATGGGGAGACAATGTAGATGGATGTTGCTAAAGAGGCATGATCAAGATATTAAAACTAACATAGAAATGAGCCATGAAGTTGGTGTCACAAAATAAGCCTGATCCAAAGTCCATTTGCATTAGGAGTCGGTCAAATTGGTTAAGCAAAGTTCAATAATCAAAGTCCCCATGACTACTTGCTGGCTGGAGTCTTATAAATTCTAATAAATAGTCAGGCAATCAGTAAGTGAGACTGAGGGAGAGAGGGACAAATGTAGGAAGGTGAGCCAAGGCACACAGCATCCTGCACAGTATTTTGCACATCAAGGAGAAGCTAGAGTTCATTTGGTGTAAGAAGTGCAATATTGAACCAAAGTGCATCCCAGCTTGCTGTAGACAAATGACCTCAACAATGAGGCACATTCACTGCAGGATTCCATCTTACAGCTAGTTCCAATCAAGTCAAAGTACAGGCAAGGTAGTAGTCTGAACTCCGAAGAGACTGGTTCCTTAGCTCTGGCTCCACAGAAATAAAACCATTAAAAAGGTATAGTAATCATTTTATGGGAAGGAAGAGAACTTCTACCAACTACCAACTGTTACAAACAAGATCAATCCTCCTCAAAATATATTAAGAAGATTGTTAAACCCTAACTTTTTCTTATTTAAAGGTAAGTGTGAGGTGTTGTGTTCCACATGCAGTTTGATTGGTCAAACTACCAGGCTTGAAACAACATACTTTATTCATACACTATAATTAAAATGAAGACAAAATACAAAGAAAGGATTAGCTTATCTGTAACTCTGTTGAAATGTTTAACAAAATAACATGTATATGCCTACTACTAATTAACTGTTCTAATATAATAACATCTCACAAACACACCATTGGCAAAGGCCAATTCAGTAAAATAGATTGTGTCACATGCAACTCTAGCAACAGGAAGAGAACACCAGCTTTCAGCTGTAACAGAGAGAGGAATAAAAGCTTCCACATCCAGGTTCAAGACCCGAGCAACTACTACTGAAAGTTAAAACTAAAAGAAAATCCTGGTTATTTGGGAGCTTAACCACATATATTCAGGCTGCTTCTATTGTTCCAACTTTAAAAAAACACCGAAGCCTTCACAAGCTGTTTATTTTATTGGTTTTGGAATAGATTGCTGTGCACCTCTGACTCAACCTTACTTCTTAAAAGAAAATGTCAAAAATAAAAAAAAGGTCAAAATAAACCTCTTACAGCCATAGTATCATAACACAACTCTGGTATGGACTGCAAATTGTAGGGATAGAAGATGCTCCAACCAATTGATTTTGAATTTTGTGCAGGTTCCTAAAACTGGTGTTGGAACCCTGGTTTTCAGGTACTTCTCTCAATTAAACCAATAAATTTATAATGTACTTACAAATACCACTGATCCTTTCACACCCCATTGTAATTGGGAGATGGATATTTTGTCACCTATTATGTCCCTGACATTCCTATCTTTAGCCAGCAGGTGGAGTGGTACTTCAATTGTCCAGCATGTTTGATGGTTGACAGAATGAATGTGATTCCTGATGAAGGGCTCCAGACTGAAACATCGATTTTCCTGCTCCTTGAATGCTGCCTGACCTGCTGTGCATTTCCAGCACCACTCTAATCTTGACTCTAATCTCCATCATCTGCAGTCCTCACGTTTGCCTCGAATGAATGTGATGCTGAATGAGGTGGTATTGGCCTTACTGGTCAGTGCCTTACTTGGGCACTGAAGCATGCCTGGAAGAAAAAAATTGAGGACTCAGCTGTTGGTCACTGTCAGTGCCTACCCTAAGGTGTGTCAGATGTGGAATAAGTGCAGGCCTTGTCAGCAACACTTCCATCTAATGAACAAATAATAAAATAAATGCCAGTGCTGCCTTTACAGTAGATGCCATAGTCCCACACTGCCTTCCTGATAATTTGCAGTATGCCCAAACAGAGCACTATTGAATGTATATAGTTTTTTTTCAGTCAAAGCATGTGAACAAGCCAGGATTTATTGCTGATTCCTAATTGCCCTTGAAAAGGTTTGCTTGATGTATTGCAGTCTATGTGGACACAGCAGGGAAAAAAAAGTCATTATTTTAATAATATTCAAAAGTTTTGTTAAACATTATGTTTTACAATAAGATACTGATATAAGACATTAACCACAGATATATGTGTTAAAGTCATTAACTATTTAGGCATTGCATGAATGTTATTTAACTATTGTGCTTTAAAGCCAGAAATTGGAAGATCTACATTTCATGTTTAGAGGAATGCTTGACTAGAAAATTTGAGATATACAGTACTAGTGGATTTAGAATGTTCAATGATTTGATCATTCTGTGTTTGATTATGTGAGTCTAGTAACCGACCTGTGCTCACTATGCTTACTTGATTATGTCTGGACGTGGATTCAGAATAAAGTAAACAGGCAACACAGAAACTCCATGTAGCAACTCTCTGAAGTTGAGCTGTCAGCATGAGGACAGACATATTAAGACTGCAGTAATATTTTCAAACATTTGAACATATGTCTATCGCGCACATAGAAACTAGGGTCATCTCTGCATTGTTCTGGGGTACATAAAATATTTACGATCACTTCTGTTGCTCTCTAGCTAGAGATAAGTTCAGTGTAGGAATATTGTAAGTACGTCCCAGGAATATTGCAGATCACTGTTTAGAGTTCTATGGCTGTTGATGTGAACCCAGTAACGTGGTAACATTACCTTCCCAATGCATTTCCCAATAAACACCTAAATGTGTTCCAGAAAACTCTGCCTGAATTAAGTGGCAAAGTTCGGATAAAGGTTAAACTGTTTTGCATTCTCTATCAAATCTGGCTAAGAAGAAAATTAAAATTCACTTGTTACTTTTTTCAAGTTGCTTGTTCCAAATTCCACAAGACAACTTTTAAAGTAAATGATTGGCATGCTGAGCAGTTGTCATGGTAATCCACAAGAACATATGTGCAACAGAGGTAGTGTGGTTGTAGAGATTTGATAGCTACCAGCAGGACTGATAATATTGGCACTTGTTTAAACTGAAGTTGGATGCTTCTCACTCATTTCTCTGGTTGCCATTTTTCTTTGAGGTTTCAGAACTAAGGGAGACTGAAGTACCCCTTGTCAAAACAAACTGATTTTGTCAGTCTAATAGATTTTTCTAAGCCCATACTTTTCAAGGATGAGAGGCAGTACTTTGAGTTGGGAAATTCTCAAAAACTGTCTTATTCACTTACCCTGGTAAACCGAGTTAACTGTCCTTTTCCATGTGTATACTTTGTGCTTCCACATGCAAGGCCTCCGTTTGGTCCAAGGATGGGCTTCAATCAGTATATCTACAAGCTGTCAGGGACTATCCTGTGTCCAAAGGCATCGTATCTATTATGAAGAGCTGACTATTCATCCATTTTTTAATCAATGGGATACATCAATGTTTTATAAGATAATGGGTTCTGAAAGTGTTATTGTTAGAGCATTAGGCTCCACCCAATCTAATAATGACACAGAGGATTGGAAGAGATAAGGTACTACATATTAAGATTGTGTGGAGTACAGACGTATATGTACAGGTCTCCTCATAGTCTTAATAACTATGTTTTCCTTGTGCATGTTTGCTATCATGCAACAACATGCATCATATCAAGACAAAAGCCTCTACTCCTTTTTTATTATTAATTTACAGGGTTTGGGCATCACTGGCTACACCAGAATTTATTGCCATTCTTGAAATGACCTTGAGCAGGTAGTTATACGTGACCTTTTAGAACTGCTGTAATCCATGTGGAGCAGGTCCACCCAAAGTGCTATTAGAGAGGGAGCTTCAGGATTTGACCTAATATCAGTAAAAGACTGGTGATATAGTTCCAAGTCAGAATAGTATGTGACTTAGCGGGGAGCATGCAAATGGTGATATCCTTGTCATTTTAGGTGATGGAAGTCACTGGTTTGGAAAGTGCTATCTATAAAGCTTTGGTGAGATTTCACAATGCAACATTGATGCTTAACGGACTGAATGTTGAAGATGTGAGGTGATATGTCAATAAAGCAAGCTAGATTGTAACTGTATCCAATGCAACTGGGCGCTGCTGATTGTTTGTATGTCCAGCTGTGCACTTTTAAGTTGCACCAACAGTGCATCAGCGAGGTGCTAGGATGGTGTTAGGGTTTGCTGAATGTCAGATGCCATACAGGAAAGGTACATGTAGCTGGTTCCAGTGGATGGTGCCCCCCCTGTGCAGAAGGTTGGATATGGGCAACATGGAGATCATTCAGAGAAAGTGATGAGAAACAAGTCTACTGGCAAAAACATAGCCACTGTTGAAATGACCCATCGGGTTCACTAATTTTCTTCAGGGAGTCTACCATCCTTACCTGGTCTGGCCTACATGTGACTCCAGACCAGAGCAACGTGATTGACTCTAAACCATCCTCTGGGCAATTAGGGATAGACAATAAATGCTGACAAGAGATACCGCCATCCCATGAACGATTTATATATATTGCACTATATATTATGTTATAGAAAGTATAATCTCAATTTAATTTTAATCCACATTTTGCAATCATTAACTTACAGAAATTGGTGTTGCAAATCATAGTGCCTTTTTTAATGTAATGACATGGGTATATAGTACCCTCATGGTGTAATACCTTCCATATGCAACACATCACTGGAACTATCTGTTCAGCATCTAACAATGATCTCCCATGGCCTTCCTTATTTATTGTTGCCATGAATGGGAAAGGGCACTGACAAGGCTAGCAAGTTATGCCCTATCAACTGGCTTCCAGAATTTAAATTAAACTGCAAGCACCAACTTTCAATTTGCAAAAATTTATCAGTAAACAAAAACTCAGCTGATTGCTCTGAAGATTATTCAAGCTTGGGCTATAATATAATGCATTATGTTCTGTCATTACCAACAAAAACATGAATATAAAGCTGGAACAACTCCTTATGTTTGTGGTTTCTTTTCTTGACTATTGTTAACTAGCAGACTGACCATTTGAATGACTAAATTATTACAAAATGGGTTGGACATTTCTTCATCAATGTTAATTTAAATCCATATAGACAGACTTTATGCTTCCCCCTTACTGGTTTTGAGGGCTAATGGTAAATGGGGGAGTAAAGTGGAGGAGGGAGGGGGCAGGAAAATTCCTCAGATTTATTCCCACTGGCTTTCTGCCCCTTCTGCTCATCTGTGCAATTTTTTTTTTGATGAAGGTTGGCTGATCCATCTGCTCACCTCTACCCCAGTTCAGGCTCTTAAGTGAGCAAGTAGTGCCCAGTTTAAGGATTGCTTCCATCCAGCCTCAATTTTCAGGCTGATGAGATGGGTTTAGGGACAAAGGAGACATCTTGTAAATCCACCTGACTTATGACCCAAGGAGGAATGGGCACTTCCAACTGCTCCCTTTCAACATCTGATGCCTCTTCCCCACAACAAGGTCTATACCCCAAAGTTGCTCTATTTCCTGGTCTTCCCACAAACAATCCTATTCATGTTCCTTGGGCCTCCCTCAGCTTCCCTCTCCATTCTCAGGTCCTGCCAATTACCTCGCCCCAAACTCCCAGGACTTAGACTCTGCCCAGTCCTGTCTATTGAAGCTTTTGGGATCAGTGAATTGCTGGTGAATCAGATTCATCGAATCATAGAATCCCTACAGCT
Source organism: Chiloscyllium plagiosum (assembly GCF_037043375.1). Classification (NCBI taxonomy): domain Eukaryota; kingdom Metazoa; phylum Chordata; class Chondrichthyes; order Orectolobiformes; family Hemiscylliidae; genus Chiloscyllium; species Chiloscyllium plagiosum. The sequence goes on from NW_028270150.1 coordinate 32,426,753, forward strand.
TGGAAACAGACCTTTCGGCCCAACAAGCCCACACCAACCCTCTGAAAAGTAATCCACCCAGACTTATTCCTTTACTCTATTAAATTAGATTAGATTTCCTATAGTACAGAAACAGGCCCTTCGGCCCAACAAGCCCCCACTGACCCTCCGAAGAGAAACCCACCCAGACATGTTCCCCTACATTTGCCTCTGACTAATGTACCTAACACTGCGCTATTTAGCATGGCCAGTTCACCTAACCTGCACAATCTTTGGATTGTTGGACAAAACTGGAGCACCTGGAGGAAACCCACGCAGACATGGGGAGAATGTGCAAACTCCACACTGACAGTCACCCAAGGCTGGAATCATAGAACATAGAACATAGAACAGTAGAGCACAGAACAGGCCCTTCAGCCCACGATGTTGTGCCGACCATTGATCCTCATGTAAGGTAAACTTAATGTACGAACCCTTAAATTTCTGTGACCATATGCATGTCCAGCAGTCTCTTAAATATCCCTAATGACCTCGCTTCCACAACTGTTGCTGGCAATGCATTCCATGCTCTCACAACTCTCTGCGTAAAGAAACCCGCCTCTGACATTCCCTCTATACTTTCTGCCAAACAGCTTAAAACTATGACCCCTCATGTTAACAATTTCTGCCCTGGGAAAAAGTCTCTGGCTATCAACTCTATCTATGCCTCTCATCATCTTGTACATCTCAATTAGGTCCCCTCTCTTCCTTCTTTTTTCCAATGAAAATGAATCAAATCTGGGTCCCTGGCATTGTGAGGCAGCAGTGCTAACCACTGAGCCACCGTGCCGCCCAAATTATCCTATATTTACCCTGATTAATGCATCTAACCTACACATCCATGAACACTTTGGGCAATTTAGCATGGCTAATTCATCTAACCTGCATATCTTTGGATTGTGGGAGGGAACACACACAGACACAGGGCGAACATGCAAACTCCACACAGACAGTCACCTGAGGCTGGAATTGAACCTGTGACCCTGGCACTGTGAGGCAGCAGTGCTGCCAGATTAACAGACTGCTACTTGCAGTGTTAAATGGCTGCGGGGAAGTTCATTTTCTCCGCACTCCAGAGAGTAAAGACACATTCTAGTTAATGTTTCTTCTTAGCACAACCCTCCTTTTCTGGGAACCACTGTAAAGAACTTTTACTGCACAGCTTCCAGAGCAAATATATCCTTTCCCGTAGAAGGAGAACAAAACTGTGCATAATATTCTAGATGTAGTTTAGGGGTCTAGGGCAAGTAGGACAACATGTATAACTTGTTCATATGCACACAAACATGTGCACATTATTACAGGCAAGTTCAACTGCAGTAGAAACTTTCTCCAAGCAAGCAAACATTGCTGAGTAGAACTAATAGTGACATTGTTCCAGTGGTGCTGTCCTGTAATACATCTGGCAGGTCTGGGGTACATGCAGGAATATGCAGTCCTGAATGCCTTGCAATTTATCATTGATACTACCATCCATTTTTATGTACTGCTTTATGACAGGGTCCTTTACCTGATAGACCCTCAGCAATGATATTTTAACCAGAAATCTAAGAGTGGGAAAGTCTGCATTCTGTCACATGATGTTCACCTGATGTGCTTCAACAATCAGCAAAATTGTTTTGTTTTGGTATCCATTGAGCAGTTTGTAAAATACAATACTTAAATCCTTGTAAGTAAGGGACATTGTGCAAGCACATAGATCATGTGTAAGCAGCAGTATCTCACCAAACGAAGGTTGAAGTGGATAATTCAAGGACAAGGGGAAAACCAACAGCATCAATCTTTCAAGTTTTACTTTTGAAAACTCATTGACAGGATATGGGTATCGCTGCCAAGGCCAGTGATTACTGCTTATCCTTAATTGCACCAGAACAGGTAGTGGTGAACCAATTTCTGCATAACTGACCAACAAGCTAGTCCATTACATTGCTGTTAGTCTGGAGTCGCATGCAGTTCAGTGCAAGTAAGGATGGAAGACTTTGTTCCCTAAAGGACATTAGTGAATTAGATACTGTTTTACAAAATTCCATTAGTTCCGTGGCAGAATCTTCCAAGTTTGCTGGAGATCTTAGAAGACCACATTGAAGATCTTAATTAAGCAGATGGAGGGCATGAAATCCCTGAACTATAAACTCATCAGATCTGAAAACACCCCAACCATAAGATTAGATTAGATTACTTTACAGTGTGGAAACAGGCCCTTCGGCCCAACAAGTCCACACCGACCCGCAACCCACCCATATCCCTACATTTACCCCTTACCTAACACTACGGGCAATTTAGCATAGCCAATTCACCTGACCTGCACATATTTGAACTGTGGGAGGAAACCGGAGCACCCGGAAGAAACCCATGCAGACACGGGGAGAACATGTAAACTCCACACAGTCAGTCGCCTGAGGCGGGAACTGAATCCGGGTCTCTGGCACTGTGAGGCAGCAGTGCTAATCACTGTGCCACCGTGCCGCCCATAAGCATTCCCTTGAACTGTAAAATATAAATAGTCAAACCCTACCACAACCTGCAAAGATGGACCATACAAGCATGACAGGTTAATTGTAACCCTGTAGAAGTTTATTTCAGCTGAACTTTGTCTTATTAAAAGACAAAGTAACATTAATTCAAACAATGGGTTAAGATAGCTACCATTGCCTAACACAATTTAAAAAAGCTGCAAGAGATATTATCATAAACAGTGTAATGGAATGAGCTTTCCCACATTCCATCAATTCTGCAATGAGGCATCCCTCACCATGAGGTAGGGATTGTAAAATTTTCTGTTATGCAAGCAACATTATGTCCATTCAGTCCTTTCTAGTCTGGGGCATGGAACAAACCAAGCATAAATAATGCAGGGACAATTCAACAAGAGGTACTTGGGATATGAATCATTGTAAAAGGAGGTCAACATCAGAGTGTCATTACCGCATGTGGAAGAAAAAGGACAAAGGCCAGTTGTCTATCTCTCATGAGAGAGCAGTTCTCTGGGACTATGGTGACTTTACATTTACGTATAATAGGAGGGAATCTTGAGAGTTCAATAAACAAATGAATGAGATTGAGTCAAACTCTGCATCTTGTGCATTTTGTTCTTTTAGTTCTTCAAATCCAAGAATTATTGTATATTGGGGCAAGTTTTGGCAAAGGGGTAGAAAACTCTTTACTGGGAGGCAGAATTCAGACTCTCATTGACAAGTTTTCAGGGTTTTGGTTTTAAGTTCTCAGAACCTTTCAAGTGGCTTGGCCTTCCTGACTGTAATGGTTGGGAATCTCTTTTTCATTCATTAATTGACCATGAATAGTTAATAACACCCTTGTGCACTGAAATTGTGTTCATGGATGCAACCTTGTTAAAATAAAATGGGAAACGTATTTCAGAAATCCAGTCATATAAATCAGGTATGTGATTGATGTGGGGTAGACATTTTCCAATGAAAACTTCTTCACAAGCTTAGTTCCTTCGTAATCAAGCCATTTCTTTGTGTAAAGGACTACAGTGTTAGCAGTGATGCTTGATCTGGCCACCCAGCTCATGACAAGTCTCCATTTTGTGTGGTCTTGCAAGTAGTTCTTAAATGGATATAGTGGAAGAGGGATCCCTGACTAGGTCAACAGGTCTCTGCAAGCAAGAGACCAACGTTGGCTAGCACCAGCAAACCTGACCAGTGAAGGTACCTTCTCAAGGGTATTAAAGGATGGACAACAAATATTGGCCCAACCAGAAACATTCACATTCAATGAAAGAATAACAATTAAAAAAAAAATCCATGCCTTGGAATTTCCTTTTTTCAGCCCAGGAGAATTTTCAGGAAGGTTTTGACCTCAGCCCTGACTCCACCATGGACCTGATGGCATTTATTGGGTCAGGAATAATTATATATGCAGGATGGACTCCTGCCTGGATTCATGACAGTGATTGAGAGCACCGGGCCTCCACTATTGGAAATTATAGTGATGTTCACCCCAAGAGGAGAGGTCAGTTTAATGGGTCACGAGGGACAAATTCAAGTTGAAAATGAGTGGAAATATGTAACATTATGGGGGTGGGGGCAATGTGCTCACTGCAGGTTGTACATTCCACCAAAAGGACATCAGAGAGACTTCCTGTCAGAATATGTTGTTACTCCCTTCCTTGTTCTTCCTTGGAATAATTGCAAACAGCTTCAGGAGGTAGGAAATTTGGGAAGTTTGATATGTGCTCATCATGTTTATCCGTCTACTATAGTACAGGAAGCAGCAGGTTGTTTAATTTGATTCTCAGCAAAACCTGAATTACCCTCTGTATTTTAATGCTTTATTTTAATACACTGAATTACCTTTTTTAGCGAGTTGAGACATTTACTATATATAAATACATGACTTGTAAAATAATATTTTTACTCAATCTTTCAGGCTTATATATTTACGTTTGTGGTAATTTTAGACTCCCTGAAATATTCGTATCTTTGAAGTTTGATTGGATCACTTGGCACGGTATTATTCAAACTATATCTCTCATGGTTAGTGCTGTGTACAGGCACAAGTTACAGCATCAAATAAGTGAAACTTGGCTGCATCCTGCTAGAGAATTGATAATGATGCTAATCAGCTACAATCACAAATAAATCAAAGGCAGGACTAATATAATTTTATATAAGCATATTTGTTTGTTCAGACCTGCGTTTTTCTTTGCTTTCTGAACAAAAATGCACTAATTTTTGTCAGTCATTAATTTCTGTTCTTTGCCTTTTAGAATGTTATTGCTAGGGTTGTGGGATAAAGTCCCACTCTGGAGAATTTCGGATAAAATACAGGCCAAACCTCCCAGCACACCACTGAGGAAATGCTATGTTGCTGGAAGAGTTACTTTCTGGATGAGATATCCACGAGTAGGAGAGTCCAGATCCCAAGGGTAAACCCTCAGAGCAAAAGGATAACCCTTTAGAACTGAGATGAGGAGGAATTTCTTCAGTCAGAGGGTGGATAATCTGTGGAACCCATTGCTGCAGAAGGCTGTGAAGGCCAAGTCATTGAATGTATTTAAGACAGAGATAGATAGGTTCTTGATTAGTAAGGGGATCAAGGGTTATGGAGTGGGCTGGACTTGAGAAACATATCAGCTATGATCAAAGGGCAGAATAGACTTAATGGACCAAATTGTCCAATTCTACTCCAATATCTTATGGTCTTACATTCATTTTCTATTATTTGCTTCTCAGTGTTAATCTGCTAACACTAAACGAGTGGAGTAGGGGGAAGGGAAAGGGAAAATGACAGGAAGTATGGTGGTAAGTACAAAGGAAAGCAGCAGGTGAGCATATGTGCAGGAGGGTTTAACTACATGGCAGGAGAAAGTAAGGTCTGCAGATGCTGGAGATCAAAGTTGAAACTTTATTGCTGGAACAGCACAGCAGGTCAGGCAGCATCCAGGGAACAGGAGATTCGACGTTTCGGGCACAGGCCCTTCTTAACTACATGGCAGAATATGAAAGAAGTAAAAAGGAAGGGTAACTCAAGGGATCAATATCATTGGAGATATTGGAATTCATAAAAAGGTTACAAAAACTGGCATAAGGGCACTTCACCTGAATGCTTCTAACATTCATAACAAAGTAGATGAGTTAATGACACAAATCATCACGGATGAATATGATTTAGTAGCTATTGCGGAGACATGGTTGCAGGATAGTCACGACTGGGAGTTAAATATCCAGGGATGTCAGAGTATTTGGAATGGCAGATAGGGAGGTAAGGGAGGTGATATTCAAGGATGACATCTGGGCGGTGGTGAAAGATGATATAGGTTCTCTGGAGAATAAGCTGGAATCCATTTGGGTGGAAATGAGATATTCTAAGAAAAAAACGTTACTGATAGGTGTTGTCTATAGACCACCAAATAATAATATTACATTGGGGTGGGAAATAAACAAACGCCTGTAAAAATGGTATGGCAATTATCATGGGGGATTTTAATCTACATTTTGACTGGTTGAACCAGGTCGGTCAGGATAATCTTGAAGAGGAGTTCATTTAATGTATCTGTGATAGTTTTCTTGAACAGTACGTAATGGAACCGATGAGGGAGCAAGCTATCCTAGATCTGGTCCTTTGTAATGAGACAGGAATAATTAATGACCTCATAGTTAGGAATCCTCTTGAAAGGAGCGATCGCAGTAAAGTCAAACTTAAAATGCAGATGGAGAATGTGAAGATAAAATCCAATTCCAGGGTCCTGTGCTGAAACAAAGGAGACTACAATAGGATGAGGGTGACATTGGCTAAAGTAGACTGGAAGGCTTTATGGTGGAACAGTTGATGAACAGTGGAGGACTTTCAAAGTAAATTTTCAAAGTGCTCAACAAAAAGTATATACCAGTGAAAAGAAATGACTGTAGGAAAAGGGGTAATCTGCCATGGATGTCTAAGGAAATAGGGAGGCTATCAAATTGAAAGAGCAGGCATACAAAGTGGCCAAGATCAGTGGGAAACTATAAGATTGGGAAAGCTTTCAAGGTCAACAGAAAACTACAAAAAGAGCTATAAAGAAAAGATAGATTATGAGAAAAACTAACTCAGAATATAAAGGCAGATAGCAAAGGTTTCTATAAATATATTTTAAAAAGTGGCAAAAGTAAACATTGCCCTTTAGAGGGTGAGAAGGGTGATTTAGTACTGGGATATGAGGAAATGGCCAAGGCATTGAATAGATATTTTGTGTCAGTCTTCACATTGGAGGATACGAATACCATGCCAGTAATTGACAAAGAGACAAAGGTAGGTGAGGACCTGGAAATAATAATTATCACGAAAAGTGTTGGACAAGCTAGGGGTAGGCAAGTGTCCTGGCCCTGATGGCATGCATTCCCAGGATGCTAAAACAGATGTTAGGGGAATTAGCAAATGTACTTCAGTTCCAGCAGATTAGAAAACAGCAAATGTGACACACTACTATTTAAAAAGGGAGGGAAACAAAAGATGGGGAATCATAGACCAGTTAGCTTAACTTCTGTGGTGGATTAAGTCCATTATCAAGGGAAAAAATAACAAGGCATCTAGATAGAAATTGTCCTATTGGGCATAGCTTAATGGAAGGCAGGTCATGCTTAACTAATCTTTTGGAATTCTATGAAGATGTTACGAACATGGTGGATAATGGGGACCCAGTTGATGTGGTGTATTTAGATTTCCAAAAGGCATTTGACAAGGTGCCACACAAAAGGCTGTTGCTCAAGATAAAGATGCAAGGTGCTACAGGCAATGTATTAGCATGGATAGAAGGTTGGTTAACCAACAGAAAGCAAAGAGTGCGAATTAATGAATGCTTTTCTGGTTGGCAATCAGTGACTAGTGTTATGCCTCAGGGATTAGTGTTGGGACTGCAATTATTCGCAATTTACATAGATGATTTGGAGTCGGGGACGATGTGTTGTATGTCAAAGTTTGTTGATGACACTAAAATGAGTGGTAGAGTAAATGTGTAGAGGACTGTAAAACTTTGCAAAGGGACATAGGTAGTTTAGATGAGTGCGCAAAGGTCTGGCAGATGGAATACAATGTTAGTAAATGTGAAGTCATCCATTTTGGTAGGAATAGCTGTAAAAAGGACTATTATTGGAATGGTAAGAAATTGGAGCATGCTGCTGTGCAGGGGGACCTGGGTGTCCTTGTTCATGAATCACAGAGGGTTGGTATGCAGGTAATTAAGAAGACAAATGGCATTTTGTCCTTCACTGCTAAAGGGATTGAATTTAAAAGCAGGGAGGTTATGTTGCGAATGTATAGGGTGCTGGTGAAACCACACCTGAGAGTACTGCATGCAGTTTTGGTCTCTACTTGAGAAAGGATGTACTGGCACTTGAAGGGATGCAGAGTAAGTTCACTAGGTCGATTCCAGATTTGAGGGAGGTTGGTTTATGAGGGGATGCTGAGTAGACTGGGATTATATTTATTAGAATTTAGAAGAATGGGAGGGGGGATTTAATCGAAACATATAAAATTATGAAGGGAAAAGATAAGATAGAAGTACAGCAGAAGTTTCTACTGGAGGGTGAAACTAAGACAAGAGGGCATAGCCTCAAAATTAAAGGGAGCAGATTTAAGATTGAATTTAGAAGGAACTAGAGGGTTGTGAATCTGTGGACTTCCCTGCCGAGTGAAGTGGTTGAGGCTTCCTCAGGAAAAATATTTAAAGCTAAGATAGACAGTTATTTGAACAGTAAAAGAATTAAGGATTATGGTGAGAGGGAGAGTAAGTGGAGCTCAAGCCATGAATAGATTAGCCATGATCTTATTGAATGGTGGGGTGGGCTTGAAGGGCCAGATGGCCTACTCCTGCTCCTAGTGCTTATGTTCTATCCATGTGCATTGCAATGTGACTTTTTACTAAAATTGCTCTGGTTCTCCAATCTTCAAAACAAAATGAAGGAATGAAATTAAAAAAATAGCATAGTTGCAGCTTTGCTGCAAATAGTTCTGTGTTAGCTTTTTGCTGAACCAATCCAAAATTGATCCTCACCTTGTTCAGTCAATTCATAGTCATGTTCTCCACTATATATGCTTTTCTACTATTCCCTTAAAGATTCTGTTTTAACTATTATCAGTTTTTGAACCTTCACTCGCCTTCACTGATGATTGAACCACTTGTAGATTACTATGGTTCTTCCCAGTACTCCTCCAGTTATCTATTCTGGAAGGAACATTTTCATCAAACTGTGTTTGTAGTTGCTGTTTCTGCATTTCCTTGGCAGATTCTGTGCAATAAATAGACAACTTTAGTTCTTATTTATCATCTTCAGGAAAGGACTGACTCTCCTTGAAAGAGACAATTAAGTTTTCAGGTATGGTACCATCTGAATCTCAAAATCTAAAGTCTCAGACCCCAAAAATTGAGCCATTTGAGGGATGGTTTCTTTTTCTGTAACTATATGTAGAAAGAGAACCTTAATCTGAATTCACTCTGATGGCTGGTCACAACTGCCTTGGTGCCCTTTTTTCCCACCATTTTCAGCCACCGCTCAGAGAAATGGAGCATCTGCCTCACACTCTTCAATGTTAGGGCTAGAATCTCTATAGTGGAAAGTGATCCCTGGTGCGCCAATTTAAAGTCAGCATCCTTGGTTTCTTGCCAACCGAAGAATATTTAAAGATATAAAATAGCTCCACTAAATAATAAGTCATTATGATTAGGAAACACATATAAGATCTCTGCAAGGTCTCACCTGTTGTAGCAGAGTTCAGCAATCATCTGGCTGTTCAGTCAGATTCCAGCATTTCTTTCGCATCAAAGCTGAATGTAAAGGAGTTTGCAAATGGTTGACCTTAGCCAAGATGTGGCATTCAAAGCCATTGACACATTTTCTCCAGTATCCAAATCAAAAATAGGTTTGATGTTATTTTATTGATATACATCTGTGATCCTGGCCTCTCAGAGGAGTTGAATTCTTGCTGAGATCCTGAGTCTCAGGAGAATTGAATTGTTGGTGTGATCCTGGGGTCTCGGGGAGTTGAATTCTTGCTGAGATTCTGTGTCTCAGGAGAGTTGAATTCTTGCTGAGATCTTGAATCTGGTATCTCAGGGGAATTGAATTCTTGCTGAGATCTTGAGTGTCAGGAGAGATGAATTCTTGCTGAGATCTTGAATCTGCAGTCTGAGGGGAGTTGAATTCTTGCTGTGATCCTGGACTCTCAGGAGAGCTAAATTCTTGCTGAGATCTTGAATCTGCAGTCTGAGAGGAGTTGAATTCTTGCTGTGATCCTGGGCTGTCAGAGGAGTTTGATTCTTGCTAGGGGCCTGCTGCATTTACCAGGAAGAGATCATCCTAGCCTTTCCATCCCTTTCTGCTGATACACCTTACAGGTTACAGTGGTCTAAGCTATACTCTATGCACTCATCACCCTCGATAAAACCAGCCAGGTTAGGTTCCCGCTAGTGGAGTTTTTTTGTGGCTTGAACAAATTAATGTACAAGCTTACAAACAAATAGCAGAAGTAGGTTATTCAGTCACTTAAGCCTGCTTGGCTCTTTAATTAGATCATGGCTGATCACATTGTGACCGTAAATTCACATTCCTGTTTACGTCAATAACTGTTCATCCACTTCCCTACCAAAAATCTATTCATGTCCTCCTCAGAAATAGTTGAAGATTCTGCCAGTATCATCTTTGCAGGAAGTGAGCTCCAGAGACCCACAGCCTTCTGAGAGAAAAGAAAATTGCCTCATCCCTGTTTAAAATGGCTGACCCCTTATTTTTAAACAGCAACCCCCCTAGTGGTATTTTCTTCCATAAGAGGAAATATCCTATCCAGATGCAACCTATCAAAACTCCTCAAGAGCTGATATGTTTCTATTAAGTTAAAAATCACACAAAACCAGGTTATAGTCCACTGGTGCTTCCAATTAAACCTGCTGGACTATAACCTGGTGTTGTGTGATTTTTAACTTTGTCCACACCAGCCCAACACTGGCGTCTCCAGGTTGTGTGCTTATTAAGTTGCCTCTTGCTTTTTTAAATTCAGCAAATAATAATCTAACCCATCTAACTGTTCTTCATAAGACACTCATCCATTCCAGATATTAGTCTGGTAAACCTTCTCTGAACTGCTTCTTTCCTTAAATAGCTGAAAATGTGTTGCTGGAAAAGCGCAGCAGGTCAGGCAGCATCCAGGGAACAGGAGAATCGACATTTCGGGCATAAGCCCTTCTTCAGGAATGAGGAAAGTGCCCGAAACGTTTCGGCTTATGCCCGAAACGTCGATTCTCCTGTTCCCTGGATGCTGCCTGACCTGCTGCGCTTTTCCAGCAACACATTTTCAGCTCTGATCTCCAGCATCTGCAGACCTCACTTTCTCCTCTTTCCTTAAATAAGCAGACCAATACTGTACTTAGTACTCCATATGCATTGTGTATTTGAAGAAAACCCCTCTAGATTTGCATTCAATTCCCCTCTCAATAAATTATGACATTCTATTAGCTTTTCTAATTACTTGTTATACCACATACTAAACTTTTTTGTGATTTATGCATTTCTGCATCTCAAAGATTTGCAATCTCTCAACATTTAGATAATATGCTTTTTTTAATTCTTCATACTAAAATGAATGATTTCACATTTCCTTATATTATGCTCCATTTGGCACATTCTTCCCAGTCACTTAACTTAGCTTTATCCCTCTTGCTTCCTCAAGTCATCTGTACAACTAATTTCCTATCTATCATTGTGTCATAATAACATTGGATCGCATGGACCATGGCTTATTTCTCTAGGTACATATGATGAATATGTTTTCTCAGTGCCTACTTCTTCGCTACTTCTTTAAGAAGTTTAGCTTTTGTTATGCTTTACTCACTGCAAATGATTGATTTTTTTTCTTGTTGCAATCTGCGCACTCTATCACAGACGTACTCCCATACTTCCTTCAGCTTCTGAGTGCTTTTTCCTGTTCCACTTTTCAGTGTTTAGTTATGCCCCAGAATTCACTGCCAGCTGATCCCTAAACTGCTGAGTTTCACTTCAAGGGTACCTCCCTGACCTTGGGGTTTGGATCAGTGTGCTGGCCTTGTCATTTCTTCCCAAGCAGGTTCCATTGCTGGGCTTCACTTCTCCTGCTTCCCTCAACTTTCATGAGTCTGGTCACCATAGCCACCATATAGTAATGTGAGATCTTGCGCAACAATAATTTTTATTGACCGTAACTATAGTTAGAAGATGGTAAGAGAGAACATCTTACCTGGAGCTGTGATGACCCAGGCTTCAGTTCCATGTGATTTGATGTTATTACGATATACCTTCCTTCTCACAAGCTCAGTAGAGTAGATGTGTAATTCCTTTTATTCTATGCCTTGCATTATAGAGAATGAATACTAATGCCTGGAATTCTGTAAGTTGAGATAATTCCTAACCAACTTGCTCAATTGATCATGAGTGATGTGTGAACATGGTAACTTCTTATTTTGTAAGAGATATCGCTTTTAATACTCTCTTTACAGGTTGTAGAATCCCTACAGTGTGGAAGCAGGCCATTCGTCCAATCAAATCTACACCAATCCTCTGAAGAGCATCCCACCCCAGACCCACCCCCATACCATGTAACCCTGCATTTCCCATGGTTAATCCACCTAACCTGTGCATCTTTGGACTGTGGGAGGAAATCCATGCAGACATGGGGAGAATGTACAAATTCCACACAAACATTCATCCAAGGTTGAGACTGCGCCTGGAGTATTGTGTGCAGTTTTGGTCTCCAAATTTGACAAAGGACATTTTGGCTATTGATGGAGTACAGTGTAAATTCACGAGTTCAATTCCCGGAATGGCGGGAATATCATATGTTAAATGTTTGGAGTGACTGGGCATGTATACATTTGAGTTTAGAAGGGTGAGAGGGGTCTGATTGAGATGTATTAGATTATTAAAGGATTGGACACTCTGGAGGCAGGAAGCATGTTTCTGCTGATGGGTGAGTCCAGAACCAGAAGACATGGTTTAAAATTAAGGGGTAGGCCATTTAGAACAAAGTTGAGGAGAATATTTTTCACCCGAAGAGTGATGGATATGTGGAATGCTCTGCTCCAGAAGGCAGTGGAGGCCAAGTCTCTGGATACTTTCAAGAAAGAGATGGATAGAGCTCTTAAGGATAGTGAAATCAAGGGTTATGGGGAAAGGCAGGAACAGGATACTGATTGTGGATGATCAGCCATGATCATAATAAATGATGGTACTGGCTCGAAGGGCCAAATGGCCTACTCCTGCACCTTTTGTCTATTTTCTATTGTCAAGGGTGGAATCAAAACCAGATCTCTAACATTGTGAGGTAGCAGTGCTAGCCACTGAGCCATCATGCCACCAATGCTGCCAGATCTGCTGAGTTTCTGCAGCATTCACTGTTTAAGTCAAATACCTGCCTGGTTTTGCCTTCCTAACTGTGGGGGCGGGGAAACCTATTGTAAGCCCTCAATAATGCTAGAGTTGAAATGAGCTATTTCATCAGAGAGTGAGGACACAGCAGTTTTATTTGCTGTAAAGTACAATCCAATCCAAAATCAACCAATTCCCACCCAAAACAAAATCAATCTCAAGATTAGGGTCAACTTGATTAGTTTTTTCATTGACGATTTATCAACCATTTATGGCTGAGTTGAAGAGAAATTTCTTCATTCCAAATAATGTAAGTATTTGGAATTTCAAAGCCAGAGGATAGTGGATGTTCAATCTCTAATGACTGAGATTGACAGATTCTTGGGTACAAAGGGAATTGAGAGATGTATAGGTAGTGTAGTAAGTGCTGTAAAGATAGAAGATCCAGCATATTCTAGTTGGATGACAGAGAGGGATGGAAGGAGCACACAGTCTACTCCTGCTCCTATTTCTCATGTTTGTATTTTTTATTTGTCGTTGTTATGTAAGGAAGTAGAGCAGCTAATTTGCACCAGCAGCGAATTTGGCGAAAGGCAAGTCTGTTTTATTGGTTTTAGAAGCTGCACCTCACTGATTGTCCAGTATGTGTCAGTCAAGTTCAACATTGATTAATAATTGCTCAATATGGTTCATCCTCAAACAGGACAAAATAACTGCATTTCAATCACTTCCTATATGGAAATTTTTGGCCATATAATTTAAGGACCATTCGGTTAGACCCTTTTTGAAAATAGGAGCACACCTGCAACTCTATATCCCTTCAACACTGCCTTCCAACCTGGTTGTCATAGCGCAACACTTATGCAATTATGTACTAAATGGTTAGAACCTTCAGTAGAGTGCCTGGGACTGAGGACAATGCAGATTCAAATGTGGCCTTCAAAAGAGAATTGGATCATTATCTGAAAGATAAAAAGTTGCAGGACCATGTGGAAAAAGCGGGAGAGTGGTACCTGGTGAATTGCTGTTGCAGAGAGCTAGCACAGACATGATTGACCATGTTGCTGCCTTCGGTGCTGTAATCACTCTGAGACATGGAGTTTTGAATTAATCACAATCCAGAAGATGTCAGCTGCAACAATTCATCACTCAGTGGAACATTAGCCTGAATTCCTGTTGTGGCCTTTATACCCATACCTTTTGGCACATATAGAGCTATGGTACCAAAGCAAAAATAAATCTAAAAATTTTAAAGTGAAACAGTAGCAGCAACACAAAAAAATGAAGGTATGGATTACAAAGAACTCAAGTTAAATGAACTAGAACCAGAACAGGGAAGAGAAGAAAAGGAAAGCTTTGAACATTTTTATTTTGATAGAGCAATAATTTTATAGCATCTGAAAGATCTCTGATACCACAGTGACATTACTTGAATAATATTCAGGGATTTTTCCACCTTCGCAGGATTTGTGATTCAAAATGTTTAATTAAATGTGACTGGAGAAAATGTACTTCAAAGCTGGAAATGACTTGAGGTCAGAAAAAAATGGAAAATTTACAATCTTGTAGCATGTGACATCTTTTAAAGTCCTGAACTATTTGGGATCATCAGTCACAGTCGCCTTAGTCTTCCTGCAACCAACTGAGAAAACATTGCAGTTTTTTTCTAAGGAGACCAGTAAATATTGTAATAGGTATGTGCACAGTGTTCCCAAGCACACAATCATTGCTTTGGTAATACTTTAAGCATTTTTTCCTAAAGAGACACTGAGAGCAGGAAAAATGCACACTGCGTCGTATGAAAGTCTGTGGGTGAGTGGAGAGATTAATGTGGCCATTAACAGCTTACACCTGCGGTTTCCCCCTGTGCACTTTGATCTAACATCAGATCATTTGTAATTCTGCATTCCCCCCCTGTGGTTCCTTTTAAAAAGCTGGCACCAACTGCATGGTTTTGTCAACAGCAGCAGGGTGACAAGTCAGCAAAGGACTTGCTATCTGCCTCTCCTTTGACTACCTCATCAATCAGCTGCTTCGTGCATCTGTGACCTTTCATTGACATGTAAATTTTTACATCCAGCCTTCTTGTTAAGTCCATGTTGTGCACATCGTCTTTACAATGGCCAGCCACTTTCAGACATTTTTTTGTTTCCCAATATGCTGAAGAATGATCAGATAGATTTTCAATACGGTTTTATGATTTCAATTTTTTGCAGTTCATTCTTTTGTGGGAATCACTGGCAAATGCTCTTGAATTGAATGGCTTGCTGGGCCATTTCAGTGACAGTTAAGAGTCAGCCACATTACTATGAACTTAGAATCGTATACAGGCAGCTATCTAGTTATGGTGGGTAGTTCTGGGAATGGTGATTGGTAAGATGGGGATAGAATTGCAAGTGCTGAACACTATAGCTATGTAGTAGTTGGTTAAGAAGGTGCTTTTGGTCAAATACAGTAAGAAATCTCACCAGGCCTCGCAGCAGATACCCTCAGTGTTGGAGTGTTTCTTAGAAATGAGGTGGACCAAGTAAATCCATTGTCAGTGGGATATGTTTAGGAGGCAGTGATCATCGTATTATAAGATTGAAGATGACATAATGGTAAATCCAGAGTAAGAAAACTGAATCAGCAAAAGCTGATTTCAGTGGACCTGGTCTGAATTGACAAGAACAAAAGGTTGGTGGAAACCACTGAAGCTGAACAGTGGGCTGCCTTCAAAGAGGAGAGGGCATAGAGTTAAAGTGATTTGCAAAATAAGCAAATAGGATATGAGAAAAGACTTTTCACACAATGAGTGGTTTGGGTCAAGAATGTACTGCCAGAAGTGTAGTGGGGGCAGGTTCATTTGAAGTATTTGAGATCACAGTAGATGATTATTTGTTTAGAAACAATGTGCCTTGTCATCAGCGGCAATCATTCGCCAGTGAATATTGATCATTCACCTGGAAGATTCTGTGTCCTTGGTTGTAGCTTCTATGGGTGATGAGCCTGATCCCAGAACCACATCCCCAACTGTACATTTAGCAGGTATTTCCTGGAGATGGGTTTGGTCCTTGCCTTTGAGATTGCTGGCATTCCTTTTTCAGGTTCCTTTTCCATACTTCCTCATGCCAATGGGTCTTCTCAAAGAATTGTAGCCTTTCATAGAGGAGTTTCCTTCAAATAGGTTTCTTCTGAACAAGGGTCTCCCGTGCATTGACATCCGTGTTGCAATTCTTGAGGAAAACCTTCAGGGAGTCTTTGAGATGCCCTCCTCTCATCCAGATGCCTCCTGGGAGCTGGGTAAAGATGATTCGCTTTGGCAGCTGGAATTCAGGCATCGTAAGCATGTGGCTGGTCCAGCAGACTTGGTTTCGGGTGATCATGGCCTTGATGCTGGTGCTATTGGCTGGTTCAAAGACGATGATGTTAGTATGCCTGTCCTCCCAGCTGATGAGGAGAAACCATCTCAAACAGCATTGATGGTACTGTCAAGGGCCTTGAGCTGGTGTCTGTATATATTACAGGTTTCAGAGCCATATAGAAGTGTCAGAAGGATAAGATCTTGGGATCAGTCATCAAAGTCAAAAAGGTGACGTTCATAGATCGGATGCAATGTTGAATCTACACATTAGTGCCATCCTTAGATGATCGATTTTAATGGGGAGAAGGACTGGAACTTGACAAGTTATTGAAGGATTTGGGTCTTCTTGAGGTTGAGGCTGAGTCTAATTCTCATTCTCCTGTGTGCCTCTGCAAAAATATTAAACAAGGATTGAAGATTCTCTTCCAAGAGAATTGAAATGATTCTGCCATCCACATACTGAAGTTCATCAAATGAGATTGCTATCGTTTTCTTCATGGATTTCAACCAGTTGAGGTTGAAAAGTTTGCCATCAATCCTGTACACAATATCCACATGGCTGGCAAGCTTATTTTTGACAAGGTGAATAGTGGCAATGAAGATGGCGAAAAGGTTGGGGGTGGTGACACATCACTGCTCGACCCCTGTTTTGACCTCAGGATTCTTCCATATGATAGTCGGTGAGGACCACGGCTGCCATCTTACTGTGGAATGGTCAGAAGACATTGATGAGTTTCACTGAACAGCCAGCCTTTGACACCTCCCATTTGTCTGAATCAAACGTCTTGGTCAGATCAATAAAGGCCAGTGGAATGGTTGCTTCTGGCATTTCTCTTGGAGTTGCTGAGCAGTAAAAATCATGTCCCTAAATCCAGAGTTTCGACAGAAGCCTCACTGGCTTTCAGGAAGGATTTCCTCAGAGACTGGGGAAAGACGCCTAGTGAGAATTTGGGTGATCATCTTTCCAATAATGGAGAGTAAGGAAGATTCCTTTGTAGCTTCCACAGTCCATTTTATTTCCTTTCTTGAAGATGGTGGCGACTGCAGCATCATTGAGATTGGAAGGGAGTTCTTCTTTGTCCCAGATTTCTACAGTAGTTCATGGTCTTGGAGCTGATGGTTATTTCACAGCATGAGATGATGGCTGTACTCAGCACTTTCCATATTTCCCCCATTGCATTAAAATGAACTCTTTGGAGCTTTTGCTGAAGAAGTTGCCAGAAGTTCACTCATCTTATTTAAGCCACTCAACATTGAACTGTTTCTTCATCTTCAGTTGCCTCTGGTGGTATTTGATGGACATTGAAAAGTGGATAAACTGGTGGTCTATCCAGCAGTCATCTGTACTGGCCATCATTTTGGTAATGAGGATATCTTTTAGATCTCAGGATCAAATAATGATGTATTTGATCATCTGCCAGTGCATTGATCATGGATACCTCTAAGAAGCCTTGAACCTGCCTTTTGGTGGAACTGTGTGTTGGTGACAATCAGCTGGTGTTCTGCACATCTGGTGTGCAACTACAATAGGACTCTGTTGCTGTTCCCGTTTTCATTGGCTCCTTTCCAGATTTTGAAGCCTGATGAAGGAGCAGCGGTCCAAAAGCTAGTGCTTCCAATTAAACCTGTTGGACTATAACCTGGTATTGTGTGATTTGTACATCCCAGTCTAACACCGGCATCTCCAAATCATGTTTTCCAACCCTGGTTTTGAAGTTCCCAATGATGATAATCTTACATTCCATAGGGATATTGATGACTATGGTTTCCAGGATGGAGTACAAATCTTCTTTATTTACATCTATGGCATCAAATGTTGGAACATTGGCATTCACAATGGCTTGCTTATTCTTGGCAAGCTGTAGTCAGAGAGTCATGGAGGTGATCGTTGCTGCCAACAGGATGTCCCAAGAGTTGGTTGATGAGTTTGCTCTTGGTAGCAAATCGAGTTCCAAATGTCCTGGGTTGATTTTCAGGTTTTTCTCTCCAGAAGAAAGTGCAACTATCACTTTTTTCCCCTCAGTTGCCCTTCGCCTGCTTTTCAAATCTCCTGCAGGGCAGCAATATCAACGTTGAGGTGCCTGAGTTCATGAGCAACAAGGACAGCTCTTCATTCTGGCTGACTTATTTTACTCATTTTCCATGAGGGTTCGTACATTCCAGGTTCTGACATTGAGCTTGACTTTGGTTTCCAGATTTTATGTAGGTGAACACAATAGATGTGGTTTTCTAGTCAGGTTGGTGATGGAACAGACTACTTTTAAGGAACCCTTTTCTCACCCATTCCCTGGGCAGGATGAACAGAATGGATTATCTGAGGATTGCTCGATTGTGAAGAAGGATGTAGTCCTTAGAATCCATTTCCTATAAAGATTCTATTCCATTCTCTCAGTTCCTCGGTCTCCATCGCGTCTATTCTGATAATGCTGCCTTCTGCAAGGGAGAGTCCTAAACGTCCATCTTTTTCCTCAACTCAGGATTCCTCAGAACTGAAGTTGGCAGGAGCCTCAGCAATGTCTGACCCATCTCCAGTGCTCAGCCTTCCCCCCCCTCTCTTCCTTACTACATCAGCGATAGGGTCGCCTATTCTTCACTTACCATCCCACTAGCATCCACATACAAAAGATCATAAGCCACCATTTCTGCCACCTTCAGTAGGGTGTCACCATCAGACACATATTTCCCTCCCCTCTCCTGTCAGCCTTCCGCAGGTTCTGGTCACTCTTGAACATGTTGGTCCACTCCTCCTCCACTCCCACAACACCTCCTGACACCCCCAAACACCTTTCCCTGCAATCACAGAAGGTGTAAGACCTGCCCGTTTATTTTCTCTCTCCTCACAACCAGGCATACCTGCCAGGTGAAGCAATGGCTTTCCTGCACTTCACTCAATCTAGTCTACAGTATTCACCGCTCACAGTGTGGTCTCCTCTACACTGGGGAAAGGAAACAGAGACGAGATGATTGCTTTGTAGAGCATCTATGTTCTGTCTGAAAAAAAAAAGACCTTAAGCTTCCGGTTGCCTGTCACTTCAACATACCGCCTTGTTGCCATCTCTGTCTTGGGCTTGCTGCAGTGCCCCAGTGAAGCTTAGCACAAACTTGGGAACCTTGCAGCCTTCAGGGCTCAATGTTAAGGTCAATAATTTTAGGGCCTGAGTACCTCTCCCCTGTCGCAAACCGCACACATCGTGTCCTGTGCCTGCTTTAGTACGCCAATCCATTTCACCCACTATTTGTCCCCATTAGCAGCATTTCTTTCTCGCTGCTCAGCATTATCATTCATTCCTTCTCCCCTCCCCCATACTCCTCAATATCTTCAACCTTTTTCTAACTATCATCAGTTCTGAAGAGGGGTCACCGGATTGACAGTGCTCTGCCTCTGCAGATGCTAACAGACCTGTTGAGTTTCTCCAGCTATTTATGTTTTTTGCTTATTTTGTTAATTCCTTTTTAAAATATCTACAGAAATGCTTACTATCTGTCTTTAATATTCTCACCAAGTTTCTCTCATACTCTAATTTTTCTTCCTTATTGTTCTTTTGGTGATTGCTTTTTTTAATGTGCTGTCTAATCTTCTGATCTGTGATCTTTCCTTGTATAATTATATGTTTCTTTCTTTGAGATTTATACTGTCTTCAACGTTTCAGTTAAGCTAATGGATGGTGGGCTCTTCCCTTGAAATTTTTAATTCTCTCTGCAAAATAAATATTCTGTGTATTTTGAAATATCCATTTAAATCTCCTTATCCCCTTTGATGTTGCATCACTATTGACTTATTCCCTTCTCGAATGTGTCAGTTCACTTTAGCTAGCTCTGCTTTCATGCCTTCACAATTGCCCTTATTTAATGTTAAAATGCTAGTCATAGACACACTCCTCAATCTGAATGCAAAATCCATATTATAATCACACGTGAAACATCTGAAAGTTGGGTATCATTGTAGTTACTTGACTCTGATGAGTGGTGGGTGTAATGAAATGTGCAGTGTGAGAGTCATTCGCGAAAGAAAGGAAATATTTAAGATACATTCACTGATCTTGATGACTGTGTGAACGAACTGAACTTCTTGCAATGGCCTATTCAGCTGAATGGAGCTATGCAGTTTACATTGGCCATGGTTTCTACCTGCTATTGGTACCTGGGGGGCTCCTTATTCTTCTGAGGAAAGGGAACCAGATTCCTTATGTGTGCACTGCACAGATTCTTCTGAGGAAAGGGAACCAGGTTCCTTATGTGTGCACTGCACAGAATCATGCAGTGCTGGCTTGCAGAATATTGACAGTGTCATCTTTGGCCTTTTGGGCAATTCTTCAGCACTTTTCTTTTGATACCTCCCCCCACCCCCCCCCCCCCCCCCACCCCTTTCACCAGTTCCAGCAATCGCTGCAGGCAGAATGCACTTGTGTTTCTTAGTTGCATGTTGGATTTATGTAGTGCAGTTCAGCCTCAAGCGATGTTCATCACATATGAACTGAGGACCCTTACTGCAGTAATTGTGAATTGCCTTTAGCAGTGGATGGGTAGGCACTTTCATTTAGGTCAGAGGGCAACATGAGATTGTGTTCTGCCTGCATCTCAACAATTGCGAGCGGGTTAAACATCTAGCACATTCCCTGTGCAGGTTTATTAACCCCAAAAATATTTTCTCTTGTTGCTTTTTGCAACACAGGATAAAGAAACCTAATGACATTAAAGAGAATTACTTGAGTTTTCTTAACATTTTGTCAGATTTAGTTTGTCAGCCCACTATGGAAGAGCAATATAGAAATCTATTCTCAAATGATTTCTGGAGCACCTCTCCCATTCCTCTAATTCCTGGATCCTACTTAAACTCTCTCTGAATCCACCTCAGACCTTCTTTGAATTTTAGAGATCTGTCCTACCAACCTGATGGATAACATTGATTACAGCATTTATGTGAACACCCAGGTTCCAGTTGTTTAAATAAACCTTACAAATTCTTCCATTTTTCCAAATGGTTCCTATGACCATACAACTACATTTTTAAACATTTTATGACATTGAAAATGAAAAGGACTCATCAGCTTATTTCTTAGCAAAGGTAACATTTTGATTTCGTTAATGTTTTATCAAGTCGGTGGTGGGCAGGTTGTTAGAGGGAATCCTGATAGACAGGATATATATGTATTCCTGAAGAAGGGCTTATGCCCGAAACATCGATTCTCCTGTTCCTTTGATGCTGCCTGACCTGCTGCGCTTTTCCAGCAACACATTTTTAAGCTCTGATCTCCAGCATCTGCAGTCCTCACTTTCTCCTAATGTATTTGGAAAGGCAAGGACTGATTAGGTATAGTCAACATGGCTTTGTGCATGGGAAATCATGTCTCACAAACTTGATTGAGTTTTTTGAATAAATAACAAAGAGGATTGATGAGGGCAGAGCAGTAGATGTGATCTATATGGACTTCAGTAAGGCATTCAACTAGGTTCCCCTTGGGAGACTAGTTAGCAAGGTTAGATTTCAAGGAATAATGGGAGAACTAGCCACTTGGATGCAGAACTGGGTCAAAGGTAGAAGACAGTGGGTGGTGGTGCAGGGTTGTTTTTCAGACTGGAGGCCTGTGACCAGTGGAGTGCCACAAGGATCGGTGCTGGGTTCTCTACTTTTTGTCATTTATATAAATGATTTGGACACAAGCCTAAGAGGTTTATTTAGTAATTTTGCAGATGACACCAAAATTGTAGGTGTAGTGACAGTGAAGAAGGTTACCTCAGATTACAACGGGATCTTTATCAGATGGGCCAATGGGCTGAGGAGTGGCAGATGGAGTTTAATTCAGATAAATGCGAGGTGCTGCATTTTGAGAAACCAAATCTTCGCAGGACTTATACACTTAATGGTAAGGTCCTGGGGAGTGTTGCTGAACAAGGAGACCTTGGAGTGCAGGTTCATAGCTCCTTGAAAGTGGAGATGCAAGTCAATAGGATAGTGAAGAAGGCATTTGGTATGCTTTCCTTTATTGTTCAGATTATTGAGTACAGGAGTTGGGAGGTCATGTTGCGACGGGCTGTACAGGACATTGGTTAGGCCGCTGTTGGAATATTGTGTGTAATTCTGGTCTCCTTCCTCAGAGAGATGTTGTGAAACTTGAAAGGGTTCAGAGAAGATTTACAAGGATGTTGCCAGGGTTGGAGGATTTGAGCTATAGGGAGAGACTGAACTATTTTCCCTGGACTGCGGAGGCCGAGGGGTGATCTTATAGAAGTTTACAAAATTATGAGGGGCATGAATACATTAAATAGACAAAGTATTTTCTCTGGGGTGGGGTGTCCAGAACTAGAGGGCATAGGTTTAAGGAGAGAGGGGAAAGATATAAAAGAGACCTAAGGGGCAACTTTTTCACACAGAGGGTGGTACGTGTATGGAATGAGCTGCCAGAAGAAGTGGTGGAGGCTGGTACAATTGCAACATTCAATAAGGCATTTGGATGGGTATATGAATAGGAAGGGTTTGATTAGATTAGATTCCCTACAGTGTAGAAACAGGCCCTTCGGCCCAACAAACAAGTCCACAACAAGTCTGGAGGGATATGAGCCGGGTGCTGGCAGGTGGGGCTAGAATGGGTTGGGATATCTGGTCGCAATGACGGGTTAGACCGAAGGGTCTGTTTCCATGCTGTACATCTCTGTGACTCTATGACTCTAAGTCTCTGTGGAAAATCATAAAGATGTTTACACACATTGACTTTCATTACTGAAATGAACATCATGCATCTTATGATTGATATATTCTAGTTATGAGTAAAAACTACATTCTTACAATTTTATAACCATGCTGCTAACTTTCTTTAAGATTTGTTCAAAGAATTATATTAAAATATGCTTTCAATTGTCACAAATATGGAAAGAAATCTTGGTGAATGTGATAAATTCTTAATTCTAAGGCAGCATTAACTTTGGCAATTTTAGCTCAAACATACTTTTTAGTTACCAGCAGTTTATTTCTTATAATTCAACAAATTAGCTAAATGATGACCGTATTGTTCACAGGAGAATGATTAATTACACTCTCAACCCCCTCACTCCTGAAAATCTTTTTCCATTACTTCATTGTTTTCCTTGCTCCATTGTTCACAAATTACCACTAATTCTAAACTTTTGATTTGAGTTGAAAGATCTACAAAGTCTTTCATACACAGCAACACTGGTTCTCTGCCCCATTATTGTCCTCCTATAAAAAAAGTATTAGTCAAACAATTTGATGTTAAAGTTTTTAAAATTGTCATTCTTTTGCTTTCTGAACCCTCCACATTCTCACCCCTCTATATCTTTACAAGCAATTCCTACAACAAAATCCTTTTGGTGTCTGCAATCTCATCGAATCCCGACAGTGTGGAAGCAGACTATCTGGCCCATTGAGTCCTTACAAATCCTCCAAATAGCGTCCCGCACAATCGTTGTATTATCCATCGCTAATCAACCTAGCGTGCATATTCCTGCACAATTTAGCATGGCCAATCCAACTAACCTGCACATGCTTGGACTGTGAAACCCACACAGAAAACATGGCTAGAATTGAACCTGGGTCTCTGGTGCTATGAGACAGCAGTGCTAACCATTGAGCCACCCATGCCACCTCAATTGGCAGGTCTAGATAGCTCCCAATTTTGAAACACTTAGGCTGCGCCGTCAGTTGCCTATAGACCCAAGCTCTGGAATTTTCTCAATATTTTCCCCTTTTAATGCACACTGTAAAAGCTAGTTATTTGATCAGGTTTTTGGCTATTTGGCATAATTTTCTCAATTTGGCCGGACACCAAGCTTTATTTGATCACTCTCTACAAACTGTCTTAGAAAGTTCTATTATGTTAAAGTTGTGTATAGGTATAAATTGTTGTCATTCTATTGTGGTTAACAGATTTCTTCATTATCTGAGCAATAACCTCCTGCTGAATGTTTCAGCCTGATGCTGACCATGGACTGCTGCATCCCCCAGAACTTCCACAGCTTTCCATTCTCCCTGTCTAGCACTCTGTTTGCTTATTCCCTTTAACCATTAATGTCTATCATGTCACAACTGGGTTAAAACAGCTCATTTTCCATTTCTTCCAGTAATTCTCACAAATTTATATTAGTGATTGTGCTTTTGGCTTCTCCCTCTGCTTCAGTTCTTCAGATTAAGTCTCTTTCTCGAGGATAGACAATGCATGGTCTTCTGCAACACGAGAGACAAGATACATTGAGTGATAAGCTGTTGTTAATGTTTTAATCCTCCCCACTGAAAGTAGAATGGGAGATGTTTTTCCGACACAATAAGCAGATGAATTCAGATTTATATCTGAGATTTTTACGACCAACCAGAATGGCTGCAAAATGAATCAGTTCATACCAAGTGCATGACACACCTCACTTTAAAACAGTTGTAAATTCAACAGTTGTAAGTGGAAATTTATAGCTAAGCTATAAACTAGTAAGAATTTACATGATGGACTAGAGATGTGCTATGACCCGTAGACCTTACAAGATCAGGGGCAAACTGAACTCAGCAGGTTTAGTAGGCTCCAGCTACCTCACTGGAGTGAAAAAGCAGTATAAGTTTCATTGAACTCTCAATACCCTTTTGTATATGAGCTCCAGGTTTATACAAAAAGCAGGTCAATTCAGCATCAAGCTGTTTGTGTAATAATATTAGTTTAATTAATATAGCATTTAAATACTATGCCCTATCAGGCACCCCTTCTTGATTTGGGTAGAGAGTTCAGGGGGATGGTCTCTTCAGGAAAGTATCTCAATTTCCCCAGAATGAGCTTCGGCTTTTACCCAAATGAAAAAGTATTTTCAACATCATTTTTCTCCATAATCTTGCAAAGAGAACCTTAGTTTTAGCAAGGCCAGTGGGTCATTTGGAGTTTGTTGTGTTAGTTAGCAGCATTTAGAAGATTTTCTTTTTCTACTATTACAAAGGTTTGCTTTGGGGAAAATTGCTGTTTCATTGTGGTACATATTGGTGTAAGTGGCAAGTATCATACTTAATTATTTTGTGTACATCTTCTAAACTTTCTACAACCATATATCAAATTTCTAGATGATGATATTGTCAGAGTTTAATATGCACAAACCAGATGAAATTACTAAAATATATTCCTTCAAGTAGTCCCTCATAGATAATGTTAACCAAGCAGCTTTGTGTCTACCTGCAGTGAAATCAGTCACTATTTACTTGTTTGGTTTTAGATATTAGGAAAGGGCTCTACTTTCTAAAGCCCATTAGGTTTTGCCCTTGTTAGAAAAATAAGTTACAGTTGAATTGTGCGAGACTTTGGAGGGAAAAGGGGTGACATATGTCAGAGACAGCCACTTAAAATTTTATAATTTTCGTTTTGACAACGCAATGTAAAATATTGATGAATATTGTTGCTACTCAGCTAGAGCAGAAATAGTGACTGAATTTGGATGAACAAGCCCAGAAAAAGATAATTGCTTCAAAAAAGTAGCTGATCTAAAGAAATTAACACACTTCTCAGGTGTTTGTTAAATAAAACGCAAAATAGATGTATAAGCGATTACAATCACCAGCTTCACACTGTCCCTGAAGGCGTTTTCACAGTGGAATAAACCTTTTGAGAAGGACAAACATTGACTAATAAAAGCTACCAGGAAACGCAGCTACTGTGTCCACATCATTTATTTCTGTCATCCAGGCTAAGACTGACCTTGTAGTAATTAATACCATCAGCACAAAAAAAAAGAAGGTGAAGGTTGTGGGGGTATTCAGTTCTTCAGAGTAAGTCTCATTCTGTAAGCATCTTCCAAGTTATCAATATTCAATGTCTTGGTCTGTTTGTATCATTTGAAGCTGCAATGTATCTCCATTTATAGACGTACAGTTAAAACGCTAATGAGCTGGAGGGATACATATTTTTATAAAGCATCCATTCCAAGAAATTTTCTTTCTTCTGTAAACCTGTTTGTTCATTCTAACTGTAGTGTGGCTGTTGCGGGATTAATTTATATTTATGGTTAAAATCCAGAATTTCCTGGCATTCAACTTCCAATGAGTAGCAGCAGAAATGTTGAGAGGCTAACACTGGAACAAAGTAAATCATGAAGCCATTTGTGACAATTCACAATTCCTGGTGTATCTCTTGTCTCTACAAGTCTCTCCCACTAAAATGGCAGGCACCTTAAAGCTGCTATAACTTTTTCAGCAATTTCTGGCTCTATCATTCATTATTTACTCTCACAAGTACTGTCAAAATTGTGATTCCTGCTATCATGGATATTTAACATTAAACTTATCAATTCCTTGAACACAACATGTCTTTTCAAACTTCTTATCATCATAGAATCCAGTGTGGAAGCAAGCCATTTAGCCCAACAAGAGCACACTGCCCCTTCAAAGCGCATCCCACCCAGATCCAAACCCCTACCCTATCCCTGTAACTCTGCATTTGCCATGGTTAATCATGTGGACACTATGGCAATTTAGCATGGTCAGTCCACCTAACCTGCACGTGTTTGGACTGTGGGAGAAAAACTGAGCACCCAGATGAAACCCACGCAGACATGGGGAGAATGTGCAAACTGCACGCACACAGTCGATTGAGGGTGGAATCAAGCACTGGTCCCTGCTGCTGTGAGGCAACAATGCTAATCATTGAGTCATGTTGCCAACCCATAACTATATGGTCGCATTTTACATTGTACTTTTCTCATGTATCCTACATAATTTCCCATAATGGAGTCAACACAATACATCAGCTATGAACTAACCAGTGATTTGTGTGCCATAGAGTCATAGAGATGTACAGCATGTAAACAGACCCTTCGGTCCAAAATATCCATGCTGACCAGATATCCCAACCCAAGCTAGTCCCATTTGCCAGCACCCGGCCCATGTCCCTCCAAACCCTTCCTATTCATATACCCATCCAAATGCCTTTTAAATGTTGCAATTGTACCAGCCTCCACCACTTCCTCTGGCAACTTGTACCACCCTCTGCGTGAAAAGGTTGCCCCTTAGGTCTCTTTTATATCTTTCCCCCCTCACTCTAAACCTATGCCCTCTAGTTCTAGACTCTGCCACCACAGGGAAAAGACTTTGTCTATTTATCCTATCCATGCCCCTCAATTTTGTAAACCTCCACAAAGTCACCCCTCAACCTCCGATGCTCCAGGGAAAACAGCCCCAGCCTGTTCAGCCTCTCCCTATAGCTCAAATTCTCCAACCCTGGCAACATCCTTGTAAATCTTTTCTGAACCCTTTCAAGTTTCACAATGTCTTTCTGATAGGAAGGAGACCAGAATTGCATGCAATATTCCAACAGTGGCCTAACCAATGTCCTGTACAGCCGCAACATGACCTCCCACCTCCTGTACTCAATAATCTGACCAATAAAGGAATGCGTACCAAACGCCTTCTTCACTATCCTATCCACCTGAAACTCCACTTTCAAGGAGCTATGAACCTGCACTCCAAGGTCTCTTTGTTCAGCGACACTCCCTAGGACCTTACCATTAAGTGTATAAATCCTGCGAAGATTTGCTTTCCTAAAATGCAGCACCTCGCATTTATCTAAATTAAACTCCATCTGTCACTACTCATCCCATTGGCCTATCTGATCAAGATCCTGTTGTAATCTGAGGTAACCTTCTTCACTGTCCACTACACCTCCAATTTTGGTGTCATCTGCAAACTTACTAACTATACCTCTTATGCTCGCATCCAAATCATTTATGTAAATGACAAAAAGTAGAGGGTCCAGCACCGATCCTTGTGACACTCCACTGGTCACAGGCCTCCAGTCTGAAATACAATCCTCCACCACCACCCTCTGTCTTCTACCTTTGAGCCAATTCTGCATCCAAATGGCTAGTTCTCCCTGTATTCCATGAGATCTAACCTTGCTAACCAGTCTCCCATGGGGAAACTTGTCGAACGCCTTACTGAAGTCCATATAGATCACATCTACTGCTCTGCTCTCATCAATCCTCTTTGTTACTTCTTCAAAAAACTCAATCAAGTTTGTGAGACATGATTTCTCACGCACAAAGCCATGTTGACACTCCCTAATCAGTCCTTGCCTTTCCAAATACATGTTTATCCTGTCCCTCAGGATTCCCTCCAACAACTTGCCCACCATCAACGTCAGGCTCACTGGTCTATAGTTCCCTGACTTGTCTTTCCCACCCTTCTTAAACAGTGGCCCCACATTAGCCAACCTCCAGTCTTCTGGCACCTCACCTGTGACTATCGATGATACAAATATCTCAACAAGAGGCCCAGCAATCACTTTCTTAGGTTTCCACAGAGTTCTAGGGCACACTTGATCAGGCCCTGGGGATTTATCCACTTTTATGCATTTCAAGATATTCAGCACTTCCTCCTCTGCCATTTGGACATTTTTCAAGATGTCACCATCTAGATCCCTACATTCTATATCTTCCACGTTCTTTTCCACAGTAAATACTGATACAAAATACTCGTTTAGTATCTCCTCCATTTTCTGCGGCTCCACACAAATGCCGTCTTGATGATCTTTTAGGGCCCTATTCTCTCCCTGATTACCCTTTTGTCCTTAAATGTACTTGTAAAAACCCTTTGGATTCTCCTTAATTCTATTTGTGAAAGCTATCTCATGTCTCCTTTTTGCCCTCCTGATTTCTCTCTTGAGTATACTCCTACTGCCTTTATACTTTTCTAAGGATTCACTCGATCTATCCTGTCTATACCGGACATATGCTTCCTTCTTTTTCTTAACCAAACTCTCAATTTCTTTAGTCATCCAGCATTCCCTATACCTACTTGCCTTTGCTTTCACCCTGACAGGAATATACTTTCACTGGATTCTCATTATCTCATTTCTGAAGGCTTCCCATTTTCTAGCCGTCCCTTTACCTGCGAACATCTGCCCCCAATCAGCTTTTGAAAGATCTTGCCTAATACCGTCAAAATTGGCCTTTCTCCAATTTAGAACTTCAACTTTTAGATCTGGTCTATCCTTTTCCATCACGATTTTAAATCTAATAGAATTATGGTCACTGGTCCCAAGTGCTCCCCCACTGACACCTCAGTCACCTGCCCTGCATTATTTCCCGAGAGGAGGTCAAGTTTTGCACCTTCTTTAGTCGATACATCCACATACTGAATCAGAACATTTTCTTGTACACACTTAACAAATTCCTCTCCATCTAAACCCTTAACACTATGGCAGTCCCAGTCTATGTTTGGAAAGTTAAAATCCCCTACCATAACCTCCCTATTATTCTTACAGATAACTGAGATCTCCTTCACTAACTTGTTTCTCAATTTCCCTCTGACTATAATACAATCCCAATAAGGGATTTCTTATTTTTCAAATAACTTCCCTGGATGTATTTCCGAGAATATCCTCCCTCAGTACAGTGTCGTCGTCATCATCATCATCATTATCTCTTCTTTGATTTGTATTCATATCCTATAAAATGCATGGCTCATCTTGTGGATTTTATTCCTTATAGTACTGTTTTTTAGGATGATCATCATACCTGCATTCCTCGTTCTTTCTGTTTCCCCACTCCAAAGTAAATTTCAACACATAAATATATTTTTATTTTCTATTCCATTTCCAAAAATGCATTACATTCAAGTGCATTTACCTTCTCCACTTCTCTAATTTGCCAACACCTCTTTACAGTTTATCGCATGTATTCCCACAGTTTTACTTGACCCTACTTGTTATTTCTAATAGGTAGACTCTCTTTCCGCTTACAAATTCTTACATATTTTACATTTGACAGATATGCATACACATTTATTATGTTTTCTATCCTCAGGCAACTGTCTAATTCAAGCATTTCTGTACCTTTAATACTGTGAGAAAAATAAACGAGACTTATAATTTAAAATGTAATTGATTATTTATTTAATTTGCTGTTAATTCCTTTTACTGTTCGTATAATGTAATTCTCTATGACGTAACTGTTTGGTTAACTCATCATTGGGTTCAATAGCAAGAATGACCTTTATTGCCCATCCCAAGTTAGTCTTGATAAAACGATGGTGAGCGTTCTTAAAACTATTACTGCTTAGTGATGTTCATTCTCTTGCAATACTCTTCGATAGACAGTTGCTTCATTTTGACCCAGCAATGTAATCTGGTTGATATTAAAAATTACTGTAATTTTTATGATGAAAAACTAGTAGTACCTTTAGAATTATATGAGTATACCATCAGTTACATTGCCATACTTATACTTTTGGTTTCCAAATTGGTCCTATCTGCACAGATTTCTAAAGAGTGGCAGGGAAATTAATGTTACAGTATATAAACAATGCAGTGCTAGGCAAAGGTAAATGTTGCTGTCAAATAATGTCTGTAAATACAAATAACAAAATTTTGTTAGACAATGACTGCCTGTAGGCATGAAGCATATTAACACAGGTACAATTGTCATTGTAATAGATGAGTTAAGTGGGATGACAAGGAAAGCAAAGATTGGAAAAGTTATACAGAGATGGCAGCTTAAAAAAAAGGATGACAATGAGAATTCCCCTGTAAAATCTCAGGTTACAGTTACTGCTATGTTTCAGGCATTTATGTTCCGGTCCTTACCCAATTCAAATACATAAGAAATTTGGAATACAGAGTCTACCTAATAAAAATAACAGGGTTCCAAAAACGGATGAGCTTTCCTATAGAAAACCAATCTCGACCAAAGCCAAATAAAGGACTTATGTTCTTCTCACTGGAGGACAGGGAAGATTTGAAGGAGACTAAAATTGACCTGCATATAAAAAAAATTAAGGAAGAATTAGTTTGATGTTCTTGAATTATGCATATCAATTTAATAACTGATTGAACTTGTACTATAAATATGCTTTGGTATTTATAAATGACTAAACACACATCAATATCACTGTAGTTTTCCGAGCACATAAAGTATTAATATACAGAATACCAAAATGACCATTTGTAGTACCGACATACTTCAACCTTCTCATAGTTCACAGTAAAATTTCCATTGTGATTCTTAGGAAACAATCTCCTTGATCTAGCCTAGGCACAGCCTGCACATTATCAAATTGATAATATTTTGCAATGGAATATCCTGATGTACACAGAGAAAGTTCCATGCAGTTATACATGTGTAGACAATGGGCCCCATAGGGAAATCAAAGAACCAAACCAGTTTTGCTAAAGCTGGGATTTTGAGAAACCAGTGTGATACTTTCAGGGGAATAAAATGTGCTGTAATTAAGGTCTTTGTCCATGTGCCTGTTTGTTATGACACTGATTGGACAGCCTTTAGTGTGACTGGAGATACAAACAGGGACATAATCTACTCTGATGATTATACAGGCAGTAATATTAAAAGTGCTGTTGAATTTAATGTATAAACAGTCACCAGGTTGAGGAAATTTCTGAAATAAGCTGACACTCAATTAACCTTTAAATGTTTAAGCAAGTTAAAACATTATAACAAAATGTTCATATGGCAGTCAAAGTAAGAAAAACACAATGACTGAAAGAAATATAATTCAAAATATGCAAAGACAAGGGCTGATTTTCTGGTAATTTAGGATGCTATTTTTTGAATTGTTGCCTAATTATGCTGGTTTAAGGGAAATCTTGCGGGCATAGATTTCTAAATAAGTTTGGAAAAAACCCTCTCACTATATGATGGATTTTGAGTATAATTTGTATTGCAGGTAATCATTATGCCCAAAACAGAAACTTGATCCAGTAGGGTTGTCTGTATGGTCAAATATAGATTAGTGTTTCAAGTGAAGATTCTGCCAATTCATAGACTCAAATTTATCATTAAGCTAATGGGCTTTTGCTGCTATCAATGCTTTTTTTTTAAAAACACTTGCTTCATCTATTACTGCCTATAAAAGGCTTTGTTACACATATAGTTTCTCTGGAAGGTTTTCGGCTCAGAGATATTCCCTTCACAGCAATAGTTCATCTCTGTGTATTTTTCTCTGTCTACAAGCTGATCTTAAAGCTGTGCCAATGATATTTTCGAAGAAGTGATTTGTTGAATTGTTTTCTTTTTTAGATGATCTCACGTATGTTTCTTAACTTTCACTGCTGGCACAATTTTCTCAGCAGCGTTTCCACTGGCTGCCAAAGTCTTTTATCATGTGGTTTCATGCTACATTCGGAGCTTGTACTCAAAAAAGAATGGTCAAGGAGAAGGCAAAGTCAAGTACTATCTTATGGCTGAGGCTTCAAAATAACACTGTTTATTATTCATTAATAATATATATTATTATGCATGGTAATAATAAATATGCTAGACTCTGATTTATAGTTATGTTAGGAAAGGACTGATCTATCTTCATCATGTGCTCAGGGCCATATTATATTAAGGCTGTTTTTACTAAATTGTTGCAGAGATGCAGTGCATATTGTATTCTAACTCTGCCCATACTGCTCCATTTACACCTCTGTGGTGTGCAGCTATCAGACATCATCTGAAGGTTTCTCCACAGTTTCTAACACTTTTGTACAACAACGCTCAAGATACTTTCTATGTTTCAGTTCTCCTCGTGGCTTTGGTAAAGTTGGGTAAAGAGGTCATCTAAACATAATATGAATTCCAATCAAAGCATTAAACTCTCATTTTTGGATGTTAATTTACTCACATTTTTAGAACAGTCATTTTTGTATCTACAAGGATTCTATTCCTGAAAACCACTACGAATAAGGGATTCACAAGTGCAGAGTTTAATAACTTATGATAAAAATAGGATTAGGTTCACAAACCTCAAGATTATGATTTCCATCTATTAAAACTTATGAAATAGAAGTTAATATTAATAGAATAAAAACATCAAAAACAATTCTAATATATTGGAACTTTCAGATCAAAGTGAAAATTCTGGGGTGGGCGCGAATGGGGAGGTTATGGATGGTTACTGGGTGTGGAAGGGGGGGGAAGGATGTTCAGATTGTCTCCCTCCCAGCCACTCTTTTCCTTAACCTGTTTTCATCCTCCTGAACACCTATGCCTTTGTCTGTCAAAGATTGAGGGGAAGAGCTACGTACTGGACAGGTCAGACAGTGAGAGTGAGAGTGAGATTTCTGGATAAGTGAATGTGGTAATGGATGGACAAGTTTGCTCATGATTTTGAATGATTGGTTACTTATTTTTTGACGCGAACAGACAAATTCACAAATTGTGACTGAAAGGAATGATGACATTTTCAATATTTTTGCCAAAAAAAAATATTTTTGTTCTTTTTAAACAGTTTAAGCCTCATTTTCAAACAAAATAATTATTTTCTGTTTATGAACTTTTCTGTTGTTACTTGATGGTTCATTGGTTCCCCTGTTGTCAGTCAAAATGAACAAAGATTGGTAACATTAATAGCAAGATTTTTGCAGTATTTTTAAAATTTATTTACTTGTTCACAGCAGGTATTCTGTCAAATGACACTGAGCAAGCATAACCAAAAGCAAACAGGATATTCAGGAATAATTAAAGTCCTTCCTGAGTAATTCATTTCCTCCCTCAGACGTAGCTATCAAGGGTATTACAAGCTGAGAAGTCAGAAATTATAGTGATTTTTTTTACATTTACTCCATTCCAAAGAATTACAGAGCCATCGTAGAATACTTATGGGATCAAAACTCTGGCTAGACCTTTTCTGAATATAATCAAAACAAAGCAAAAATAAAATCTATTTGACACCTTTTGTTCTGCAGCTTTTATTGCTAGGTATCTCAGTGTAGCTGTTTTATAGTTCATGTATACGGAACAACATAGAGAGGTTTTAGACTTTGCACCGTTGCAAATTGTTTATCTTGATAAGCTGTGAAGTCATCCAAATGAAGTTTTAGATGAAGCATTATATGGGCTTAAGAGTACCACTTTGGCTTTATATCCCAAACAATGATTGAACTTGCATTTATATATTGGCTTTTATAGCCTCAGGACAACCTGTTGCTTTTTAGAGCCAAGGAAATAATTTAAAATTTTGTCGCTGTTATAATGTTGGAAAAATGGCGACTAATCTTCATCGGGAAGCTCCAACAAACACAAATGCAACAATGACGAGATAATTAGTTGCAGTGTTGATGGCTGATTGGAGTATGTTTGTCTGGACAACAGAAATAACCTCCTTGCTGTTCTAT
The DNA here is from genome assembly GCF_037043375.1 of Chiloscyllium plagiosum. Lineage (NCBI taxonomy): Eukaryota > Metazoa > Chordata > Chondrichthyes > Orectolobiformes > Hemiscylliidae > Chiloscyllium > Chiloscyllium plagiosum. Next base: position 32,461,036 of record NW_028270150.1, read on the forward strand.
GAAATGGTTCCAGTGGATCTTAATCAGCGAGGAGAGGAGGAGGACTTGGTTTGACATCCCATCTAAAAGACAGAAGCTTTGTCAGCATTGCACTCCCTTTGTACTGAACTGGAGTACTGCAACTAATGCACCAAAGAAATTTTCAGAGACTCCATATCAGTTACACATCATAAAATGTCTCTATTTTCAGAATATGGAAATTCTCAAATATAAGACTTTTCAATAAAATGCCAGCACATATAACTTTTGATTAAAACCAGTTTAATTGACACATTGATTAGAATCTTATCGGGGCCTGATGAGGATCTGGTAAGAAATATGACAGAATCACCCACAACATTAAGAGCAACTTGCTGCAGCTTTTAACCAAGTTTTAGGCATCCTGTTATTGTAGACTATTGCTTATTAATTGTATAACTTGCTTCATTAATAATGCAGCTACCTATTGGATCTCCCACCATGACAAAATTGTACGTTGACAATTCTTGACGAGGAAGGCAGGCTGGGTAGATGGTAAATTCAGCTTGCTGCTTATTCCAAAAGAATGGCTTTCAATAAAAATCCCTAATGTATAGGAGTATTCAAACTGTCAAGTTTACTCTGCTACTCAATGAAATCATGGCTGATTTAAAAGTCCTCAAGTCCACTTTCTTTCATTTTCCCCATAACACTTGATTCCCACACAGATTAAAATTCTGTCCATCTCAATCTTGAATATACTTAACAACCCAGCCTTGACATCTTTCTGCGTTAAAGAATTCCAAAGATTCACTTCCGTCAGAGAGTTAAAAATATCTCTTCATCTCTGTCTTAAATGTACGACCCCTTATTCTGAAATTATGCCCATAAGGGGAAACAAGCACTAGCCTGTCAAACCTCCTAATAATCTGATATATTTCAACAAAGTCTCCTGTATTATTCTAAACTCCAATAATTACAAGCCCAACCTACTTAACCTTTCATCAAAAAGAAAATCCCAGGGCGGCACGGTGGCTCAGTGGTTAGCACTGCTGGTTAGCACAGCACCAGAGTCCCTGGTTCGATTCCAACCTTGGGCGACTGTCAGTGTGGGTTTCCTCTGGGTGCTCTGGTTTCCTCCCACAGTCCAAAGATGTGCAGGTTAGGTGAGTTGGCCATGCTAAATTGCCCGTAGTGTCAGGTGCATTAGTCAGAGGGGAAAAGGGGTTTGGGTGGGTTACTCTTCAGAGGGTCGGTGTGGACTTGGTGGGCTGAAGGGCCTGTTTCCACACTGTACATAATCTAATCTAATCTAATATATAGATTCAACCGAGTGAACTTTCTCTGGACTGCCTCAAATGCCTGTGGAGCTTTCCTTGAATATGGAAACCAAAACATTCAGGTTATTCCAAATGTGATCTGACTTGTGCCTTCTATAATTTTAGCAAGTCCTCCTTATTTTTAAACTCCATTCTATAAGAACATAAGAAACAGATAACTGGAGTAGGCCATTCACCCCTTGATCCTGCTCCACCATTCACTTGGCTCATGGCTGGTCTGGCACTCCTCACATTCACTTTCTTGCATTTTCCCAGTAATCCTTGATTCCCCTACTGATCAAGAGCACATCTATCTCAGCTTTAAATATACACTAGGACTCTGCCTCAATAGTTCTCTGTGGAAAGGAATCCCAAAGCCTCACTCTGAGGGAAGAAATTCCTCCTCGTTTCAGTCTTAAATTGGCACCCCTTTCATTCTGAGACTATGCCCTTTGGTCCTAGCCTCTCCCATGACTGTCAGCATTTACCCTGCCAAGCCTCTCAATAATCATTTATTTTTCAGTGATACCAGCTCTTATTCTTCTAGACCTCAGTGAGTAGAGTTTCAACCTGTTTAGCCTTTTCACAAAAGATATTCCCTCCATGTCAAGGATCATCCTAGTGAAACCTCTCTGAAATGCCACCAATTAAATAATATCTTTTCTTCCTTTTGAAATAAAGGACAACATTCCATTTGTCCTCCCTATTACTGGATAAACTTGGACATTAGCTTGTTGTGATTCATGCATGAGCACCCCAAATCTATTTGTTCTGTAGCTTTTTGTAGTTTTTCCTCATTTAAATGTTGTGCAACAGCAATTATCATTATAAAGGCATTGTATGCTCAGGGACTGTACCCAGCTCATGTAATGAACCATGCTGCATCTCTGGGATCTTCATTTGTCCTCATAGGACTCGCTGGCTCTGAGCCTACCTGGATGCTCAAAGCAGCTCTACAATGCCTTGCACCGTCTTGCCTCCTGGTGCTTTGCCCCCTCAACCAGAGATACCAGGATCACAGTACAGTTCGAGCTTTTGACAAAGGGTCAGTTAGACTCGAAACGTTAGCTCTTTTCTCTCCTTACAGATACTGCCAGACTGCTGAGATTTTCCAGCATTTTCTTTTTTGGTCACAGTACTGTTGCATTGTAGTGGAGTTCCTCAGGCAGAAAGCCAGGAAGCTTGTTATGGCTGTCATCCGCCATTAATCATGTGAAAGGGGTCCCAGCACAATTGGTCAAGGACATCCTCCAGTACCAGTTCAGGGGCTTGGACACAGTCAGCTGCTTGGAGTGGTCAGAGCCTGGATTATCTCATCGAGGGGCAAGGCAGCCCACCACATGTCTGAACTGAGAAAAAGGCAGATATTAAATGAAATGAAAGTGGGTAGCATAATGCCATTGTTGGTCCAAGTAGCGAGATGTCTTGAGTGACTGAGTAGGCAGCACAGAGGCCATGCAGGATTGTGGTTTCAGAGGTTGGATTGGAGACAGCATGTGAGCGAAGATTTTGCAAGCAACAGTGAGAATGGAAGAACACAAATATTGGTGGGAGTACAGTAGTAGAGATTCCATTAGTGTGAGGTATTGGAGAAAAAGTAGCCGCACATATGCTGGCAGAGTAAACAATGGCATTGACCTTTATCCTACACTGCTAAACATTCCACCAGCTGGAATGACAGCACTGCCCTGGGTGGCAATCTGTCCAGGCTGGCATGGCCTGTTGTGGCAGGCCTCCACTCCTGGTCCTGGGGAAAAGGACATCCTGCCTTTAAATCCCTCCCCCCTCCCAAACCTGCGCACAATAGGATCTCCAGATCACTGCCCACAAACCAAGGCACTGATTTTCCCTTCTCTGCCATGTCCCAGAGCAAATGTCATGGACCATGTGGGGAAACTTCCGACTAACTGCTTGTCCAATAGACAATGGCCTTTTAAAGATGACACCAGCACCAGGGATGGATATTCTAGCAGTGGCAACTTGTTCTGAGCACAGCGAGTGGTAGACTGGAATCATAACTGGATGAAAGGAGTGCCTTGGGGGCGAGGTAGATTGTTAATAAGGTGAGTTTGGTATGATATAGTAAGAAGTCTCACTAGGCCTCAAGGGGAGAAACCCTCACTGAAACTCAATAAAACTGACACTTAGCCAAAAATACGTACAATTCAGCCCATTGAGTATCTTTAACACCTTTGTGTATCAACTCTCAAAATAGACAAACTATCTTTCAGGATTATTTAAGCAATATATCCCCTTTGGCCACTTATTCAGAATGTGGCTAAATATTATGCAAGAGTTATTAAACCTGACAAGGTTAAACTAAGCCTATATATAGAAAGACCAGTGCTACTGGAAATATATCAGCTATATTCTCAGTGGGTAATAGTTGGCAGAAAGAGAGAGCATGTTGAATGCAAACCTCATTACAATTTTCTCCACAAGACTTGTATCCATTGGATGAGACAATAACAAGATACTGTATACATATTAAAGCTTTCTACAATGATCTTTAATGCCACTAAAAGACTAAGGATGTATTCTTGTCCTATTGAGTCAGTGTTATACGAGCAGGATGCAGAGGTAACATAAATATTCTACAAGCTCAGTTGGTCCTTCTCATGCCTGCTGTGCCATGTTATGCCCTCTACCCATCCCATGACTCTCATGCTTCTCCATGCCAAGCTATGTTCCCTGTTGCACCCTCCATGGCACCTCATGACACCCAAGCCAAGCAATGGCACTTTGTGCCCATTCAATCGCTGTACATTGGAGAACCAATGAATCTTGTTGTGACAGTACAATATCTTGTGATAGGCATGACTCAGCTCATGGAATGTTTTCCTCAATTTCCATTGATTCTACTTTTTGTTAGGGCTCCTTGATGCTGTACTCAGTGGCACGTTGCCACTGATGTTCAGCTCTTTTCTCCATGTTGGGACTGAGGTTGTGATGAGCTCAGGAGCTATTATTTGAACCATTGGAGCCTGATCCTCCAGCGATTGCTCAGTTGTCCATCACCATTCACTACTGGATGTGCAGAACTACAGAGCTTAGATTGAATCATTCTATTCTATTGATCATTTTCTGCTTGCGTGGTATGGTGCTCAGATCATCCTTCACCAGGTTGATGATACATTTTTAGGTCCGCCTGGTGCTGCTCTCTGTATGCCCTCCTGCACCCTTCATTAAACTAGGGTTCATCCCCTGGGTTGGTGGTACTGGTAATGGTAGAGTGGGGGATATAACAGAGTACAATTCTGCTGATGGTCCACTGCACCTCATGGATGCCAAATCTTTAATTGTTAGATGTGTTCAAAATTTATCTGGAGGTCATAGTTTTAGATTAATGTATAGCAAAAATGTGAAGGGAGTTGAGGCCTGGATGAAATCAGCCATAATTGCATCGAATGTCTGGGCAGGCTCCAGAGGCTCAATTACCTACTCCTGCTCCTACACTGTCAGTGCTTCACCTTCTTATTTCCCACGACACCACTGTGCTACATGCTCTGCTGGAATGTGATGGTGTTGTCTAGTATGGAATGATCCCATGAGTATGACAATGTCATGCTGTTGCTGGACTAGTTTGTGAGACAAATCTGTTAGTTCTGGCAATGGACTCCAGTTGTTTGTAAGGAAGGCTCTGAAGGATTGATAGGGCTGAGTTTGCCATTGTTGGTGCCTTTGTCCATGCCATGTGAGCATCCAGTTTCATTTTCCTAGCTCTCTCTGTCTCAGTCTCTCTCACACTTAGCGGTCAATCATATTGTATGTCACTGGAGTGACATGAGACCAGTCCAGAATCAGCTCTTAAAAACCCTGCTGACCAGACAGGGTTTTACAATAATTATAGTTATTTTAAAGCCGTCTGTTTGGACATGTTATACATCTGGGGCAGGTAGGACTTCAAATCAGATTTTTGGCTCAGAGGTAGGGACACCTCAGAGGTAGAGCTCTTACAACAAGTGCATAATTGTTATATGGTCACTATTAGACATTTTTAATTCCATTCATGATGAGATTTGAGACAAATTTTTCAGAGCATTACCTAGAGTATTAACCCAGTAACAGTACTATTACTCCATCTCCTCCCTATTGATGGTAAAGGTGTGAGAGGTGAGTGTGTGTCAGAGGTGAGTTTTTTAGAGAGGCTTCCTAGTCTGGTTATAACTTGCACAAAGACCCTCAGCACTAAGCAGGCCTTTTAAATAGTCCACTTTGGCACCTGACAAATTATTCCCAAGTTGACTGGCCCCAACTGCAGCCCACACACAGCACTTCCCTTCGCTCTGAAGGTCAGTGCAATTTCCCAGTTCTCCCAAGCCACATTGGGGATAAAAGCTCACACCAATGTAACAGACACACGACTCACATACAAATATACACACACATACAAACACACATCTACCCCATAGGGAGGTGGTGGTCTACTGGTATTATTGTTAGACTATTAATCCAGGGATTTAGATCAGAGTGGTGCTGGAAGAGGCAGCATCTGAGGAACAGGAAAATTGACGTTTCGGGCAAAAGCCCTTCATCAGGAATAGACAGGGAGCCAGATAATGTTCTGGGGACCTGAGTTTGAATCCCATTGTGGCAGATGCTGGAATTTGAATTTAATGAATAGTAGAATTAAGATTTAAATGATGACCAGTTGCTGGGGGATAACCTACTTGTTTCACTAATCATCTTTCAGAAAGGAAACTGCCATCCTTACCTGGTCTGACCTACGTGTGATTTCAGATCCACAACAGTGTGATTGACTTGTAATTGCTCTCCACGCAATAAATGTTGACCGAGCCAGTGACGTCCACACTGTTCACAGTCACAAACACCTACACATGGTCTAGAATTGTGCTGCAGTGTACAAAACTCTGGTACGGCCACACTTGGAGTATTGTGTACAGTTCTGGTCATCGCATTATAAGGAGGATGTGGAAGCTTTGGAAAGGTGCAGAGCAGATTTACTAGGATGTTGCCTGGTATGGCGGGAAGGTCTTATGAGGAAAGGCTGAGGGCCTTGAGGCTGTTCTTGTTAGAGAGAAGAAGGTTGAGAGGTGACTCAATAGAGACATACAAGATAATCAGAGGGTTAGATAGGGTGGACAGGGAGAGCCTTTTTCCAAGTATGGGGACGGCAAACACGAGGGGACATAACTTTAAAGTGAGGGGAGATAGGTATAAGACAGATGGCAGAGGTAGTTTCTTTACTCAGAAAGTAGTAAGGGTATGGAATGCTTTGCCTGTATCGGTAGTAGATTCACCAAGTTTAAGTGCATTTAAGTCGTCATTGGACAGGCAAATGGACGTACATGGAATAGTGTAGGTGGGATGGGCTTCAGATTAGTATGACAGGGTGACGCAACATCGAGGGCCGAAGGGCCTGTACTGCGCTGTAATGTTCTATGTTCTATAATGAGTGTTTATACTTTTTAGAGGAAAGAATGGTAAATTCAAAATAGAGATGAGGAGGAATTACTTCTTTCAAAGGATCATGAATCTGTGGAATTCACTATACTGGAATGTGATAGCTTCTAGGTCAATGAATACATTTAAGGAGGAGCTTGACAGATTTTTAATTAGTAAAGGTTAAAGAGTGATGGAGAGCAGGCAGGAAAATGAGACAGAGATGAGATCAACCATGATCATATTCACTGGTGGAGAAGGCTGGAGAGGCTGTGTTGCCCAGTCTTGCTTCAAAATCTTATACACACACACAAACAGACACAGACACAAACAAATACACACAGACACACACATATACACAAACAACATACATACATAAACACTACACACATACACACAAACATACACACATATAGCCACAACATACTCATTTATATATATATGCACACATACATACACACGTGTGCACACGTGAAATTTAGTTGTTATTACCTGTGCAGCCTGAAGTTTGTCAGCAATGTAAAATGGTTTTGAAGGGAAATAACAATCATACAGGTTTAAAATGTGCCACTAAATCATTAATGCTTGTTTTTGTATTAATGTTGTGAACCAATTTTACCCTGTCAATTGCAGAAATCAATATGGCTTTGGCAGAAAGAAATCATTTACATATTTAATCCAGTCTAATTAATCTGCTATCTGAGACATGCCATTCCGCAAGGCATGGCGATGTTCAGGTTTGACATTCAACCCCACTGTGAAATAATAAAGATTGAAGAAATCAAGGGTGTCTATAATCTAATCCATCAGGGTTATGGGCTTTTATATCCGTATTGCAAGAAAACAACAGAGTAAAAGATAAAACATTTTCACCCGGGTTTTTTCTTTCCATTCACAGCATTTTGTACCAATAAATGTATCGAGAAAGTAGAGAGCAGAACAATGTCTTTGGAGCGACACCAGATTGAAAACTGTGCACTTTCCAGTGAGTTATTTGTGTATCACAGGTCAGTTAAAGGCTGAATCTTGCCAATCCACGTCAGGTCCCAGTCGCACTACTAGAAGCAGGTGTTATTGCCACCCTTGAACTAGCCCATGGTGAACATAATCACAAACTAAACTTGTCCAACCTACTGCTCCTGACCCACATCTCGCCAAACCTTTCCTATTCATGCACCTATCCAAATGTCGTTTAAACATTGTAATTGTATCCACAGCAAGTTCATTCCATATGTGAACCACCCTCTGTGTAAAAAAAAAGCCCCCATGTCTTTTTTAAATCTCTCTCTTCTCGCCTTAAAAATGTGCCTCCTGGTCTTAAAATTTCCCATCCTAAGAAAAAGACAACTACCATTAACCCTATCTATACTCCTCATTATTTTATAAAATTCTATCAGGTCGTCTCTTAATCTCCTATGCTCCAGTGAAAAAAGCCAGAGACAAAACAAACTGCAGATGCTGGAATCCAAAGTAGACAGGCAGGAGGTTGGAAGAGCACAGCAAACCGGGCAGCATCAGAAGGTGGCGAAGTCGATGTTTCGGCCATAATCCTTCCTCCAGCCTAACCAGCTTTTTCTTTATAACTCAAACCTTCCATACCCGGAAACATTCTGGTAAATCTCTTCTGAACTCTCTCTAGCTTTATAATATCCTTCTTACAACGGAGCAACCAGAACGGGACACATGATGAATGTAAATCATGTTTTCCTGCTCCCCACACTTCCCAACCCACCCATTCAGGACATACAAACTTCAACTCTGTATGTGCAAAACAATCAGATTAAAAAGAGATAAAAATCTTGCATTTCTGTAGCATCTTCCATGAGCTCAGAATTATTAAAATATATTCATTCCCAGGATGCAGACATCGCTGACTTGACCAGCGTTTATAGTGGATGTCTTGGAAAGGGTTGCCTTCTTGAACAACTGCAATCCGTGTGGTGTAGAGGTACCCACAGTGCTGTTAGGAAGAGAGTTCCAAGATTTTGATCCAGCAACATGAAAGGAACAGCAACAAAGTTCCAAATCAGGATGGTGTATAACTTGGAGGGGAAATTGCAGATGGTGGTGTTCCCATGCATCTAATGCCCCTAAGCTTCTAGATGGTAGAGGTCTCAGGTTTGAAAGTGCTGATAAAGGAGCCTTGGTGAGTTCTGCAGTATACCTTACAGATAGTTCACACAACTGCTCCTGGTAAGGAAGGGAGTGACTATTGTAGATGATGAATAAGGTGCAAATCAGGAAGACTGTTTTATCCTGGATGATGTCAAGCTTATTTAGTGTTGCTGAATTGCATCCAACCAGCCAAGTGGGGAGTATTCCATCACATTCTTGACACATAGTGAGCAGAAGGGCACCGGAGAGATTGGAGCTGAGTTACTTGTCACAGAATTCTTGACCCCTGACTGCTTCTGTAGCCACAGAATTTATGTTCTGTTTCTGGTCATTGGTGACCTCTGGGATGTTGATAGAGAATGATTCAGTAATGGTAATGCCATTGAATGTCAAGGGGAGATGGTTAGATTCTCTCTTGTTGGAGGTGCACAACTGTCACTTTCCAGTTATCAACTAAGCTTGAATTTTATTCAAATCTTACTGCATATGGACATGAGCTGCTTCAGTATCTGAGGAGTTGTAATGCTGCTGAGCATTGTGCAGTTTGCAATGAACATCACCATTTCTGACATTACAATGAAGGGGAGGTCTTTGATGAAGCAGCTGAAGATAGTCAGGCCTAGGACACTGTCCCAAGGAACATCTGCAAAGATGTCCTGTAACTGAAATGATTGATTTCTAACAATCCCACCCATGGGGTGTGTTTTTTTTGTGTAAGGTATGAGTCCAGCCAGTGGACAGCTTTCCCCTTATACCATTTTCCTCTGGCTCCTTAGCAGCATACTCAGTTAAATGTTGCTTTGATGCCAAATGCAATAACTTTCACCTCACTCTGACATTCAGCTCTTCTATCCATGTTTGGACCGAGGCTTTAATGAGGTCAGGAGCTGGGTGGCCCTGATGAAATCCAAACTGATTGTTACCAAGCAGATTATTGCTGTGCAAATCCTACTCAAAACCAATATTGACAATCCCTTCCCTCGTTTTGCTGCTGATGGAGAGTAGACCGATAGGGCAGTAACTGTCTGACTGGCATGAAATACCCTTCCTCAAAAGCAAGACAAAGATGTGTCAAAACATTTTACAGGCAATGAAATGCTGTTCGATGTATAGTCACTTATGTAACACAAGAAAAATGGCTGCAAATTTCAGTGTTGTAGGATACCAGAAATAGCAAACTGATGATGATCTTCTTTAATTGATGTTGAATGAGGAAAACAAGTTACATTATTTTTTATGCAAAAAGTACCACTTTTGATAATTGTATCTAACATGGCAAAATGTGACTCAGCAATACTTTCAATGTCGAGTCTTGTTAGCCAGTTTTTCAAAATCACATTAAATGTACAAAAGTTTGTTTTGTACCTCAGAGTTTGTACCTAGGTAACTTTGTATCTAAGAAGGGGTCGGGAATGGCGACTTTGTCACTTTTCACTGTCCTCCTGCATCCTCCTGTACACGTGACAATAAAACCAAATTCTAAAATTAAAGACCTAATTCTAAAATATGTGATATTTTACATTTTTATGTTATGACGTAGTGAAATAATTCTGTGTAGAAATTAAGTGAGAATTACTCAGGCTTTAATCGTGGCATCTTTGATAAACATTTTCAGTTTTTATGAAAGAGATACTTTTATTTTGTCATTTTCTTCAAACTGAATTCTGTATTTATTTAATGAATTATATATATTATACATATATATTACTAGGGCCCAAATTTGACACACTCTTCAGTTGCATTTTATCACTCCAAAATATTGTTTGCAAGTGCTGTAGTTTCTCTGGAATTAAGTTGATAATTTTATTGAGTGCGCCACCAATATTGTATTGCTTTTTGAAGTAGTGCAGCCATTTCATTTAAGCATTCCTCTGTCCATTATACTAATGCAGCAATAAATACTACCATAAAGCTGAGCAAAAATTTGCTATAAATGATAAAAATAATACAACAATAATACTTATGGAACACTTTATCACATCTATATATTTCAAACATATTCCACAACAGAGCATTTATGAATTGCATTGATTTTGGCTGTTTGGAAACACAAAAATGATTGAAGAGTGTAACAATTCTATTCCAGATCTTCCTGCTTGGAACAGAATCAGTGTAAGCTGCATAATATTATGCTCGTTAATTTTAAGTAACACAGTCCGCAAATTAAGCAAACCAACAAATTGGTTGCATAGAATTCTGTCAAAAGTTTTCAACTGCACAGTGTCAACGTTCTAAAAGAACCAAGTTTGGTTCTCTATTTATGCATGTTATTACCTGATGCTATACATTTTTCATTTGTAAAAGATGTTCTCTCCTCTATGTGGACCCACTATCTTTTACAATTGTGAGCTTGCCTTTACTGTACAATATTCTGTTACATAAGAATGCAACAATGAAGACTTTTTTGTTGACAATTGGATATTGTAACCTTAAGTACCCTCACATGCATTTCTCATATCTTCCAGAAGGCGGCCTCATGAACATTGCAGTGGAACAAAGGTAGTTATAAAACAACAGGGTGATTCACTTTATATGTAAGATTTTACAACACGGCTTAGAATTTGGGAAGTAACAATGAACACAATAATTACCTTATGAGTAAGGTAATTCCATTTCCCTAACATTCTCCCCCATGCCAGTCTACAATATACTTATGAGGAGAGAGTTTTCACCTACTGAGACCTTTTCATATCACACAGCTTAGCAGACTGCATGTGTCCTTGGTTAGCTGGACAGGCAGGCAAAAGTTTGACCTTTGTCGTTTCCCCAACTCCTCACGCCAAGATGTTGGTCAATTGAGCGACCATTATCCGAGATGTGAAATTCTAAGACCTGCTGGACTCACGTGAATTAAACCATTCCAACTATCATATTAAATTTCCTCCTTGGGAGGTTTTAACATATCTCATTATACCAAATGAATATGAATGGGGGAAATAGCAGAATGCCTAGATTCTTTAAACTGATTTTTGTGCTGAATTCTAATCCATACAAAACATGTTGTGGATTTAAATCAGTTATACTGAATTTAGTGTTATACCAACATTATAATTTAAATACCAAAAAATCTCTTTGTTAAATAGCCAAAATTCTCAAAGTTATAACACTTCCTTAACAATGGCAATTTGATTCTAAAGTATTTGGCAATTACATAAAGATAACTCAATATGAGGTCTGCAGTCAGTTTTAATTAATTTACTTTTTGACTTTAGAGAACTGTTTGTTTTTCACCTTAAACAGGCTGAGAAGACAGCTGCTGATGACCTTTAGCTAGTTTTGTTCATTTGTTCCATATCTCATTCATGGCAGTTATTATAGCAAAGACCGATTCTGAAGTATTCCTCAGATCACTGGGTTTTTCCTGTACCATCAGAGTCACATACAGTATTTTGATTGACAGGGTGCTTCTAGCCAACTGCTATCAACCAGAACATCCCACTGTGCAACATATGCCAGCTACTAAAATTAATATTAATATATTGAACCATGAAGTATGTATTTGGAATGACATTTTTCTTCTTTCTTAATCATGCAGGTAGTGCTGGATTGGAAACATGCGTCTCCTGGGTCCTGCCAATAAAGCTGTCTTTGTTCTGTGACCTAAAATGCTGTAAAGGTACAAACCAACAGTCCTCAGCTGGAAGATATGAGCCACCACCAATGCAGCACATTCTTACTTCGCTCAATATTCCTCTTGCATCTTAACATTGCATCTTTGTCTTGTAAATGCTAGATGAACATTCTTTTCAAACTGGTGCTATCTTCTTTCATATCCTTTTAACTCATCCCAGCTGTGGAGAATGAGGTTCAAATCAAGATTTCATACATTCCAATGTCTGCACATCATAATTTTATTTCCCTTAAATTGTGATGTTTGCATATTATTAGGTGCATTGTCATTTCAAAACGTGGAATTCAAATGGAAATAATTCCAAACAGAAATAGAAGAAAGAACAACCTTGAATTTATGTCGAACCTTTTCAATCTCAGGACCTCCCAAAATGCATTACAGTTAACTGCATACTTTTGAAGAGATCACTGAGGTAATCTAGGAAACTAAGACAGCAATTTGTGCACAAAACACCCATAAATAGCAACAATCAGATAATCAGTTTTCTTAATGTTGGTTTTTGAACAAGAATTAGCCAAAACCAAATGAATTAGAAGCAGGCAGAGACCATTCAGCCACATGAGCCTGTTCTTCCGTTCAACAGGATCATGGCTCCTCTGTTTGTATTTTGAATTTCACATTATTATGCATTAATAATCATCTTTGATTCATCTACCTATCGAAAATCTATCCACTTCTATTTTTAAAATATTCAATGACATTGCCTCCATCACCTTCTGAAGCAAAACATTCCAAGAATGCTTTCCTCACCTCTGTGCTAAAAGAGAAATTCCTAATTGTAAAACAATGCCTCTTAGTTGTGAACTCATCCACAAGAGGAGAGATCATTGCCTTGTCCATCTTGTCAATACCATTCAGTATCTTACATACTTTAATCGATTCACTCTGCACTCTTCAAAACTGCAAGGTAAACAAATTTGGCCTCTGCAAGCTTCCCTCATATGACAGCCGACTCATTCAGGGTATCAATCTTCTCTGAACTGCCACCAATGCATTTACATTCTCCCCTTAATAAAAAGACCAAGACTACACACAATATTTGAGATGTGATCTCACCGGTGGCCTGTACCTGCATAACTGAAACATAACATCCTTCCTTTTAAGTTCAGTTCCTCTTATAATAAATAATAGCATTCCATTAGCCTTCTTCATTGTTTGCTATAACTGTAAATTACCTTTTGGTGACTCATGAACTGGAAATCCTAGACCCTAGCATATTGGAAGTTTGCAATCAGTCCCTGTTTAGTTAATACTTCTGAATGATGACATCCTTCGTGTTCATCAGAGAGGCTGACAGAGCAGCTTTTGACAATGTCTCATCTGAAAGATTACACAACTGATAGTGCAAAACTCCCTCAGTACTGCGCCAGAATGCTAACTTAGATTAGGTACTCAAGACTCTGGAGTCTGACCTTTGTCAGTAGCCTGGGATTAAAAAACTAGCAGCAGAGAAAATATTGTTTATTATGAATATAAATGATAATAGCAGTAATAGTAATATTTTTCCTGAGTCATACATAACACAATATTCTTCTTTGCACAATATCTTAAATGGGGAATCGGCAGTTTAATAATTATTTTCTGTTAAGTTTTTTTATTACTTTGTCTTTTTCAGATTCTAAATTTTAATTTTTGTAAGTTTATACAAGGTGCTTCACAACAAAACTGTTTGGTGGTTTGTTATTGGAAATGGAGTCAGCTGAACTCAGTTGTAAATTTGGTAAAATTAATAAATTGAAAAATATGTTCAGTGAAACGTTAACAGTGCCAATAGTAGCCATATATGAAGTGATAAGCAATTTTCAATGGTAAGATGCTTAACAGAAATATTAATACTTTAAGTTTTACAAATTAGAGATTAGTGAATATATTAAAAGTATTCCATTCATTCCAACTCATATGATCATTCAACTCGGAAGGAACCTATGACAGGTTGATCAATATTGAGACATTCAAGAAAATGTTGTGATTTTCCTTTTCACTAATTTGTATCGGAATATTTGTGCTAACAATGACTTTACCTACCTTCCCGAGGACAGGACTTCCCACTGAATGTCAAAAAAACCTATCTTCCATATAATCTAATTGTCATTTGTAAGTAAAGTTTATTTTGCATAATTAATTAACATATTATCTTTAATAACATAATTATATTTTCAAGTTGTGTCATGGATTGTAGTTTTGAGTTAAGAAAGTCTATTTGCAAATGATGTCAATTTACATATGGAAATAGAGTAAAACTAATATTTATTATTTATAGTGTCTCATTGGGTGACAAGATTTATCAACCTAGTCTTGTGTTTGTGAATCGTTTTACTGAATTTAAATTAATATAATTTCCACAAAGAAATGAGCTTAAATGAGGATAATTAATTATTGTTATATCTCCTTTTTAGCAGCACAGCAGTTGTATCCTCCTTGTTTTATGAATCATAGAATCAATGGATTTTGAGATAATAATGCAAAATGCAGAAAGTATATTAAAGATCTAGTTGCAGAACCTGTTTCCAGGTCTCTAGCTTCATCTTGTACCATAAAATCTTCAAGTAATTATTCAGTCTAATTGGTTGTTCTAATTTTCACTGAACAGTGGGGAAATTTAAAAAGACCCATTTTGCCTGGAAGTTGATGGTTTTGGGTATAACACTGATTTCCAACTCACTCAGCCCCAACCTATGTCCTGTAATTTCAATTTTATTCTCCATTGAAGACAATGGAGGAGTCAATTATTCATGGTGCAGCTGATTTCTTGTATTTCCAGTTAGTAAAATGTGATGAAATTACACCCATGATCTAAGGCTAAGAATTCTCTATCTATGGGTGTTATTTCTGGAATGTTAATGTTATATCAACTAGTTGTTTAATTGTACTCAGGTAGATTCAAATTGCAGTTGTCAGGTTGGAGGTGCCTCTGTCCATGAAAGCTTACAAGTGTACAGAGATTAAACTCCAGTTCTAGCCTTTATACATTGCTATGAACATTAACATAAAGCATGTTCTTTCCAGTGAATTGCCCAATGAGTTGGACACAAAGGCTTTATTTTCCTTTTCCTAGATGTAGATTGAGATGTATCAAGAGGAAATTGAGGGACAAATTTCTTTTCAGAGCTAACTTACCACTTTCTCACCACCCAAGCAATTAAGAGCCCATTGACCTTGGTAGATCTCATGACTCATCAGCAATTAAGGTTTTTAAGGTGTCAACTATTAGCCACTGAACAGCCTCAATTCATATCCTCTCACTCACTTGTCTTTCCAATGAGCAAGAAAGAAGTCCAATTTCTCAACTGGAATGATGACCTGCCTACCAAGCAGGGAGAACGATCAAAGATACAGATAGAGATAGAGGTCAAGGAAGTGGTGTCTGAAAGCCTCGTTTTAAGCTTTGCCATTAATTCCCTGACAATTCCCCCTTTCCAACCCCCTCCCACTGAATCCCTCAAGGAGTAGGCCTTAACTGGTGGATGTTAGGACCAAGAAACCATTGGCCAGCAGCTTCTGGTGTTTCAGGTCATCAGTATCAGTGCCTGTGATAGGTTGAGATACTCACCCTTGCTCACATGCCAGCTCTTATTGAGCAGATTGGTGAGTGATCAGGTGAATTACCTTGCTGTTGAGGTAGCAAATTAATCATCATTTAATGCATTAACAACATACTTAGAAATTATATGGAAAAGTTCTGTTCGTGGATACCAATGCAACACTGTATTTGAAAAACACTGCACAAAATGTCTGCATTTTAAATGTGGCTTACATGCCTCTGGACAGTTTATAAGTCAGTCAGGAAAATTCTTGTCCAAATAATCATCTAGCTTGTTCATTACTCATCCACACTGATTACATCTAAGTTTTTTTAATTTAAGATTGTCTGAACTGTTTAGTTATACTCATCTCTATAGACCTTTCCAATCCGCCAGCATACATATGAAGATGAATTCTGGATGAGATATCACACAGTTGCTGATACTGGTTGGTCCATACTATGGTATGAGTAAACGATTTACTGAAATTTAGGGATAAGGAAGACAATTCTGTGTGTAAAATATAATTCTAGAGTGAACCGGTTGATCACAAGGCCAAGTACATTGTATATGCCACAAAGGTCATTGCTTCATTGACCTCCATTAACTACTTTGTTCCTATTGGAGTGGATCTTTTATTTAACCTATTCAAAACGATACTGTCAAAAAGAATTTTAAAAAAGTTTGAAAGGAAAGTCATCTTAATATTTATCCATTTTAATGCATTGCATTTCTAATTCTTATTATACATTTTAAATATTTCTTAATGTGTATTCATGAAATGAAAATGCATAGAATTACATTTTTTCAACACATCAGTAGGTTAATGCAGGCTGCTTCAATGACATTAAGGAGAATTGAAATCTGTTATTTATAAAGATTATGCTAAAGTAATAAATAATGATGTTAAACTGGTACCAACATATCAACAAAGTCAGGATTAATATTTCTAAACATAGAATGAATCTTCTGACCTGTAATATCTGTAAGCATGAATGTCTTATATTGGCATTTATAGAAGTCATGGATATATACGCCAGTAAACTAATGTTAGCAAAGAAGCTGCAACTGCAAAAAAGAAAACAAAAGAGACAAGTTATAACCTAGTTATTGTTCAACAACTCCTTGGGAAATCTGTCCTAAGGGTTCTTCTGGCAATATCATCTTTGGAGCACTCTTGCCAGCTGAATATGAGCATTTGTGATATTCATCTGAAACAGTCAGTGAAGAGATTCCAGATTTCACTTCTGCTCTGATCATGTAGAAAACAGACAGAGACCAAATATCTACTGCAGCTTCCAGTAAAGAAAGTACAAAGAAATAACAAATGATAAACCAAATGCGCAGGAAAAAGGCAAAAGCTTATTATATTTCTAAAATAATGAAGAATAAAATCTGCATGGCTCTTGGGATGACAAGTCATAATGTTATGATTCATAAAATTCTCTCAATGTCTCAAACTTCAGACTTCTAGCTTTATTAGTAAAGTCTCACAAAAAGAATTGACAGATTGAAATTATATCTGCTAAACATACTTTATACTGATCCCAATAGGTAAATACTCACTACCTTATTTGGACTAAAATGGGTCCCATCCTTATTTTAATGCAGCTGCAAAATGTTCTATTTTAACAAACCAACCTTCAGCTCAAATAGTAAGGGAGGACATTTATATTCAATGTTTACACTCTGGAGTAGTCACAGAACCTTCAAGTACAGGTTATATTAGAAATGAATGGAACAGAAGAATATGAACTGGACTTTAAAGGATACATATACCCCATTCCTCCAACTAAAAACTTAGGAGCCTTCCTCTAAAACGTTCGCTGTCATACTCTGCTTGACTTCCCAACATTTCATTGATCAACCTTTGTTAAAATTGTCTAACTTACACTTGTAGCCTACTGTGAACAGTTTAGTTAAAAGATAGACTTAATTGCATTTTGGGTACAATCTCTGGGCCCAGAGGCTGTGGGTCTACAGGCAGGAAATGAATGTAATTAGGTTAGATGGAGATGGTCCAGAAATCCATCATTCTCCTGGCATTCCCTGATTTGAGTTTAAACTCCACCTTCCTGATTGATATCAAATAATAACCACTTAATGGTCTTACTCTGCCTGGGCTGATATGATTTCAGCTCCATGAGGGACAGGAACAGACCTACCAACTAGTTACTCAGTACTACCAGGCTGTGGGAGGTGGAATGAAGGGGGAGAGAGTGGTAAGTCCTTTATCTGCACTCTATGAGGAACCGGACCCTTTGAGAGAGATGTTTCCTCAGCCACCACAAATGTCCCCACCCATCACCTCCATCACAAAAGACCCATCACAAGCAACACTTACCTTTCTTGTAGGCATTCCTTTATTATTGGAATCCAGTACCAGTTGCCTTTGCAGCACATCTGATCTTTGCCCCTGCTGCTGTAACTCTCTGAAGCTGTCATCTGATTGGCTGGCAGCCCTTGGCAGCTGGTCTGGAGCCTTGATTCTAGCAGAAAGCCAGTTGACAACCAATCAGCTGCCTGATTGTCAGAGATCACATGGGCCTTCTTAGCTTCGTAAACCATGGGTTTCTTCCCTGAAAACTCTCCCACTTTTGAATTTAATCCAAAAAATGGGGAAGATCCCAGCCTCTATCCTTATTGTGAATATAACATTTATGAAGGTAGAGCTTTTATTTATTCATCTCAGCCTAAATTAAATTGCAATTATTCAGCAGATCATAATTGTCCATTTATTGTTCCAAAAATAACATATTTGATGCCTTGCTTTAAGTTGGATCAGATAACTGGCACTTAAGCCTGTCAGGAAGTGGTACTTAGAATATATCTTGGAGCTCAATAATTCAATGCCATTTTTGGTTCAAAATCCGGTTTGCTAATCTTTCATAAAAACCACATTAGATTTGCAATTTTTGCATACTTCGATAACTATATTGGGTTACAAAAGTGTTTTTGTATGTCTTACCAGTGAACATGATCCTCCCAAGAACATCTAAATGGTTGCAAATTACTACTGTACTTCCTGAAGCAAATTACTTCAGCTTTTAAATGAAAGCAATCTACAGTAAGAGCCTCCTTTTATTAAACTGCCTTTGCAAACTGTAGCTCTTATTGGAAAATAAGTTTATATCCTGAACAAACAAAGTTCTTAAGCCCAGCAATATCACTAAAGCCATAAGCAAACACGATCATTTGCCAATTTTATATTCACTTTTATTTCTCATGTGACATTAAAGATAGAAACTAAAATTGATTTTAAGTTTGTTTTTGCTTATGTCAAACAAAAGACAGCTTATTTAAAACAGCACCAGTACCCCTTAGGGACTATGTAGTCTGAAGTCTCTTGGAGTTTGCTGCTTTTTTTTCAATAAAGAATTAGACACAGCAGAATTGTTGATGATTTTTTTTCCCACAATTCTAAGACATAAAACACAAATGTTCAGCTTTTTCTGCCCATCGTGCTTTTTTTCCTCTTTGCTTTGCTGCTCAATCAGCCTCTTCCAGTCAGAAGGTTAAAAGCCAATGATAATTGTGCAGTCCATACTGGTGGTTGGCGAACAGGAGGACAGAATAAAACAAGTTGGGCAGAATTTTACTGTAGCTCCTGGTGTCAGGAACACTAGTAAAATGCTGAAGCATTTTCCAAGCAACAGGCTGTAATATGGACTAGCTGACTGTTCTAAGTTGGGGTTTTATCAAGATCAATAGAAAAGTGTAAGGTGGTGCATTTTGATTAAAAGAAAGACAATACAAAATGGGGGTACAATTCTACCAGGGTGGGGTGGGGGGGTTTGGGAGGGTGGAGTGCAAAAGCAGAGGGACCCGGGTATATGTGTGCACAAATCATTGAATGTGGCATGGCAGGTAAAGAGAGCAGTTAATAACACAGACAGTGTCCTCAGCTTTATTGATGGGGCACAGCGTTCAAGAATGAGTAGATGTTGCTAAACTTGTATAAGATACTTGTTCCTCAATTGAAGTATTGTGTGAAGTTCAAAGCGCTACTTTTAGAAAGGATATAAATACATTGGACAGTGCAAAACAGATTTACAAGAATTGTTCTAGGGCTGGGAAACTTCAGTAATAAAAATTATTGGAAGATTGGGACTGTCCACCTTGGAGAGAAGGCGACTAAGCAGAGATCTGACAGAAGTTTCCAAGTAATGAAGGGGTTTCATAGAGTAGATAGTGAGAAACAGCTCTCACTCAAAAAAATAATGAAAAATAAGACAGCACCAATATAACTTGATTTGCAAAAGATTTATCTGAAAGGTAAGAAAACATGGTTTTCACAGACTCAATTGGGGCTGGAATGCATTGCCTTGAAATTGGTGGAGGCAGATTCAGTTCAGGCATTCAAAAGAGTGTTGGATAATGGAAATAATTTATAAGGGTATGGGAAAAAGCAGGTAATGGCACTAAGTCTTGATGTTTATTATTGTGCCGGTGCAGGCACAATAGGCAAACTGGTCTCCTGCTGCATTGTAACACTCCTGTGATTCTATGAATTGAAGGACAAGCTTCTCTGACCTGACATCAGTCTCCCACTATTGCAACAATCAAGTGGACTGTCAGACAAAAAATTATTTTCTATCTTAGATATTTAATCTTTGGAAAGTTGTTTACCCTGTCCATATTCATTTTCAACCCATTGTGCATGTGTTAAACTATTTGTCTTTTGTCTGTCTTCATTGTGATTGAGTGTGTGAGATTTGATGGGTTTTGATGAAGCATAGTTTAAAGTTGCATAAATAGAAATAATTTCTTTGTACTGTTCTTGTTATTTACAATAAATAGCGTTACTGGCACTGAAAAAAAACGGGTGTGTATTCATTTTTTCAGTCAGGCAAATTGATAATTTTGTTGGTCTCATTGGCATTTTTATATATCCATTAAATTTGTGAAAATTTGTGAAACAGTGGGACACAATTATCGATGCACTTTCCCAGTTAGGTCATGTGAGTGGTCTTATGTTAATTCTTTTAGATTTCCATTCTCACATTATTCATCCAGCCTGTAAAGGCTATTAATACAAACATCTACTAATTTACTTTGTTTCTGGACTCTTTTGTTGATATTGGCCCATCACTAGATCTTATTACTTCTTACTTTGTAAAACCTTGTCAAAGGCTTTCATGACTTCTTTAAATTTATCTGAGATCTCATTAATGCCCTGTCTTATAGAATCATCATTTACTACTGTTGCTATGTTATAATGTGTTGACCTATTCAGCTTTTAACTTACAGACCAAAACTGAAGGATTTTTGTGTCTCAAGCATCTTTTTTCTCCAGACCCCAATTTTGAGTTTGAATTGTTGTCTGCATGTGTCTAACCCTCTCAGACAGTGTGACTTCAGGATATGTAGCTTTTCTAAGCCTTTAGATGTTTTACCTGAAGTTTTGAATTTTCCTACCAGCTTTTGAAGTTGCAATGCACTGTTACACCACTCACTGACTCCCATTGTGGTCATTATATCTCCCTGGGGAATCTGTCAGCGAGACCTAGGGCTGCATATTCCCAATTCTAGTTAAAGTGCGGCAGTGAGTGCATTTCAGTACACCCCAGGATAATTTTCACACTTACAGCCATCTAAGGAGTGAGAGTACATAATCAGTGATGATCCCACACATCTGTGCAGGGAAAAGTTCATTCCATATGTCAGCTTCACAAGGGAGCATATTGCTGTTCAATACTGACATCAAAGGGACAGCTCACATATCCACTGCCCCTCATTTTACAACTGTTCCTGACAAATTTTCCATTTTTCATCAAATTAACTAAGCAGAGACACTGGGCACATTTTATTGAGGAATGCTGTGGTGAATGAGATGGATGAACTTGGCACTGATGAGATCTTCTGGCTTCAAGCCTCTGGTGCCATATTTAATATCATGTCAAATTTTACATGCTAAGGATGAGCTCTCATACTGCAAATGCACTTGCACTGCAGTCTTTACAGTGTGGAAACAGGCTATTCAGCCCATCAAGTCCACAGCGATCCGCCGAAGAGCATCCATCCAGACCCCACCCCCTTGTCCCACCCTACCCTCTCCCTGTAACCCTGCATTTCCCATGGCTAATCCAAAGTTTATAAAGCATGGTGCTGGAAAAGGCACAGCAGGTCAGGCAACATCTGAGGAGCAAGAGAGTCAATGTTTCAAGCATAACCCTTCTTCATGACTGGGGTGAGGGAAGGGGGCTCACAAATAAAGAGGGGAAGGGCATGGAGCTAGGGGAAAGATAAGTGGGATTGCGTTGGGGGGGAAGTAGGAAGTGATGGTTCAGTGGGAAGAGTAGAGAGGATAGGTGGGAAGGAAGTTGGACAGGTAGGTCAGATTACTGGCACTGAAAAAAAACATCTTTGGACTGTGGGAAGAAACCGGAGCACCCGGAGTGAACCCACACAGACATGGGAAGAATGTGCAAATTCCACACAGGCAGTTGCCTGAGGGTGGAATCGAATCCAGGTCCCTGGCACTTTGAGGCAGCAGTGCCAACGACTGAGCCACCATGCCACCCATGCCAAAGAAAATGTCTTAGAAGGAAGGCAAGCTTGCTTTCCTGTTCCAGGAGAAGGATCTGGAAATCTTGATGGACAAGATGGTGGAGAGGATGGCAATTCTTTTCCCTGGTCCCAAAGGAGACCGTGCCAATAGACACAACCAGCCTGGTCAGAAATCGCAGCATGTGCCTCAAGTTAAAAGGTTTAGAAAGAAGATCAATCATTTCCTGCATTCCACAGAGGAAAGTGCCACCATCTCCTGTCTGCTATCTCAAACTCAAAGGGTCATTACTTAATTTAACTCCGCCACTGCACACACGTCTCAAGGCTCACCTTCGGTATCCATGCACGATGTTCACTCAAGTGCTCTCACCCACCTTGTCCTTACAAATTCCAAATCCTAGCTGTCCTCTGCACTTCATTTACACCCACCAGGGACACCTCACCACCACTCTTGCCCAACCGTAACCATTAATCGATTTTTGCATCGACTTCCATCATAATCAGCAACTTCCTCTGCCTCATAGCAGCAAGAACTGATCCACAACGAGTTGTGAGGTCCAAATTGAAAGGGGATTGGCAGATATCAGGCTTCTCACTCATTTTATGAGAATACAGTGAGTTTGTCAGGGTGGAAGAGGAAAACGAAACCTAAAGGGGATACCAGGTGGAACAGGTGCTACATCATTGTGAATAATCTATCACTTGTGTTGACATATTTTCATTTGCGCTATTGCATCCATTTGCTGTAATATTATTCCTATTGTTGGACCATGTGAGAGATGAGCAGCCGTTTCAGGCAGCCCAATGATGAAAGAAGTCGTATTGGCCAAGCTACTGAATCCTTGATTGTCGATGGCTTCATACATCAGGGATTCTGGAACAATGACATTATGTACTGCAGCCAAGGCATTGCACTTGAATGTGGAAAGCACTCAAATCTAAAAAAAAATCAATGTGGAGGGATTGTGTTAGTGCCTGGCATTCCACACTTACAGCCATCTAAGGAGTGAGAGTACATAATCAGTGATGATCCCACACATCTGTGCAGGGAAAAGTTCATTCCATATGTCAGCTTCACAAGGGAGCATATTGCTGTTCAATACTGACATCAAAGGGACAGCTCACATATCCACTGCCCCTCATTTTACAACTGTTCCTGACAAACTGCTGCATTAAGTCCCAGCTCCCAGCTCCCAGCTGGTTTAACACTATCCTAGAGATGGTCAAGCATTTCAGGAAACCTTACTGCCGAGGTGCATTCTGAAAGACTGCAGGGTTAATGATGATGGAAGGATCAAGTAGAGATTCCTCGGGATTCCTGTCATCTTGCTGGCTATCGTTAAATATTCACTATACAACAATCTTGTCTGATATCCAAAGGGATGCCATAAGTGCTACCAAACATTTGCAGCATGCAGTGTTAGTGCAGAACCTGACTGATGTGTTTTCCCTAACAGTTATGTCAGGCAAGTTATGTGTAAATATGTTAAACTGGGATGACCCAAACATATCAAGCATTAAATCACATCAATAACAAGATGCTTATTCTGAAACACAAAGCTCAAGGACTGGAAAATATAACATTCATGAATATATCAAACCCCAACATGACTTGTGCACTGAACAGAGAATGCCTCCAGAGAAGTACATTGATTACAAATAATTACATGAAGTCCAAACCCAACTTGTTCATCTCAGACATGGTGACAATAACATTCATCACATTGCTGGTGAAGAGCTTATGCCTGAAACATCGACTGCCCTGTTCCTGTCCTGACCTGCTGTGCTTTTAAACTGCCACCCTTGGTGACTCACTTTCTCCGAGTGGGTGACAATAAGGTTGCCTCTGGCATTTTGCTTTCTGTGATACATTCCTCTGTTCTGTTATCATGGATGGCCCACCTGCCAAATGTTCTAATCCTCAGTCTCATCTTCATCCTCTGAAGATTGCTGTTGACCCCCACATTTCATTTATATAGTCATAGAATCATAGAGATGTACAGCATGGAAACAGACCCTTCGGTCCAACCTGTCCATGCCAACCAGATATCCCAACACAATCTAATCCCACCTGCCAACACCCGGCCCATATCCCTCCAAACCCTTCCTATTCATATACCCATCCAAATGCCTCTTAAATGTTGCAATTGTACCAGCCTCCATCACATCCCCTTGTTCCATTGACGTACTACCCTCTGCGTGAAAAGGTTGCCCCTTAGGTCTCTTTTATATCTTTCCCCCCTCACCCTAAACCTATACCCTCTCGTTCTGGACTCCCCAACCCCAGGGAAAAGACTTTGCCTATTTATCCTATCCATGCCACTCATAATTTTGTAAACCTCTATAAGGTCACCCCTCAGCCTCCAACGCTCCAGGGAAAACAGCCCCAGCCTGTCCAGCCTCTCCCTATAGCTCAAATTCTCCAATCCTGGCAACATTCTTATAAATCTTTTCTGAACCCTTTCAAGTTTCACAACATCTTTCTGATAGGAAGGAGACCAGAATTGAACGCAATATTCCAACAGTGGCCTAACCAATGTCCTGTACAGCCGCAACATGACCTCCCACCTCCTGTACTCAATACTCTGACCAATAAAAGAAAGCATACCAAACGCCGCCTTCACTATCCTATCTACCTGCCACTCCACTTTCAAGGAGCTATGAACCTGCACTCCAAGGTCTCTTTGTTCAGCAACACTCCCTAGGACCTTACCATTAAGTGTATAAGTCCTGCAAAGATTTGCTTTCCCAAAATGCAGCACCTCGCATTTATCAGAATTAAACTCCATCTGCCACTTCTCAGTCCATTGGCCCATCTGGTCCAGATCCTGTTGTAATCTGAGGTAACCTTCTTCGCTGTCCACCACACCTCCAATTTTGGTGTCATCTGCAAACTTACTAACTGTACCTTTTATGCTCGCATCCAAATCATTTATATATCCTGCCTGTTTGATATTGATGCTCCCCCACCTGGAGATATTCTACACGTTTGGTACCCTCAGTGATTTCTGCAAGTGATGCTCAAATGGAGGAGCACTGTTGCATCAGCTAAAGTTGTTGCTGGAGGTGGGTAAGGGGGTCAGGTAAATTGTAATGAGTAGGAGTTTTCCTCCTCTATATTAGACACAATACCACGACAAATCATGGGGTCCAGAATTAATCGTGAATGCTCTTAGGATGACTGGCTTCTGGGTGACTGCAGATTACTGACACTTTTGACAATAATCATCCCCACACACCCAACAATGTTTACCACATCTACACCTTCTGACAATGCTCTCCCTCGCACCCTGATCATATTTACTGCTCCTACACACCTCAACAATTTTCAAACTCTGCACCCTCTCCTGACATTGCTCACCCCCACTACACAATGCAGAATGCCCACCCTAACCCTCGCCAACAATATCCACACTGTGCACTCCTGACAATGCTGACCCCTTACAGAACCACCCCCATCACAGTGGTGACACTCTCCCACTCCTGACAATGCTCACCATCTCTTCCCCCCACCCTATTGTTGGACTGCAGCAATTAAAGAAGGCAGTTCACCACGATCTCCCTCAGGACAACTAGAGATACACAGTAAGAATTGGCCCAGCCAGTGACACCCACCTTCTATGAATGAATTTAAAAACAATACTGGCAATGCTCAACTCCTGACACCTAACAATGTCCACCCCTTCTCCAATTGTAAATGTGATAATGTAATACTGGGTAAGATTTTCTGATGCTAATGTTAGTAAATATTAAGGCATGTACTGCAGTTATTTTGAAGATATGCACAAACCCTGTAATTACCCAGGAAGTTTAGATTCCATGTAAGCTAATTTGTTTTGCCTATAACCCTCCATCAATGTCTCTAACATTGATCTAATTGTTAGGGTTGGGCTAACAATGGCTACTTAAGCAGATAGTTGCCATTTAACCTTTGGTGTAACACAATGATTAACAGTGTAACTCAACCCACCACCTTAACTGATAGATCCACCAATATCCATTACCTCCATATATTCTTAATCGAGACTGCAACACTATAAAAAAGTAGGTGACAGCAAGTTTAACACATTTTTTCTGACACAGGTGATATAGAAATCTGATGTAATCATTTAACTCATTAAAGGTCATTCTGATAGCAAAATAGGTTTCTATACATTAGTGCTTATAAAAAGCATGATAAAAATAATGCAGATAACAGAAACTGAGAAATATGCATCAATTTGATTTTGTAGCAAATATTTCCTAGGTAGGAAAGCAGGAGAGTAAAGAGACCAACTTTGCAAGGCTATCTCCCATGTATAAAATACATCTGATCTTATGTTGAATGGACCCCTGACACCACATAAAACAAGCAGCAACCCTTTGCTTATGCCAACGAGTGGCCTGTTGCATGGCATATGGCAGCTTCATGAAATTATTCAGTTTTTTTTTCAATCTGGTTTTGTATTGGCTGTGATATAAGAACACAAGAATTAGGAACTGGAGCAGACTATACAACCCTGTTCTGCCATTTATTAAGATCATGGCTGCTTTGCTACTTCAATTCATATTCCTCTGCTATTCATATATCATTTACGCACCCAAAAAATGTCTATTGATCCCTGTCCTGAATTCCTTCAATGAGCATGCATATTTCAAAGAATCACAACATTTTGAGTGAAAAACTTTCATTTCATCTCACTTCAAAATGTTCAATCCTTTATTCACAGTTAGTGACACTGCCTTATTCTGATTCTCCATCTGTGCTCTAGATTCTCCATCCAGGAAAAATATTTTTTCTGGATTTATAAAGTGCGTAAAACTGTGTATATTTCAATTCCATTTCTTATTCCTCCAAATCTATGGAATGTAGGCCTGACCTATTCAATCTATCTTGATGGGATAATCCCTTCATTCCAGGAGACAGAGTGGTCCCCTACGGTTTATTTCATAATATAATCAGTTGGCTCAGCTTCCTTGGTACAGGTAGTTCTTCTATAACACGATGATTGCGTTCTTGTGCAACTCTGTAATACAGAAAAATCGCGCTTCAGAAACAGCACTTAAAGTGTTAGCAATGTAATCGCATTTCAGGAATGAAAGTTCGCGCTTTAGAAACAGTGTTCCCAATTTGTTAATCGTGTTATAGCAAATACACATTAATCAACATGTGTTATAGCAGAACGACTTGTATCTTTATTTTCTTGTGTGGAACCAAAATATTTAAGTGATAGGAAATGTAACATTTTAAAATGTGAATTCTTGGAGTGTCCAATTAACAGGTTTCTCACATACTTCACCTTTGGGACAATTATATTAAACAAAAGCATATTAATAAGTTAAAAAATGCAGTGAAGGTGGAGGAAGGCAATGATATAATGTCCTTCGACTGTCTCAGGTTACATCAGTTTGACTTATTTTCATACAGACAAGTAGTTTCAGGCTATGTGGATTAATTGGTTTGAAAATGAACTCTCACCTATCATTGTCACAATTAGAATCTAAAATGCAAAGTATTGGCCATTCACTGTGTGGCTAGGTGAAAAAGTTTGATTAAGTGCACTTAACCCTTGTGACGCCACACCACAGCCTCTGGAAGAAACTAAGACATAACTGATCAGAAATTACAAAGCTTACTTTTTGTGTCTTAATCAAATGTTTTGGCAGGAATGTTTGCAGGATATATGCCTTTGTTATCTCTCTTTGCTATACTGTAACAGACAATATTCTTCATTCTGAGATAAAAGGTTTGTTTGGATATTTCTGGGGTCCACCTTTAACTGTTTAAATATAGTGGAGCCGCCATCAACTCTTCCTAATGACCTAAGCTAACAGGAGGAGAGTGAGAGAGATTGATGGTGAGCTGGAAACAAACCTGACTTTGCTCACTGACCTGTTTTAAAATATCCACATGAGACTAAGCAACTGAAAGCAGGCTTCTTAAAACATGCCACTGATTGAAATTAAAGTTTGTGATCTAATGGTCCTGTTACTGTAAAGAGTAGAGTCTGAAGATGAACATCTTGTGTAAATTCTTTTAACCAAGTGCAACTAAGTGTGACCTGGAATAGATTACAGTTCACTTCCAACAAAGTGGATGGAAAGAATTCTCCAAATGTGCTAAGGTTACTTTCCTTTATAGCAGCTTACTGATTGTTGACAGGATAGTTAAATGGGGAAAGTTTGTGAATGCTTAGTCCAAGATTTTGATATTGTCTTTGGAATTAAGCCAGCATCCATTTTAAAAAAACCTGCTTGAGATGGCAGAATTTTTATTCTTGAAAACTAAACTTCAATTTTTCTGAACATCTCAGTCCTCTGTAGATCTACTTCTAGCACTGTGGAGATATGTGCAAGATTTAACACAAGTCAGTGCCAGTTCTGCTCTATTAAAATTGATAGATAATGGGAAGATACAATGCTTCTCAAACATGTGTCCTGGGAAACTCTATTTTAATGTTTTAAAATTCATATAGCCCCAGAATGAAGTTTCCCTTGTTACCTGGAAACTAAAGGCATCCTACCTCTGCCCCAGCAACTGAGATTTTCTGCTTCCTTCCACCTCTACTCCAGAATTGAATCCTCCACTAATGGTTGGTAAATTAGTGGAGGATTCAATTCTGGAGGAGAGATGGAAGGAAGCAGAAAATCTTAGTTGCTGAGGCAGAGGTAGGATGCCTTTAGTTTCCAGGTAACAAGGGATGTGGAAGGAGGGGCTTTGATTCAGTGATATTAGTGGGTGGGAGTTGGGGATTGGGTGAGGGTGTGCAGGCAACTGAAGGTTGCACAGTGTTGTACTCAAAGAAATTTAACCAAGAGGTGTAAAACTAGACAAAATGCCAAGAGAAAGTGAGGACTGCAGATGCTGAAGATCAGAGTTGAGAGTGTAGTGCTGGAAAAGCACAGCAGGTCAGGAGAATCGATGTTTTGGGCATAAGCACTTCATCAGGAATGAGGCTTGTGGACCGGGGGGGCTGAGAGATAAATGGGAGGGGGGGTTGGCGTTGGGGGGAAGGTAGCTGAGAATGCGATAGGTGGATGAAGGTGAGGGAGAAGGTGATCGGTCGTAGAGGAGGCTGGACGGAAGAGATGGGAAAGGTGATGGACAGGTCAGGAGGGTGGTGCTGAGTTGGAGGCTTGGGACTGGGATAATATGGGGGGAGGAGAAATGAGGAAACTGTTGAAATCCACATTGATCCTGTGTGGTTACAGGATCCCAAGGCAGAATATGAGGCGTTCTTCCTCCAGGTCTCAAGTGGTAAGGGTTTGGCGATGGAGGAGGCCTAGCTTAATTAGATAAACAAAGCTGGAAAATTCCTCTTCAACATTTTAGTTGAGAATGTTAGTCTAGGAAAGCACATTGGCTCTGATTAACATTCAAATTAAATATTGAGAAAGGGTATATTCCTCACCAAGATTCACTTATGTCAATCAGTGTGACTGGAAGCTATGGAGGCATACATATCAGTCCAAATTAATTTTTCTGATTGCCATTAGCACCTTCACCCGCAGACCCTTTCGCTTAAACGCTCCCTTCTCAACTAATAGGGGAAGGTCACTGGCCACCCCTTCATTGCTGTCAATAAGAAACCAAAGGGGTCTGGAAACAAAACATTTTCTTGCTTTGTGCTGCTGATCCCACTGACTCAAAGGGGCACCAAGCAAAGAGTGTGAGTCATCCTGGAGCTGCTAAAAGCCTTTTTGAGAGTGTACAAATAATGGACATTTCTCCCTCTCTTTATGACCCAACAATTTACTTTTGTAGGTCTTTTCAGAATTCCTCTGCCTCAGTTAGGATGTTTCTCTTCTTGTTTACTGGAACACCAGTGTTCCTGCTGTAATGTTGCCCTTAATAGTCTTGTCAGACAGTCGCAAGCTGCTTGTCATGGTAGTCATATTTCACTGGGAACAGACTTTGCAAAGATGATCAGTGATCCAGAAAAGTGGATCGGGGTCAACATGATTTGGGTGATGAGTGTAAATCCCATCCTGAGCCTCCTCCAGCAGCAGGAGGGAAATCCACCTCAAATTCTCTGAGATTTAATAGTTGATGGAAGGTCCGTGTCCAGGGAGGGCTCCTGTTACAAGGTTTCACCGAGTTGTCTGTATTTTCTTTCAAAAAAAAATTGGGGACCTTGTTACAAAGCAATAATGAATGTTACTTCATGAATTTTGTCCTTAATGCTGATTGAGTGCAGGTTACAATGTGCCTCCAATATAACATTTCAATATGTCATTTCTTAAAGCAAGAAACTGATCAAACTTTACACTGATTTCCCTTAAATACTGTCTTCTCCATGCAGAGTATTTGTATTTCATAAAATATTTATTGAGAAAATAAATTCTGTGCTGTGATTAGGGGTGGCACGGTGGCTCAGTGGTTAGCACTGCTACCTCACAGTGCCAGGGACCCGGGTTCAGTTCCCAACTTGGGTTACTGTCTGTGTGGAGTTTGCACATTCTCCCCGTGTCTGTGTGGGTTTCCTCCGGGTGCTCCGGTTTCCTCCCATAGTCCAAAGATGTGCAGGTCAGGTGAATTGGCCATGCTAAATTGCCCATTGTGTTAGGTACGTTTGTCAGGAGTAAATGGGTCTGGGTGGTTGCTCTTCGGAGAGTCGATGTGGACTTGTTGGGCCGAAGGGCCTGTTTCCACACTGTAGGGAATCTAATCTAATCTTAAAAAAAATCAGAAATCTCACCAGGTAAATGTTTATTTGTTTTGCCCATAGCCATGTCAATGGTGATCTTCCACAGAATTTGGAATATTTTCTCCTTTTTGTATCAGAGGTTCATGCATTTATGCATAAGCAATTTAAACATCTCTGTGTTCAATAGGTCCTGTGGATGTATTTTGAAATTTTCAAAAAAAACACACACACACGCGATCATGGATCAGGGCAAACATAAAGCTTGTTACAAGGTTTGAAATGTTCT
Organism: Chiloscyllium plagiosum; assembly: GCF_037043375.1. NCBI lineage: Eukaryota > Metazoa > Chordata > Chondrichthyes > Orectolobiformes > Hemiscylliidae > Chiloscyllium > Chiloscyllium plagiosum. The sequence goes on from NW_028270150.1 coordinate 32,492,406, forward strand.
AAGGTATTTGCTTGTGCAAATCAGCCATGAAGGCTGATGTTCTAGCAGAGATTTGAAATCCATTGTTATAATTTGAATTTTCTTTAGGGCTTTCTGACACATGCATAGCCCAATGCATGAATAGAGTTTGTCTATAGATTATAGAATCCCCACAGTTGGAAGCAGGCCATTTGGCCAATCGAGCCCACACCGGCCCTCCAAAGAGCACCCCACACAAACCACCTCCCTTACCCTATCCCTCTAATCTTGTATTCCCTATGACTAATCCATATAGCCTGCACATCCCTGAACACTATGGACAATTTAGCATGACCAATCCACCTAACCTACACATCTTTGGATCGTGGGAGGAGACTGGAGTGTCTGGAGGAAACTCACATAGACATGGGGAGAATGTGCAAGCTCCATACAGATAGTTGCCCGAGGTTAGAATCGAATTCAGATCCTTGGCACTGTGAGGCAGCAGTGCTAACCGCTGAGCCACGATGCTACCCGGTAGCAGGATGACAGGAAAACATTATACCTGAGCGCTCTGTAGAAAGGGAAAGTGTTCCTTTGCATTTGTCTAGGAGAAATGAGTGAAGGCTGGGTCAGGCATAGGCTCAATTAGAATATGCCCCCATTCTTTGCTAACACTGGAAGGATGTATCTGTGAAAGATTTCCTTAATCCATTCCCCCTTATAGCAATGCCTTTAAACAGGCAATCTAAAAGTACTGTGGCTAGTGTACTCACTGACAGCCATCATGTTGTCATTATCTTGTCAACTCTGTCTTCTGCAAAATGTGGAAAAAAGACAAAATAACATATTTGTGAATTATAGAGCATAATAACAAAGTTATTTTAAAAATTTCCATTCACAATCCTCCATGAGTTTGCTGAAAACTATTAGCAATGATCATTGCCATATATTCTCATTTCTTAAAAGGAACAAAAGGAAGAAACTTTTTAAAAGCATGTGTAAATAGCCTCAAGAATATCAATGCATTATTTGGAAATAGTATCATTATGATTTTAAAGAAAGATGACCAAACTACTGGTTTATATTTTATGAAGTAAAATGATCGCACATGACTAAACCTATTGCTAAGGTGACTATTAGCCTGCAGTGCTGGGCAGGCTATTTCCTGACAGCAATCACCATTATACTTCTATAAAACACATAATAGCGAATGTAATCAGAAGGCAGCCACAGAACAGAGGGGAGAGGCCAAAGGGTAATGGAAGAAATGAAAGAGAGAACAATTACACTATGCTCCAGTTAGGATCGTGGAAGATGTCTCATTTTGTGTGGGAATTCCAATGTCAGACAGCTATAAATTAGTCACAGAATGCAAATCACGGCAAACTCTCCAGCCCTGGTGTTTTGCAGCTCTTACATGGTGTGTTGCAACATCTGCAAAGTGATTGTTGTAAAATTGTGCTCTTCTGAATATGAAGCTAATTGTATTCACAGAAATGCACCAGAGAATGTTTGTTAATGGGTGGGTTTTTTTTCTCATTGAATAAATAGAGGCTATTGAAATGCAGTGAAAAAGCTGTGGCTGTCTTCTCTGAAAGGATCATAACTCATCAGCACTGCATGCATTAGTTAGTTGCGATGGGAGTGATAAACCACCTGGAAAGTCATTTCACTGGCGTGATATTATTCTGTTTACTTTTTGGCTCCTGGCTTCTGACAGGCCCTTAAAAACATCTTTAACTGAATTCTGAATCACTGACCTTTAAGCACTCTATTTTACTTCTGATGCTGTTTGTGGGTGCAAAGTATCTGTAAGAAAAAGAGGATTTTTAAATATCCTTTTTACGATTTAAGAATTTAAACATCTCCAAATATTGACATTTACATTTCCTCACTGCATCAGGCTTGGTCTACATACTTCTTCCCACTTTATCTATTTTTCATTCTTTAGTGCTTTTTGTATATTTCTTATCCATGAGGTAATGGCCCGAGAAAATAAACAGAGGGGAAAAATTAGAGGAAAGAACATCTCTTTTTTTTTAACAGCGGGCTTCTGATTTATGTAACAGCAATGAATACAAGTCTTAAGTAACTATATAGAACAGGAAACTTTACTATCAGTTAAATGCCCACTCACTGAGCTCTGAGACTGCACTGTTATCCGACAGGAAGGCTCTCTTCATGTCATTGCTGCTTGCGCACATTCCAAATGATTTACCAGATGGAAGACTTTTGCATCTACAGAATTTCAATGTTGGTAAACTCACTATTGTTGTCTGCTTGGCCCATTGACATGTGTTTCATTGCCACTGCTTTATTGATTGGCAACCTGTATCTTTGTCATTGTGTTGACTAAAATTTTGACTTTACAACTGCAGATCATTATCTGCCTGCCCAAAGGAAAGTCCAGTAAAATGAAACAGTTTGGAAATGAATGTACTGTGTATACTGGAGCTCCATGTTGATGTATATGAGTAGAACCAGTAAGTCTCCTTTGCAAGTTTCATGCTGGCTGCCTGAAATGGTTCTACTCTGGACTCTGAGTAAGAACACCTGGCTTCAAGCATTACTGAGCTGAAAATGTGTTGCTGGAAAAGCGTAGCAGGTCAGGCAGCATCCAAGGAACAGGAGAATCGATGTTTCGGGCATAAGCCCTTCTTCAGGAATGAGGAAAGTGTGTAGAGCAGGTTAGGATAAAAGGTAGGGAGGAAGGACTTGGGGGAGGGGCGTTGGAAATGCGATAGGTGAAAGGAGGTCAAGGTGAGGGTAATAGGCCAGAGTGGGGTGGGGGCGGAGAGGTCAGGAAGAAGATTGCAGGTTAGGAAGGTGGTGCTGAGTTCGAGGGATTTGACTGAGACAAGGTGGGGGGAGGGAAAAAGAGAAAACTGGAGAAATCTGAGTTCATCCCTTGTGGTTGGAGGGTTCCTAGGCGGAAGATGAAGTGCTCTTCCTCCAACCGCCGTGTTGCTATGGTCTGGCGATGGAGGAGTCCAAGGACCTGCATGTCCTTGGTGGAGTGGGAGGGGAGTTGAAGTGTTGAGTCACGGGGTGGTTGGGTTGGTTGGTCCGGGTGTCCCAGAGGTGTCCTCTGATACGTTCCGCAAGTAGGCGGCCTGTCTCCCCAATATAGAGGAGGCCACATCGGGTGCAGCGGATGCAATAATTGATGTGTGTGGAGGTGTAGGTGAATTTGTGGCGGATATGGAAGTATCCCTTGGGGCCTTGGAGGGAAGTAAGGGGGGAGGTGTGGGCGCAAGTTTTGCATTTCTTGTGGTTGCAGGGGAAGGTGCTGGGAGTGGAGGTTGGGTTGGTGGGGGGTGTGGACCTGACGAGGGAGTCACAGAGGGAGTGGTCTTTTCGGAACACTGATAGGGGAGGGGAGGGAAATATATCCCTGGTGTTGGGGTCCATTTGGAGGTGGCTGAAATGACGGTGGATGATACGCTGTATATGGAGGTTGGTGGAGTGGTAGATGAGGACCAGTGGGGTTCTGTCCTGGTGGTGGTTGGAGGGGCGGGGCTCAAGGGCGGAGGAGCGGGAAGTGGAGGAGATGCGGTGGAGGGCATCGTTGACCACGTCTGGGGGGAAATTGCGGTCTTTGAAGAAGGAGGCCATCTGGGTTGTACGGTATTGGAACTGGTCCTCCTGGGAGCAGATGCGGCAGAGACGAAGGAATTGGGAATATGGGATGGCGTTTTTACAGGGGGCAGGGTGGGAGGAGGTGTAGTCTAGTTAGCTGTGGGAGTCGGTCGGTTTATAGTAAATGTCCGTGTTGATTCGGTCGCCCGAGATAGAAATGGAAAGGTCTAGGAAGGGGAGGGAGGAGTCTGAGACGGTCCAGGTGAATTTGAGGTCGGGGTGGAAGGTATTGGTAAAGTGGATGAACTGTTCAACCTCCTCGTGGGAGCATGAGGCAGCGCCAATATAGTCCATTTCCATCTCGGGCGCAGACTCCTCCCTCCCTTTCCTAGACCTTTCCATTTCTAGTGTTAGGTAAGGGGTAAATGTAGGGGTATGGGTGGGTTGCGCTTCGGCGGGGCGGTGTGGACTTGTTGGGCCGAAGGGCCTGTTTCCACACTGTAAGTAATCTATCTAAATTCTTTGAGGAAGTGACAAAGTTGATTGATAAGTGAAGGGCTATAGATGTCATACACATGGACTTCAGTAAGGCATTTGATAAGGCTCCCCATGGTAGGCTGATGGAGAAAGTGAAGTCGCATGGGGTCCAGGGTGTACCAGCCAGATAGATAGAGAACTGGCTGAGCAGCAGAAGACAGAAATTAGTGGTGGAAGGGAGTTTCTCAAAATGGAGAACTGTGACCAGTGGTGTTTTACAAGGATGTTGGGACTACTGTTGTTTGTGATATACGTAAATGATCTGGAGGAAGGTATAGGTGGTCTGATTAGCAAGTTTGCAGATGACACTAAGATTGATGGAGTAGCAGATAGTGAAGGGGACTGTCTGGGAATAGAGTAGAATATAGATAAATTGAAGAGTTGGGCAGATAAATGGCAGCTGGAGTTCAATCCAGGCAAATGCGAGGTGATGCATTTTGGAAGATCCAGTTCAAGAGTGAACTATACAGTAAATGGAAAAGCCCTGTGGAAAACTGATGTACAGAGAGATCTGGGTGTTCAGGTCCATTGTACCCTAAAGGTGGCAACGCAGGTCAATAGAGTGGTCAAGAAGGCATATGGCATGCTTTCCTTCATTGGATGGGGTATTGAGTACAAGAGTTGGCAGGTCATGATACAGTTGTATAGGACTTTGGTTCAGCCACATTTGGAACACTGCGGACAGTTCTGGTCGTCACATTACCAAAAGGATGTGGATGCTTTGGAGAGGGTGCAGAGGAGTTTCACCAGGATGTAGGCTGGTATGGTGGGTGCTAGCTATGAAGAGAGGTTGAGTTAATGAGAATTATTTTCATTAGAAAGACGGAGGTTGAGGGGTGACCTGACTGAGTTCTACCAAATTGGGTGGCATGGTGGCTCAGTGGTTAGTACTGTTGCCTCTCAGCGTCAGGGACCTGAGTTCGATCCCAGCCTTGGCTGACTGTCTGTGTGGAGTTTGCATATTCTCCTTGTATCTGTGTGGGTTTCTTCTGGGTGAGGAGGAAGCAAAGCGAAACAGATCCTGAGAGAATAGGTGAAGGTTTAGAAAGAAGATCTGGATCGGCACAGGTTTGGAGTGCAGAAGGGCCTGTTCTTGTGTTATAATGTTCTTTGTAGGACAATAGTGATCACTATTCAGAACTAATCCACTATTTGTAACTTGCTCATCAACTCGGACAACAGGAAAAGTGCTAAATTAACGGTTAACTATTTTTAAGATCTCAAAATTTACATATTTTAAAATCTCAACTTTGGAGTTGCTGAACCACTAAGTGCATCACTTAGTGCTTTCAACCCTTATGGCAGCCAATGCTATAGATCTTAATCATTCATCCATGTTTCTCAGAAGAAAGCAAGTCATGGACATCTACATCCTAAAGCGATAAAACCTCCATCTATTTAAAACAGTTTGCATACATCTCTGGTCCTCAGACCTTACTTTCTGTTGTTATTTTTACTTATAATCTAGTGCCAACACTTCCCATTGTAAATTAGCACATAAAAATCTCCTACTCAATTTTACATTGTCAACGTCTATGTATAGTCATAAACACTCTGGTCGCTAAGTGACTCTGTGGAATAACTCTTGGAAGAATTTCTTCTCAGTTTGGCTTCTTGCTCTATGCAGGCATATTCTAAACTCCTGTTTCTCTTAGTCTTTTTTTTATTTGTTACGAGTATTCACTTTGCTGCTGCCTTTCATCTTCTTAATTCCAGACTTTCAGCCTTTGTTTTTCAGGCATTTGGGCGGCCTAGTCAGCAGTCATTGATGGTGGAAGGACAAAGGCAAGAGGGGAGGAATTCAACTCAGGTCGTAGGCCAAGACAGACAGTGTCCTGTGACAGACAATGCACAGTGCTCTTTGACACCAACTGACAATTACAAGGCATCTTTAAATATTCCAAGATATTGGAATATTTGTCGGGCAATCAGAGAAAAACTGGAACCAAGCCAAAGAAGTAGGTATCAGCTTTTACTATAAAGGGATTAAAGTATAAAATCAGAGAAATCTTGTTTCAATTTTAAAAAAAGTCAAGCAAGATCACAACTGAAGTACTAGGTACAGTTTTTGTCTCCTTGCTTCATAAAGAATGTACTTACTTCCAGAGGAAGTGCAAGTACAGTTCACTAGTCTGATTCCTGAAATTAAGGAATTGACCTATGAGGAGAGATTGAGTAGACTAAGCCTATACTCCCTGGAGGTAAGAAGAGTGAGAGGTGATCTCAGTGAAACACAACATTCTTAAGGGGTTTGACAGGGCATACATATGTTGGGATAAAAATCCTTTGACTGGAGTATCTAGGATCAGAATGAGGCATTGTCTATCTAGGATTGAGATGAGAAGAAACTTGTTTATTCAGAGGCTTTTGACTCTTTAGAGTTCTTTAGCCCAGTGACATGCAGTTGCTCAGTCATTGAGTATGTCCAATAATGGCATTGATAGATTTTTGAATGTTTACCCAGGATAGTGCAAGAGGGAAGATTTGGGGTAGAAGATCAGGAATTATATTACTGAATGGGAGGAACAGGTTCAAGGGGCTGAATGACCATCTCGCTCTCCCATTTCTTTTGTATGCAGACATATAACCCATTGACTGAACCTTTGGCAAAGTGCTAGATTACATCTCAATGGAGGATAGAGATATGAAAGAGAGAACAAAGGAATTTTATATTCAGCTGAAGCCTTGGCTACTATTGGAGGAGTGAAAGAAATGTGAAGTGTATGGGAGGCCTTTGTTGAAGAAATTGAGACTTCTCAGAAGGTTACATTTTTACTATATAAATCTGCGACTGCCACGAGCCAAGTATCATTTCATTAAACACATCCTCAACTGTACTCATCTTTCATCCTCAGTGCCCTGACTCACTCCAGAGCACAAAATATTTTTTTCAACGGCTATTCTTGAAGTTTACTCAAGGGCTACTTGATAATTTTCAGGACTTTTTTTGGTTTTCAAAGTCCCCTTCTCATTATCACCAGTCAGCTTTTATACAATGTGATCATGTAGAAACAATAGTATTTGTATTTGTGGTGGCATACAGTATTTGGACTGACAGAAACAGAATGAGAAGAATTTATCAATGCCCTGAGACCTTATGAATTCTTCATTGAACTTAGAATCAGAACACACAGGGAAATATTTGATTTATTAAACAAAACAGTGTTTAAATTGACACAAGAAAACAAACATGAGTTAGCAACAATATTTTCCACAAAATAATTGATATACACTTCTGCATACAAAAGTTCATCACTTTAAACACACATTTCACAGACTTGTGGGCCCACCATTAATGTATTTCTATGATATATGCACAAATATAGATTTTAATCAAATAATTATAAAAATTGTTACTTCAACTCAGATCTCAACCTTAGATTTACAATTTAACAATTTAGCAATTAGTACTGTTTATTGCAACAGTTTTCACATATAGTAGCATCTGAACAGATGCTGCCTTAAGCTAGAGATTCCATATTCAATGAAAGAAGATTATGAGCTCAGTTATTTCAGATTTGCCTAGCTCCTATTTGTTGGCAGGTTAAAACTCATCTGTCTCTTGGGTCAGAATGGTAGCTCAGTGGTTAGCATTACTACCTCACTGTACCAGAGACCCGGGTTTGATTCCAGCCTCGGGTGATTGTCTGTGTGGAGTTTGCACATTTTTCCTGTGTCTGCATGGATTTCCTCCAGGTGCTCCAGTTTCCTCCCAGATGTGCAGGTTAGGTGGAGTGGCCATAGTGAAATTGTTCATAGTGTTCAGGAATGTGTGTACGAGGGGGATTCACCATGTGAAATGCAGGTTGTGTGGATAGGACAGCCATCTGGGTGGGATTCTCGGTGAGCTGAATGGGGTGCTTCTGCACTGTAGGGGCTCTATGATTCTTTGTAGCCTTCCTCTCATCTCCTTGCAATTTCCTTTTGACCAAACTATCTCACCAGTCCTCCACCATTGCAGTCTCCTTCTGTCAGCCTTTACAATTGCTCCCTTTCCTCATTCTGCCCACCTCCTTGCAGACTTTCCCTTTTTACTGACTCCCTCACAACCTCTTTGCAACATCCTCTCTCCTCGTTATGCTTGCTTCACTCTCCCTCAACCCTCCTGCAGCCTCTTTCATCTCTCCCTTCTTATAGCAGATGGTCCTCTGTCCCCACCCCAAGATCTAGGAAATGGAACTCCAGATACGTGGCTCTCCAACTTTGGCACACTCTGGCTTTGACCCATTACTCCTTGGCTCTCTCTGAAGAAAAGCTTCCATCTTACTGATCATTCATTTGCTCTTGTTCCTTCTTTCCATCTTACACATTTTGCCTACTGCTCCCTCCAAACACAGGCTGTCTCTCTTCTCACCTCTGTCCTGAAAGTTCTGTACGTGCCCACAAAGAAAACATCCTTTCTACATCATTCAGTACGTTATACACTTCAATCAAGTACTTACTATGATCTGAGGTTCCCCCTGTTTCAAGAAGACCACTATTATCCTGGTGCCAATGAAAGATCAGACAACTTGCCTTAATGATTGCTGCCTAGTGGCTCTGACATCCATTATTATGAAGTGTTTTGAGAGAATGGTAATGGCACACATCAAGTCCAGCCTCCCAGATTGCCTTGATCCACCACAATTCTCCTACTATCATATACATCCATCGTAGGTGCCACCTCCCTTGACCTGCACTCATTCCTGGAACATCTGGATAACAAGGACACCTATGTCAGACTCATATTTATTGACTTGAGCCCAGCCTTCAACAGAATAATTCTAGCAAAATTCATCTCCAAACTCCGAGATGCAGGACGCTGCCCCTTTCCCACAACTGGATCCTTGACTTCCTGACCCACAGACCACAATCAGTAAGGATAGGTGACAATACCTCCTCTACAATAATCCTCAATACCAGTGCCCACAAAACTACATATTCAGCCTCTTACTTTACTCCTTATACACTCACAACTGTGCAGCCAAATTCAGCTTTAACTCCTTTTACAAATTTGTTGATGACATCACTGCAGTGGGTCAGATCTCAAACAACAAGACAGACTAAAGGAAAGAGATAGACAACTTAGTGGAATGGTGTAAAAACAACAATCTCTCCTCACAAAATGAAGGAACTGGTCATCGACTTCAGGAAGTAGAGAGGAAGGCAGACTCCTGTCCTTATCAGTGATGCTGAGGTGGAGCTGGTGGAGATCTTCAAGCTCCTAAAAGTAAATATCATCAACGGTCTATCCGGGTCTATCCATGTCAACACTACCATTCAAGAAAGCCAATGCCACTACCTCCACAGAAGTTTAAGGAAATTTGGCATGTCTACAATGACATTACCAACTTCTAGAGAAGCACCATAGAAAGCATCCTATCTAGATGCAGCACAGCTTGGTATGGCAAGACTACAAGAAACTACATAAAGTTGCAAATGCAGCTCAGGCCATCACAAAAAACAAACAGCCTTCCTTTTATTAACTCCATCTACACTTCCCACTGCCTTAGGAAAGCAGCCAACATCATCAAAGACCCCTGTCACCCTGTGCTACGCTCTTTTCTGCCCTCTTCCATCAGGCAGAAGCTACAAAAGTTCAAAAATACATACCAACAGATTTAAGAACAACTTCTTCCCTGCAATTATCAGAATTATGAATAGATCTCTCATATATTAGAGTTTACCTTTCTCTGCACCTTATTAGTAGCTGTAGCACTATATTCTGTATTCTATTGTATTACCTTTATGTAACAATATAATATCTGATTTGCCTGGTTAGCACACAATACAATGCTTTTCACTGTATATACGTACATGTGACAATACTAAATCAAATCAAATTAAATAAAATCAAATCACCCCTCAGTTCTTTAAATGCCACTGGAAGCAAGTCCTGCTTGTCCAACCTTTCCTCATAAGATGATTCACTCTTCCATGTATCAGCTAGTAAACATCCTCAGAACTGACTCCACTAAATTTACATCCTTCCTTAAAGAAGGATATCAAGACTTCATACAGTATTCAAAATGTGGTCTCACTAATGTCCTGTATAATTGAAGCATAAAATGTTTGCTTCTAAGATAATTTTTTCTTGTAATAAAGAATCACATTCTATTCAGCTTTTTGATTGCATGCTCTCTCTATATTGCAACACCTATTCTCTCCCTTGTTCAAGAAAGGGAATAGTGATAATCCTGGGAATTACAGACCAGTCAGTCTTACATCAGTGGTGGGCAAATTATTGGAGAGGATTCCAAGAGACAGGATTTATGATTATTTGGAAAAGCATAGTTTGAATAGAGATAGTCAGCATGGCTGTGCGAGGACAGGTCATGCATCACAAACATTATTGAATTCTTTGAGAATATGACAATACACGTTGATGAAGGTAGAGCCGTGGATGTGGTGTACATGGGTTTTAGTAAGATATTTGATAAGGTTCCCCATGGTAGGCTCATTTGGAAAGTAAAGAAGCATGGGATACAGAAAAATTTGGCTGTCTGGATACAGAATTGGCTGGCTCATAGAAGACAGAGAGTGGGAGTAGATGGAAAGTATCCATCTCGGAGCTCAGTGACCAGTGGCATTCCACAGGGATCTGTTCTGGGACCTCTGCTCTTTGTGATTTTTATAAATGACTTGGATGAGAAAGTGGAAGGGTGGGTTAATAAGTTTACTGGTGACATGAAGTTTGGTGGACTTGTGGATAGTGTGGAAGGCTGTTTGTAGGTTGCAATGGGACATTGACAGGGTGCAGAGCTGGGCTGAGAAATGGCAGATGGAGTTCAACCTGGTAAAGTGTGAAGTGATTCAGTTTGGAAGGTACAATTTGAATGCAGATTACAGGATTAAAGGCAGTGTGGATGAACAGAGTGATCTTTGGGTTCACATCCATTGATCCCTCAAAGTTGCCACCAAAGTTAAAAGGTTGTTAAGAAGACATATGATGTGCTGGCTTTCATTAGTGGGGGATTAAGTTTAAGAGCCGTGAGGTTATGCTGCAGCTCTATAAAACCCTGGTGAGACCTAAAATATTGCGTTTAGTTCTGGCCACCTCATTATAGGAATGATGTGGAAGATTTCGAGAGGGTGCAGAGGAGATTTACCAGGATGCTGCCTGGACTGGAGGGCATGTCTTATGAAGAAAGGTTGAGGATGCTTGGGCTTTCCTCACTAGAGTGAAGAAGGCTGAAAGGTGACTTGATAGAGGTGTACAAGATGATGTGAGGCATACATAGACTGGATAGCCAGAGACTTTTTCCCAGGGCAGAAATGGCTATCCTGAGGCAGCATAATTTTAAGCTGATTAGAGGAAGGTTTAGAGGAGATGTCAGAGGTAAGTTCTTTACACAGAGAGTGGTGGGTGTGTGGAATGCACTGCCAGTGGTGGTCGTAGAGTCATATACATTAGGGACATTTAAGTGACTCTTAGATAGGCACATGAATGAAAGCACAACGAAGGATATGTGGGTTTGTTTGATCTTAGAGTAAGATGAAAGGTCAGCACAACGTCGAGGGCTGAAGGACTTGTACTATGCTGCACTGTTCTATGTTCTATACTTTAATTCCCTCTGCACCACTGAGTTCTGCAGTCATCTATACTGAAACAATACTTTGCTTTATTATTCTTCCTGCCAAAGTGAAACTATCACATTTTCCCAGATTACACTCCATCTGCCAGGTTTTTGCCTACTCACTAATTCTAACTGTATACTTCAGTAATTTCTTTATGTCTCCTTCACATTATATTTAACTACCTATTTTGGTGCTGCCTGCAAATTAATCCACTATGCCTTAGTTCCCCTTAGCTTGGTCACAACATGAAAAATATTATAATCTTTTAAATAGCTACAGTTATTGGAGCATGGAGCTAGAAATTTAAACCATTTCCATGACAAGTTACTTCAGTACAGAACTTCATTTTCTTGGAGCTGTGAATGTAGTTTTTACTAGGAGTAGGAAGATGGTGTTAAAATATCTTAACTCCCAGTTCATATAGCCAGTTTTTTTTCTCATTGAAGATTAATTACCAACTGTCAGTTTCTTTGATAGGTATATCATACTTGCAATAATATTTGATCCCTGTCCCTACCCATTTTGCTGTGATATATGTTAGGCATCCTGATTGTAGTCATCACTGAACATAAGAACATGAGGAATAGAATCTGCAGTGGATAAATTTACCTTTTCAACCTGCTTCTGCCACTCAGCAAAGAAAAGCTGAGCTTTTATCTCAACATCACCTTCCCAAGCCCTCCCCATATTCCTTGAAGGAGAATTCTCAGGGTTTGCAAGATTTTGCATGTAATAATTTTAGTCTTTATTGCTCAACACATTATTGCATCACAGTGGCCCTATGTTCTCGACTCCCTAAACAGGAGAATCATTTTCTCCACAATTACCTTGTCAAACCATGAAAGATGTTATATTTGTTAGGTAGATTGCCTCTTATACTCCTAAAACTCAAGAGATATTGGGCAATCCACTCATTATGATCCCAAGTCATACTAACGTCTGCCTCAGGAGATTATATTTTGTTTTTATTTTGGTTTTAACAAGATGATTTTTCACTGAAATGTGGACATGCAATGCTGCAATTTCGGTTTTAAAAATGAAACAGAAATTTATTATGCAAAAGAAATGAAGATGAAATAGAATAAGTCAATTTATTTACATGTAACACAATTTGAAATATTTCAAACTGCACAGTAAAATACAATCCCACCTATCCCAACACTATCACATGATAGTAATTAAATAACAGAAAGAATATGTTTCTCGATCACAACCATAAATTTGACAACTTTTTTTTGAATTCCTGATCTTGAGAGTTTGCTAACTTCTTCCTTGATTTGTCATTCAACTAATTTTTGACTTTCTCAGCTTCAAATTACTACATTAGGGCTCCTACCAAACAGTTCTGGTCTGCAATCCTAAAACCCTTAGATTGAGGTAATCTACCTTTTCACTGTTCTATACTGATACCTTTCTCCAGGAGAAACATTTTTCTTTCATCTAATTTCTACTAATCTTCTGCAAATTGAAATCAAAAGCTTTTCAACCTCTGGGTTTTTCACATCAGCCAAATAAAAAACATGCCTCTAAATACAAAGCAAGCCAATCATTGTCAATATTTGATCTATCCAATCATAAAACTCCTAAAACATAAACAAATAATATTATTACTCCAGGAATCTCTCACACCTTGTTTTTAAAAGCCCAGCTACCAAAATACTGATAAGATAATCATTAAACCCCTTTGTATACATAGACTAAAACACATATACCATTAGTTCAAAATCCAAACTCTAAAGTAAATGATATTGAGATATATTTTCCTTACATTACACTCCTTACAAGATAATGCCACTACTAGACCTGAGGTGAATTCAAACCTCCTATGAGAGCTGGACTAAATGATGATTTGGGATTTTCCTCCCAGATCAGGAGCATAGATTGAAAAGAAATCCAATCTCTACAATCCTGGCATTTAAAAAAAATAGTTGCCTGCATTTCATATTTTTGGTCTAGGATGCAGACTGGATTAGGATTCAGGTGAGCTGGCATTGGAAAACACCTTAATAGACTACCACAGCAAGCTGAATGGAGACAATTGTAGGCAAAGTTCAAAAAGTTGAAACAGAAAACATTCCTCCTGCTCCTAACCCCTCAATGTTAACCAATGCCTTCTGTTGGCCATCATAACCTTTATGTTCCCATAAACCCATCTCTCATAGCCCCTAAGCCAATCTATACCCATCTACCCATTCCCAATGGGTCCTCATACTCATTATGTCATGTTCATCTGTCCAATCCCAATGGTCCCTCATACCTCCATGCCCTGCAGTCACATTCCACGAGTCTTACTACATCCTGTGCCATGCTACACTCATCTCAATTGACTCCTCATTGGCCATATGCTCCCAATCATTCTAGGTCCCTTTGAGGCCCAATGCTAACTCAGTGCCAACCATCATCCTTTACCCTTCCCTCTCCATGTCAACTCATCTCCCATCCACCATGGGCATTAAGGAGCAAGCATCATGACAGAACATAAAGTCACTAGTCTATTGTTGTTGTCACTATTAAAAAGAACTCTCATTGCAATTCAATCAAAGTGCACAAATAAGTCCTTATGAGAGAAAAAAATCACAGAAGAGCTCAATGATTTATATAAACAATCATTTCACTTGTAGTTGCTACATTATGTCAATAAACAACTCATTCAAGTACTTGTAAAGCTTATGTCAATACACTTTTCCATTCAATAAGCAGGTGGGGTTACCCATCAGTAGGCACTCCATCGTGAAGATGATGATTTGGCAAAACAGTCAGACAACACATGTTCTATGATGATTTATGTCATACAATTCCTACAGTGTGGATACAGGCCATTCAGCCCATTGAGACCACACAATCCCCTGAAGAGCATCCCACCCAAACCCACCTCAGTACCCTATAAACCTGCATTTTCCACAGCTTATCTTTCTAGCCTGTACATCTGTTGACTGTGGGAGGAAACCAGAGCACCTGGAGGAAATGCACACAGACACAGGGAAAGTGTGCAGACTCCATTCAGACATGCCCCCGAGGGTGGGATCAAACCCGGGTCCTTGGTGTTGCGAGGCAGCAGTGCTAACCACTGAGCTATCATGCCACTCTATTTAGTCACTTTCAAATACATAGCAGTGCTTCTTTTTGAAATGCATTTTTCTTTTGGGCAGTTTATTGGAAAATTTGCAGGTTCAAATGTGTTCATGCATTTTTTACACACAAACATATCTTTTCACACTTCCAAAGGTTGACTTACCTTTCCCAAAGAGTACCTTATATCTGCCAAAAATGACCCAGGACCAGATCTAATGGGGTATCTTACCCCTCCAAAAATGGAGAAATATAAAACATTCATCCCATGCTCTCCTACACACTCCCAATGCCCCACTAATGCCAACTTATACAATTCTAATTGCCATATGCCTAAACTGATGATATTTTCTAGCACTAATTTTAACTTGGTGCCTATTTCTCCCTTCACCCACTATTCCAATACATTGAATATCTTAGATGAATGCAACTGCAATAATTGTCAAGAAGCTCAACACCATCTGAGATGAAGCAGCCTGCTTGCTTGGCACTCCACCAAACACTTTCACATTCACTCTCTCCACCACTGACACAGAATGGCACCAGTGTGTACCATCTGTGAGATGCTCTGCCACAACTCACTCAGGCATCTTCAACCACACTTTCCAAACTCTCAAACTCATGCCATCTGGAAGGTCAAGGACAGCAGGTACTTGCGAACTCTACCACCTGAAAATTTCCTTCAACATTCACCATCCTGACTTAGAACTATAATCGCCATTGCTTCAGAGTTACTGGGTCAAAATCCTAGAACTCCCTCCCTAACACTATGGGGTGTACTTACGCTATATGGATGGCAGCAGTTCAAGAAGACAGACCACCAACTTTTCAAAGGCAATTCATGAAAGGTGGTAAGTACTGGCATTTGCCAATACCCCAACAACAAATTTAGAAATCTACAATACCCATATACAGAGTAGAAAAAATGTAGTTATATTCCTTAAATTTCTGTGTCATGGACTATTGAGAAAAAAAAACATTATAATCATAAATCAAATTATTTCACAGGTCATGGAAGGGAATAAGAAGGATTTGTGGTGCAGAAACAAGCTTCCAATGTAGTTGGGAGGGTACTAATCAGCCCCAACATGCTTTGTTTGGCGTGTATGAAGCAAGGGGGAAGGAACTGGTGGGACTGCACATCTTCAGGTCAGCGTCATGTAATCTGAACACAAACTTCACTCTTGTGTTTCTCCACCACTTGACTGTGTGAATGCTGGGTCTAACAGAAGGTTTGAAGCTTTATAAGGTTGAAACAAAATACATGAAGAACCTTGATAAACAGTACTTCAGTTACCGAGATGACATAATTGTGGACTAATAGTTGGGGGTCACAGTAGTCCCTGCTCTTGCTTGGTAGGACCTGAAGGATCAAGCTTCCAACAGTTGTATTTTTGAGCAGCTTGTGAGCAGATTCTTCCCTGGAACTTGTTTCCAAAGCTGGCAGCAGGAAGTTGTGAAGTTGAATGATAATTTGTTCAGTGTTGACATGGATATAAATAAAAGACCCCTAGTGTCAGTGTATGTGTGGGCCCACATGGAACATTTAATGTACAATCTTACCTGTCTTTCATGCCTCCTGTGGTCTTTGTTCGCCATCTTGCAAACTACAGCTAGTCTCCTTCCTACTAGGAATATCCACACATGAGAAGTAGTGAGCTCTCTCACAACTGAAGCTATATAAAGTTTGACTGCCAAAAATTTCAGCACAGCTTTAAGTAGCTACCAAGGAAGCTCCAACATGTTTCAATTATTTGCTTTGTGCCTGAAGACAAAAATGGGACCGAGGTACAGTATCACCCATTAGATGACAAGAACCATACCGAAAGAAGCCCGCTTCCCAAACAGGGCGTTAAAGAAGCACACAGCTGGTCACAACCTGTAGCTATCTCTCCTCTGAAATGTTGTGATGCTTCCTTTTTAAATGAAATTGGAGGCAAGAATAACTACTGCACATGATGTATACACAGGGCTCTCTGCATGTAGGCTTACAGCTGATCTTAAAATGTACCTCATTCTTAGGCTATTATTGGGTGCTGTCCAAAATGGTCCAATCATTAACCTGTGCTCACTCATGACTTCCCAATGCTTGGAGTCATTTGATGATTTGCCCTGTTCACATTTCATTTGCATAATTCATTGCAACGTGAGTTATGGAGATGTTTGTGAAGCAGTTAATTTTCATTATGAAGAGACTGTAGGCCTTTTCTGGCTGGCTGAACAAGCATAGGTCAATTTTACATTTTGTGAATTACCTTGAGAAACTGTAAAAAGTAAAAAAAAAGGCTTGGATTGATGTAGAACGTCTCTTAACCAGATGGTGTCCCAAAACAGTTTACAACCAGTAAAATACTTTTGAAGTGTAATTAATATTGCAGTGTGGGAAACATGGATGTCAATTACTGTAGTTGGTCCATTCTGAAGATAATTCAAAGCGAATTGAAATTAAGTGCATTTTGTAGATTGACAACTGACTTATAGTTTGTAAAATAAACCATCATAAAATGACTTGGAGTGATGTTCCCTCTTTCACACTTACACTGTCATACATCAGTCAACAACTTTCGCCATCAAATATTGCAAACTAATTCAGAGTAAGGCAAGAGCAAATTAGAACCAAAACCTTGAAAACACATCAAATGTGAGGGAATGGATGAAGTACATCGATGGACAAGGGACATGGAACATTTGAAAATAACTGACCCTGAACGTTAGTGTGCTGCAAATTCATGTGTTTTATAAATCCTTAGAGTACGATGACAAAAATATTACATGACAGGAATTAGTTAGCATAACAGGAAGTGCACACAGTTTAAGATGAAATGGATATATTTCCAACCTGTTGACATGCTACAGTGCATATTGTTAGGGTATGTTGACTGTAAATAGTGCTAATAATGAGTGAGCAATTGAGACAGAGTTATGTACATTTTAAGTGGGCGGTAAAATTACAGTATTGGCTTTATCCACACATTGCTTCCATTACATTATAAATCCTTGCAACAATTTCCAATCACTGTAATAATATTGAATGATTTATGCTAAAAAAAATGCTAAAAAATGATGCATTACCTAAAAGATGACAATTCCAAATATTGTTTAACACCAAAGTAATATATGCCAATAATTGGTACAGTTACTAATTGTGAATTCTTACCTCCTCTTGAGTTATGCTACACGTTCATTGATACATATTGTGGTTTTCCATGTTAGTCTGCATAATATAGACCACAAATACTCAGATTTTTTGTGGAGGCAGACGTCTTGAAGTTTATTAATAAATTGTGTGACAATAATATCAAAATTACATATGTAGTCTGGGTTCAGCACATGCATGTGATATTGTACATTGAGTTCTGTGCATACTCATGACGATGTATGTGATATACTCGTGAGACAATGGTGACTATACCTTTACATCCCATGCAAGAACAAAAATCCACTTATCTGAGAACAAGGCCTAATTTATTTTCTGTGGTATAGTTGGTGAGTATGTAGTGTATTACAATAGCGCTTCCATACTGTTCTAAGTATTTGAATGGCAAGTTTCTTAAAGAGCAGTCAGTGTAAAGAAACTTTCAGCGAAACGCATAGAACAATTCAGATAGCAACCTCCTGACTTTCATGTTCAATGGCCATCGAAGGTTTTTGGTCAATTTACCTTATCATTTTAGTGAGAACTTGCCATTATTTTTATCATTATACATAAGTCATTATAATGAAAGTGCAGTGGAATGTTGCAAACTTTTAACAAACGCATATCCTTTGACTGTTTTTACATCCTAATGTGATTATTTTTTAGGACTGTTCACCATTTAGAATGCTTCCTGAGTCCCCTTTGACATTTCACTGTTTTGCCTGGGTTATTACATGGATTCCTTTCTAGAAACAAGACTAAAATTCTCTGAAAAGACAAACCCACCTTTAATCCATAAATTATTACTTTTTGAAGAGACATGTGGGGCCTGAAGTTCTTATTTCAGATATGAGGGCTGACAAAGAATTTAACCAACATCTGTTTCATTAATAATTTATTCTCATCAGGATTTCTCATTTGAAAAAAAAATGTCAGATTGATTGAAATATTAATACATGTTGTACATTGTAATGTCTGGTATACTGCTCATTGTATTAAAAGATGGGAAATTCATTTTAACATCAGCCGTATAGAGCATGATGGATAAAGTGTTCTTGTAATATGTGCTTCCGTGAAAGTAGAACGTGTCATTTGCCGTGTGTCTAAGGCACCAGTATAGATGGTTGCTTCTTTCGAACAGACATGCTTTATTCATTAATTTAAACATTTTGCATTTTTCTTGTCATTTTCAATTCCATCAAAAAAAATAAACTACTGCAGTTGCATTGACAAATGTAAAATAAAACTGTGTTACTTTTAGCTTAAAATATATATTCTCCATTGTTAGTTTCCTGGCATCAAATTCTGTAATAGACAGGTTGCTCCCATATATTGCATGTCTCAGACAGAGTTTCTAGCACACATTTAGACCAGATCTTTGAACCAAAAACATAGTAAATTCTACAAGGGGAATTAATTGGTGTAGTGGTATCTATACTCTGAATTATTAAGCTGTTTGATGCATCTAATGACATCAGATGGTTGCCACCATGAGTTACACAGAACAAGTACAGGTACAGAGCCATTGAATTAAAAAAAAACATTGAATTGAAAAATATGAGTAACAAAGTTCTTCTTAGGATTAGTTCTGACACACATTGATGGACAAGTCGCTGATTTTATTCTCAAGCAAGTAGGAGACACGGCTCATTGACTTAGTACTACCCGACACTCACTTCAAGTTGTGGATATTACATCCAGATTGGCAAAGGAATGTAATGCATAGCCAAATTACATAACAAATAATCAGACAGGCTGAAAAGTTCGTCTGTGTACTGAGTAAGGCAATAGATCACATTGAACAAAGTTATAGATGTCACAACACATGTCTAAATTTTCCATGCAGCCAATCTATGGGCAGTCAATGGACCATGGCTGTTGTAACCTCTCACATAAAAAGACAAACTCATTTTAAAGGATCATGTTGAATTGTCTGTTAGTGAAAGAACTCAGTTGTAATTAAACACCTTGTTAAAAGTCAGTGAGTGAATAAAGGAACATCCGGGTGAAGAATAGGAATTTGGTCCACCAATTAATAGGCAAGAGTGCATACAGGAAATGATGAGCAACTTACAGCAGCATCAATTAAACATGATATGTGCCCACTTGAGTCTCAAGTAAATAATGAAAGATTTATATTTCAGTCTGTTATCCCATAGACATTGTTTGCTTGATTAACACGTCATTCTATTCACCACTGACAACATTAAGGAAATTCATGTAAAATGTATTAAATCTTCCATCGAGGAAGGGCTGATTGCCTATTGTTAATGACCTGTGTATTTATTGGAGCATTCTACTTTTCAAATGCATATACCTGCTCCTAATCAGTTAGCTGATGCAATTGCTGCATATTTTCTATTTAGGGGTGGTCATAGTCAGACAAAAAAAAAATCAGTGATAATAAGTTTATTTTGTAATTATTGGTGTCCTTTGATTATATTTGAAAACCAATGAGCTTGAAATTTGCAATTACTGAATTAATATTATTTTTATGTCGTCATTCTCTGCTTGCAGCTGAGAATTAGAATTACAACCTAACAAAAACATACCAATTAGAATTTACTGTCATTACACTCAGTGGTTCCACTCATTTTGTGCTGGAAGCAAAGAGGTGACCAGATCAAGTCTCTTGCTCCTGCCAGGGCCTGCAGCAATTGTGCACGAGGTCTTAGTAAAACAGTTCTAAATATACACAGCACTGCCGGCTATCAATAAAAGATGCACATTAACTCTGCAGGTTTTCTACTAAGTCTCACAAATGATGCTTAATGTGAGTTTGTCAGGTTTACAAATGTTACTAAACTGAAAAGAAAATTGAGAACTGATGAGCAGCCAGAGAACTACAGAATGAAATAGACAAAATTTGGAAGTGATGGAACTATCACAGATGAATGCAACATGGAAAATTTGACATTGCATACTGGAAGGAAAATGGTGATGTACAGTATAAGTGATGTCAACCTTGCTATGAGAAAGACTAAGAAATCCCTTCATGAGAACTCAAGAATTAGGAGGAGGAGTAGACCATTTCATCTTGTCCTACTCCACCAGTTGATGACATTTTGTCTGGTCTGATTTTCCTACTTTCCTGTCTGCTACCACCGTTACTATCCTTGATTCTCTTGTTCATTAAAATGTTGTCTAACTCAGCCTTGAATATTTATAGTGATCAACCTCCTATGGTCTCTGGGGAAGAGAATTCCACAGATAATAATGAACCCCTTCCACAAAAAATTCCCAATTTTTAAACACCATTCCTTATTTCTAGATTGACTCCAAAGTGGCAAATTGTATTCACATGTCAAGTTCTCAGAATGACAGAATTGTTATGGTGAAGAAGGATGCAATTTGATCCATCAAATTGGTTCTTCAAATGAGTATCATTACCCAGAGACAGTCTTCTGCTTTTCCTCCATATCATTGTACACAATTTCTCTCTAAAAAGCCATCTGATGTGCTCTCTAATGACTAAGTTGAACCTGTCTCCACCACATTTCCAGACAATTCATTCCACATCTTAACTACTCATTGTGTAAAATGTTTTTTTTCTCCCTTCACTCTTAATTCTTTACTTTAAATCCATGCTCTCTCATTATTGTTCGTTTTACAAGCGGACATAATTTGTTGCTTATTAACAACTGGTTAAACTGACATGAAAGACATTATTACCATGACAGACATTATTACCATGACTACAAAGAGGGCTTGGATTGAGCATTTTACCCTCTGAGATCCTAAACTGTTCTCCCAAAAGTTCACAAGCCATCATCATAGTAGGTGTTGCTTGTGGAACTCTTTGTAATTAATCCTTTTTAGATGCTTTGAGGCACATTAACATCAGTGATTAGATTTCCAAAGGTATATGAGGTTTCGAGATGCAGTTTGAGGTTGGAAATATCTCAATTAAAAATCCAATTTTAGGTTAGTTGATGATCTCCTCTGACAACACTCTCTATGAATTAAATAATGGATTATTTTCTACCGCATATAAATATTTCTAAGAAGCTATGCAAAATCCACAGTCAAAGGAATGGTCACCTGACTTTTCCATATACAAGGCAGATATTGATAAAGGGAAGACTTTGAAAACGTTTTTTTTATGAAACCATAACAATGATTTAAATAACTAATAGCAAGCTAGAAGCTTAGCCAAGTAACAGAAAATCAGGGAAGGGGTGAAACATAAGTCATACATTGTTATTACAGGGATTGAAAATTGTTGCAAGGATTTATAATGTTATGGAAGCACGGTATGGATAAATTCATTATGAATCATGTTGAATTTCATGTTTTTGGGTCACAAAATTATTCTTTTATGTGGATATGTAATTGGATGGCTGAGCTTAAAGTTAAGACCACTAAAAGAATTTTGGAACAAAAATGAACTTTGGTTGTTTGGCTTTCTGACATTCACATTATTCATCTCTGGCAGCTTTGAAAACAAAAATCAGTATTCAATTTTTTTTTGGTAATTACTCAGTCATCTTTGGTAATTTTCACTGTTTTGCTTCAATTACCTTTATTGATAAATTATTATCTTAACCGAGCGATATATAACACTTTAAAGAGTAATGTACTTGATGTTTAACCCGACTGATATGTGATTGATATCAGACTTATCTATGTATGGATGGACATATCACTTAAAATTTTTTCTAATAATGAAAAGACAAGGAAGATGAAGTCCATGAGGCACGTTTTTTCCAAGAAATCTTTGCTGTGAGAACATAAGTGGAATTCATTTAACAGCGCAACAGTGGTCACAGATAAAGTATTAAAAGAAGATTAGAGTAAGTTTACATACGTAGAAAGAATTGGAAAATTGAATATTTTTCAAATCAAGGAAACTATTGTTACACTCTTCTTAGAGACTGATACTTTCCAAAAAGATATTTGAATTTCCAATAACTAGATCAAAGGATCACACAACCAAATTTCATGTTTTAATACTTTTAGTGGAATAACAAACTAAAATCAACATTAACTAAACATTAATTAGTAGGCAACTAATACACTAAACCATAGATTTATTATCCTCCTTTACATGACTGAAAAACTCACACCGCTTTTATATATTAGACTGCATTCTTCATAAATTGCAATCTATGTAGGAGCCAGTTGAAAGTCATTTCCAGCATCCAACTGGCTCATTTTTCCCACTTTCACAAGTCGTAATGTCGTATATCCATCAAAAAGTAATTTCTCCTAATCTTCTGTGAATTTGTGAACGAATTTCAAGAGGAAGCAGCTGAACAACAAAATCAAGATAAATCCAAAGTTGAGAACACCATCTTTAGGAAGAAAAAGATTTTTATGGGATATCTCCTCTCAGCTCACAAAGGTAAGTGAAGGGTTGAAAAGAAAGAAATCAGGATGAGCTACAAGCTCAACTTCATTAAACCAATGAAAGAAAGAAGATGTGAGGTAATTCATACATAAAACAGATCAAGCTCAGCAGGAGCAGAGACAGAAACACTGGCTTGAAATCAAAGAAATATTGAACATTAAAAACAGTTGGGATGCCTAGCACACAAACCAAGGAGTTGCAAATCACTCATGTGGTAGTCCTTTCAGAAATGAATGCCAGCAATGATGCTCTAGTGAAAGAACTAAATCATCACTTAAAAGAAAACAAACAAATCTGAAGCAAACGAATGGAAGAAGTCCAGGCATCCAAGAAAATAAGTAAAAAATTTGACGAGGCTGTTGTTATAAAACTATATTGGATGAACAGAATGCTAACAGTTTGGTAGGCTTAGAAGAATTCAGGGTGCAAAACGTGGATTGTTTGGACTGAATGGTCTGTTTCCGTGTTGTACGGCTCTATGAGCAGAATCTCAACAACACAAACAGGAATAACAGTAAATATTATTGGTAACTCTTGTAACCAACAGTCCTGTGGACAGAATTACCATCATGAAATCTGGATATCTCAATAAATTGCCAGTATGTTATAGAAACTCTTGCTTGTCACTGTAAATGCTTAAACCTTTCCTTGGAAAAGAAAGGGATGTTGTATACATATCTTGTTTTAAAATTAAAGCATTGTACAGTGAATGCTGGAAATCTGAAATTTAAAGAAAAACAGAAGATGCAGTCAAAACTCAGCAGGTTTTGCAGCATCTGTAGAGAGAAAAATCGATTTACCATTTCCAGTCCAATATGACTTCTTCAGAACTTCTTTAGTTCCTTTGCAAACATAGAAATGTCCATTGAGAGTATGAGAGAGACTACACATTAGGTTTGCAGAATTTGCATATGAACAGACATTCATTGTGATCGACTGCCCGTGGAATTGTGTTGAGAATGTCTGATGTAGCGAATAACAATGAGTATAAAGTGAGAGTTTTATTTTGTTGACTCATAGACCGTGGGCAACACTGACTGGCCAGTATTCATTGTCCGTCCCTAGTTGCCACTGAGAAAATGGTAGTAAGCTGACTTCTTGAACTGCTATAGTTCATGTGTTGTCGGTTGACCCGTAATGTCCTCAGGGAGGGAATCAGTTTACATAGGTTGATCGCTGTTTATGGATTCACAAAGGAAATTGTGTCTGACAATGGACCTCAGTTTTGTTCAGAGGAGTTTTCAATCTTCATAAGAACAAATAGGATAAAACATGGAGGAACAGAGTGCACAGTACAAATTGTTAACTGATATTTTAAAATAAATGTTGGATAAGAACAGGAAGAAATGTCAGATGTCATGGAATTACAAACTGGCAATGTTTTTTATATTTATTGTAACACACGTTATATGACACAAATCAAGCAGAGACTCTATGAGGTGTTCAAAATTATGAAGGGGAAGCTATTTCCAAAGACACAAGGCTCAGTAACTAGACTAGACAGATAAGATTATTTGTATAAAACTTTGAGAAGTGAAGAGATTTTTTTTTAAAACAGTGAGTTATGATCTGGAATTCATAGCCTGAGAAGGAAGTGGATGGAGGTGCAATATGAATTTCAAAAGAGTATTAGGCATTCACTTGAAACATTAACTTTTGCAAGGAGAGAGGACAGGGAAGTGGGACTAATTACTTGTTCTTACAAAGAGCCAGCACAGCCTCAATGGGTCAAAGCATCTGCCTCTGTATTGGAAGGTTCTGTGACCACTGAAATATCTTTCATTTCTATCCTTGTATTGTACTATCCATCTTCTCTAAGGCTTCCTCTGCTGTATCCAATTTAGGTTTGTTCAATATATCATTTTAATTACATGACACTGTGCTCTTTTGGTATAAATTCTGTGTCTTATAATCCTGCCCCACTAGTTACCTGATGAAGGAGCAGCCCTCTGAAAGCTAGTACTTCCAAATAAATCTTTGGACTATAACCTGATGTTGTGTGATTTTTAACTTTCTCCATTTTGAGACATTCTCAAAGGAGGTGAGAAACGTATTGTTGTGCTGGGCTCAGTGAGGTAGATCCCGGGATCAGAAGGAAAACCCTTCTAAGCATGGGGCCATGAGGCAGCCATTGCCATCTTTATGGTCACATGCCTCCAGAAACTTAGTTCAACCATCCTTCCCCAACTCTGAGAAGCTGCTGGGACAGCATCTCCAATCAGCTGCTGATCTCCCCAAGTGGCAGGGGAGCACTTTGCTGGTGGGAAGATGCCAGTGACCTGAGAAAGTGGTCAAAAGTTAATTTGTTTGGCATCCTGTCACCTCTTCATGAGTGGCCAAGATGTTCCAGCATCCCCCTTTCCAACTAGGGAAATAGATGTGGGAATAGTGTATCAGGGAGTCCTATAGTCACGGTCACTCAGTTCCCCTGCTTCCTGGCCTGCCAGCAGATGCTGGAAATCTTGCATCCCCCAATTCTGCCAAATTTCTGCCAGAGATTCATCCTGAAGTGTACTCAATTTTCCAACTAAAGCCTTTTAAACACAGTCATTATTCCCTAAAAACACAATATCAGAAGTATAATCTTTATGCTTTGATCACCAAATTGTCAGTCTTTGTTGATTGGCTTGTTAGGTAGGTCAATCAAGGTACCATTTCTTGTTGCATTGTGTCAATATTGAGTAAATCATTATTAACAAATACATTAGGAACTAGTCATATATGGATTTCAAGTGAAATCTGGTGGTCGTCAAGCCATCAGGAAGTTACTGAACATAATGTTTTGCTGAACAAACTGGATAATTTCAGCTGTGTACTGTGACGTATCATTTTAAGGAATCGCTCCATGTAGTTGTACTTATCTCTTAAGACAACATATCCATTCAGCATGTGGTAATCTGGTGATTTTAGTTCAAACAACTTATTAAAACTATTTGTTAATTCTAAGAACTCTTTGTTCTCATGGGTGCAGACTAACTATTTTTAAAAAATTCTCAGCATTAACATTGAGCTTCTCAACTTAAACAATATTTTTATTTATTGGTAAGAATTTGTTAACGTTTGTGTGACAATCCATGCTTTCCAACTCATGCACCAAAGTATCATAAACTTTTTGTATGTTTTTAGATCAACCAGCACATTGTTCAAAAAGGTTGTCTTTTCGCAAGCCAAGAGTTAATTCTAACCCTATATCTTCTGTTGGTTTTAAAACTGAGGGGTTAGAGTGGTGGGCAGTGTTATTCACCAAAAAGAAAATCAAGTATTTCCCAACATTATTGATTGTCAACTATAGCTTTAAGTCACCCACCTAAAACAACTGGGAGTCTCATGGTGTTATATAAACCACATTTTATTGTGTTAAAAGAAACTCAATTGTATTTTAATTGGGGCCTCTGGAATACCAGCCTCTGTTGTTGTGTTGTTACATAATGTTTGATGTGTTCTGAGTTTAAATGGTAAATTTTTAATATTGATAGAATCCCCACAGTGTGAAAACAGGCCATTTGGCCCACTGAATCCACACTGACCCACTGAACAGCATCCTACTCAGACCAACCCCCCTTACCCTATCCCTGTAACCCCACATTTCCCTTGGCTAGCCCACCTAGCCTGCACATTCCTGGACACTATGGGCAATTTAGCATGGCCAACCCCACCACATGTGCACATCTTTGGACTGTGGGAGGAAACTAGAGCACCTGGAGGGAACATGGGGAAGCATGTGCAAATTCCATACAGACAGCTGCCCAACTCGAATTAAACCGGGGCCCCTGTGAAGCAACAATGCTAGCTACTGGGCCACCGTGTGCCCCCCCATGAATGTTAATAGGATAGTTGATCATCATGAGACATTACCTACCACATTTTGTTCTCACGCACATCTCACTTTCTAAAACAAAACTACCAGATAGCCAGCAGGAGCAGAAAACATGACATATTGTGGGTGGCACGGTGGCACAGTGGTTAGCACTGCTGCCTCACAGCACCAGAGACCCGGGTTCAATTCCCTTCTCGGGCGACAGTCTGTGTGGAGTTTGCACATTCTCCCCGTGTCTGCGTGGGTTTCCTCCGGGTGCTCCGGTTTCCTCCCACAGTCCAAAAAATGTGTAGGTTAGGTAAATTGGCCATGCTAAATTGCCTGTAGTGTTAGGATAAGGGGTGAATGTAGGGGAATGGATCTGTGTGGGTGGCAGGGAAGGGGTAGACGTAGGGGAATGGGTCTGGGTGGGTTGCGCTTTGGCAGGACGGTGTGGACTTGTTGGGCCGAAGGGCCTGTTTCCACACTGTAAGTAATCTAATCTAAAAAACCTCTGGCTTGGGGGATCTGAGAACAATTTAAAACTCAATCACCATCAGCTAGATCAGCAGCTTGACACACACACATAGCCAGCACTGCAAGACTTGGATACAGATTTGCATTTACCAACTGAAACTCTGAAGAAGCTTTTGTTTTCAATGCCATCTTGTGCTTTCCCTTCAACGGGATGGATGTTGTCGTGATGTGTTGATGTGAGAGTGCCGATGTTGACCTGCAAGGCTGACAAGCTCTCTTGCATTTATGGAATTGAGTTTTGTCTGATAATATGGGATTTATTAACTGGTGCTGAGTATCTCAAAGGATTTGCTGTATCTGTTGAATTGTTTTCACTGTTTGAGGATTATCTGTCTCTTCTGGAATTTAGAACTCATCTATTCCCTGTGGCCCTTGTTGCCGGAGAGCTTCTGTTTCTGGGAATAATATTTATTCCAGCTCTTCTGGATCACAGTCAAATTATTTTTGGAAATATATCTGAAAATTGTCAGTGTGAACAATAAACAATGAAGTACTGTCCCTTTTGATTGTACATTTAAACATACACAGAAATTAATTTTCATTTTGTTCTCTGGCACTTCTGCTGTGATTTTTATTGCTGAAGGATTAAGATGCAAAGTTGACAGTTCCTGTTACAGTTTGTCTACTGTTTAAGAACAAGACTACTGCAGGCCATTGTTTATGACTTATCATGAACAAAGTCAGCGGGCGGCAGGGGTTACAGGAGGCACGGCGAATCAGTGGTTAGCACTGCTGCCTCACGGCACCAGGGACCCGGATTCGATCCCAGCCTCGGGCGACTGCCTATGAGGAGTTTGCATGTTCTCCCTGTGTCTGCGTGGGTTTCCTCCTGGTGCCCCACTTTCCTCCCACAATCCAAAGATGTGCAGGTCAGGTGAATTGGCCATGCAAAATTGCCCATAGTATTAGATGCATTAGTCAGAGGGAAATGAGTCTGGGTAGGTTACTTTTCAGAGGGTTAGTATGGACTTGTTGGGCCAAAAGGCTTGTTTCCACCCTGTAGGGAATTTAATCTGATTAAATTTCAGCTAAGGGTTTTGTAGTACAGTGGTAATGTCCCCACCCTGCACTAGAAAGTGTGGATTTGAATCCCACCAACTCTAGAAATATGGCACAACATATCTGACCAGGTTAATTAATGAAACTAAATGCAGCATGTGTACCATATTCCCTACTTAGGAGAAAAAGATTAAAAACTTAAAAAATAAACACTTTGCAAATTTTCCATCAATAACACACTCAATGTTAGCAGCTAGTGCCAAGTCTGTTATAGCAAACCCAATATTAGATTAGATTCTCTACAGTGTGGATATAGGCCCTTCGGCCCAACAAGTCCACACTGACGAGTAACCCACCCAGACCCATTTCCCTCTGACTAATGCACCGAACACTATGGGCAATTTAGCTTGGCAATTCACCTGACCTGCACATCTTTGGACTGTGGGAGGAAAGTGGAGCACCCGGAGGAAACCCACGCAAACACAGGAAGAACGTGCAAACTCCACACAGACAGTCGCGCAAGGCTGGGACCGAACCTGTGTCCCTGGTGCTATGAGGCAACAGTGCTAACCACTGAGCCACTGTGCCACCCCATCAATGAAATTGCAGGACAAGAACCCTGGGATTTCTGACAATATGCAATATCCCTTCGAGTACACTATTTTTAGAAGTATTAGAATCCTGTGGAAACAGGTCCTTCGGCCTAACAAGTCCAAACCGACCCCCTGAAGAGTAACCCACCCAGGCCCATTCCCCTACATTTACCCCTGACTTATGCACTTAACTTACAAATCCCTGAACACTATGGGCAATTTATGCTTTGCCAATTTACCTAAACTGCACATCTTTGAATTGTGGGAGGAAACCCACGCAGACATGAGGAGAATGTACAAACTCCACACAGACTGTCGCCCAAGGTTGGGATCGAACCTGGGACCATGGTGGCTCAGTGGTTAGCATTGCTGCCTCACAGCACCAGGGACCCAAGTTCGATCCCAGCCTCGGACGACTGTCTTTGTGGAGTTTGTACGTTCTCCCCATGTCTGCGTGGGTTTGCTCTGGTTTCCTCCCACAGTCCAAAGATGTGCAGGTCAGGTGAATTGGCCATGCTAAATTACCCATAGTGTTAGGTGCATTAGTCAGAAGGAAATGTGTCTGGGTGGGTTACTCTTCGAAGGGTGGGTGTGGACTTGTTGGGCCGAAGGGCCTGTTTCCATGCTGTAGGGAATCTAATCTCAATATGTTCATGGTCTAAAATGTTGTATTTATGGGAATTATGTGACCAGTTTATAAGATTATGCTATCACCCTGGACTTGAGATTTGTGGCATAATCTTTCTTTGTTAGTCGGTGGAATTTTCCCCTTCCCTGGTTGACACTGATATTGGTAAGCAAGTTAGGAAAATCACAGGAGATGGCCATGAGGAGATTCTCAACATTAAGAGCAAAATGTCCCACTTTCCAAGTTTTGGATGGGGAAATGTGAGCAGCGAAAGTTCTATTTGTATGTCTTAGCCTGCATTAATATCCTGTTGTTACTGAATCACATCTCATTAATATATTATTTCCCATTCTCCCATTCATCAGATAGTAATTCGATGGCGACAATTCTCTAACATACCGCCAGAGCAGTTAGCTGGTTACTGCAGCTTACTTCTACAGATGCAATTGAAAATAGAAACTAACTAAAGAAGAAATAATTACAGAACACAGTGTTGTGGTATTCCGTTCCTGGAAATATCGATCCCTGCATGCGCATGCGCAGAACATAAGAAACCTTCTTTCGCGGGCTTTTGTTGTACATGTCATCCAGACTATGAAAACTGCTATACCCGTTTTTCGGGGAGAGACAACATGGTCAAGTGCCACTGTTAGGGTCAGAATCATGCTGCACCTCCCAAAAGCTTTTGATTTTATAAATGTGATTGACTTGCTCCTAAATTTGAGTTTTATTAATTTTACTACACACAATCTTGGACATCAGGTGCCAACATCTCAGTGAATGCTTCTTGGCCAGTGATGACTCACACTCCCATTCCATGGATTTTGGCATCAGACACATACCACCCTCACTGCACTTCATGGCACTCTTCTGATACACTTATATCATTCTGTATTTCAAGCAATAATTTGGAGCATATATCACCTTTCATTGAAATGCTGCTGCCAGGACACTGACCTGCATCTCAGAGATCCTCACTTGCTGTCTTCACTCACATTGTGTTCACTCACATTGTATCTGCTTTAATTCCCACATCATCCCTGCCTTTCCTTGCCTTTTTGCACTTTGACCTCTCAGCCAGCACTGACAGGCTCACAGTATCTCTAGCTTGCTTGCTGCTTAGTGCAGACAGAAAGCCAGGCAGAATGTTAAATGTGCAGGCAGTGGTCATTCAAGAGGTGGACATGTTCCTGTGGTACTGTTCTACACCCAATCTCACACCTGCACCATGGGCCAGCAGCAGATGTGGCAAACCCAGTGCATCTGCTTTAACCAAATGGTCATGTCTCAAAGTCTAAGAGAAGCCATCCTCAGCCAAGTCAAGGGAGACAACCGTCAGTAGGGGAGTACTGACACAGTGGGTGAAGGTTCACCTCTGAAGTCTGTCCAGGGGCTTGGGGTGGTCAGAGGGTCCATAGTTAGTCCGGCGGATCTGATACAAGCGGTCCACAGTGTTGCAGGAAATTAGTCAGGGAGATGCACAGAAATCAGTCTGGTCACTTACCAGTTGGTGCTATACTTTCAAGTGGGTCAATGGGTGGACAACAGTCAGTCCTGCGGTTCCGTCCAGTCAAGGTCAAGAGGGGATTGTCAGGGGCCAGTGGTAGTTAGGGTAGTTAGGGAACATAATTGCGGGGATATGTTGATGGAGGAATTAGCTTCTCATTCACAGAAATATTCAGAGCTGAGGAAAACCCGATCTTGAATTGCAATAGAATTGAAAATTGGTAGTGTGCAATAACCTCCTCTGAACAGGCTGACCAGAAAGCAACTGAGAAGGGCATACTGCTTCATTGGAGTATTGTTGGCATGGATACAAAGCAGAAACTGTTAGCTAATTGATTAAATCTAAACCAGGCAAGTTGACTTTAATTGGTCAGGGTGTTGCCATGAGGATAGAACTGGGATTATATTTCCTCACTACTCTTTGCTCAGTGAAAAGTTTGCAGTATACAGTATTAGGGCCCTGTTGTGAATAAATGTAAGCCTACATACCTGGCATCACAATAGAACTGAAGTTTCTTTTTCCTGTATTACTCATTTGTGAGGTAGCAAGAACGTCTTTATGACTTCATGGCAGTATCCTTCTTTTTAATTCACTCATGGTATGTGGATCTCACTGGCTGGGCCATTTTGTTCGTGAAGAATACCATTCAGGTATTTATTACAAACTATCAGTACAAGACAGCAAACTTAACCTGTTCCTCAAATTTTTGAGTCTTCTTCCTCAATGGAAATCTAAGGTAAACTGGGCACCATTCAGGGTCATAAGTGGTGGCCATAAGTCTTTCCATGAATTTGCATGATAGACAGTGAGCAATTGTCTTTTATGGTCTTTTCTGGCCAGAATCTTGATTCAACTTACTTGTAATTCAATCAATTTAGTACACTTGACTGCCCATGATATTATCTCTACATTAGGGAGACCAATATCCCAAACTCATTGAGCACTTTGCCAAACACATACATTCAGGCTGCAAATTGTGAACCTACGTTTCCAGTTGCTGATCATTTTAATTCTACAACTGCTCAGACCTTTCCATCTTCAGGTACCTAAACTGTTCCCATGAAACATCAGGAGCAACACATCATCTTTTAATTCAGCAATTAAAAACCTTGTCAATAGATATTGAGTTCAACTGTCTGAAGCATTACCCATTCTCCTAATTTTCAAAGATGTCTTCCAGTCATTTGATTCTACTTTTGTCATTTTCAGTTCCTCTAGACCAATCTTTTGTTGCCTTTTATTGTCACATATTTCTTTAAAATCTATTCTCCATATGGAGACTTTTTTTGGCAGGACCATCAATTGTTATCTATCCCTGATTGCCTTTGCAAATTTGATGATGAGTCACCTTCTTGAACTGTTTGTGTCTATGTGGCATCTATGCTGTTAGGGGATCATTTCAGATTATAGATCCAGTGACAGTGAAGGAAAAGTGACTCCGTTCAAAGTCCATGTATGTTTTTTATATAGGTGGTGGAGCTCCCATGCAATTGCCATCATATCCTTTCTGGGGTGGCAATGGTCACAGATTTAAAAGTTCCTGTTCAAGGCGTATTGATGAGTTGTTGCAATGCATCTTGCAGCTGGTATCCACTACTGCTACTGTGCACTGGTGTTGAAGGAGTAGATATTTAACGTGGTGGATGAGAAGCCATTAAAGCAGGTTGGTTTGTCCTGGGTGAGACCAAGCTTTCTAAAATTTGTTGGAGCTATACACATGCAGGAAAGTGCAGGATAGAATCATAGTCCTGACTTGTGTCTGGTGGACAGACTTTGGAGAGTCAGGAGGTAAGTTACTGATTGCAGAATTCCCAGCCTCAGACTTGCTCTTTAGTCACAGCATTTATTTGCCATTTGTGAGCCCAAACTTGGATATAATCCAAGGCTTATTGCATTTAGACTCGGACTGCTTCAGTATCTGAGGATTTGTAAATGGTGCTGAACATCATGCAATCTTCAGTGAACACCTCCATTTCTGATTTCATGATGGATGGAAGCAGTTAAAGATGATTGAACCAAGGGAACTAATGACCCTGAGGACCATCTGCAGTGATCCGGAGGCTCAGATGATTGGACTGCATCAATGACAAGTATCTTCCTTTGTGTTAGGTTTGAATCCCCCTACTTAACATTTACTTCAATTTTCCTTGGATTCCTTGATGTTACAATGGATGAAGTGTTGTTCTTATGTCAAGGGTAGTCACTCTTATCTTAGAAGTTCAGCTCTTTTGTACATTTTGAAGCAAAGTTATAACAAAATCTAGAGCTGAGTGGCCCTGGCAGAATCAAAGGCATTGTACCATCACTGTTCTTATTTAATCATTCCTTCCTTCCATCCTTCTACAGAACTTCCCGTTTTATTCTTTTTCTTATATTTTTCTTATATCTTGTGTACTACCTATTACATCTTTATCTTTTCAATTAAAGTCATTCATCTGAAGTCCTAAAAGCAAGCAGGGCTGGCAAACATTTAATCCTACTGTTTCAAGTTAAAGTACAAATCTATAAGTTATTTATAAGGAAGCGAAAGAAAGCTTAAGTCTCATGAAATTGATCAAAATTCTAATCTAATATATATAGTTTTCTTTGGTTTCCGGACGTCACAATAAGTGAAATAATACATATGTATTCTATATGTACTAACATATATTTTTCGGTGACATATTGTACACCATCCTCATTTCTGATGGTATTGGCTGATGGTGAAGGAGTGATGAAGTGGAGCAGATTTTTCACCTCTGTCTGTTGATGCTGTAACATTTTTAACAGCAAGAACTGAAGAGAAAATGTGTCCTCAAGATGTCCGCAGCAACCAGACTGGGTGGATTAATCTAAAAATTAGGATGCATGGGCTTTGTTCTAGTACAAATTGAATTGTGCATGCTCAGAACTCAGACAACCTGTGCACCTGCTCATTAATAATCTCCGCAATGATTCCTGCTGATGTGTCTTTGCGCATGGAAGATTGACAAACTGAACTTCAGAGCTCAATTTCACCAGACAAGTGTCAGGAGATTCTCCGTAATATATCATACCTACCATCAAATCTTAAACTCTGGCTGAACTTTGATTTACAGCATCCAGCTTTAATATTACATCTGGAAGAGATGACAAATGAGGCGCTTCAGATGTACAGCTATTTGCAGATCCATTAGGAATAAATTCTTAAAATGGGGTGTTTAATCCTATTATGGCCTGACTCAATTATATTCATTCAAAATGTTCACAGGGTTTCTTCTTCTATTATACCTTCAGTGTTATACTTTCTATTGTAACACTCATGGAATGGTAGCTATTTGTACATTGTTCCTGGAACTAATGGGGTGGAAGTCACAATTGCCAGCCCTCATGGTTGTTCTTGGTATAAAAAGATAATTTAGACTTGGCACTGACAATAGTCTTTGATAACACCAAAGTAGAGTTTAGCATACATTAAGATAGATTTGTAAATTATTTTCGGCTGGAATTTGGAACTTCTCAGGTGATGGAACAGGGAAGCAGATAATAGATACAGTTGAATGTATGGAAGGATGAAAAATATTTTGGAAAAAATACATCAAGGAATAAGAGTCTATATTCACTGGAAAAATGCCAAAGTCATTGGATGGATGCAAAGACTGTAGGGTTCACATGTAAAATTTATTGGAAGAAAATGTACATAGATAAAGCCATAAAATACCAATAAAGCCAATGTTTTGAAGAAAGGTCACTTGACCCAAAACGCTAACTCTGATTTCTCTCCACAGATGCTGCCCGAGCTGCTGAGATTTTCCAGCAATTTCTGTTTTTTGTTAATAATTAGAAATTATTTTATAAAACATGTTGAGCTTGTAGTTGGAGTAATGTGTACAGTTTTGAATGCTTCATTATACTGTACTCATATGAATTCACATACTGCAAATTGAAGCAAAGAAATGATTTGGTATACTGACAATATTTTCACCAGAGCAGAGAAATCTGTGAGGAGATTTAATAGAGAGCTTTCAAATTATAACTCACAAATAATCTACAATGTTCATTAGCACATCTTCTCCCTCTTCCCCTCAGTACAAACATACTGTTGAAGATAGTACAATGTGTGACGGAATTTGTTAACAGATATTCCAAGTCACTCCATTCATCAATAGTCATCCCAAATCTCAGCATTTTTCACTAAGTACATAATAGTTTTCCAGCATTGTGTGAGGTCCTACCACAAGCTACATGTCACTGCCAATATTTCTTGTACACCAAAATACTGTGCCAAATCCCAGACATACTAATAACTGGCTGCTTAGTCAAAGGCTTTGGTAAATATGCATCCATTGTGAAGCTGTTCCCCATTCCATAGTGTTCAAAAATAGGTTGGCACACTCCCTGTGTCTTCCCTCTCTGTAATTGTTTACCCTTTTTGTCACAAATTCACATCATAGTGCCTGGATCCCTGACATAGTTTGGTGAAATATCTCCAACCTTTAAACCACGAAGGAGAAGTCATCCAAGAAAATCAATGGAAGACTGCTTTGCAATGTTATTTTTATACTACAATGTCATTCCAAGGGAAATTTGATTTTGATTTCTGCTGACATTTTTTCACACAGTATTAGATAGCACTTTAATTCCTTCACAGTGAATCTGCTGGAGGGAAGGACAGCTGGAGCCCAATCCCAGAAGTCAGCGATCACTTTGTGTAACTGCAGTGAATATTTAACTGCAAGTTACAAAAGGACATTGAGGATATGTCATTGCCAGCAATAGGAATTGATAAATATCTCCAGCAGTTAACCTGACTTAGTGGTTTATGTGTTGCCAACAGACTGTCTGCTAACCATCGTCAGGAGTGTTTGTCATACTGCTCATCTGTCCATGACATATTGAATTTACAACTGGAGATAGTTTTTTAAAAATGTTATTAGTGTTACTGTAGTTTTCTTAATTGTCCATGATAAACAGATTGCATTGCAATGTGATATTCTTTGTCCTTGCAATTTCAAAGCTGATATTCAAACACATTTGCTCACTTGTACTACTGGCGGCTAGTTGGTAATCTGTCACAGGAAAGACTATAGGATAGTTGTATCAGACTGTGCCTTTATTGCACTTGCATAATTTCACCAGAGCTGAAAATGTGTTGCTGGAAAAGCGCAGCAGGTTAGACAGCATCCAAGGAGCAGGAGAATCGACGTTTCGGGCATGAGCCGTTCTTCAGGAATTCCTTGGATGCTGCCTGACCTGCTGCACTTTTCCAGCAACACATTTTCAGCTCTGATCTCCAGCATCTGCAGTCCTCACTTTCTCCTAATTTCACCAGAGCCGAAGAAAACTCTCTGCTCTACGTTTATTCTTCAACTATCTGGAGATAGATAGTCCTTGGCAATTAATTAATCAATTGTTAACCTATCTGTCCCACTCCTCCTTACCCTGCTGCCTCTATTGAAATTAGTCAGTAGTCAGCTCCTTGATCAGGTTTTATCCATGGTGGAATCAGTCAGCCTCAGCAATTTTAGTGTAGCAAATAGTTGATGAGAAATAATGTGTAAATGGAACAGAAGTTTCCATGGGAGAAATAGCAACTTCTATGGGGATACAGATAAGAATTGAAAAAAAGTGCTCTTTCCAGACTTTCCTCCATTCAAGTTGCTTGAGTATCAAAATAGCTTACCATTCTATGTTACTTAGCGCTCTATTTTAGAAATCTTGAAATTTTGTTTCACATCTAATCAAAGTATTGCACACATACCAACTTCATACCTACTCAGATAACTACAGAAAAGACTAGAAATACTTAGCCTTTCTGACAACATATGTGGTCACACGCCCCTGATTTTCAAAACCAGACTGTCGTTCTTCTAGGTAGACCATTCACATTTACATTAGATCATTGCAGGCTTGGAAGAACTTACACACTCAACAATGCTGAGCTTATTTGGAGTACTATGGCAGGTCAAAGACTAAAATACACGACAATGCCTCTACTTTCTCAGGAGGTTAAGGAAATTCAGCATGTCCACAAAGACTCTTATCAATCTTGCA
Organism: Chiloscyllium plagiosum; assembly: GCF_037043375.1. Taxonomy (NCBI): domain Eukaryota; kingdom Metazoa; phylum Chordata; class Chondrichthyes; order Orectolobiformes; family Hemiscylliidae; genus Chiloscyllium; species Chiloscyllium plagiosum. The sequence goes on from NW_028270150.1 coordinate 32,529,667, forward strand.
ATTTTTTTTAGAACACGTTCTTTCCAGATGTATCGCAGCTTGGTATGGCAACTGCTCTGCCCAGGACCATAAGAAATTACCGAAAGTTGTGAACACAGCCCAGTCCATCACACAAACCAACCTCTCATCCATTGACTCCATCTATACTTCTCGCTGCTTTGGAAAGGTCACCAACATAATTAAAGACCTCCCCCCCACCCCCCGCCCCCCGCCGACCCTGGTTATAATCTTTTCCAACCTCTTCTGCCAAGCAGAAAATACAAAAGCATAAACACACATATCAACAGACTGAAGAATAGCTTCTTCCTGGGTATTATTAGACATCTGAATGGACCTTTCAAATCTCAAATTTAATGTTGACCTCGCTTTTTGTGTACCTTCTGTGAAACCGAAACATTGTATTCCTCCCTCTGTTTTATTACCTTTACACATTTTGTATGGTATGATCTGCCATGCAAAACAAAGGTTTTCACTGTACCCAGGCATAATAATAATAATTAATCAAATCAAATCAAAAAGTGGGAGGAGTTAGAGGATTAACTAGAAACTCAGATCATGTTTACGTACTAAGTGAAGGTTTTGCACAAAATAATCACACAGTCTGTCTTTAGTTTGTCGAAGATAGAGAAGATGACAATGTAAGAAATAAATACTGTACTAAATTGAAAGAAGTGCAAATAAGTCATTGCTTCACTTCGAAGAAGTGAATGGGCTTTTGAGCAGTTACAAGAGAAGAGAAAGAAGGACGTGTATTGAATTTTCGCGACAGAGGGATTTCTCTGTCCACAAATGCTGCCTGACCCGCTGTGCCTTTCCGACATTTTCTGTTTGATTTTTCAGATTTCCAGCTTCTGCAATATTCTTCCCAGTATAAGCCTTACCAGTTCCAAGCTTCCATTGTTGTTAAGGAAATGAGTGCAAACTTTGTAAAGCACATACTCATTATAGTCCGGGAATAATGTAACAGCAGATCAATTCCATGCCTTGCACTCGGGCACTGGTACTTACAGATCATTGTGCCAATTCAATGCAGGCAATTGCTGTCAGCCTTACTGCAGACATAAAATTTCCCTGTCGATAAAACATTACCAACACTTGAACTTACTCGCATGTCTGGGGGTTGAAATTAAATGAGACCTCAAAAAGTGAGCATTACTTCCCCAAATCACTTAATGCAATCAACCATATCAATACTGAACCAGACCTCTGCTTGTTTCTCATCAGGATCGAATCCCTGTTGCACTCATAGTTTAATTGTTTTGAAGGAAGAATTACCAGGGCTACCTTGACTTTTAATTTGCTGAACATGGTTCCGATTCTTCTCTTCTGAGCTACCATTCTGAGAAGATCATGTCGGATAACTGATGTTTGAAAGTGAGGTTGTGCTTGTGCTGTGAATGCCTTCAAATAAAAATAGCAGTAATTGGATCAGGGAGCTGCAGGCACCTTGATTACAATTAGGTTTACAGCTGGATCATACTGAATGAGAAACACTGAAAAGATCCACAAACTATCGCTGCATTAGAAGGTTATTCTAGCACCGAACCTGTTATTGATCGGTGTCAAAATTGCTGTTGTTGTGAATTCAAAGGAACAAGACATCAACAGGGGATATAATTTTCTAAGTATTTGTAACGATAATCAATACATACGTAGACTGAAAACTAATGGCTAGCAATCAAAAGTAGTCACTAGACTTTTTAAAGTCTTTATTACTTCACTACAGTAACTGGAAAAACAGCCAAGGATGTGCAAAACCTTGCATTCCTCTGAGTTAGAGCAATTTCCAAACCACTAAAAGCCGCAACACATCCAGGTAGAGTTAGAATTATTTTCTCAATGTGGTTATTTCTGCTGTAGCTGACTGTTGATTTTTTAATCATCTGTTATCAATTCATCTTTCTTTTGTAAATAGTGTAAGTTGGTAGAAGGCTTTCCCACACTTTGTCATGGTTTTGTTCCCAAGAAGGTTTTGACATTTGCAAACCATTTGCCTTCACTGCAATTTAGCCATCAGTCAGGTTAGGGAAGGGATATTTTGGAAAGTAAAGCTTTGATTTCTTTCAGATTTCTGCCTTTTTAAGCCCTTCTCAAGGTCACTGGATCTCAATTATCTCCCAAACATTTCAACATCATTTGCTGTTCAGTAAAGAAAAGAAGAAAGGTCCTGAAGTTTTATGATGACATTAGTCACCACTTTAGGCGAACACGAAATTAGTGACAAACAAATTAATACCATTTATGTTGATGTCTATTCAAGTCTATAATCCGTAGACCTGACCTCTTCAGTACCTTTCAAACTTAATATATCCATCAAGGTTATCTGTATACAGCTTGAACATTATTAGAACACAGAGCCAGAAATAACAAAATCCAATAAAAGGAAGGTTAGCCATTGGGTATCCATTTTCAGAAATAGCATCTGCCATGGGCATAATTATTTCTTTAAGAAAAGGGTTGACACCTTCAGATCAATTCCATTTTGTCATGGAGAATGCAGCTTTTATAGTTTATTAAGTTTTGTAACTGGGTTATACAATTTCATTTTGGCCCCAGCTAAAGTGAAGGTTAAGAACCAAGGGAGAAGGAGGAATTGGAGGTCAGCTCACCTTATCTTTATTGGGTGAAGAGTTTTTTTTCATCTAATGTAGGCATCACTGGCGAGACCTACATTTATTGACCATCCCTAATTTATCTTCAAAAGGACACTAATAATCCAATTATTATTTTAATAATGCGAGATTCATTATTGACATTGAAATTGGAGCCACTAATCTAATGGTGAGGAGCTTTTGTAATATGTGATTTGTTCTGGATGTCTGTTACATAGTCTCTGATATCATGGCCCTGGGAAGTCTGCACATTTACCATAACTACAGAGCAATTTAACCTTTGTGTCATATGTAAAGTTACAGTTTTAAATCAGAAACAAAAAATCCATCTTCACAAATGATTTTACAGAAATCTGATCCCTCTTGTCTAAATTATTCAAGTCCAAATGCACAAAATTTAGAAAACATCAATAATTCTAAGCTCAAATACAAAATATTATTCTAATTCCTCCAATGTTACTAACTGTGCTCACTCCCAAACCTTCACTGTTTGTGCATAGTTTGTAGTTTGTCCTGCTCCAAAATATGAAAGCTGAAGAAATTCAGCTTCACCTCATTAAACAGCATGGGCTGAAGGGTCAAGTGAAGCTAAAAGGTAGTTTAGGTTTAGATCAATCATCACAAGGATCTATTATAAAATTGCAGTTTCAATTCTTGTTAATTTTAGCTACTGTGAAGCAAAATTGCATTCAAAATAGCTTTGTATTTTTAATGAGAGAAAGTGAGGATCAGACAAGATATACAGTACTCACCAGCTGAAATGGGAGGTAAGCCTACCTGGAATATGATTTGGAAGAGCCAGTTTTGGGCTGGGGTGTACAAAGTTAAAAATCACACAACACCAGGTTAAAGTCCAACAGGTTTATTTGGAAGCACTAGCTTTTGGAGCACTGCTCCTTGACAGCCACCTGATGAAGGAGCGACGCTCCGAAAGCTAGTGCTTCCAAATAAACCTGTTGGACTTTAACCTGGTGTTGTGTGATATTTACCTGGAATATATTCCACTTCTGGTTTTAACAGAGAACAGGGAAGGCTCAAGCAGCAACCCGTTCATGGGAAGGATATTAATTATTTCAATGTAATGACGAGTCTGTGTGCCTTCATTTTAACAGTTAATTTTTACCCAAGTGGAATGGAAGTTGGATCCAGGAGGTAAACATTTTCCTAGCAATGTATGTAAGGCAAGAGAAGCAGGAGTGGTTCTTTCAGTTCCACTGAGCAGCAGCCCACTACTCCACACCCTAGCCACCATCAGAGCCTCTGATCACCAATAAAATTGGGACCCCCGAGCAAATCACAAGCAGCTTAACAACTCTGTCTTCCTAGTACACACCTCAATTCTAACCAGTCTCATTCACTAGCACACAAGGTCTGTTTGCTCACCCATATAATCTATCCTGCCAAAACCACCCATTGCTGTAAACCAACAGTTACCCCACAACCACACTGAGCTACACATGAAGGTCTATAATCTGGAAATCCCAACACCACAATGAGGATAGTTGAAATCTGAAACTGTCTTCCAAAGATAAGGTGTTGGGGCGAAGTCAGATGAAAATGTCAAAATTGAGATTGCTATATTTGTTTTCAGGAAAGGATAATAGAGATCACAAAGCCAAGATACAGAGATACAGATACAGATCAACTATGTGTGATGAGTGTAATGAAAATTGACTATCAATATTCATCTTCCATCATTTGACTTTAATACCTTAGACTTTCATGAGACCAAATCTGGTTTTAAAAAGGACATACAGATCGTTTTGCTATAACACACAATTTGCCTGTGCGAATTGGCTATAATGTGATTGATAAATAGTGGATGTTGAAAAGTGTGGTGCTGGAAAAGCACAGCGGGCCAGGCAGCATCTGAGGAGCAGGAGAATTGACGTTTCAGGCATAAGCCCTTCTTCAGGAATGAGGAGAGTGTGCCATGCGGGCTGAGATAAAAGGTGGGGGGGGGGGGGGAAATTGGGGGAGGGGCGCTGGGAATACGGTAGGTGGAAGGAGGTGAGGGTGAGGGTGAGGGTGATAGGCCAGAGAGGGGGTGGGGGCGGAGAGGTCGGGAAGAAGATTGCAGGTCAAGAGGGCGGTGCTGAATCCGGGGGTTGGGACTGAGATAAGGTGGGGGGAAGGGAAATGAGGAAGCTGGAGAAATCTACATTCATCCCATGTGGTTGGAGGGTTCCTAGGTGGAAGATGAGGCACTCTTCCTCCAGGCATCGTGTGGTCAGGGTCTGGCGATGGAGGAGGCCAAAGACCTGCATGTCCTTGGCGGAGTGGGAGGGGGAGTTAAAGTGTTCAGCCACGGGGCGGTTGGGTTGGTTGGTCCGGGTGTCCCAGAGGTGTTCCCTGAAACGTTCCGCAAGTAGGCGGCCTGTCTTCCCAGTGTAGAGGAGACCACATCAGGTGCAGCGGATACAGTAAATGATGTGTGTGGAGGTGCAGGTGAATTTGCGACGGATATGGAAGTATCCGTTGGGGCCTTGGAGGGAAGTAAGGGGGGAGGTGTGGGCATAAGTTTTGCATTTCTTGTGGTTGCAGGGGAAGGTGCCGGGAGTGCAGGTTGGATTGGTGGGGGGTGTGGACCTGACGAGGGAGTCGCGGAGGGAATGGTCTCTCCGGAACGCTGATAGGGGTGGGGAGGGAAATATATCCCTGGTGGTGGGGTCTGTTTGGAGGGGGCGGAAATGACGACAGATGATACAATGTATACGGAGGTTGGTGGGTGGAAGATGAGGACCAGTGGGGTTCTGTCCTGGTGGCAATTGAAGGGGCGGGGTTCAAGGGTGGAGGTGCGGGAAGTGGAGGAGATGCGGTGGAGGGCATCGTTGACCACGTCGGAGGGGAAATTGCGGTCTTTGAAGAAGGAGGCCATTTGGGTTGTTCGGTATTGGAATTGGTCCTCCTGGAAGCAGATGCAGCGGAGGCGAAGGAATTGGGAATATGGGATGGCATTTTTACAGGGAGCAGGGTGGGAGGAGGTGTAATCTAGGTAGCTGTGGGAGTTGGTTGGTTTGTAGTAAATATCTGTATTGAGTCGGTCGCCCGAGATAGAAATGGAGAGGTCTAGGAAGGGGAGGGAGGTGTCTGAGACGGTCCAGGTAAACTTGAGGTCGGGGTGGAAGGTGTTAGTAAAGTGGATGAACTGTTCAACCTCCTCGTGGGAGCCCAAGATAGCACCAATAGAATCATCGATGTAGTGGAGGAAAATGGTGCCAGTGTAGCTGCGGAAGATGGACTGTTCCACATATCCGACGAAGAGGCAGGCATAGCTGGGGCCCATGTGGGTGCCCATGGCTACTCCTTTGGTTTGGAGGAAGTTGGAGGATTAGAAGGAGAAGTTGTTAAGAGTGATAACCAGTTCATTCAGTCGAAGGAGGGTGTCAGTGGAAGGGTACTGGTTGGGTCGGCGGGAGAGGAAGAAGTGGAGGGCTTGGAGGCCTTCGTGATGGGGGATGGAAGTGTACAGGGACTGGATGTCCATAGTGAAGGTAAGGCATTGGGGGCCGGGGAAGCGAAAATCATGGAGGAGGTGGAGGGCGTGGGTGGTGTCCCGAACGTAGGTGGGGAGTTCTTGGACTAAGGGGGACAGGACCGTGTCGAGGTATGCAGAGATGAGTTCAGTGGGGCAGGAGCAGGCTGAGACAATGGGTCGGCCAGGGCAGTCAGGTTTGTGGATTTTGCGCAGGAGGTAGAAACGGGTGGTGTGGGGTTTTGGGACTATGAGGTTGGAGGCGGTGGATGGGAGATCCCCTGAGGTGAAAAGGTTATGGATGGTCTGGGAGATGATGGTTTGGTGGTGGGAGGTGGAGTCATGGTCAAGGGGGCAGTAGGAGGATGTGTCCGCGAGTTGGCGCCTAGCTTCACCGGTGTAAACATCTGTGCGCCAAACTACCCCTGCACCTTCCTTGTCTGCCGGTTTGATGGTGAGGTTGGGGATGGAGCGGAGGGAGTGGAGGGCTGCGCGTTGTGAGGGTGAGATGTTGGAGTGGGTGAGACAGGTTGAGGTGGTCAATGTCGCTGCGGCAGTTGGATATGAAGAGATCGAGGGCGGGTAAGAGGCCAGCATGGGGTGTCCAGGTGGATGGGGTGTGTTGGAGGTGGGAGAAGGGGTCGTCAGAGGGTGGGCGAGAGTCTTGGTTGAAGAAGTAGGCGCGGAGGCGAAGGTGGCGGAATAAATCTCGATGTCTCGTTGCGTGTCGAACTCATTGATCCGGGAGCATACGGGGATGAAGGTGAGGCCTTTGCTGAGGACTGATAGTGGATGTTGCTTGGATAACGTGAACTTTCTACTGAGCGGATATAGCGATTTTCTATTAGTGATTGTCTACAACATGATTTTCTATCGCGGTTTCCCATAGTACCATTTTCTATAGCGTTACAGAGGCACACAACAGTCACATTTTAGCAGAACAACCTGTAACTGATCTAAAATGACTGTTGTGGTTCTGTTCGCCGCGCTGGGAATTTGTGTTGCAGACGTTTCGTCCCCTGTCTAGGTGACATCCTCAGTGCTTGGGAGCCTCCTGTGAAGCGCTTCTGTGATCTTTCCTCCGGCATTTGTAGTGGTTTGAATCTGCCGCTTCCGGTTGTCAGTTCCAGCTGTCCGCTGCAGTAGTCGGTATATTGGGTCCAGGTCGATGTGTTTATTGATTGAATCTGTGGATGAGTGCCATGCCTCTAGGAATTCCCTGGCTGTTCTCTGTTTGGCTCATCTGTTTGCATCATCTCCACACACATGCAGATGGCAAGCAACATGAATTCGACTGGGACAACACTACTATTATAGGACAAGCCAAACAGAGAACAGCCAGGGAATTCCTAGAGGCATGGCACTCATCCACAGATTCAATCAATAAGCACATCGACCTGGACCCAATATACCGACCGCTGCAACGGACAGCTGGGACTGACAACCAGAAGCGGCAGATTCAAACCACTACAAATGTGGGAGGAAAGATCACAGAAGTGCTTCACAGGAGGCTCCCAAGCACTGAGGATGTCACCTAGACAGGGGACGAAACGTCTGCAACACAAATTCCCAGCTCAGCGAACAGAACCATAACAATGAGCACCCGAGCTACAAATCTTCTCACAAACTTTGAATCTAAAATGACTGTTGTGATCACCTGAAAAACTCAGGGAACCTACATAAAATATACAAAACTGGCTGCATCAGAATTACTATTTTAATCAAAAACCACTGAAAATCAGAGGTGTCAAGAAATTCCTTGTTTTACTCACATTTGCCTGATAAATTGTCAAATTGACAGATTAAAGTGTCTACAATGACCCAGCTTACAAATGAAAGAATTAGACAGACACCAAGATCCACAGAGAATCTCTGTATCATCAGTAGCCTTTGCGCAGCAAAAGAGAGGGAAAACAATATGGACTGATAACAGCAAGAATACAGAAAGCTCTTTTCTCTCTTATTCCCATGAGAAAACAGTTTTTCCAAAGAAAACACCATTCACTTCAATCTACAATTGCAGATTCCTGATTGTATTGGATACCCCTTCCTGTTTCTTTTTAAGTTTATACATGTGTATGTGTGGGTGCATTTGATTTAATTATTTTCTTTCAAAGCAATAATATCCCTTTTTCTCAAAAAAACCTTTTACTTTATTGACCCCATCATTCTGACCTAAGTAATTGTATTTTAATTGAATTGTGTGAGCTGCGTTTTAAAAGATAACACAAATAATATTTTTGCAATAAATGAAAAGGCAGTTTAAAAAGAGAAGAATTGATCAACTCTCCTCACTTGATTGAAACAATGATCTACTTGAATGATGGAATAAGCTGGAGGATCTAAATGACACTGTTCTCCCAAGGAGCTGATTTTAACTCTATATAATTGCATGCTTGGAGCTGGTGTACATACAATGGGCAAAATGACCTCCTTCAGCACAATAATAAATCTCTAGCCTCATCTCATTTAATGTCAAAGAAAGGAAAATGGTAGTGCTAGCAAAATTTAAAATTTATTTTTAAAAGGAGCAAATTGTTTGTTAGCTTTGACCTTTTCTCATGCACATGCCTGGGCAGCCCTGTGTCTGGGTATAATCAGCAAATTGAAAATAAATGTAATGAAGCCATTAAACAATTGAGCAGAATTTTACAGCAGGCTTTGCCAGCTGCGGAGTCTATAAAGTTTCTTGGGTAACATCCCCTGCTGACTCTCCCTCATGATCCCAACTTCAACTCTATGGAAGGCAAAAGAAGAAGCTGAAACTGACCTATACACCCTCACCCCAAGTGAGGCCTGTAATGGTTAATGGATAATAATTGGCCATACATGGGCTACTTTCCACTCAGATGTCATTCTGAGATAGGTGGGTGGAGATCAGGAATGCGTTGGGGGGTGGATATCTGGTAGATCACATTGTACAAGCCTGAGGGATGAAGGAGAGGGGCTTCCTCAAGATCAATCCTTCCACAACAGGTAGCTCTATCCCAAGATGTGTCCCCCACATATGGTCTTACTCACTTACTCCCTGCTTTCTTCATATGTTGAGCAAGACTCCCACGCGAACTCCAGGACTGAGAATGTGTGGGGACTATTTTCCAGTTCCGTTCCTAGTCAGTGCTGCCATTGATGCTGCTAGGCCTATAAGTTGGGCTAGCAGCTCCCCAAAGTGGGACATCCACATGAGTGAGGGGCAGATGTCTCGGCACCAGCTAATTTGCACTCGCTGAGGATTAAAAGTCTGTGCGGCTGCAATAATTGGTAGGGATGCTTTCCCTGCTGACTTCTCAGGTGGCAAGGCAGGAACATCCATCATCTAAAAATCCCTGCCCATCGGTATTGAAACTAAGGCATGGAGGTGCTACATCATTAATGAGACAAAAATAATTGTTTCAGGACTGATGGCATGACTAGCTCAAAAAATTAATTTCATAGATAACAGACATCGTATCTTTCAAATTAGAGTCATAGAGATGTACAGCACAGAAACAGACCCGTTGGTCCAACTCAACCATGCCGACCAAATATCCCAACACAATCTAGTCCCACCTGCCAGCACTTGGCCCATATCCCTCCAAACCCTTCCAATTCATATACCCATTTAAATGTTGCAATTGTACCAGCCTCCACGACTTCCTCTGGCAGCTCATTCCATACACATACCACCCTCTGAGTGAAAAAGTTGCCCCTTAGGTCTCTTTTATATCTTTCCCCTCTCACCCTAAACCTATGCCCTCTAGATCTGGACTCCCCGACCCCAGGGAAAAGACTTTGCCTATTTACCCTATCCATTCCCCTCATAATTTTGTAAACCTCTGTAAGGTCAACCCTCAGCCTCCGATGCTCCAGGGAAAACAGCCCCAGCCTGTTCAGCCTCTCCCTATAGCTCAATTCCTCCAACCCTGGCAACATCCTTGTAAATCTTTTCTGAACCCTTTCAAGTTTCACAACATCTTTCCGATAGGAAGGAGACCAGAATTGCATGTAATATTCCAACAATGGCCTAACCAATGTCCTGTACAGCCACAACATGACCTCCCAACTCCTGTACTCAATACTCTGACCAATAAAAGAAAGCACACCAAATGCCTTTTTCACTATCCTATCTACCTGCAACTCTACTTTCAAGGAGCTATGAACCTGCACTCCAAGATCTCTTTGTTCAGCAACACTCCCTAGGACCTTACCATTAAGTGTATAAGGTCTGCTAAGATTTGCTTTCCCAAAATGCAGCACCTCATGTTTATCTAAATTAAACTCCATCCGCCATTCCTCAGCCCATTGGCCCATTTCATCAAGATCCTGTTGTAATCTGAAGTAACTCTCTACACTGTCCACTACACCTCCAATTTAAGTGTCATCAGCAAACTTACTAAGTATACCTCTTATGCTCACATCCAAATCATTTATGTAAATGCCAAAAAGTAGAGGACCCAGCACTGATGCTTGTGGCACTCCACTGGTCACAGGCTTCCATTCTGAAAAACAACCCTCCACCATCACCCTCTTTCTTCTACTTTGAGCCAGTTCTGTATCCAAATGGCTAGTTCTCCCTGTATTCAGTGAGATCTAACCTAGCTCACCAGTCTCCCATTCACTACAAGGGTATACAGGAAAGCCACACACACAGACCAAGTCCTAAACTATGAAAGTAACTACCCCAACACACACAAACGAAGCTGCATCAGGACACTATTCAAAAGGGCCACAACACACTGCAGTACACCAGAACTGCAAAAAGAAGAAGAGGAACACCTATACAAGGTATTCGCCAAAAACGGATACCCGCGCAACTTCATCAACAGATGCCTAAGAGAAAGACCACGGAACGAGGACATACCACAACCAAAAGGACTAGCCACAATACCATACATCAGGAGCATTTCGAAACTGACAGCCAGACTACTGCGACCCCTAGGACTCATAACGGCACACAAACCAACAGCCACGCTCAGACAACAACTCACCAGAACGAAGGACCCGATACCCAACATGAGCAAGACGAATGTAGTGTACAAAATACCATGCAAGGACTGCACTAAACACTATATAGGACAAACAGGAAGACAGCTAACAATCCGCATACATGAACATCAACTAGCCACGAAACGACACGACCCACTATCCTTAGTAGCCACACACGCAGACAACACTACTCGACTGGGACAACACTACTCTCATAGGGCAAGCCAGACAGAGAACAGCCAGGGAATTCCTAGAGGCATGGCATTCATCCACAAACTCCATCAACAAACACATCGACCTGGACCCAATATACCAACCACTACAGCGGACAGCTGAAACTGACAACCGGAAGCGGCAGGGACAGGCCACTATAAACACCGGAGGAAACATCAAAGAAGCACTTCGCAGGAGGCTCCCAAGCACTGATGATGTTGCCTAGCCAGGGGATGAAACGTTTGCAACAAAAACTTACAGCTCGGCGAACAGAACCACAGCTCCCATGGGGAACCTTGTCAAACGTCTTACTGAAGTCCATATTGATCCCATCTACAGCTCTACCCTCATCAATCCTCTTTGTTATTTCTTCAAAAATCTCAATCAAGTTTGTGAGACATGATTTCCCATGCACAAAGCCATGCTGACTATTCCTAATCAGTCCTTGTCTTTCCAAATACATGTACCTCCTGTCTCTCAGGATTCCCTCCAACAACTTGCCCACCACCAACGTCAGGCTCACTGGTTTATAGTTCCCTGGCTTGTCTTTACCGCCCTTCTTAAACAGTGGCACCACGTTTGCCAACCTCCAGTCTTCTGGCACCTCACCTGTGACTATCGATGATACAAATATCTAAGCAAGACACCCAGCAATCACTTCTCTGGCTTCCCACAGAGTTCTAGGGTACATCTGATAAGATCCTGGGGATTTATCCACGTTTACGCTTTTCAAGACATCCAGCACTTTCTCCTCTGTAACATGGGCATTTTGCAAGATGTCACCATCTAGTTCCCTGCACTCTATATCTTCCATGTCCTTTTCCACAGTAAATATTGATGCAGAATATTCATTTAGTATCTGCCTCATCTGCTGCAGCTCCACACAAAAGGCCACCTTGCTGATCTTTGAGGGGCCTTATTCTCTCCCTAGTTACCCTTTTGTCCTTAATGTATTTGTAAAAACCCTTTGGATTCTCCTTAAGGATGAGGTTTCTAAATTCTTGGAAGAGCAGAGTCTGATTAGAACAAGTCAACATGGATTTAGTAAAGGGAGGTCATGCCTGACAAACCTGTTGGAATTTTTTGAAGAGGTAACAAGTAGGTTAGACCAGGGAAACCCAGTGGATGTGGTCTATCTAGACTTTCAAAAGGCCTTTGATAAGGTGCCACACGGGAGGCTGCTGAGCAAGGTCAGGGCCCATGGTGTTCGAGGTGAGCTGCTGGGATGGATTGAGGTTTGGCTGTCTAACAGAAGGCAGAGAGTTGGGATAAAAGGTTCTTTTTCAGAATGGCAGCCGGTGACGAGCGGTGTCCCGCAGGGTTTGGTGCTGGGGCCACAGCTGTTCACATTATATATTAATGATTTGGATGAGGGAACAGGGGGCATTCTAGCGAAGTTTGCCGATGATACGAAGTTAGGTGGACAGGCAGGTAGTACTGAGGAAGTGGGGAGGCTACAGAAGGATCTCGACAGGTTGGGAAAGTGGTCCAGGAAATGGCTGATGGAATTTAACGTGAGCAAGTGCGAGGTCTTGCACTTTGGCAAAAAGAATAAAAGCATAGACTACTTTCTAAATGGTGAGAAAATTAATAAAGCCAAAGCACAAAGGGATCTGGGAGTGCTAGTCGAGGATTCTCTAAAGGTAAACATGCAGGTTGAGTCCGTGATTAAGAAAGCGAATGCAATGTTGTCTCTTATCTCAAGAGGGTTGGAATATAAAAGCAGAGATGTACTACTAAGACTTTATAAAGCTCTGGTTAGGCCCCATTTGGAGTACTGTGTCCAGTTTTGGTCCCCACACCTCAGGAAGGACATACTGGCACTGGAACGTGTCCAGCGGAGATTCACACGGATGATCCCTGGAATGACAGGTCTAACATATGAGGAACGGCTGAGGATACTGGGATTGTATTCGTTGGAGTTTAGAAGATTAAGGGGAGACTTAATAGAGACGTACAAAATAATACATGGCTTGGAAAAGGTGGATGCTAGGAAATTGTTTCAGTTAAACGAGGAGACTAGGACCCGTGGACACAGCCTTAGAATTAGAGGGGGTCATTTCAGAACAGAAATGCGGAGACATTTCTTCAGCCAGAGAGTGGTGGGCCTGTGGAATTCATTGCCACGGAGTGCAGTGGAAGCCGGGACGCTAAATGTCTTCAAGGCCAAGATTGATAGATTCTTGTTGTCTAGAGGAATTAAGGGCTACGGGGAGAATGCTGGTAAGTGGAGCTGAAATGCGCATCAGCCATGATTGAATGGCGGAGTGGACTCGATGGGCCGAATGGCCTCACTTCCACTCCTATGTCTTATGGTCTTATGGTCTTATGGTCTTAACTCTATTTGCCAACGCTCTCTCACGTCCCCTTTTTACCCTCCTGATTTCTCTCTTCAGTATATTCCTACTGCCTTTATACTCTTCTAAGGATTCACTCGATCTAGCCTGTCCATACCTGATATATGCTTCCTTCTTTTTCTTAACCAAACCCCTCAATTTCTTTAGTCATCCAGCATTCCCTGTACCTACTCGCATTTCCTTTCACCCTAACAGGAATATACTTTCTCTGGACTCTCATCTCATTTCTGAAGGCTTCGCATTTTCCAGCTATCCATTTACCTGTGAACATCTGCACCCAATCAGCTTTTGAAAGTTTTTGCCTAATACCTTTCTCCAATTTAGAACTTCAACTTTTAGATCTGGTCTATCCTTTTCCATCACTACTTTAAAGCTAATAGAATTATGTTCACTAGTCCCAAATGCTCCCCCACTGACACCTTAGTCACCTGCCCTGCCTTAGTCACCTGCCAAGAGTAGGTCGAGTTTTGCACCTTCTCTAGTAGGTACATCCACATACTGAATCAGAAAATTATCTTGTACACACTTAACAAATTTGTGTTCATCTAAACCCTTAACACTATGGCAGTCCCAGTCTATGTTTGGAAAGTTAAAATCCCCTACCATAACCACCCTGTTATACTTATAGGTAACTGAGATCTCCTTACAAATTTTTTTCTCAATTTCCCTCTGACTATGAGGGTCTCTAATACAATCCCAATAAGGTGATCAACCCTTTCTTATTTCTCAGTTCCACCCAAATAACTTCCATGGACGTATTTCCGGGAATGTCCTCCCTCAGTACAGCCGTAATGCTATCCTTTATCAAAAATGCCACTTCCCCTCCTCTCTTGCCTCCCTTTCTATCCTTCCTGTAGCATTTGTATCCTGGAATATTAAGCTGCCAGTCCTGCCCATCCCTGAGCCATGTTTCTGTAATTGCTATGATATCTCAATCCCATGTTCCTAACCATGCCCTGAGTTCATCTACCTTCCCTGTTAGGCCTCCTGCATAGAAATAAATGCAGTTTATCAGTCCTATCTTATTCTCTGCTTTGTCTCTGCCTGCCCTGTTTGACTCACCTTTATTCTCAACTGTACCAGTCTCAGATTGAAATCTTTCCTCACTATCTCCCTGGGTCCCCCCCACCAACTTACTAGTTTAAATCCTCTCGAGCAGCTCTTGCAAATCCCTGCCAGTATATTAGTCCCCTTCCAATTTAGGTGCAATCCGTCCTTCTTGTACAGGTCACTTCTATCCCAAAACAGCTTCCAATGATCCAAAAATGTGAATCCTTCTCCCATTCACCAGCTCCTCAGCCATGCAGTCATCTGCTCTATCATCTTATTTCTGCCCTCACTAGCTCATAGCACCAGGAGTAATCCAGATATTAATACACTCAAGGACTTCCTTTTTAAATTCCTGTCTAACTCTCTGCAATCTCCCTTCAGAATCTCATACTTTTCCCTTCCTATGTCGTTGGTTCCAATGTGGACAATGACCTCCTGCTGGCACCTCTCCCCCTTGAGAACATTCTGCACCCTCTCTGAGACATCCCTGATCCTGGCACCAGGGAAGCAACACACCATTCTGATTTTTTGCTGGTGGCCAGAGAAACGTCTGTCTGTACCTCAGACTAGACAGTATCCTAACACAATCAATTGCTTGGATCCTGACATACCTCTCATTACATTAGAGCCAGTCTCAATACCAGAAACTTGGCTGTTCATGCTACGTTCCCCTGAGAATCCATCACCCCCTCCATTTTCCAAAACAGCATACCTGTTTGAAATGGGGATAGCCACAGAAGGCTCCTGCATTACCTGCCTACCTCTCTTACCTTTCCTGGAATTAACCCATCTATGTGACTGTATCTGAGACTTTCCCCCCTTCCTCTAACTGCCATCCATCACATCCCCTTGCTCTTGTAGATTCCTCATTTTCTATAACTGTCTCTTCAACTCACCCATTCGATCTGATAGGATTCACAACCAATGGCATTTATTGCAGATATAATCCTCAGTAATCCATAAACTCTCCCTAAACTCCCACATCCGACAAGAAGAGCGCATCATTCTACTAAAAGCCATTTTTGTTTCTTTCAGTCTACAGACCCAGAAAAATTCCTCTTCAAAACACTGCTCCAGGTTAAATTAATACTTATGGCTTATATTTTAAATTTAATCAACAGACATATCTCAATAAAACATATAATTAAGAGAGAGTCACTCCACTCACTACTGCAGACTTAGTTTAAGCCCACACTTAAAATCCACTTATCTGTTTCAGTGCTGTGACCTCTCCCAGACAGGTTTCTCCAAGATCAGTTGTGAATTTCACTGTTTTTTAAATTTTTCCAGACGCACTCCAATGTCCAGCAATACATGAATTCAACAGCAAAGGCAGTAACTGCTAACAGCAATGTGGGTTACTTTCTTTCTCTCTCTTTCTCCTGCACTGACCTCAGCATGTGCTTCCTTTGTCAGTTCCTCTCCCTTTTAAAAGTGCTGTTGTTTTGACTTTTTTTTCCCCCAAATTTCCAAAACAATGCAACAGCATATTAAAACAGTAATTGCTGCTCCTGGAGTTTGAGGAAGTCACCTCCAACACCTAAAATACCTCAAGAAGGAAGTAGCTGTTACAGCCAGAAATTTTTTTCATCCTCCATTTTGGATTACCCAAATCTGATTGCTTGGAAGAGGAAGCTAAAAAGCAAGTGCATGCTAAGTGAATTTCCAATACACATAAAATAACGTCACACTCGTTAGATATAAAACATATGCAATACAAGGCAATTTCATTTGGATGGCAATCTCTTTTTATAAAGCTTACTAATGTTCATTGACCTCTCACAGTTCATAAATTTGAGTGGAAAATTGATCTCAGGGTCAAATGTAGTTGCCTGAAAACAAAAAGAGGTTTGCAGATGATGAGCCTTCAGATGTTGTAAATTTAATATTTAATGTTCTCATCTCCACAAGATGATTCATGCACATCCCAAGACAGCAATTATTTTTTTCCCGTCTGGCGATTAAGTTCTTGTGGATTTGAATGGGAAGGAAGAAGATGATTCTGAGGGGGGAGCGGTGAATCTGAAAAGTTAGAAGCATTAACCACCTACGGGCAAACTAAAGTAGAGAAGACTCAGTGGGAGGAAGCCACCCCTGAAAAGTCATGAGAAATCAAAGGGAGCAGAGATTATGTCCTAAAACCCTTCACCCCATACACTGGAGAAAACAGGAGGCAGGAGGATGTGAAGCTATGTAGGAAGATGCAGGGAATTATCATTTTATATTGAAGTCCATTTATCATTATATTCTTTGAATGCACCAAATACTTGTATAGCAGTAGCAAGTTTTGTACTTTTTTTCCATTCCACAGAAATACTAGGCTCAAAATTACAGCTAACAATGCTACCACATGAATGTTTAGCATACTTATATTAGGTTCCTCTCTGCTATTTTAACAAAAGTTTTAACCCATTTAAACTTAATTTAATATGAGAGCATTTAGCATTCATACCATAGTGTCACTGACAGTAACTTCTGAGAATTAATGCTTAGACAGTCTTCCTGGGAAGAATGTCCTTAAAGAGTAAAACATGCTAACAAAGCAATTTTCATTTAATGTTTTATTCTTCAGAGAGGTCATAGAATTGTGTTGCATAGCATTCTGTGATTAATGTCTCATTTTCTGCTCTGCTCTAATGTCAAGGGTAACGGAAGAACAAGTTTGCTTTGTGCTCTCATCATCCCAACAGTTTACTTTTGATTCATAGTCCCTATCTACTTTGGTTCAGTAAAATAAAGGTAACCATTTGCTATCAATTTGTTTAACCCTGAGAAAAAGTGTTGGCTGTGGCAAATATGATAGCCCTGATATACTTGGGTCTGCTCTCCGTAACCCTGACTATTGTACTCGGAAACATTTATCTGTTCATCTTTCTAGACAGAGACCAGGATCAGAACGCAAGTGTGATTCAGTAGCATGAGTTTAAATTTCCTGTTTGGATCAAAGAAGTGGCAATTGATTCTCCAACAGATGAAAGCTGTTCTTGGAAGAATACAACGATATTTCCGATTAGATAAATTGACAAGGGTAATCAGAACCTGCTAAAATCAATTACCAGTTAAATTCCACACAACCTCTCCCTAATCTACTGGAATTTAAAGGGTAATTTGACAATGAGGAATCCAAAATTACTAGTGTCTCCAAATGGAAATTATATTTTCTCTGTCCTTTCCAAATTCAACTTGCTGATTTGAATATGATTGCTTGAAGAATTTTTAATGTAAGCTTTTAATAATGCAAAACATAAGCCAAAAGTTTTCATTGTGAATGCAGTTGGAGATTCAAGAACAAATTACTCTCAGAATTGCCTTTGTTTATCTCCAACGTATGCTCAAATTCAATTTTATTTCAAAAGAAGCGTTTCTGGACCCAAAACGTTAATTCCATTTCTCTCCCCATAGATGATGCCAGACATGCTGAGTTTCTACCGCAATTTCTGTTTTTTGTTTTGGCTTTATTTATTGGGGTGGCATGGTGGCTCAGTGGTTAGCACTGCTGCCTCACAGCACGGTGTCCCAGGCTCGATTCCAGCCTTGGGCGACTATCTGTGTGGAGTTTGCACATTCTCCCTGTGTCTGCGTGGGTTTCCTCCGGGTGCTCCGGTTTCCTCCCATAGTCCAAAGATGTCCAGGCCAGGTGAATTGGCCACGCTAAATTGTCCATAGTGTTAGGTGCATTAGTCAGAGAGAAATGGGTCTGGGTGGATTCTCTTCAGCGGGTCAATATGGACTTGTTGGGCCGAAGGGCCTGTTTCCACACTGTAGGGAATCTAATCTAATAAGACTTTGGAAATGTCTGGCTCGGCTAATATTTATTGCTCATCCATAACTGCCCTTGAGAAGGTGGTGGTGAGTCATTTCCTGAAACTTCTACAGTCTATGCAGTTTAGATGCTCCGAGCTGCTGTTTACAGGGAGTGTTACAAGATACTGACTCCACAAAGGAGAATGAAGAGTAATATAGCTGCAAGTCAGAGCTATGTGTGGCTGGCTGCTCCAGCTTTTCTAATCATTAGAGATTGTGGATCTGGAAGGTGGTGTTGAAGGAGGCTGAGTTGAAATACATTTTTTAGTTAGCAAAAGTACACTGATTGTGAAGGGCGTTAATGGTGAAGATGGTGGATTGGTGCCAATCAAAGAAGTTGCTTTATCCTGGATGGTGTCAAGCTTCTTGAGTGTTGTTGGTGCTGCATTCATCCAGGCAAGTTTGTGACTATTCCAACATGTGCTTTCTGAATGGTTGACAGGCTTTGGGGTTACTTACTTCAGGATTCCTATTCTCTGGGGTTTTCTTGTCGTCACTGTCTTAGGTGGCAAGTTCAGTTGAGTTTCTAGTCAATGGTAATGCTCAGGATGTTGATAGTGGAAGATTCAGTGATGGTGACTCCCTTGAATGTCAAGGGGCAATGGTTAGATGGTCAGAAGGGTGGGAAAATTGTAGAAATAAGAAAAAAATCACGATAAAATAACAAAAGGGGAGAAATTAGAATGTGTGAAAAACTAGCAAGTAACATAAAAGCAGACAGTAAAAGCATCTATAAGTATCAAAATGATAAGAAAACATTAAAATTAACTGTTGATGCCTTAGAGAATGGGATTGGGGAATTAATATTGGGAAATAGGAAATGACATATGGACTTCACAATAGAGGACATAAAAAGCATCCGAGGATAGCATAAAGTAAGGTGGGGGTGGAAGTAGGGAAGTGGGGAGGAATTCAAAACGATCACAATCATTAGAGAAAAAGGTACAGGGAAAACAAATGGGACTGAAAAGTACTCCAAACCTGGAAGCTTTAGAAAAAGGGAATATATTGAAATGACTGTAGCGATAATGGATGCATTGGTTGTTTTTTTTCAAAATCTCCTAAAGGTGCCAACGGATTGGAAAACACCGAATATGACACCTCTATTCAATAAAAAGAGAGACAGAATACAGGAATCTATAACCAAGTTAGCCCGACACCTTTCATTAGGAAATGCTAGAACCAGTTTTTAAGGAGGTTTCAAGATGACATTGGTGCAACAGTTAGTGTCTCTAACTCAGCCAGAAGCTTATAGGTTCACGTTCTTCCTGGCTGAGGAAGTATATTTATAATATGATCAAATAAGTTGTGTTTCAACCTAATAATTCTTCCACACATGTCAATGGCAGGTCTTAAGAAGAACAGAGATTCCTGGTTAACTATGTGATGGACAGAACATTGATGCCTCTACCATCACTATTGTAGTTCCAGATTGCAGGATCCATGTAAAAATGTATATTACCACCTCAACCTGGACCCACAGACTGTGCAGCATTAGCATATTTTTGTGAAATGAGCTTTGTTTGACCAACCAAACAACGTTCTTTGAGGATGTAACCAATGGGGTGGATAAGAATATAGTAGTGGAAATGATGCATTTGGATTTTCAAAAAGCATTCAATGAAGTGCCACATAAAACGTCATTGCATAAGAATGTTAACATGGATAGTTAGTTGTTTAATGAAAAGAAACAGAGAGTTAGGAAAATGGATCATTTTCAATTTGGGAAAGCATATGGAATGGAATGCCACAGGGGTCAGTGCTAGAGACACAATTATTTATTATATCATTAAATGACTTGGATAAAAGGGACTAATAACAGGACTGATAATATAACTATTCAAGAGAGCTCTTAATGACATATACTTGATACAGAAAATAATGCAGACATGCATGAACCCAGTTCAAAGATTTTCCTAGAATCATAGATTCCCTACAATGCAGAAAGATGCCATTTGATATATTGAGTCTGCACCGACACTCTGAAGAGCATCGCATCCAGATCCCCCAACCACCCACATTCACCCTGGCTAATCTACCTGGCCTGCACACCCTGTACACTACAGGGCAATTTGGCCTTGTCAATCCATCTATCCTGTACATCTTTGCACTATGAGAGGAAACCGGAGTGCCCAGTGGAATACTCCGCAGACAAGGGGAGAACATTCAAATGGCACAGAGACAGTCATCTAAGGTTGGGCCCTTGGCGCTGTGAAGCAACTATGCTAATCACTTAGCCGCAGTGCTGTCCCTAACTCCACACAGACTTAAAACTTTACATGACCTCAAGAGATTGAACTGTAACAAGAACAATAATCCTCTATTTGGCAACCACATCAAATATAGCTCATCCTTTAATAGCATCTTAAAACCATCAAATTGTGAACTCAGTCCTCCTGAAATAATTAATTTTGTCACTTTTGAAACTCAGCCAAGCATTCACAGTTGGATCATCTATACTAACAGCCCTTGGAATATCAACAATACAGCATATTGAAACTGCAGAACTTTTTTTTTACGAAACTCTTCAAATTACCTCTTAATCAATGCATTCCTGTAGCTGGTTCTGATCTCAAACAACCCAGTTAGTTGCAGTCTCTGTTCATCTTTCATGCTTTTGCAGGGCTGGCAAATTTAAATAACTTAAAGCCATAATACTTGCACAGATTTTAACATCCTTCAAGAGAATTTACGTTACCTCCATAAATTTGTGACTAAAACACTATAGATTAATAGCCTTGAAACAGGGAAACTGGACTCTGTTGGAACTCAGCTCTAATTTCAAAGAGTCCTCTTGAGTTTGAGTTTCTCAGCTCTGTGATACCCTCTTTTGGCAAAACAAAATCTGCAACAAACTGAGAGGGGTGTAGCACGGTGTGGCAACTGGTTGGGGTGGGGGTGTATCAATGTCTACCATTCTTCAAATCCTCTGAAGTCAGCAAAGATCTGGCTCAAAGAGTCCGCAATAGCATTCGGATTGAAATAGTCATTTCTGTAGTAACTTGTTTTTATAATTTTGCTAAAGCTTTTCATTTTGTACTCATTAAGACAATTGGTAGGAAATAACAGTGCAAAATGAAATCAGCATTTATACTGAGTGAGAGGAAAGTTAATTTGTTGGCAACTGGATGCTTATTGTTAGAAACATTGACATGGAAAATGCACCAGTTAACCTTTATCATTGGCTTATTATAGAATCATTGACACCATGAATCTTTTGTTTTCTTATTTCCAACTTACATATTAATATTCAGTCCAACATTTTCAATATGCCTCAGCAATTATACTCATGCTAATTACAAACTCAATGATGGTAAAACTATAGCACTATATCAAATATGTTTCTGACTACCTCAGACTGTTATAAATGGGATCATTTGAATGTTAAATTTGTCAGACTTCAAACTGTAATATCAAAGCTTCACAATTAAATAAAATATTGTAGTTTTGAAAAATTAAACAGCAGATGAATTAAACCATGAGCTAGCAGGATTCAAAGGAAATCATTTCACTGCGTCATTGTTGTAACTGTACCTGTAGCAATAATCCAATTCAATTTTGAAGAAAGTAGCATAATTTCAAACTTGGACCTTGTCCCAACTGTTGTAAAGCTTCTGCAAACAAGGTGTGCATAAAAACATGAGAATCTTTCAGAAAAGCAAAAGGCCAGCAAAACTAAAATTTCAAACTTTTTTATACTGAATCAACGCTTTCCTTTTACAAATTTCAGTTTGTTAATGCAGTGGGAGTAATGGCTAAGATTTTCCCCAAAACACCCTGCTTGTTCAGAGTTAAAGAATTACAGGGAAAATGAAGATTACAATTCATGGGTTCAACCTCATTTCAGGAAAACATAAAACATAGAGTCATAGAGATGTACAGCACAGAAACAGACCTGTTGGTCCAACTCATCCATGCCAACCAGATATCCTAAATTAATCTACTGTCATTTGCCATCACTTAGCCCATGTCCCTCTCAACACTTCCTATTCATATACCCATACAGATGGCCTTTAAATGTAATTGTGCCAGCCTCCACCACTTCCTCTGACAGCTTGTTCCATACACATACCATCCTCTGGATGAAAAAGTTGCCCCTTAGGTCCCTTTTAAATCTTTCCCCTCACCCGAAACCATAGTAAATGTTTCAGTCACTGAAATGTGCTACAGACTCACTGTAATGTTTTTATTCTGGGAAGTATTTTCTGCATATATAAATGTACATTGTTTGTTGCTGCACATGCCAATGCACACGAAAAAAACGACAATTCACGATCAACAACTCATGGAAAGCTCTGAGTATCGGCTTATGCCCTGGGACCACTATTGCATGGTGATAGAATGGCTGCAATATGTTGAACAAGATATTTGGCTGAATGTTGTTATTCTGCATGGCAGAAATCAGGCCCACTATTCTGGAGTAATTACAAAAATTAAAGATCTAATGGACGTATGCAAAATTGCTCAATTTACCTGAATTTTAAACCAAGGTTACAGAAAACTTGGACCAGATATCTACTTTAAAAGAGTTACTATTTAGTAATTACATAGGCACATACACAGCATCACAGAGAGGAAAAAGTAATATTTAGGGGATCCTGTTGAAAAGACCAAGTGAGGTGATAATTAGCTGATTGAAGATTGCTTCTTGATCTTCCTTTCCAAGATGCATACTGGTTTGTAAGAACCACAGGGTGACTGGTTCAACTGCTAAAGGTCTCTGACTTATTAATTAAAGTTCATAGTTTTCAGAAACTGCTGAAAGCAAGTCACTTAGCTTCTTCAAGCTTAAAGTGGCTTTTTTCTACAGGGAATAGAGACAAAGCTTCTGACCTGGTAGAGATCAGATGACTTTTCATTATGTTCTTCACAGCTCCAAAATATTCAGCCATTTGAGAACCATTCACATAGCTGCTGTCAGCCACAAGGACTTTGTCGCAATAATTAGCCACTGGTCCACAGAGCAACCAGCTACTTGTTACTGGAGGAATATCCATTTGTACACCGCCCTTGGCTCCATTTGTCTGCTCCTGTCCCGGTTACTGCTTGAACCAGCAGCTCTGTCAACAGCGCTTCAAATGAGTTGCAGGTAACTTGCCTTTACAAATCTCAGTCCTTGATTTTGAAAACTGTTGTTTTCCATTTCAGTCCACAATTAAAAATACTGAACAATAAAAATGATATGGTCTTTACCTTAATGAATAAGAATAGAAATACTTACTTAGGTAAAAGGACTATTTGATGAAGTTTGCTAGTATAATGTCCACCAGCTTTGTTTCGTATTTCATAAGGCCATGACGTATATGTTTGCTGTCTGAATATTTAGCTTTATGTGGGCTTTCCCATGTATATTTTGTTGACATCGAGCCTGGTTTAGTATCAAAGTCAATTATTGTACAAGCTGCAATTTCCTGCAGTAGGGAATTGGAAGAATTTAGCCCCTGTCACAAATTCCATAACCTTGACACCTAACCTAACTCCGTTTCTGGAATCAGGTTTAAGATAACTGATCTCAGCACTTCAATTATCTGATTGAATCCCAGCTGAACTTCTAACTCTCTGTTCTGTCTATCACAGAGACCATGTATCTGCACTTTTGTGTCACCACTATGTTCTGCTCCTATTCCAGTCCCTCAACTGTTGAAATCTTCAGAGACAGCAGCATTTTTTATGTGCAATGCTATTTTTTCACCTTTTTTCCTACTATGAGTAAATCACCCATGTTTTCCAACTGATCAATTTACATGCAAAGCCTGTTAAGGACAATACAGATCAGCAAGGATGAGGGAGACCAAAGGAGACGGGGAGGGGGCATGGAGGCCAGGAATTATCGTCGTGATCAGAGCCGTTAGTATAGACATGCTGACAAATTCACCAAGTGAATTGCTTCTTTCCTGATGTTAAGTTCTTGTGCTGCTTTAGTGTCATGCTTGATTTATAATTTCACCTGTAAATAAGTCAGACTGTCAGCCTACCAACCTATTGTCCAAGGCTTTCAAAAGTATGAAATAAACATAATGGACGTGCCATGTATTTGCTGAGACAATCCATTATATATAAGGAGTTAATCAATCTAATCTTTGCAATGATGTGCCAACTTAAGTTTATTTTAGACAATTTGTATGCCAACAGAATTTATGACCACAGGGGAGAAGTTTTGAGAGAAACACCAAAACTGCGTGACTCAGGCCTCATTAACACGTTATTCTGACCTTCATCTTGTCTTCACAAGCAATCCTCCAGCATGTGCCACTGAAGACTAAAACCCTCTAATTCTTCCCTTTAGCAAACCAACAGAGTGTGAGGCCAATTGCAGTGACCCTTGTTTCACACCTAATGAATCTTCCTTGACAAAAAGTGAAGTTTTACTTCTAAGAATCTTTGTAATAAACATTGTTTGAAATATTTCATTCTTTTTGCTTCCCTATTTTCTCAGACTCTGTGGTTTATGAATGAAAGCTTGTTCCAGAGAACAAATCTTGTTTGGAACCTTGGAGTTTTCCATAGACATCTGAGAGTCTGGTTTTCTGTAAGTTTTCTTTTCATTTGTCTGTGTTGCTTTGTTCATCAAAATTTGGAAATGTGGATCTCCCCTTTTTCCCTTTGATGATCAGACCAAACACTGTTAAATCTGGTTATTGTATTAAAACTGAGCTCATGTGTGAAGTTCCAACATCTGAATAAGACTTCCTCCCCATTACAAGACTGATGTTCTAATACTCAAACTTCATAGCCTTCCTGAACAAACAGGTCTTTATTAGTCTAATTTTTAAGTATAATTCAAGGACATTGAATGTTACTTTAGGAAATCAACTCAGGCTTGAATCCTCACTCCCAAACCCGATGGAGTGGAGGTGTGGATGGATATTAACAGAAGTCAAGCCAATCACAACTGGAAAGAGTTCAAAGACAGCCATAGGGGCTATTGTGTGCAGGGATGGATGTGGGAAAGCCTTCTTTGGTGATCTAAGATTTTGCCCCAGTTGTAACAAAAGAATTAAAACAATTCTATAGTGATTGTTTTCAGGCTCATGTCAACTGATAAACTGAATCAGCAATTATATTTTAAGTCCAGGTAGTTATTTTTTATTTAAATGCCATAAAGTTTAAATCGCTTGACAGTTCCAATGAATTTATCTACTTTTAATACCCATTCACATCTATTTTAAAAAAGACCAAGGAGTATTTGACCTATCCCAAGGTACTTGACCTCTCCCAAAGGAAGTCAACATCCTCAAAAGAACACCTTACGTCTCCAACAAAGGGAAACTACAAAATTGTCCCATACTCCCCAAAAGCTCTTGTAAATTTAGATCTTTCTTGAAAAATGTAAATTCTGGAAATTATGCTTTGGACATTGCATTAATGATACTTGAATTTGACTGATGGCAGCTGCAATTTTCAGTATGAAAAGTTGGTGAAACCTGCAAATTATAACAGATCATCCTTTTGGTAAAATTGGTGAGCTCAGGAGTAAGAGCTCTATAATTAGGATCTGGCCCCATTTCTTTGTGAAATTGGAGACCCTTTCCATCATTGCTATAAAATTTTGTTAAGCATTTTCTGTACCCTCTTTAATTTTCTATATATTATCCTTTTTTTGCCAATTAATCATTAAGCAACAGAAATTGAACTTCCTGTCTTGTTCCTCATTAGCAAAAAGAAGATGACTTGCAGTTCTGTAACACTTTCACATTTATTTTTGAGAGACTAACATAGGGATAGTTATTGATCAGGGCACCAGACATAATTTTCCAGCTCTCATTTGAAATAATGTCATGTCATAGGTTCCTTTACCTGAATGGACACACTAGTGGGTTTAATTGTCATTCAAAACCTTAGTGGACACAGTAATGGGTTTAACTGTCATTCAAAAGACAACAATTCTAACAATGCAACACTCCCTCAGTACGCATTCAAGGACAAGCCTTGAATTTTATGCTTAATCTCTGGAGATAAATGTGAGCCAGGATCTCAGTATTCAGAGACAAGAGGGCTAGGCACTGAATCACACTTCACTGTGTCTGCTAAAATTGACAAGGTTATAATCCTGATGGTTACCTGTTGTGGTTCTGTTCGGTGAGCTGGAAATTTTTGTTGCAAAAGTTTCGTCCCCTGTCTAGGTGACATCCTCAGTGCTTGGGAGCCTCCTGTGAAGCGCTTCTGTGGTGTTTCCTCCGGCATTTATAGTGGCCTCTCCCTGCCGCTTCTGGTTGTCAGTTTCAGCTGTCCGCTGTAGTGGCCGGTATATTGGGTCCAGGTCGATGTGTTTGTTGATGGAGTTTGTGGATGAGTGCCATGCTTCTAGGAATTCCCTGGCTGTTCTTTGTTTGGCTTGCCCTATAATGGTAGTGTTGTCCCAGTCGAATTCATGTTGCTTGTCGTCTGCGTGTGTGGCTACTAAGGATAGCTGGCGTTTCGTGGTTAGTTGATGTTCATGGATGTAGATCGTTAGCTGTCTTCCTGTTTGTCCTATATAGTGTTTTGTGCAGTCCTTGCATGGGATTTTGTACACTACATTAGTTTTGCTCATGCTGGGTGTCGGGTCCTTTGTTCTGGTGAGTTGTTGTCTGAGGGTGGCTGTTGGTTTGTGTGCTGTTATAAGTCCTAGTGGTCGCAGTAGTCTGGCTGTCAGTTCTGAAATGCTCCTGATGTATGGTAGTGTGGCTAGTCCTTTGGGTTGCGGCATGTCCTCGTTCCGTGGTCTTTCTCTTGGGCATCTGTTGATGAAATTGCGCGGGTATCCGTTTTTGGCGAATACCTTGTATAGGTGTTCCTCTTCCTCTTTTTACAGTTCTGGTGTGCTGCAGTGGGTTGTGGCCCTTTTGAATAGTGTCTTGATGCAGCTTCGTTTGTGTGTGTTGGGGTGGTTACTTTCATAGTTCAGGACTTGGTCTGTGTGTGTGGCTTTCCTGTATGCCTTTGTGGTGAATTCTCCGTTCGGTGTTCTCTGTACCATCATGTCTAGGAATGGGAGTTGGTTATCCTTTTCTTCTTCTCTCGTGAATCGGATTCCTGTGAGTGTGGCGTTGATGATCCGGTGTGTTTTCTCTATTTTTGTGTTTTTAATGATTACAAAGGTGTCATCAACATATCTGACCCAGAGTTTGGGTTGAATTTGTGGTAAGACTGTTTGTTCTAACCTTTGCATTACTGCTTCTGCTATGAGTCCAGAGATCGGTGAGCCCATGGGTGTTCCGTTGATTTGTTCGTATATCTGGTTGTTGAATGTGAAGTGTGTTGTGAGGCACAAGTCCAGTAGTTTAAGTATGCCGTCTTTGTTAATAGGTTCAACGTCCTGTTGTCTGTTCTGTATGTCCAGCAGGTTGGCTATTGTTTCTCTGGCTAGGGTTTTGTCAATAGAGGTTACCTGCTGCTCATTCTCACTATTGAACTTTGCCACTCTGATGTGATAAACGTTAACAGAGTCTTTGGAGAAGTCTGCAAAGACAGATCTTTAACAGTGAAGTAGGCATTTCTGTGGTTGTCTCCACTGTAGACCCTCTGGAAATGTTGAAACAACTCGCTGAGTCTAGGCCAACCATTGCCCCAGCTTATTGAGCCTAGAATATGCAAATATTAACCTCGTGGTGAGAGTGGTCATGTTAATTCTGGGTAAGGTGATTTAAGTCCCATTAAGATCAAGACCTGACACATCTAGGTCTTAACTGAGATTCCAACTGTTCTGGAAGACTCCTGCCAAAAAGTTGTGGTGTGATACTTATGGAACAACTGGATAAAGTTTAGATTTTCTGATAACTTTGTTTTTACCCATATGTTTTGCTTCAGAGCAATTTGATTCTCACAGTGTCACTGAAGGTTCTGCTTTCAGTTCCACCTTATTGTCCATCAGGTGAACCTGTACAGCTCTGAATGGTAATGTCCCCATTACACAATGATGTGGTGGTTCAGTATCAGTATAATCAGCAGGCTAATAACCTAACCAATATATCTAATTAATTGGTTTCAGTCCTGTTGGATAATGAATAGCAAGTCTGTTGTGGCTTTATGCAGCTAAAATAACACATACAGGACGGAAGTCCTTGCAGCGCTCCCATCCCTTGGGTTTCTCCAAGTATAAATCCAGAGCACAAGGCTGCCCCTAATTAGTCAATTGTCAGTCTGACTCAGTTAGCATTCCTGTCACTGAGTCAAATGGTTATGAGTTCAAATCACATTCTAGAAGTAAAGCAGAAATCATTTCACTGCAATATGGTGTTAAGCTCGGGCTGTATTGCCAGAAGTTCTTTCCTTTAGATGATACATTAAACTGCAATGCAATCTGCTTCATCTACTGATTCAGTTGGATGTTAAATGTGTCAATGCAAAATATAAGTGAGAACAGGATGCTGTCCCATCGTGTCATGCTATTGGGTTTAAAGGAAAAGTCACATTGCAGTTGGCACAACTTCACCTGATTTAAGAGTGCTTGACACTGACTGTATATACTTATAACGAGAAGCTGGTCCATACTCCACCACATATATGACCTAATAAATTACCACGCACAAAAAGAACAGAACAATTGTGGTCAGTGATCCAAAGATATCATTGTTTCATCAATCATACTAATTCATTTGTTATGAAGCAAATCAAATACATCCTAGAGCTACATGACTATCTACAAATCATAGGCTATAGTCTTCAAGTAGCAATGCTGCGATAATTAGTTTTGACTGATCCTTCATAAACATGAAGTTGAATGTTGAGTGCTTCTCTCTGCTTTCGTGACATCCAATTACTCATAAAAACATATATCCTGAAGGCTAACCATGTTTCCTGTTAATTGCACCAGAAACAGACTTGCCATGCATCACTTTTGATGAACAGTGACATTCGATTGTTGTTTAAGCTTGTGCCCAGGTAATATGCCAGCTGAAAATGCCATAGTCGGTTTAGGATCTGGCCTTCAAAAAAACACATGCAAATTAAGAGTTGTAATGAGTGTTAACCTTTAGCTAGTGTTGCATGTCAATCAATATCTCACTCTGCTTATGAGGCAAATTCTAACCAACAGTTATAAACAAGTCAATGCAGGATTGGATTGGATTGGTCAAATTGACTCTTTTAAGATATCATTGGGTTAACTGACTACTTTGAAGAAAAACAGCTGTATTGCTTTGCTTAAAAACATACTGAAAATTGCAGGTATAAGTCAACTTAGAATATTTTCTGGATGCCAAAAGTCATTGGTTGTTCACATATTTGGCACAAAAGACTACACTATCTTCAGCTACAAAATGCTATATTCACAATCATAGTCAGTTTTAATTTTTCACCACAGAAATGTGTTTTACTTGCCTTCTACTGTGAGTTGTTTTAAGCAGCAAGTATGGGCTTTGTTGTAAAGATGATTATGCATGGAAGCTGAAGACATGCTCACATATAGCAGACCATTCATGGCAGGGTGTGTCACCATCAGAATTGGATCCTTCAAAAAGGATTAAAGTACAAAGCTGCTTTCACATTAAAAGTTGGACCATTTGCTAACTTGTCAACTAACCACCACAGCAAAGGAATTCAGTATCAGTGAAAATCCGTTGCAGGAGTGGAAAAGGAAGATAGCTGTCCTGAAGAAAATACCAGAGATCAAATAAACCATCAGGACCGGAACCAGACACTGACGTCATCTTGAGAAGCATCTAGAGCAGCATCTGGGGCAGCACGGTCACTCAGCAGTTAGCACTGCTGCCTCACAGCACCAGGGACCTGGATTTGATTCCAGCCTCAGGCGACTGTCCGTGTGGAGTTTGCACATTCTCACCATGTCTGCCTGGGTTTCCTCCCACAATCCAAAAAGATGTGCAGTCAAGTGAATTGGCCATGCTAAATTGCCCATAGTGTTAGGTGCATTAGTCTGGTGTAAATACAGGGTAGGGAAATGAGTTTGGTTGGGTTACTCTTCGGAGGGTTGGGTGTGGACATGTTGGGCTGAAGGGCCTGTTTCCATACTGTAGGGAATCAGTCTTTACTATATATCAGAGTGGGTCATTGAAACTAATCGCAATGGATGCAGCATCATGAGAAGTACAAAACATTTTTGCATATAAATGGGCCGGATTGAATCCTGAGCCCAGCAAATATTTCAAGTTAAAAACTACAGATTTCAAAATTATCAGCATCTAATAGTTTATCATCAGACAGCGGCAAAAATGCAGATATCCATTATGTAATTTGGACAACATGGGTGAAGCACTCATGAATTTTGGTACATTCAGCAGATAAATGATAAAGTGGAAATTATCAAGAACAGTTCAAGTGAAAAATGCAGAATTGAGAAGGCTACATTCGTTGTGCTGGAAGGCTGGATGGCTGACAGAATGAAATTAAAGCCTAAAGTAATTTTCAAATAGTAAACCATGGCAAACACCAAGTTTCTTTAAGGAGCCTTCTTGCTTGTGCACCACAATAGTAGCATGAACGAGGAGATGTGAAGCTGTGGATCAATAAATTATGGAATAGCCCTCCCAGAGCTTCATCCAAAAAAATTTACCAGGATGTTGCTGGAGATGGAGCATTTGACTTATAAGGAGAGGGTGGGACTTTTTTCACTAGAGCGTAAGAGGTTGAGAGGTTTATAGAGGTTTATTAGATCATGAGGGGTCTGGATAGCGTGAATGGCATGTGTAATTTTCCTAGGATGGGGGATTTCAAGACTAGGGGGCATATTTTTGAGGTGAGAGGAGAAAGACTTAAAAAGGACATGACGGGCAATTTTTTACACCCAGAATAATTTGTGTGTGGAATGAACTTCCAGACAAAGTGGTGGATGTGGGCACAGTACGACAGTTAAAAGACATTTGGATGAGTACATGAATCAGAAATGTTTGGAGGCATATGGGCCAAGCTCAGAAGGGTGAGACTAGTTTAATTTGGGACTATGTTGACATGGACTGGTTGTGTCTGGTCTGTTTCTGTGCTACATGGCTCTTTAAATCAGCCTGTTAGTGTGGGGCATGTTTAGATCCTGTATAATTGATGAGATCAATAGGTACCTGCAAATAAATGACTCCCAAATTGCAGTTATACTATTTCTATTTCTGGACATATGACTCAACAAACCATTGAATGATCATGTTTGTATTGAATGGAATCAATGGATGGTTAAGGGAAAAAAAGTGGAAATGTGCACACTGCCCTGCTTGATGTTTTGTGTGATTTCATTAGAAAATTGCACGATGATGATAGTCTACAAAGTTTAATTAGTTTATTCAAAAAATGCAAAAACTCCAAGTCAATGGTTGGGGAGGAAGATGATTTATTGTGGGAGTATGATTCTGCAAGTGTCAAATCTGTTTCACAGTAGACTACTTATGATGATGCCATAACCAAAGTGATTCAGTATGGATTCAATTAAATCTTTGTATCAAATGCCAAAGTCAATAAATTTGAAATGTTCAAAATACTTTTTGATTTTGAGTACAAGTAATTTTTTGCGATTGATTCATGTAAAAAACCATGCTACTTTAGTTTAATATGAATTGCCACCATTACATTTTTTCATGATTCAAAATGGTGACCACTCATACAAACAGTTCATATTTTATACTTAGCCATGAGTCAATCTGTTTTTGCAAGGATTTAGCGTGGCCAATTCACCTAACCCGCACATTTTTGGACTGTGGGAGGAAACCGGAGCACCCGGAGGAAACCCACGCAGACACGGGGAGAATGTGCAAACTCCACACAGTCAGTTGCCTGAGGCGGGAATTGAACCCGGGTCTCCGGACATTCTGAAGAATACAGCAGTCCCTCAGTCTCATCCCTCAGGTTTAGTATTGAGGCTGCTCAGAGGGTAGGCTGAGAATATGTGCAGCTGGGAATTACCTCAGACACTGTCCTCTGAGAAAACTGAAATGCCTCAGAAAGAGATGCTGGCACCAAGCTTTCCAGGTGGGAACTTCGATGTCCTAGTCCGGTAAGATGGCAATGGAGTAGGACTCTGACCCTGGGGCTCGTCCACTCCATCTGCCTTTCTCTTCATTTGTTTTATTTTTTTTCTCTTTTTTTGTGTTTTATTTTCTTCTTTTCTCATTTATTTTCCATACCTCTTGTTTAAGATCTCGATCGTGGGGATGACATCGGCAGTGGGGAGATGGCCCAGTGCGGACATGTAGCTGCTGTGATGGAAGCGAGTTTGGGTTCTCAGTGGTGTCGG
Source organism: Chiloscyllium plagiosum (assembly GCF_037043375.1). Taxonomy (NCBI): domain Eukaryota; kingdom Metazoa; phylum Chordata; class Chondrichthyes; order Orectolobiformes; family Hemiscylliidae; genus Chiloscyllium; species Chiloscyllium plagiosum. The sequence goes on from NW_028270150.1 coordinate 32,562,301, forward strand.
CATCCAGTGCAGACTCATGGAGGCAGTGGTGGTGGCGAGTCTAGGCCCAGGTGAAGAGCTGACAGCATTGGTAGTGGCTGCATTGGCAAGGTTGGCCTGAAGAAGACTTATGGCAGTGGCAAAGTTGCGTTTGAGCAGGTGCGGTACCCGGCTGCATTGGTGAGGTGCAGCAAGGAGTCATAGTGTCGAGTGTACCAGTGGAGGGGAGATGGCGCTGAGGAGTAGCGACTTTAGGTCTAGTGGCGGGAGCACGGCAAAGGAGATTTGTGCCCAGCCACCAGTCCCATGGCCCATGGCATAGCATTTAACAAGGAGGACTTTAAAGCTGAACACTTTTTCTTTATTCTTCTGTCTTTATACTCTATGCTTTGGCTTATTTTTCTCTGTTTTAATATGGTGCCAGAGAGTGATGACACCGTACAACACCTTTCACTATATTTTGCAATAACAGACGTGACAATAAGTGACTCAAATTGGGTGGTCAAGAGGAGAACATCTTTTGTCTGATGGGCCACTAGAGGAGGCTGAGCCACCAAACGCGGCCATTCTGGACACAGAGAGAAGTCTGGATCAGTGATATCTCCAGGGTGAGGAGGCATGCATAGAAATGCAGGAAAAATACAATGATCATCTGTGATCTTCAAGGCAAATTGCCACCATCTTTCCTGCTGACAGTCACAGGGCCAGCATTCACTATCACTCTGCCACTGCACACAAACTCCAGCAATGATCAAGGATTACCAACCTCACAACTGCACACAGTATTTCTATCCAATGCAGGACTGCTCACCTTTCCTGCTCTCTGGTTAAAAGGCTGTGCAACCCACAAAGGCTGGCAGCCTCCAGATAGGTGCAAAGTGAGTGAGGACCAAGAAACAAAGCGAGGAGTAGTAAGTTACATCCTGTTCAGAGACAGGGGAAGATTGTGTGTCCCAATGTGCAAAATGGCCCAGCAGGAGCAGACAAGTCACAGGTGTCCATCAGCTGAAAGCAAAATGCAGAAGATCTGAGATGGACTTTGAATTGATCTGAAATCAGCCATGGTTTGCTCGGGATGGGACCATTCGCCACAGCAGATTCGCTGCTGACGATTAGCCACTGCCCTTTGACCACCATGGACGCTTAGCCACTGCCCATTGGCCACTGAAGATGATTCGCCACCGCAAATTCCGCAAATAGAAGTATTTACAATATTGGATGAACCCCATCAAGTCTTTTTGCTAAAATACAATATACCTGAGAGAATAAAATAGGGGCTAGGTTGAATGTACCATCCACAAACCATGTTGATTCTGCTAAATGATGTATCCAACATTCCCTACCAAATATGATTATACAATTACTTCCTTGACCATCCAATAGTGTATATACTTCTACCAAATAAGCAGCGTTCAACGTATATATGCATGTTTGAAATGGTGAAGTATTTGGTACCTAATCCCAGACCACAGTATATCCATTCTGACTTTGAGCAGGCAGCTATCAGTGCTGTGAGAGAATGTTTTCCTGAAGTTAGAATTAGGGGCTGTTTCTTTCATTTGGCACAAAGTATGCATAGATGTATTGACGCAGTTGGAGCAACTCGTCAATACCACACTGATCTTAATGTGAGATTTTACTGCCATTATAAAGATTTTTAAAATATATTTTCTTTTTCTGGTTAAAGTTTATAACTCATTTTTATATGTAAACCAATAAAATGATATTTATTTTACCTCTTTTTTTAATCAATATGTACTATGTAGTTGTATAAATAAAGGGGACTGAGAAGTATGAAAGAACAGGCGGGAGGGAAAACAATCAGTACATATATATATTTCTGGTGGCGAACAATCCCCAGAGGTCAAACGACCCCAGTGGAGAAACGCTGGTGGCGAACCAGCAGTCGCTAATCATCGGTGGCGAATCTGCCGTGGCGAATTGTCACCAACCCGGTTTGCTAATGTCAACTTCCGTCAATGAAGGGTGGAGGAGAACACTGTCCATGAAACATTCAATGACATGTTATTGAAGGTGCATTGAAATGGAGACCTGGAGAAGCAAGGGATGATCTACTTCAACCAGGTAGTTGTTCTTCCTTTCAAGCCAGGAATTGTCACGTCCAGTTTCCCAAGAGAAGAGGGGGGAATTGCAAAGTGTAAAGAAATGAGCTATTTGAAGTGATAATGAGATTGAGATGGAAATAAAGCAGTTACAAATTATTAACGAGATTCTAATATTGCCATTGACTGCCTAAGAAAAGAAAGAATTGCTTTTCAGAGATTCCAATATTTTTCATTCACACCATGTTTTCCCATATTTTACACCTACATTTCCTAACACATGGGTAGATTCTGCCCTGAATTACTGCCCTTCATCAGTTCTGAATGTTTAATAAGTCTTTGGGATGAGAGTTTAATGGCTCAATGCTTGGATTTCACAGGCTGTTGGATGCTCTACTCCATATAACTACAAATTGCGGGATGATAGATTTAATATAGATGTCAGGGGCAGGTTCTCTACTCAGAGAGTGGTAAGTGCGTGGAATGCCCTTCCTGCTAATGTCGTCAACTCAGCCACATTAGGGAGATTTAAACAATCTTTGGATAAGCACATGGATGATAATGGGATAGTGTAGGGGGACGAGCTGACAATAGTTCACAGATTGGCATAACATCGAGGGCCAAAGATGCACTGTATTGTTCTCTGTTCTGTGTTCTATATTCAATGTTCTATAACAACTCTGCCAACAAGAGAAGAACTGAGGTCAAGGATGTTCTATTACTAGAAGAAAGATGCTTATAGCAGCATTACAGAAGGGGCTTCTCTGATCACCCACTGTAACTTTGGCAAAAAGATTTGCTGGCATCCTGGTGAAACAGTACAATCAATCTTTATGTAAATTCTCCAAGGTTTCCATGGATGTAGTGCCAAAGTTACAGCAGATGATCAGGAGAATCCTGTGGAAATTCAACCCTGGGGAATTTTGTGAATTGTCAAGCATGAACAATGCGAAGCAGGAATAGAATAGATGGATTTAAATTGTCATTTGCAGGACTGATTTGCTTCAAGAGACTCCAATTCAAACAGATACACAGATTCAGCAATGGAGCAGGTGAATGGAAAAATATACTTTGAGATAGATCAAATGATTTATACTCCACGTAGAAAGCACATATTGCTGCGAAGTGAAGACATAATCCTGGTGTTATAGATTCATAGTCGAGAGTGTGGTGCTGGGAAAGCATAACAGGTCAGGCAGTATCTGAGGAGCAGGAGAATCGACATTTCAGGCATAAGCCCTTCATCAGGATTAAAAATCTATAGCAAGTTTGGAAGGACATTATTTGACCCACTGTTGCTCTAACTGGTGGTGGAAAATCACTTCCGTCTTTTGCCTAGATTGAAATGTGGTGAGCATTCTCTGCCCATTACTGACTGATTATTGAATGGTAGCACAGAGAATGTTCTTAAATGTTAATCAGAACAATCACAGAGACTTACTGCTATAATAGTAATAATTTTTAAAAATCAGTTGTTCCATTATGAAATTAAAAATCACACAACACCAGGTTATAGTCCAAAAGGTTTAATTGGAAGCACACTAGCTTTCGGAGCGACGCTCCTTCATCAGGTGATAGTGATGAAGGAGTGTCGCTCCGAAAGCTAGTGTGCTTCCGATTAAACCTTTTGGACGATAACCTGGTGTTGTGTGATTTTTAACTTTGTACACCCCAGTCCAACACCGGCATCTCCAAGTCATGCCTATTATGAAACACATTGTTGAGTCAGAAAATGTGTCTAACTGTACAACACCTGACATTAAGCACTCAGAAAATGGCAAGCAAAGAAGTAAAGAAAATGTTTATGTTCAATGCGAGGGTGAATATTATGGGGAAGAGTTTAACAGCAAAACTCTAGAATTTAATTTGGGCCTATGGTGTAAGAGAAAGCAAATTTTCCCAGGCGCTGAATGACATGGGCGAGTCAGTGGGAAAATATGGTGAGATCAGAAAAATGGGATTTGCGCTGTCAGATAAACAAAGTCTGATGCTCCACCCTGGATTTGAGCAGTGAGATGTAAAAGCAATATCCTATTCTCCCATAGAGTGAAAAGAATCTAGACAGTGACAACTCCTGACATGAAAGGCATCTTGGGTGCTTGGCAGTTCCAGCTCACTCTTGTTCTTCTGGGCCTTCATTTTGGACAGCGATTCCAAACCTCTCAGGGTATGTTCCGTGGACAGTGACTGCCTGCACACTCTCACCCACGCAAGCTGGCACTGGACCCACACCAATCTCACCACATCAACATGACACAATTTTGATTCGCTTAGAACATAGTTCTCCACTAAAATGCTGCAGTTTGGAGCGCATCAACACCTTGCATTGTAATGCTGCTGTAAGCCCACTGTGTGGAAAGAGACAGATACCCAACATATTGATTAAGAGTAGGATGCACTTCAGGGCTCTTGGCTTGCTCTTGTATTGCTCACTCAGTTCATGTATCAGTGCAAACACCAAGAAAACCTTGTCACTGTTTGTCAGAAGTGATTAAACAAGGGGGTACAGCACCATGTTATGTCAAGGTCACGCCCACAGCGGGTGAAGTCAGCTTATTCAGCAAACACACCAAATGTGCTTCAGCCAAATAGCACTGTCTCAAAGTCTGAGTGAGTCCTCAGTGAAGTCTGCACAGACTGTCATTGAGGTTGACTTCACAGTCAGTCAGGAACAGCATCTGATCTCATTGCTGGGGTTTGGACATAGTCAGTAAGCTGTTTGTGTCATAGGCTATTGCAGGGACAACTCACCATTCAGCAGAAGTCTGCTGGAAAACCAATATCCCTGGTGCTTGCACAATATTGAACTGACCATTGTGTGCCTGGATGAACACTGGCATTCTGAAGCTGCCCTGCTCACTCAAGGACATTTTGGGAAAATTACAGAAAAGGGGAAGATGGCACCATGATCTTCTGACAGAGACCTGGAGGTGCTGGTTCCCTTCCTCGAAAACCAGACCCAGGAAGTCTGGTGCAAGGTTGCCATCTGGATCAATGCCATCCCCAGAGGAATGGTCAACAGTCCTGTCAGAGAATAGAATAGATTCTCTACAGTGTGGAAACTGACCCTTCGACCCAAATCCACACCGACCCTCCAAAGAGTAACTAACCCAGAACAATTCCCTTACGTTTACCCCGACTAATGCACCCAACCTAAATATCCCTGAACACTATGGGCAATTTAGACTGGCCAATTCACCTAAACAGCACATCTTTGGATTGTAGGAGGAAATCAGAGCACCCAGAGGAAAGCCACGCAGACACAGGGAGAATGTGCAAACTTCACACAGATAGTCGCCCAAGGTGGGAATCAAACCCGTGTCCCTGACATTGTGAAGCAGCAGTGCTAGCCACTGAGCCACCATGGATGATCATATTCTCCACTTTGCCAGTCTATGTGCCACATTCTTCTCTTTGCTACTCAAACTGACAATGGATTGTGACTGATTTTGCACTTTTGTAAAGATGTTACTGCTATAACCTTATGTTTGATTGTCCATCTCTCTGTGTAGACCCAAATAGCATCATGACAGCATCAGGCAGTACTTCATGACTACACCCAGCTTCCATGGCTGGAGGTCTGTGCTGAGAGCCGACTGCATTGTCTGGAAGTAAGAGGAACAGTGCTTATACATTGGGTGTGCAGGCAGTCACTGTTCAGAGACCATCTCCTGAGAGTTTAGGAATCGCTCTCCAAAATCAAGGCCCAGAAGAATGAGGATGAGCTAACCACTCTGACTTTCAGGTCAGGAATTGTCTCTATCTAGTTTCCTTCCGCTGCATGGGAGAATAGGAAATTGTATATAAGTGAGGTCAGATTAGGTTGCACCTTTAACTGTCTTCATAAGGCACCCCTATTCTTTCACAGCCTCTGCATCCAAAAATGCAACTATCAATGAATTATTCAATGAGGTCTGGAGCCGGGAGGTGTAAGACTGGGAGTGGGGGTAGTGCTTTAGAATGGCCCGGACGTAGGGAAGCTTCACGTTTGTGTCCTGCATTAAATAGATGTCTGTGTGTGATTTTCATTCACTTTAAAAGCCCTTCCATTGGTGGGTCCTGTAGCTGTGCTCCCTCCCCACCCCTGGGCCAAATCCCTTATTCTACCCCCTGAGCCCGGTTGCAATCTTTTTTTCCCCATTATGCATTTCTGATTTCTAGCAAGAAGGAAGGGAAACCATGAAGGTCCCTGAGTTAGTTCTTCAAACCTCTCATGTGGTGTTTCAATGAGCTTCCAAACACATAAATCCCCTTCCTGTGAACCCCATCTAGAGGAGACTGCAACTGCCAATCTTTCCCACCCTGTCTTTGAGTGAGGTGACCATGGCATGTGGGATCACACACTCTTCCCCACCTTGAAAACAGGGTGCCCTCAACTCTGGACTAATTCCTCTTCTACTAGAAAACCTAATGTCCATGCACTACTGGATCCTCATCTTGTGCCCCCCACCCATTTCATAATTGTCATTCCTCCCTTTCCCAAAGCCTGCACATCCCTCCCAGTCTCATTGTTCAACTTATCAAGTCTCGGTCTTGCAACAACTGCTGCCCCTTCCTCAGCTCACCAGCTCAATCCCCTTTCCATCTTCGTTTCTGAGGATGGACTGTCCGTGGCCCACCCTCTTGATAGACCCAAGGGGGCAGTCTTGGACAAGACGTACCAGATCCTGACTAGTGACTGTACTTCTCTTCAACTGCATTGGCCCTAACAACAATAGTTGGCATGGAACCATAGAATTGACCATGACCCAATGCCTGGATTGTAGAGACCTGGACCCCATGACTGACATTGCCCTGTGCTGATGCCTGACCATGGTCACTTCCCTGGGCTGAGATCAGAGGACACCCTTGATGTACTGTGCTGCTGGGACCTCTTGATTGACAGGTGCCTCCCTGGGCTTCAATGAAGATCACTCCGTTAAGGCTCTGAGATATGACTGCTTGCTTGCTGCATGTGCAGTGTGTTTGTCACATAGACTGTTGGCACGTGCTGCTGGTATGAGATTGATGTGGCATGTTGCCAGATAGCAAGATGTACACCCTCCTTGACTGAGGACAGCTGAACAGTAAGTCAAACTGCCTGGCTGAACGATGACACTAATTGGCAAGGCAAGGCAGGGATGATGTGAGCACACAGGTAAGAGGCACAAAAGCAAATGAGGTACAGCCTGGTCCAATCCTTAAGCTGGGTACCTGCCTGTGCACACAGGTTCTATTTGTTGCAGCACTGCAATGATATGTATTTGCCCTTTGAGCTTCCAGAGCCACTTACCAATTTATTGGAGAGGTGCCAAGACAGTCATGAAGGGTTGACAGAAACTGAATGCCAGGCTACATGGACGAACATCGCTAGTGCCCAAACATTGTGCCTGGGCTGTTGTTTGATCAAATGTAAGACGTATGTCTTTCAATACATACAACAAGTTGAATGTCCTTGTTGGTACCTGTGCTTGTTTCCAAGTTAAGTTTCCTCAAAATCAGCTTAGGTAGGATAGAAAGCTGAATATTAATGAGATGAGTCAGGCCATCAACAAAGGTTTAACAAGCAATATTTCACTGCAATTGGCAAATCACTGTTGCCTCCAAGAAATTGACACTTAGCTGACTTTTGATGGAATTCAGCCCATTAAATTTCTGTATGATGTGAAGGTGCTGCTGTTGGACTGGGGTGAACAAGGTCAGAAGTCACAAGACACCAGGTTATAGTCCAGCAGGCTTATTTGAAATCACAAGCTTTTGTAGACTTGTCCCTTCACCTGACGCTATCCAAAAAGCTCAGTTAAATGTCACATGTTGGGATGTTGGGAAGAATGGGCACAATGTCCCATCTGTGAATGAGTCATCTTTTGACATTCACTGTCAAGACTTGTACGTGATTAACGAGCTCGCAAGTGAAACCTGACAAGAAGCCTATTGGTAGGTCCTGTAGAAAGTTGGCATTTTAAGGAGGGATGGAGGTGCAAAAAATTAGCAATAGAAATATTTGAACACTGCTGAAAAGAGAGCCAAGTTGCTGAAGATTTCCAACTTCCATATTTTTGGACAAAGACAAGAATGCCAAATTTTAAATGATCAGGAGAAAAGTGTGCTGACTGGTTGACATGTCATATTTGATTGGCTGAAACATTACCATAGCAAAAGAAGCAAGAAACTCGAGGTGTCCCAAGCTCCCAGTTAATTTGAAAAATGCTTGAACAAGTTCCTTTTGGTTTCTTGAAGGCAGGATTCTATATTATCAATATTTGTTGCTTTCAGTGAGCCTAGGTGAGCGACATGAGGAGTTAGATGGAATATCTTAAATTTGACATCTTCTACAAACCCACCGAGTCCCACAGCTACCTGGACTACACCTCCTCCCATCCTGCCTCCTGTAAAAACACTATCCCTTATTCCTAATTCCTCCACCTTCACTGCATCTGCTTCCAGGAGGATAAGTTCCACCACAGATCATACCAGATGGCCTCCTTCTTCAAAGACCACAATTTCCCCTCCCACGTGGTTGATAATGTCTTCCAGTGCATTTCATCCACTTCCCCCACCTCCGCCCTCAGACCCCACCCCTCCAACTGCAACAAGGACAGAACCCCCCTGGTCCTCACCTTCCACCCCACTGCATCATCTTCTGCCATTTCCGCCACTTACAAACGGACCGCATCACTAGATGTATATTTCCCTCCCCACCCCGCTGCTTTCCGTAAAGCAGGTCCATGACCCCCCATCAACCCAGCCTCTCCTTCTAGCACTTTCCCCTGCCACTGCAGGAATTGAAAAACCTGCGCCCACACCTTCCCCCCTTACCTCCATCTAAGGCCCCAAAGGAGCCTTTCACATCCATCAAAGTTTCACCTGTCATTTACTGTGTCCATCAAAGTTCCACACATGTTATTTACTGTGTCCGTTGCTCCCAATACGGTCTCGCCTACATTGGGGAGACAGAATGCCTACTCGCAGAATGCTTCAGAGAATATCTCCAGGACACCACACCAACCAACCCCACCACCCTATGGCCAAACACTTCAACTCCCCCTCCCATTCCGCCAAGGACATGCCAGTCCTGGGCCTCCTCCATCGCCACTCCCTAACCACCCAACACCTGGAGGAAGAACGCCTCATCTTCTGGCTCGGGACCCTCCAACCCAATGGCATCAATGTGGATTTTATCAGTTTCCTCATTTCCCCTACCCCTACCTTATCCTAGATCCAACCTTCCAACTCGGCACCGCCCTCATGACCTGTCCTACCTGTCCATCTTCCTTCCCACCTATCCACTCCACCTCCCCTCTGACCTATCATCTTCACCCCCACCTCCATCTATTTATCACAATCTCAGCTACCTTCCCCCTAGCCCCACCGCCCCCCCCTCCCATTTATCTCACCATACTCTCAGCTCGCAGCTCATTCCTGATGAAGGGCTTCTGCCCGAAACGTTGACTCCCCTACTCCTTGGATGCCGCCTGACCTGCTGTGCTTTTCCGGCACCACACTGTTGACTCTTATCTCCAGCACCTGCTGTCCTCACTTTGCCTATCTCAAATTTGTTGTTGGTGTAAGTTTTCCCCTTCTTGTAATGATTGTTGTGATTGTTTGAAATTTGCCATTCTTCTGATGAGTGAAAGATAAAATGCTTTGGCACTATGTGTTTCTTGTCAGCAATATTCAAGTTCTGCACTAATAATAGAAAAATTGTGAACATTGGAAATATGACATAAAGATCATGTCACGTTACCCAGAAGGAACTGTTAAGCAAACAAAGTGGACAAATGAAATTTTAACCAGCTGAATTACTTCACAATTCATCAGAAAACAGAATAAATACTTTTGGTCCGTTAATGAATAATGTTTGATAGGTTTTTCTTAAGCTGAAGTTACATGGCACCAGGTTATAGTCCAACAGGTTTATTTGAATCACAAGCTTTCATCATCACATTCCTGATGAAGAGCTTATGCCTGAAACATCGACTCTCCTGCTCCTCAGATGCTGCCTGACCTGCTGTGCTTTTCCAGCGTCGCACGTGTTGACTTTTGGTCACCTACAGAGACTTGTTATTTGGCCTGTCAACCCTCCACTCACACCATTTATACAATCTTTTTATCTCTCTGCCTATAAATTCTCTGCCTATGTACTTTCATTCACTTCACCTGATGAAGGAGCAGCACTTCAAAAGCTTGTGATTTCAAATAAATCTGTTGGATTAAAACTTGATGTCACGTGACTTCTGACTCTGTCCACCCTAGTCCAACACCAGCACCACCAGATCATTCCTTTCACTGAGTGGAATTCTCCATCAAAATGACAGCTTTAATTTCCTGAAACATCCAACACTTCATGAGGACCTGAATTTGTTAACATGCAAGAACCAAAGCAATTGTGCTGTTTGTTACTGCATGTAATCATCCTCTTAAACCCTTCCAAAACTAGTAGAGTTTTCTCCCAGGACACTTGAGAATTTGCAGTGGGAGTTTGGCAGCAGTTTACAGTTCTAATCATTGTGTGAATGTTCGAGCATTAAAACAAATGTGTACATTGGTCCATATGAAGTTCTTTAGTTCATTTGTCAGAAAATTCATTTTGTACTATTGCATAATTACACCCTTTGAGATTTCTTTGAGATTGCTCTGTCAGATCTGTTGAACTATTAGAGGGGAGACAGTAAACAAGGAAAATGATCAGGTAGATTTCAGTTTGAAGAAAATAAGATGTGGCAGCGTGGGGAAAATATTGAATATTTCAGCAAATAGTTGCAATTGAGATCAAACTGTTGACTGGTAGTTCCAAATGTTCATGACTCACCTTATTGGACTCATGTAATCAATAAAGTGTTGATATGTCAACATTTACAAGATTGCACTTGAAAGGATTCTAATGAATAACTGTCTGTTCAGTATGGGAACCAACTCTGTACCTGCTATATTTATTTAATATTTAGTTATTTATATTGAACTGTTACTTTAAAAAAGTTTAATTGGTAATGCATTGGTGGTTCATTTCCTGACAGTTACTTTTCAAGAATTTTATAACAGTAGCGAATATTCAAATAACATCTAAAAAAATCAAACAAAACACAACATCAAGACACTCCACTTAATGCACCACAGCACCTGATGGAATTTATATGCAATTCATAAATTCTAAAATCTCAATCAAGTCTCAGTGATAGTGACTATGGACAGAGGATTTCACAAGAAAAGACATTATGGGCCATGGAGGACTGGGTGCCATGAATTTCACTTGAGAAAACAGGAGAATGCAGCTCCATGAAGCTATCATTTTGAAAAAGCCCATGTGGTTCAAGATGTCCTTTGGAAAGGGCATCCACTGTTCTTACCTGGTCTGGCTGATACGTGATTCCAGAGACACAATAATGTAATTGGCTCTTAACTACCTTTGAAATGGTCCAAACAGCCACAAGGGCAATTATGGATGGCTAGCAATTTCTGGCCTTGTCAGTGATACCCATGTCCCATGAAAAAGAATAAAGAGCAAAACAAAACCATCACCGGATCCTGGGCCACAAGGTGAATAATAATGGAAAGGCTGTCAGGGACTGGGGATTGTCGCAACTCAAGCTGAAAGAACACCACTCAAAGTCACATATTTATCTCCAGTTATCACACCATTTAATCCTTGACTTCCCAACGTACTATCTGTCCTTGCACCTTCAGATTGGGTGACCTCTTATATAACACAGATTGTACCTAACAGTATTTTATCTGAGTATTGCAATGGGCATTAAAGGGAGTCATAGAGGCAGGATGAAGGAGTTTGGACAGAGGAGAATAGGACTGTTTTGTCTCTCAGAGGATTCCTACTTTTCCCAGTGCTGGGTCCTGCACTCAGACTCTGAATGCTGTTCAACACAGTGAAAATGAACCAATCAGCAGCAAGCTCGTAATCAGGGAGCAGCTCTTCACCATTTCCTTCCATTCTTCTGAAAGGGCTGACCATAATTGTCCCAGAATTTAATTTTCCAGGCTGATTCAGAAAGGACTTTGAGCTTGTGAGGCAACTCATAGTCAGACGACTATGTTTTCAATCTGCTTTCAAAATCAGCAAAACTTATCTCATAGACAGGGTTCCACCATAAACCATTGAATTAGTTGCAAACCAGTAAGTAGACAAGGCAATTAACACAATACCTTGAAAGCAGGAGATCCCAATAGAGAGAAGGAACCACCTAGAAATTCAACTGGAAAAAAACTTCACAACCTGCATAGAATCTTCACTTCACAAGACGCTCACTCCAACTTTAAAACATAAACGTAATTCATTGAACCAGCCTCTTTCATGTGAGGAGATCCTAAACTAGAGATGGAGTTAACCATAATTTATAACAGTCTTACTATCTTTACCGATAATTAGCATTTGTGTGTGCGTGTGTGTATGTATTTCTGTGCATGTGTGTGTATGTGTTTCGGTACATGCATGTGTGTGCAAGCACTTTTGTAAGACATTGCATTTCAAACTTGGGGAAAACAGATGAGGATTTTAAAAAAATGTTTTTAAACTCACAAAGGTCTGCCGCTGGGTATATTCAATCAGGTGACAGAGAGGATAAAAATGCCCACATTCCTTCCATTCAAAACATACTGATCACAGACACTAAAGGGAACATAGATTTTGTCTTTAATAGTTATATTTTGGCATGCCATTCTCAGCTCACTGAAAAATAGAGTTACTGGGATCGGTTCTGAGCCTAGCACATGTACTTTGGATCAGGTTAGACTGTGATGCCTCCTGCGGCCAAATACTCCATTGACAATCATTGCCAAGGCACATAAAGAAAGACTATTTGGATAAGTCAGTGGAGGAGAAGGATGAAAAGAATTTGAAGGGGAAGCAAGAAACAAGGAAATATGTACAAAACAAGTTGAAAGGCTGCTGTACAAAGATGACTGCTCCACTATAAAAGTATAACTAACAAATGGTGATTATCTGCACAAACATGTTTACAAATCTATCAAAAGGCAAGTTCAAATTACAGCACAAAAACATGTTTTAGAACTGACATTATACAGCTGGCATGTAGAGCTGTAGATTCAGTATATCTGAACAATCAGTCTTGCAGCCCTATGGGATTATTTTTATTAGAAAAAGCCATGATTTGAGACTCTGATACTGAAAAACAATTCATTATCTGTTTGTCTTCCAGACATAATAGTGCTGCCTTAAAAGTACTTTTGAAAATTTAATTATCTAAGCACATGGCATCATCAGTAAAACAGGCATCTTAAAGATAGTTATTGTAAGTTGCAGGGCAGAAATAATTTATATGGAAGACTGTTTTACATTTACGGTAATAGTATATTTTGAACTGTTTAAAGGAGTTGAAGTGAGATTATTACACTAGCCAGATGTTAAACAATTAAACAATTAGTATAGTGCAAATGGTGCTATAGAATTTAACTTTACATCCTTAAAAAATTATTGCAGGGTTTATTTGGAAGTAACAGGACATTGCACATGTAATTAAAGATGCTAGATTTAACAATATTTGTCAAGTGCTCTCCCACCTTTTCCAAATATCTAAAATGAATTTCTAAATCTGATTATGGATAAAAAATCCTTAAAGCTTCTGGTGCAGGTGAATGGTTTAAAAACAGGTTTGAACCAGGTACGCAATCCTGGATTCAGATCTTTGATCCTGTGTCTGCTCCAAACAAGAGCAATTAAACTTCAACCAAATATTCTGACATTGACAACAATGTTTACATGGGAAAAAGTGAGGACTGCAGATGCTGGAGATCAGAGTCCGGATTAGAGTGGTGCTGGAAAAGCACAGCAGGTCAGGCAGCATTCAAGGAGCAGGAAAATCGATTCCTGATGAAGGGCTTTTGCCTGAAACGTCAATTTTCACTATCCTCGGATGCTGCCTGACCTGCTGTGCTTTACTAGCACCACTCTAATCTGAAGATGAATGCAGATGCTTCAGCCTTAGCTTTTGCACTGAGGTGCTGCGGTCCCCGTTATTGACAATCAGCTTGGTTGTGAAACCCCTCCTCTAGTAAATTTTTAACTGTCTAATGTCATTCATGACCAGATGTGGCAGGACTAAAGAAATTTGTTCTAATCCATTGGTGTAGGATGAGTTAACATTGTGGTCCTGTGTTGTAGACTTACCAGACTGGCACCACATGTTTAGGTACACCTGGTATTGCTTCTGGCATGATCTCCTGCACTGTTGGTTGACCCAGAGGTGACCCTTGTCTTCATGGTAATAGTTGAGTGAGGAATATGTATTCACAGATATACAATTCTGCTGCTGATGATGGCACTCATTAGTTGCCTAATTTTGAGTTGCTGGATTTGTCTTGAATTTTCCTACTTAGCACAGTGGATTGCCACAAACACATGGGGTGCTATCTTCAGTGTGAAGTTGAGATCCATAAGATTTGTGCAGTTGTCATTCCTACCAATAATATCATGGACAGATTAATTTGTGATCGACTGTTATAAACAAGATCATGTAGATTTTCCCCTTTTGTCACTTCTCTGACCACTAGCTGCAGGCCCAGTCTGGTCTCACTGCTTCTAGGGACTCACCACCTCATCAGTGGAATTGCCTGAGCCACTTTTGGTGGTGGACATTTAAATCTCCCAGCCATACCCAAGTTGTGGTGTTTAACATGAAGGAATATTGACTCATCAAATGAAGGTGGTGGTATGTGGTAATCAGTGGAATGTTTCTTCTCCTGTTTTATCTGAGATCATGAGATTTCAATAGTCTGAGCTCCTTGATTACTGATGTAGTAGCATTATTACCACTGTGCTCCAGTTCCCATAAATTCCTCATTAGTAAACTTAGCAAGCAAAAATTATTTTGCTTTCCATAAGAGGGAGGGAATTTCAGACCAGAAGATGACTGTCTTTGCTTGGTGATTGTGCAAGGATTTGCTGCAACTTTTTTTTTAAAAAACAAAATGTGACGATCACAATGTCTTCATCAAAATACTAAATTGTCAAACAGCACAGCTGCCATCGACTAATAAAATGTTTATTAATTCAGTAGCAATGCAGCCTCAACACTCAACCAAAGTCCTGACCAATTACAGTGCTAATGCTTTTGGTCTTTCTTCACATGTCATTGAAAATAAGACAGCAGTCCATCATAAACCTGATCAAACTCTTAGTGGGACTTCCTCAAAAAATACCAATAAATCAATAAAGACTCATGTTTTGATATTTTCAATGCACCATGTTCCTGTTGACTCACTCAAGGGTGATATAATTACTTTTATTTCCTGTTATACTTCTTCCCTGGAGTTCTTTTGCTCATGCTGTCTACAATGGGACATTCAAGTGGGAAATGTGAAATCACACGGATTTATGAGTCACTCAGTGATTTGAATTGAATTTTTCTGTCTGCTACTTTATCAGAGGCAGCTGGAATAAACAGATTAAGGTGAACCCTCAGTCCATGGCAAAAGCATTTCAGAAGCAAATCCAAAGCATTCATGTTAATATCATACAGTGTGATCTCAAAGTGGGTGAGTTTCATTGCCTAAGGGTAAGAAGTGCAGTCATCATAATAAAAGATTGTATGTGTAACAATCTTGTGCATGGACATCTGATTATTCCTGGTTCAGAATAAAGAGTATTTCAGGCTTCATAGATTTTGCTATAAAATTAAACATACACCATATGTGGCAGATTTAGGTGATCTGCCCTACACTGTATAGTTCCAAGTGCGAGAAGAATATTGTCTATCAGAGAGACTGGTCAGTCCATCATTCCCACATGGTACTGTAGGCTAAAAGACCAAATTCTCTTCTGAAAATGAATACTCTCAGCAATATTTATTATTTATAATGGCCTCGATAATGAATTGCTTTACATTAGCAACAAACCATTCACAATTGCACACAATTAACATTTGTTATTATTGTTTTATTTTACATTATAGTTTTTGTAACTCCATTGAGTCCATTGGATTTGAACAAAGAAACAATTACTTATATGAAAAATATCAACAGAAATAAATAATATCTACATATTCTGATAAAAATAAAATGGTAATTGGGGTATTTAGAATCAGAGAGTCATAGGGTCATATAGCACGGTAACCAAACCTTTGATCCAACTCACCTGTGCCAACCAGGTTTCCCAAACTAAACTAGTACCATTTGCCTGCATTTGGACCATATCCTTGTAAACCTTTCCTATGTATGTACTTGACAATATGTCTTTTAAATGTTGTAACTGTACCTGCACTTAGTATTCCTCTGGCAACTCATTCCACATAAGCACCACCTTCTGTCTGAAAAAGTTACTCCTCATGTCCCATTTAAATCTTTCTCTTCTCATTTTAAAAATATGCCCTTGTGATTTGAACTCCCCTATCCTGGCGAAAAGACCTTTGCTATTGACCTTATTCAGTTCCTCATGATTTTATAAATCTCTATAAGCTTATCCCTCCAGCTCATTTGCTCCAAGGAATAAAACTCCCAGTCTATCCAGCCTCACCTTATAACTGAAACCTTCCCAGTTCTGGTAGCATCCCAGAATCTTTTCTGCACCCTTTCCAATTCAGCAATGCCATGACACCAGGTTATAGTCCAACAGATTTATTTGAAATCACAAGTTTTCAGAGCACTACTCCTTCATCAGGTAATTTCAAATAAACCTGTTGAACTATAACTTGGTGTTAAGTGACTACTAACTTTCTCCACCCCAGTCCAGCACCAGCACCTACACAATTTAACAATGCCCTTCCTATAGCAGCATGACCAGAACTGTATGAAGTACTCCAAAAATAGCCTCAGCAACATTCTGTACAGCAGCAGTATAATGTCCCAACTCCTATACTCAATGCACTGAGAAATGAAGGCAAGCACACCATCCTTTTTCTCAGGCCAAATTTAGTTAACTACCAGTTACACAATCTAATACAACCTATCATCTCAGATGGTTCACATTCTTCATGTACCCCTGCTGAAAACTGAAATACTTATGTTATCAATACATTTGTAGAGCAAAATATGACAGCAAATGCCAACCATGCCATTTGAAAATAGAAAAAAAATCCGGGTAATTTTACAAATATTTAAGGATGTACATACATTGGTTTGCTTTGTTTTGTAATACTTTCAAACTTAAAGAAAAATAATGATAGTGCCACAAGATAGGTTCGTGAAATGTCTGAACAATAAACAAGCTACAAGTTATAATTACACAATTCTAGCTCATAATTGATATGGTTAGCGGCAATCCATCTAAATTCTATCTGCTATGCACAGCCAGCATTTGCACTGCACAATCCTATTAAGATTGACTTGTGTGTACATCTTATAAATATTTGCATTTGTATAATGCTGTGACATGAAGAAATGCAACATTTACACAGTCTTTTGTTGCTCTTCATTCCACTTGCCAATGACTTTACTCTTTTGAAGGTTCTGGAGCTTGTTCAAGGACAACCTGATGTTTCGGCCAAGTGCCCATTCTTCACATTTGAACCTGCAGCCTCTTATAACATGGGTGATAACGTTCCCAAGCCCAATGCTACTCTCACCTGTTATCCACACACAGTTTCCAACTGAAGAGAGTGGAAGCTGTTGCATATAGCTAACAGCGGGAACCCCACCTGGCTTTTTCTCTCTCACTTCTAGATTCTAGAGCATTCCAATTACTGACCTGACAAAGGTTCTCACAGGCAATTGAATATACACAGAATGATCCACTTTAGATGGTCAGTATCAGATCATGAGAAAAAGAATGAGCTTTCTGAGAGAGAAAAAAAACAGAATTCAAGGTCACCATTTGTTCTCCACAGAATCTATTAACCAGATTCCAATACCTCTGACAAAGCCCATAATTCAAAATAGAAATTAGTTCGGACTGGCAATTCTGATTAATTCAGGTTATGTGCACATTATTGTTCAGTGTCTGTAGGTTTTAACATTTTCAGGAACGTGCAATATCATCTTCATTCTGCTTTGATCAAAGAATTAGAGAATGTTTACCCAACCATCTTGCAAATTCTCTTGGCTATGAATAGTATATAACAATTTAAATAAATTCATCAGGTCTGGTCCTAAGTCAGGTTGCTATGCAGGACTTTCCAATAATAATTTGAAGATCAAATCGGTCAACTTATTAACCCTTCCTCCCCACTGTCATACTGCCAAAATTTTCCTGATGGTCTCTGGATATATGATTTCTGATATAAACTCATTGTTAATTGAAGCCCAATGAAATAGAGACGATCCTGCTAATGAATCCAACCTGTATTAATCTGCAAAGTCTGTCTATTAAATTCTATCCCATTATATAGATGGTGAAACTGTACTTTATTGGTGGAAAGATCTGTGCCAATATAACTCCATGAAATTACAAAACCAACGAAGATCTCTTGAGCATGCCTATTTTAAATGGATTGTGATTGGTGTCGAAACCCTGAGCTTTAGAATTCCCATCTTAAGTCTCTTTGAAAATGTTCTTACCTGGCCCCACTGGGTGTTTTTTTTCAGTGGAGAGCAAAAAGCAAAAGGGCTGGTGCCCAGATCACCGTCTTCTGACTCACCAATAATATGAAAGGTGTGTACTGCAGATGTTGTCTCTTAACCTCCCTCTTCAATCCAGCGTCTGGTCACCTCTTTGAATATATCCTTGTGTACCTCAATGCAAAATTATGTTTGATAGTAAACAGATAAAATGTTTACTAAATTAACATAATTCCAGGTTGTCATTAAGTCACAGGTGCACTACGTAATTTCTATTTAATCAGTTTAAAGGACAACTGTTGTGGCACAGTGGTGCCATCCTTACCAGGAGGCCTGGGTTCAAGTCTTGCCTACTCCTGAGGTGTGTAATGGTGTCTCTGAGCAGGCTGATTAGAAGATACCTATTGAATGTTGATTTCCTGATCCAGATTAATCCTTTGGGGTGGTAAATGGCTTTTGGAACTTACATATTTATAAACAGTTGAATAAAATGCACTCATGAATGTAGACATAATACAGTTTTAAATCAGATACCAACATGTTCACACTCTTGTAAGTTTCAGAATATTTCATTCAGCTGCCCAATTCTCATGGACTATAAATATTCAACTTGGTGTTGGCTTGACTAAACTCTTGTGACAAATGAACAAGGAATTAACTGTCAGAAGTAGACAGATATATAACTAATGTTTGCAATTGGAAAAAAAAGGACTGCAAAGCATTTTATTAAAGATACTGAAAATTGATAACCTCAGTTGAAAGCGTAGGTAATAAGATAATAATGATATTGAGACCCAGACTGTAATGTTCAAGCAACATGGATTTGAATCCAAATTTGGCAGATGGTGAAATTTGAGATAAGTACTCACGTTCAGACTTGAGTTTGCTTTCCCAGGACTGCGCATGACAGTTGGCTACATAGTTTCAACCTGGTCCTTGGCTCATTCTCATATCCAGCTCTTAAAGCATTAGTACTTTCTGACCCACCAGCTTTTCCAAGATTTTAACTTTATTCATTTTTCTATTCCATGTCTCACGATCAGAGGGATGTAAAGTTAAAGGTCAGTTTTAGCATGAAGCTTGACAACAGCAAAGTTTGGATTGTGCAATCGAGTAACAGCAGGAATTTGTGGGCTTTAACACAAAGATAGATTATCAGATAGATCAGCTGGAAATGAATCTTCTGGAGGACAGTCTTGCTAACTCTCCAGCTCATATATAGTGCTTGGCTTCCCATGTCAGATTTTTGCTACCCCATAACAGGAAGTGAATTATTAGTAATTTCAACCCAGAGACCTCTGTGGTTAAGAGATTCTCCAAGGTCTAAAATGGAATCAGGAGAATCCTAGCCTTGAACTGAGGTCTAAATCAATGCTGATGCATTGAGAGTTCCACAAGATTTCAATGCCCTCATGAGTGATTTAAGAACGTAAAATAAGAGATTTCTTTCTTTCCTTTATAACGGAAGATATTTTATCACTGAAGTGCTTGCTCCAGTATGAATGGAAGGAAATAAAAATCTCCTGATTCCCATTCTTGTCTTTTGCAAATGCAAATCATTGAATATTTTTTAAAAAAATATGTGAACAAAGATCTTAATGAACTCCCTACAAGAACAGAATTGAGCAGGAATAAATACTAAAACGCTGAATTCTCAAGACTGTGCTACAATTTTATATAAAGTCCTTATATTTACAAATAATTATGAATTATACAATATTACATTGCTGTTAGATTTGAACATAAATGGAAGAATGTACTTCTCTATTATCATAAAAGTATTCTCTCTTTAATGCCAGCATGAGACAAATCAGAAAAGGATATCATAACATTCCACTACAATACAAAATGGCTACATATTTATAATATTATTAAAATCTAGCACCTATGCATATTTCATGTCAACATGTTTGTATGACATAGCAATCATCACCTTGCTATTAGAAACTGCCTCTGTACATTTGTCAACTGCAATGTTAACTGCAGTGTTACTTCATACAGGATGTAAAGTTCAACTTTTACATTGTTACAAAATAGACAATTGTGGATCACATGCCAATTATATATATACTGCTTGATTCTGTCATATAGGTCTCATTTTCAGTAACATGGTGTTCCGTATACTTGCTTTGAGAAATGTCTCTTTATCTGGTAGCTGGGCAATAACCATTTGAAAATATATGAAACTAACATCTATTGCACAAGAAACACAAGAAATATATCGTAAAGATAATGAGAATATAAGAACATAAGAACTAGGAGCAGGAGTAGGCCATCTGGTCCTTTGAGTCTGCCCGCGATTCAATAAGATCATGGCTAATCTTTTCGTGGACTCAGCTCCACCTACCCTCATTTTCACCATATCCCTTAATTCCTTTATTTTTTTAAAAAAGGTATGTATCTTCACTTTAAAGCTTTATTTTTCAATAAAAAGTATGTATCTTCACTTTCCTGGGCAAGGAATTCCATAGATTATCAACCCTCTAAGTGAAGAAGCTCCTTTTCAGTTCAGTTCTAAACCTGTTACCTCTAATCTTGAGGCCATGCCCTGTTGCCCTCGTCTCACCTACCAGTGGAAACATACTATCTATTTCTATTTTATCAATTCCCTTCATAATTTTATATATTTCTGTAAGATCCCCCCTCATTCTTCTGAATTCCAATGAATATAATCCCAATCTACTCAGCCTCATAAGTCAACACCCTCAACCCTGGCATCAACCTAGTGAACCTCCTCTGCACCCACTCCAGTGCCAGTGTATCCTTTCGTAAGTAAGGAGACCAAATCTGCACATAGTACTCCAGGTGTGGCTTCACCAGCACCGTGTACAGCTGTAACATTACCTCTCTGCTTTTAAACTCAACCCCTTTAACAATGAAGAACAAAATTTCATCTGCCTTCTTAATTATGTGTTGTACCTGCAGACCAACTTTCTGTGATTCATGCACAAAGACACCCAGGTCCCTCTGCATAGCAGCATGCTGCAACTTTTTACTATTCAAGTATTAATCTATTTTGTTGTTACTCCTACCAAAATGTACGATTTACTAACATTGTATTCCATCTGCCAGACCTTTGCCCACTCACTCACTCAATGTATCTATGTTTCTCTGCAAAGTTTCACAGCCCTCTGCACACTTTGCTCTGCAACTCATCTTATTGTCATTGGCAACTTTTGACACCGTAAATGTCGTCCCCAACTCCAAATTATCGATATAAATTGTAAATAATTGTGGTCCCAACACCGATCCCTGAGGCACACCACTAGTCACTGATTGCCAGCCAGAACAGCACTCATTTATCCCCACTCTTTGCTCCCTGTCAGTCAAACAATCCTCTATCCATGCTAATACTCCACCCATAACACCATGCACCATGCATCCTCACCTTATACAGCAGCCTCATGTGCAGCCCCTCATCAAAAGCCTTTTGGAAACGTAGGTACACCATATCTATCCTATTGTCCACCTTGCTTGAAATGCCTTCATAGAATTCCAAAAGATTTGTGAAACATAACCTGCCCTTCATGAACTCATGCTGTGTCTGTACAGTGGGACAATTTTTTTCGAGATACCCTACTATTTCTTCCTTGATAATAGACACAAGCATCTTCCCCACTACAGGGGTTAAGCTCACTGGTCTATAATTCCCCATCTTTTGTCCACTTCCCTTTTTCAACAGTGACATCACATTTGCTATTTTCCAATCTGCTGCAACTGCCCCAGAGACCAGCAAATTTTAGAAAATTACCGCCAGTCCACCTGCTACTTCTCCCACCATCTCTTTTAGTACCCTGGGATGCATTCCATCAGGGCTAGGAGACTTATCTATCCTTAGCTCCATTAGCTTACACTAGCTCTTCCATAATAATAATTGTTTCCAGGTCCTCACCTACCTTTGTCTCTTTGACACTGACTGGCACATTATTAGTATTCCTGATGAAGGGATTTTGCCCGAAATGTCGATTTTCCTACTCCTCGGATGCTGCCTGACCTGCTGTGCTTTTCCAGCACCACTCTAATCTTGTTATTTGTATTCTCCACTGTGAAGACTGATGCAAAGTTCAATGCCTCAGCCATTTCATCATATCCCATAACTCACTGCCCCTTCTCATCTTCTAAAGGACCAACATTTACTTTAGCCACTCTTCTTCATTTTATATACTTATAGAAACGTTTGCTATCTGTCTTTATATTCTGTGCTAGTTTTTTTTTCTCATACTCTTTCTTACTTTTCTTTATAGCTCCTTTTGTGGCTTTTTATTGACCTTTAACGTTTTCCCAATCTTCTAGATTCCTGCTTTTTCTTGGCCACTTTGTATGCCTTCTCTTTCACTTTGATAGCCTACCTTATTTCCTCAGGCACCCATGGCAGATTACCCCTCCTCTTACAGTCCTTCCTTCTCACCGGAATATTCTCTTGCTGAGGACTTTGAAAAGTTTTTTTGAAGGTCCTCCACTGCTCATCAACTGTCACACCATAAAGTCTTTGTTTCCCGTCTACTTTAGCCAGGTCCTTCCTCATTCTATCATAGTCCACCTTATTCAAGCACAGGATTCTGGTATTGGATTTTATCTTCACACTGTCCAGCTGTATTTTAAATTCAACCATACTGTGATCACTCTTTCCAAGAGGATCCCCGGCTACAAGGTCATTAATTATTCCTGTCTCATTACATAGGACCAGATCTAGGAAAGCTCTCTCGTAGGTTCCATTATATGCTGTTCAAGAAAAGTATCATGGATACACTCAACGTACACATCCTGTAGGCTACCCTGACCGAGCTGGTTCAATCAATCTATATGCAGATCTACACAGCCTTGAACTTAAACCCTCCTGTATACATACTAAACTGCTGCTTACCTTTTCATTTATCACCATACTTCCTGTTGCTTTCCCTTTCCCTTACCCCTGACTCACAAGTTTAAAGTCCTAGTGACCACCCTATTTATCCTTTTCGCTTGAACACTGGTTCCAGATCGGTTCAGGTGGAGACCTGTCCCATCAGTACAAATCCCACTGGCTCCAAAACTGTTGCTAATGTCCCATGAAATGGAACCCCTCTTTCCCACACCACTCCCTTAGCCATGTGTTTTCTTCCCTAAGTTTCTTGTCCCTCAGCCAATTTGCATGAGGCTTGGACAGTAATTCGGAGATTATGACCTTTGAGGACCTGTTCCTTAATTTCGTCCCTAGTGCTCAATAATCCCCAAACAGGTCCTCCATCCTACCCTTGCCTATGTTGTTAGTCCCAATGTGGACCACAACAACTGGATCCTCCCCCTCCTGCTCCAATATCCTTTCAAGCCAGACGGAGATGTCCTGCACCCTGATACCGGGCAGGCAACACACCATGCGAGACTCCCTGTCCAGCTTGCATAGGATACTATCTGTCCCTCTAATTATAAAATCCTCTATAACTACCACTTGTCTTTTTGCTCCCCCTCTTGAATGGCCTTCTGCAGCATGGAGCCATGGTGATCCAGCCTATCTTCCCCGCAGCCCTTTTCCTCATCCACACAGGGAGCAAACATCTCATACGGATAAGGTCAAAGCTGAGGCTCCTCCACTCCTGAACTCAGAATCCCTCTACCTGCCTCACTTCCAGTCAAACCCTGTTGTCCCTGATCACTAACTGAATTTGAATTACTTAATCTACCAGATGCAACTGCCTCCTGAAACAAAGCGTCCAGGTAACTCTCCCCCTCCCGGATGTGTCGCAGTGTCTGAAGCATAGTTTCCAGATCATCAATTCTGATCCGGAGTTCTTCCAGCAACCAACGCTTGCTGCAGATGTGGTCACTGCCATTCACAATGAGATCAGCCGGCTCCCACATCATACAGCTACTGCATATCATCTGTCCAGCCATCTCTATCCAGTTAATTAATATATACAAATTTGAGTTAAATAATTTCCAATACTTCTCTGCTATGGTCTTATTCAATTAACCAGTTAATAGAAGATAAAGTAAATGTTTAACCAATTAACTTACCTGATCAACCCACCACAGAGTCCTGTTTCTTTGGTCAGAGGAGAGGGCAGGTGGGAGACACTGCATGTGTAGGGTCTCAGGTTCAGCTGCTGCCCCAATATATTGCCAGCAGCCCCCGGTTGTTATCCTTCTTGATGCTCCCGCACTTCCTGCTGTTGGAGCAACAATAAGTTACTCCAGATGGATTAGTTTTTCTATTCGCCCATGGGACTTGTGTATTACTGGATGGACAACATTTATTACTCAACCCTGGTTGTCCTTGAGAAGGTGGTAGTGAGCTGCCTGTTTGAACTTCTGCAGTCTATGTGCTGTAGGTAAACCCACAATGCTCTTAGGGAAGGAGTTCCAAATGTTTGACCCAATGATCCTGAAGGAACAGCAATATATGTCCAAGTCAAGATGGTGATTGGAAGGGGACTTTGAGTGGTGTTGTTCCTATGTATCTTTGTCCTTGCCCTTTTAAATGGAAATGGTTGTGGGTTTGGAAGGAGTTGTCTCAGGAAACTTTGGTGAATTTCTGTAGTGCATCTTGTAGATGGTACACTCTGCAGCTGTGGAGCATCAGAGGTGTTTGAGGTGCCAATCAAGCAGGCGGTATTGTCCTGGATGGTGTCAAGCTTCTTGAGTGTTGTTGGAGCCGCACCCATTCAGGCAAGAGGGAAGTTTTCTATCACTCTCCTGACATGTGCCTTGTAGATGGTGGTCACACTTTGGGGAGTCAGGAAGTGAGTTACTTGTTGCAGGATTCCTAGCTTCTGACCTGCTTTTGTAGTCATAATATTTATGTGGTGAGTCCAGTTTTTGTTTCTGGTCAACGGCATTCTTGGGATGTTGATAATGGGAAATTCAGTGATGGTAACCGCCTTGATTGTCAAGGGGCAGTGGTTAGATTATCTCCTACTGGAAATGGTCATTGACTGAAATTTATGGGGTGCTAATGTTGCTTGCTGCTTTTCAACCAAAGCCTGGATATTGTCCAGGTTTTGCTGCATTTAGACATGAACTGCTTCAGCATCTGAGGAGTCACAAATGTTGCTGAGCATTGCAAAATGATCAGTAAACATCACCACTTCTGTCCTTATGATGGAGGGAAGGCCAATGATGAAGAAGCTGAAGATGGTTGGGCTAAGGCTACTACCCTAAGGAACTCCTGCAGAGATGTCGTGGAGCTGAGATGACTGATTTCTAATAACCTCAACCATCTTCCTATGTATCAGGTGTGACTCCATGTAGTGGAGAGGCTTCCTTCATTCCACACAACATAATGCGAAGTATTGTCAATGTGAAAGCAAGACTTTTTCTCCACAAAGACTATACAGTGCTCACTCTTAACCGATACTGCTATGGAAAGACCCATCTGTAGCAGGCAGATTGGTGAGGATCAATTAAAGTACATTTTTCCCTTTTGTATGTTCCCTCCCTAAGTGCCGCAGACCCAGTCTAGCCACTGTGTTGTTTAGGATTCAACCAATTTGGTTGGAAATGGTTTTCCACATTTCTAAAAACTTGTTATGTTTTCAGCATAGCTAAGCCATTTCAGAGATTAGCTAAGAGTTAATTACATTGGCCTCGTGTACACCTGACCTGATAAGGACAATAGATTTCCTTCCCAAAAGGACATTAGTTAATCAGATGAGCTTTTAACACAAGCAACAATGGCTACATGGTCATCATTAGATTAGATGAAATTCCAGATTAGGTTAACTCACTTCAAATTTCACTATCTGTCATGATGAGATTTGAGTACTTGTCTCTGGGATGTTAGTCTGAGGCTCTCGTATTCCAGTTGTCACGACACCACTGGTTCCTTCATCTGTGAAGAAAACTTATCTAAATTGATTTTTAAAAATGAATTGACAAAAAGCTAGAAGCACGTAGTGGTTTTCGATAATGACTCAGCGATAAATAGTCTAAGTTGACCACAACCTTCATAACTCTGTTTGCGAGGTTGTCATTCAACAGGTTACGTTTTGGCATAACTTCAGTGCCAGAAATCCCATGGGATAACCTGAAGTATCCTGAAGGAGTTGCATGTCATGTTGATGTTGTCATGGTCCCGAAGTCCACTCAGACAGTACATGACACTAAATTGTGAGCTTTGGCGTGATGCCAAGAGGAAGCAGAACTTATAATCAAAATCAATTTGAATTCTCACAGCTAAACGGTCAAGCTCCTTGAGCATATTCCGGACGCAAACAGTTGATGCACAGAAGAAAACTACCAGGAAGTTTCTGCTCCTCACAACATGTCTGAGCTCCAGAGATTCATGGGTATTGGAAACAATATTAGGAAGTTCTTTCCCAACTGACCTGGTGAAATGAACCACTACATCAGCTGTTGTGACAGGCCAATGGATGGTGCTTGGAGGAACCATAACAGACTTCGTAGAGTCCCTACAGTGTGGAAGATGGCCATTTGGCCTATCAGGTCCACACCACCCCTCCAAAGATCATCCTATCCAGACCCACCTCCATCTCTGTAATCCTGCATTTCCCACGGCTAATCCATTTATCCTGTACATCCTTGGACACTATGGTTAATTTTGCATGGCCAATCCACCTAACTTGCACATCTTTGGACTGTGGGAGCACCCTGCAGAAATGAGGAGACTATGCAAACTCCACAATGTCCGTCACCCAAGGATGGAATCAAAGCTGGGTCCCTGGCACTGTAAGGCAGTAGTGTTTACCAATGAGCCACTGTGATGCACTTCTTTTGAGAAAACCAAAGGAGTGTTGATATCACTTGATATTCCAGCTCACTATGAATTAGAGCTTCTCTTTATCATTGCTGCAGATCTATCTCTGAAAAGATTGGGAGCTACTCTCTTCAGATATAGAGAGATTGAAAGTGCAGACCAATTGACCCCATGCATCCTGTTCACTAACAGAAATTAAGTAGAGATATGACATTGAAAGAAACATTAGTTGTGAAGTGGGCTTGTGAAAGTCTTGTAGATTATTTACTTCACCTCCGCTTCACAAAACAGACAAACAGCAACATCCTTGTAAACCTTTTCTGAACCCTTTCAAGTTTCACCACATCCATATAGGATGGAGACCAGAACTGTACACAATATTCCAAAAGTGGCTTAACCAATGTCCTGTACAGCCGCAACACCACCTCCCAACTCCTATACTCAATGCTCTGACCAATACAGGAAAGCATACCAAACACCTTCTTCACTATCCTATCTACCTGAGACTCCACTTTCAAGGAACTATGAATCTGCACTCCAAGGTGTCTTTGTTCAGCAACATTCCCCAGGACCTGACCATTAAGTGTGTATGCCCTGCCCTGATTTGCCTTTCCAAATTGCAGCACCTCACATTTATCTAAATTAAGCTCCATCTGCAACTTCTTGGCCCATTGGTTCATCTGAACAAGATCCCGTTGTACTCTGAGGTAACCTTCCCCTTAACCCTATTTGCGAAAGCTTTCTCGTGTCCCCTTTTTCCCCTCCTGATTTCCATCTTAAGTATAATTCTACTGCCTTTATACTCCTCTCAGGATTCACTCAATCTCTCCTGTCTATACCTGACATATGCTTCCTTCTTTTTCTTGACCAAAACCTCAATTTCTCCAGTCATCCAGCATTCCCTATACCTACCAGCCTTTCCTTTCACCCTAACAGGAACATACTGTCTCTGGACTCTTGTTTTCTCATTTCTGAAGGCTTCTCATTTTCCAGCCGTCCTTTTACCTGCGAACATCTGCCCCCAGTCCGCTTTTGAAGGTTCTTGCATAATACCATCAAAATTAGCCTTCCTCCAATTTAGAACTTTAACATTTAGATCCTGTCTATCCTTTTCCATCACTATTTCAAACGTAATAGAATTATGATCACTGGCCCCAAAGTGCTCCCCCATTGACACCTAAGCCACTAGCCCTGCCTTATTTCCCAAGAGTAGGTCAAGTTTTGCACCTTCTCTAGTAGGTACATCCACATACTGAATCAGAAAATGTTTTTGTACATATTTAACAAACCTGGAGGGTTTGAGCTTTCGAGAGATGCTGAATAGGCTGGGGCAGTTTTCCCTGGAGCATCAGAGGCTGAGGGGTGGCTGTATAAAGATTTATAACACCATGATATTGATATATCATGAAACATCATATCATATAAAATCATATCATGTATAAATATCATATAAAATCGTGATATGGATAGGGCAAATAGACAAGATCTTTTCCCTGGGTTGGAGGAATCCAAAACTAGAGGGCACAGGTTTAGAATGAGAGAGGAAAGATTTAATAGGGACCTAAGGGGCAACTGTTTTACGCGAAGGGTGTGGTGTGTATAGAATGAGCTGTCAGAGGAAGTGGTGGAGGCTGGTACAATTACGGCATTTAAAAGGCATCTGGATGGATATATGAATTGGAAGGGTTTAGAAGGATATGGGTCAAGTGGGACGAGGTTAGTTTAGGATATCTAGTCATCATGAATGAGTTGGACTGAAGGCCCTGTTTCCATGCTATACATCTCTATGACTCTATGACTCTACACTTACTGGCACTCTTAAATTCTGAGAAATTGGCAAACATGCCTCCATGATACAAGATTCAGCCTTAGGATGTTGAGGTTTGATGCAAAGACAGAGCTTATTGCAGGGTTATAGCAGATAATAGCTGATCCTTCATCACCTATCCCTGTGGCATGGCCTGAAAAAAGTGAAGTAGCACTTGTTGAAGAGGTAGAAGCATTTACGTTGATAATAACTGTACCTCTATTAGTGACAACCCAGCAACTGAATCAAATCAGAGATACACAGAAATTGAATAAGAATTTGCTAGGCAGTATTATGAACACATTTGTAGGAACTATGTACAGAAGGGATGCCTCAGTGTAGTTAATGATTTACTCATCTATGATGAGAGAGGGGTTGTTTCTAGTGTTTGGAAACTCAACCTTTTACAAAGGACATTTGGGCATCACAGAATGTCAAGCCAGAGCAAATATTCATTTCGATGGCCAGGTCTCTCAAACTTGTTGGAAAAGTTGATTTTGAGTAGTTTACCTTGTCGAGCTGTTTGTCATCAGAAACAAAGAGAACTATTGGTGTCACCTTCCTTTCCATCATGACCATAAGAACTCCTCTGCTAAGACTAGGAACTCAAACCCCTCTTCTCCTACAGGTCTCATTCTGCAAGTGCAAGCAGATGGCTGGGACAAGTGAGAATGAGGTCAAGTATCATTCCAGCAAAATGAAAATTATGACAACCTGTAAGACCTCCCAGAGAGTTGTTTGGCTTTGAGTTTAAGCTTGTTTTGAATAAGTAGCCATACAAAAACCACATCTACAGTCATATTTCATTCAAACAGAAAACAGAATGATAAAATGTAATAGCAACAATGATTGCCATATAGAAGCAGTCATTTATCCAACTGAACTGGCCAGAGAAGCTGCATTCATCTTTCTAGCCACGTGGCCATTGAACAAGAAACATCAGTCAATTTCACTGCTGTTTAGCAGAGTCTGAGAGATGACATACAGTACTCAATCCCAAAGGAGCAAAAGGAGATTTCAGGGAGTCTCATGAAATTGTAATACAGGCTGTCCTTATAAAAATGAAATGGAAGTCAAAGACTTGAGGGAAATGCAGTATCATGGGTTAGAATCAGAGACCTGGAGGTAGGTGGAGTATCAGGGGTTCATTGTAATTGCTCAACATGCCCATGAGGCATTAAGTCCATCATCACAGAAGTGATGCAGCATGACATGATTATGTTTTTTTTTCAGATGCAAACACAATTAGACATACTTTAATTAAATTAGCGTTTAACATACCTCACAGACTCTGTAAATATTCTGTATTAACAAATAAAGGTAAAAATGTTTTTAAAATAATGCAGTATTTCATTCACAGTCCCACTAATTGAAAATGATACAAATGATGGACTTTGAAATGAAAGGTCTTTTGTTTCTCAATGAAAATTTGCATGGCAGAAACTCACGGGTTGTGCATACAAAAAGCAGATATCATGGAGAGATAATAACAGTTAATAATTAAACAATGTCAATAAAATGCTATAATAGCACCCCATCCATAAACTGTGACACACTTTCCAATGTAGTAAAAATGACAACTTTAGTTTTTTGTGATGAAGGTTCACAATATGTTATTATTATTATTTGAAAACTTAGGCTCTACAGGGGAAAAAGAAAATGGATTCTAGTTTCAGTAAAGATTAGAACATTATTGTTTGTGGTATGATTTTAAAAGTAAAACAACATTTCCAAGAAATCATAAGATGTTAGATAATTGATTTCCAGGGTGTTTGATTCCTTTAGTTTTGGAACTCAGAGACAGAGAGAGAAGTATGTTTATTCAGAGAGAAAAGGTTTTTAACAGCAGAATTGCTGTTATTAGCAATCCAAACAATCAGGGCTAGGAATAAAATCCCAAGTTGCTTTGAAAATGCCAGAAACAGGAAGTTGTTGACGTGGAAGAGAAGAAGACATTCAACAAGATTATTGAAGACATGAGGTTAAGAAACGTAATAATAAATGAGCCGAGTTAGCAGTTTGTTTAAGGGACTCATATTAACTGAAGAAATAACATCAAGTAAATTTGCTGAAAGGAAACCAAATTGCAGCCATCTTGGCTGAACAAGGATCTGTTGCATAGAGACTAGGCTGGTCTATTATTGAGATTTTCATATCTGTGAGGTTACTACGGGATGAAAATGTTGTAACTTTCTTTCTGCCATTTGCAATAAGACCATTTCAAATCCTTCTTGCGCTATAATGTAGATTAGATTACTTACAGTGTGGAAACAGGCCCTTCGGCCCAACAAGTCCACACCGACCCGCCGAAGCGCAACCCACCCACACCCCTACACTTACCCCTTACCCAACACTACGGGCAATTTAGCATGGCCAATTCACCTGGCCTGCACATCTTTGTGACTGTGGGAGGAAACCGGAGCACCCGAAGGAAACCCACGCAGACACGGGGAGAACGTGCAAACTCCACACAGTCAGTCGCCTGAGGCGGGAATTGAACCCGGGTCTCTGACGCTGCGAGGCAGCAGTGCTAACCACTGTACCACCGTGCCGCCCATGTAGGTCATGAAGTTTTTTGTTCTTTGTTAAAGGTACGTTAGCAGGCTCTTGTGAGAGTACATTCAGTGACTGACCTCCATTGTAAACTAAAAGAAAAAAAGAAATGGTCTACAGTCTATCTAGCCAGGTATCATTCTGGGATATGACTTATCCACTATTACCATCAACTGGGATCATAATACCAAAGGTTGCACTGTAGAAACATGCCAAGATTTCTTGGTATTAGCTCTTGAATTCTCAAACATTCTGCCCAAAAAGGACAAAGGCAGGATAATGGAACACTACCAGCATCCATCCAAATTGCACACCTTCCTGAATTAGAAATATATAACTGTTCTTCCATTTTCACTAGGCTAATACCTCACTATTCCATGTCCAACAGCACTGTCGAAACATATACACCACACGGTCTGCAACTGTTCAAGAGGCTGCTCACCAGCATATTTATAAAGGAAATTAAAAATGGGGTATAACTGCCAGTCTTGTCAGTGATACACATTTCCAGTGTATGAATTTTTAATCAATGCACGATAACACTAAACATTTGCTGAAACATTATACTTGAGCAGCACATTTCCAATATCTGTGAAGAGTTCCTGGTATATCTGAAATACATTTCCAATAACAAGCCAAGTTCAGGAGAAAATGTGTGCTCTTATTGTAGTTGGTTGGGCTTATTTTCCAGTTTAAGTGGCTCCCACACGAAAATTTCACACACCAACCATTGTATTCTACTGACGGCCTTGTGAGAAAATTGCTGATAATGTGACTAGGTACCCATTTCAAACATTTACAAAGCAGTTTAGGAAAATCGCAATGATATAGTACTCAACTGCTCTCCGAAGTGGCCTAGCAAGCCACTTGGTTGCATCAATCACAATTGAAATCTCAATAAAGAAATAAAATGGATTATGGACTGCTGCAGTTCAAGAAGGCAGGTCATCACCACCACCTTCCCAACAGCAACTAGCGACGGGCAACAAATTCTGGCCAGCCAGCAACACTGACATCCCACAAATACATTTTTAAAAGTTCGAGAATAAATACAGTTTGGAGTGACAAGAATACAGAACTTCTGTGAAAATATGTACTTTACTTATAGCCTTTGGTCTGTCAGCCAAAACTTTAAACTGTAATTTCAATACGAAACAGAAGCCGAACCAGCCGATGTCAAATACTTGAACAAAGAAGCCCTCAAGTCCCAAAGTAATTTGCAGGTGAGAGAGGGAGAGAATTGCATGCAATTCAGACATGTTGCTCATACTGCTTTGGTCTGCTCATTTCTATATGTTCCAAATTTTATTTTTTAAAGGACTAATCAAATCTAAGCAATTTATTGTAAGACTAATCCCACTCCCCTGGTCCCTCACCATTGTGGCAGTGAAGAAGCCACAATGCCTAGCCTCACTGATATTTGGCAGGCATCCCAATGCAGCTTGTTACATTGGAGCCTGAAAACCGAGCCAGAAGAAATTGCCCAGCAGCAAGGTAAGTTGCCTGGTGAAGGGGTTATGTGGGGAATTGGGGTTATTCTCATAAGAAAGCCAGCCAGATTATTTTTTGTGAACTCTGCAAGAATACTGATCATTGGAGGACCTTCAAAATCTATGTAACTAATTATACACATCCTATCTAAAATTGCAGTTGTCATCAGATACTTATTTCCATTTTGATATAGGTGGTTGGAGAATCACTACAGTGTAGAAACAGGCCATCCAGCCCATACTTCCCCTCTAACCCAGGCCCACCCCTGTATTTCCCATGGCTAGTCCACCGAGCCTACACATTCTTGGACACGACAGGCAATTTAGCATAGCCAATCCACCTAACCTAAACAACTTTGGAAGGAAACAAGAGCACCCAGAAGATACCCACACAGGCATGGGGAGAATGTGCAAACTCCACACAGACAGTCACCTGAGGGTAGAATCAAACC
The DNA here is from genome assembly GCF_037043375.1 of Chiloscyllium plagiosum. Classification (NCBI taxonomy): domain Eukaryota; kingdom Metazoa; phylum Chordata; class Chondrichthyes; order Orectolobiformes; family Hemiscylliidae; genus Chiloscyllium; species Chiloscyllium plagiosum. The sequence goes on from NW_028270150.1 coordinate 32,595,777, forward strand.
CAGGCTCCTGGTGCTGTGAGATAGCAGTGCTAACCACTTAGCCACCATGCCACCCATGCAGTCAGCTTTTCTATCCAGCAGTGGGTCTCTCAAAGTGGAACCAGCCACTTTGCTGGTTTTGACAAAGCACAAATGATGACTATGAATTCTCTTAATGCTGGACCAATTATTCTGATTGGCTGGTCCTTAAAAGATCACTTGATAGCCATGGTCAATGCAATCATGCCTGTTTTTATGCTCTTGGTAATTTTCTTGACAAAAACAAGTGACATGGTTTTGATAAGTTATCAAGCACTTAGATTGTCCTTCTTGCAATTGTCACTCAAAATTCCTGAAGGTGCAGCTAAATGTTGTCATGACAACTATGTCAGAGATGTTCATCTCTATACAAATTCCTTGGCCTCCAGTATCCACAATTTTCCTGCTACTGTTCATTACCACACCATCATGTTATTGGGGAATGTACAGCATAAACCCTTCCCATGCACAAAACTTGAGAAGCCCATCACAAAACAGTTCAAAGTACAACCGTCTATTTGGGATAGCTGCAGCTGGAATCACCTTACGATCCAGAGGGACAGAATCATAACAAAAATACTGCACGAGGGAGGAACATGTGGTCACTAAGCCAATAGCCAATGTCCTTGCCTTCACATTCCTCAAAAACAGTGGACAATGCTCAATTAAATCTGCAGTGGCTATGGGTATTGGGGCAGTCTGATTCATAACTGGAACCACAGAATCCCTACAGTGTAGAAGCAGGCTATTAAGCCCATCGAATCCACACCAACCCTCAGAAGAGTATCCTTGTAACCTTGCATATCCCATGGATAATCCATCGAGCCTGCACATCACAGGTCACTATGGGCAATTTAGCATGGCGAATGCACCTAACCCGCACATCTTTGGACTGTGGGGGGAAACCAGAGCACCCAGAGGCAACCCACACAGCCATGCGGAGAATGTGCAAACTCCATACAGACAGTGACCTGAGGATGGAACATAAACCCAGCAATGCTACCCATTCAGTCACCATGCTGCCCTAACTTGAAGATGAGGAAAGACCCAAGGTCTGATTGTGACTGGGAATCCCAAGCTATGGATGGCCTTGCATTAACACATCCACTAAGATCTGTTTCAGAAAGCACCTAATTTCTCCAGTTGGTAGAGAAGGAGGCCATTGACTGAGTAGCCAAGCCAGAGATCCCATTATAGACTATTCCCATCATACAGAAGGGTACAGGGCGGTATGGCTATGGACCCTAATCTGAGGTTATCAAGAGAAGACATTAAAAATCAGTCTTGCTATTCCCTAAAAAACAGGATTCTCAAAACTTCCCATTTAGTTTTCTTAAGTAATTTGAATAATTGTACAGCAATACAAAGCAGGCGTGCTAATGCAAATGAAATGTAATATTTTCTTGAATTTATTTCGGCAGTCGTAGATTTATAATATTTAATAGCTGCTTCAATTGCATACTTAAATCCTAAAACAGTTTCTGTCTAATTCTGGTGCCTGACATACACTACATTGTTATGTTTAAATCAAAGTGGTTTCCAAAAGTAAACTGCTTCATACACAGCACTTAGTATTAATCTAGAGCTGCAGTTCTACTTCAGTTTGACACTGAAGGGAAGCAGTCTGTGCTGTTATCAATGGAAAAGTAGCAGCATTATATCAGAATCCAGTCTCAATCTTTGGAATGAACTGAAGACAACACGGGAGGTGAGGGGGAAAGGGAGTGGGCGACAGGGTGGTGATAACAGGGGCCTTCCAAGAGGGCTCAAAGCAGTGTCTGTCTAATTTAAGTTTTGAAAAGACCTCATGGCATTGAGGAGTCTTGTTCTTGTAATAGTCATTGCAGTGTCTTTCAAATATTCTGAAGAAATGTGAATTTTGGCACCCACAATCTGCAAAATCTAGACTGACACTTCAGTCAACACTGTGGGAGTGCTGCATTGTCAGAGATGCTGTCTTTCAGAGGAAATGTGAAAAATGGCTTTTAACTCAAATGCGTTATTTGTTCGCTGGATGGGCACTCTCTCTTGGCATTGTTTTGGTAATACTTCAAAAGGGAGAAAGATAGATTTCTCCATTGCCCTAGCCACCAGTTATCCTTTACCCAACATCACTAAAGCAGATTATTAGGTAATATCTCAGCTATTAGAAGGATCTAATGTGGTTAAATTGACTGCTGTGTTTATTACTTTACTAAAGTAATTCATAAGCAACTCTATTGCTTGTCAAATGTTTTATGATGTTGTGAGAACATAAAAGATGATATTTAAATGCAAATTATTTCTTGAACTGAAGAAAATGGCTACATACAGTGTAGTCACTGACATCCATTGTATATTCCGACTCACTGATATGTAGTTAAGAATCGATACATTTGACAGTGCTTTTGCAAGTTTAACAAGAGGTCATTTGCAGTCAAGTCTCACTTACCAAGCAATTCAGAATCCATTACCCCACACTGAGTATTATATGATATCAAAATCAAATGAAAGCGAGTTTCAAACCAGACGAAAGGTTTTAACTGTTTAACCTTGTTTAAAAAAGATCCTCAACAGAGCAAATTACACCTCATTGTCATTCATTAATCTTCAAGAAATATTTTAATTATTCCAACTAAAGTACTGAATCCATATGTCATAATGGGTCTCATATTTTGCACATTCTTAGAATACAAAATCTCATTATTTTGTTTTAATAGTTTCTACATATTAATACACAATGTTCATTTCATACCCACTATGCATCAAGTCACTGACAGTTTTAGTTCACTCACTTGCCAAGTCATGTTAGTTATAGAAGTTTCAATGGACTATTTCCTTTCTTGGGAATAGAAACATCTTCATTAATGATGGAAAGTTGCTTTTGTGATTGGAAGCATGTGACCATTGGTGTACTATCGTGATCAGTGCTGGGACTCTTGCTGTTTGCTATGTACATTAATGACTTGGATGTGAATGTAGAAGGTATAATAAGTAATTTGCATATGACGTGTAAATTGCTGGTTTTGTTGATAGAGAGGAGTTTGGTCACAGGCTCAGGAATTTGATAAACTGGTAAATTGGGCAGGCCAATAGGAGATTGAATGTGATCTTGATAAGTGTGAGGTGATGTGTTTTGGAAGGTCTAATAATATACAGAATGTGTGGTAGGTCCCTAGGGAGTACTGATGAACAAAGGGACCTTCATATATGAGTCTATAGATCCCTGAAGATGTCAGCATAGTTAGACACAATGGTGAAGAAAGCATATGGGATGCTTGATGTCAGTAACCTGGGAGTAGAATATAATAGCAAACAAGTACTGTTACACTGGTTAGGCCACAGATGGAACATTGTTTGCAATTCTGGTTGCCACACTATCAGCAGGATCGAATTGCACCAGAAAGAGTGCAAAGTAGATTCACCAGGATGTTGCCCAAATGAAAATCGCAGTTATAGAACACAGAACATAGAGCATTACAGCGCAGTACAGGCCCTTTGGCCCTTGATGTTGTGCCGACCTGTCATACTAATCTGAAGCCCATCTAACCTACATTATTCCACTATGTCCATCTGCTTGTCCAGTGACGACTTAAATGTGCTTAAAGTTGGCAAATCTACTACTGTTGTAAGCAAAGCATTCCATACCCTTAATACTTTCTGAATAAAGAAACTACCTCTGACATCTGTCCTATATCTATCACCCCTCAATTTAAAGCTATGCCCCCTCATGCTTGCCGTCACCATACTTGGAAAAAGGGTCTCCCTGTCCACCCTATCTAACCCTCTGATTACCTTATATGTCTCTATTAAGTCACCTCTCAACCTTCTTCTAACAAAAACAGCCTCAAGTCCCTCAGCCTTTCCTCATAAGACCTTCCCTCCATACCAGGCAACATCCGAGTAAATCTTCTCTGCACCCTTTCCAAAGCTTCCACATCCTTTTTATAATCCGGTGACCAGAACTGTACACAATACTCCAAGTGCGGCCGCACCAGAGTTTTGTACAGCTGTAGCATAACCTCATGGTTTTGGAACGTGATCCCTCTATTAATAAAATCTAAAACACTGTATGCCTTCTTAACAACCCTGTCAACCTGGGTGGCAACTTTCAAGGATCTGTGTACCTGGACACCGAGATCTCTCTGCTCATCTACACTACCAAGAATCTTACCATTAGCCCAGTACTTTGCATTCCTGTTACTCCGACCAAAGTGATTCACCTCACACTTGTCCTCATTAAACTCCATTTGCCACCTCTCAGCCCAGCTCTGCAGCTTATCTATGTCTCTCCGTAACCTACAACATCCTTCATCACTATCCACAACTCCACTGCCCTTAGTGTCGTCTGCAAATTTACTAACCCACCCTTCAATCCCTCATCCAGGTCATTTATAAAAATGAAGAATAGCAATGGACCCAAAACCGACCCTTGCGGTACACCACTAGAAATTGGATTCCAGGATGAACATTTCCTATCAACCACCACCCTCTGTCTTCTTTCAGCAAGCCAATTACTGATCCAAACTGCTATATCTCCCACAATCCCATTTCTCCGCATTTTGTACATTAGCCTACTGTGGGGAACCTTATCGAACGCCTTGCTGAAATCCATATACACCACATCAACCTCATCTACCTGTTTGGTCACCTTCACAAAGAACTCAGTAACGTTTGTGAGGCACGACCTACCCTTCACAAAACCGTGCTGACTGTCCCTAATCAAATTATTCTTTTCTAGATGATTATAAATCCTTTCTCTTATAACTTTTTCCAGCACTTTACCAACAACAGAAGTAAGGCTCACTGGTCTATAATTACCAGGGTTGTCTCTACTCCCCTTCTTGAACAGGGGAACCACATTTGCTATCCTCCAGTCTTCTGGCACTATTCCTGTAGACAATGACCATTTAAAGATCAATGCCAAAGGCTCGGCAATCTCCTCCCCGGCTTCCCAGAGGATCCTAGGATAAATCCCATCCGGCCCAGGGGACTTATCTATTTTCACACTCTGCAGGATTTCTAATACCTCTTCCTTGTGAACCTCAATCCCACCTTGTCTAGTAGCCTGTATCTCAGTATTCTCCTCAACAACATCGTCGTTTCCTAGAGTGAATACTGTCAAAAAATATTCATTTATTGCTTCCCCTATCTCCTCTGACTCCACACACAACTTCCCACTATTATCCTTGATTGGCCCTCATCTTACTTTCGTCATTCTTTTATTCTTTAAATACCTATAGAAAGCCTTAGGGCTTACCCTGATCCTATCTGCCAACAACTTCTCATGTCTCCTCCTGGCTCTTCTGAGCTCTCTCTTTTGGTCTTTCCTGGCTACCTTGTAACCCTCAAGCACCCTAACTGAGCCTTCACATCTCATCCTAACATAAGCCTCTTCCTCTTGACCAGAGATTCCACTTCCTTCGTAAACCATGGCTCCTGTGCTCTACAGCTTTCTCCCTGCCTGACAGGTACATACTTATCTAGGACACTCAGGAGCTTTTCCTTGAATAAGCTCCACATTTCTAATGTGCCCATCCCCTGCAGTTTCCTTCCCCATCCTATGCTTCCTAAATCTTGCCTAATTGCATTGCAATTGCCTTTCCCCCAGCTGTAACTCTTGCCCAGTGGTATACACCTATCCCTTTCTATCACTAAAGTAAACATATCAGAATTGTGATCGCTATCACCAAAGTGCTCACGTACTTCCAAGTCGAAAACCTGGCCGGGCTTATTTCCCAGTACCAAATCTAATGTGGCTTCGCCCCTTGTTGGCCTGTCTACATACTGTGTCAGGAAACCCTCCTGCGCACACTGGACAAAAACTGACCCATCTCGTACTATAGTGTTCCCAGTCAATATTTGGAAAGTTGAAGTCCCCTATGACAACTACCCTGTCTCTCTCACTCCTCTCGAGAATCATCTTTGCTATCCTTTCCTCTACATCTCTGGTGGAAATGTGTTGCTGGAAAAGCGCAGCAGGTCAGGCAGCATCCAGGGAACAGGAGAATCGACGTTTCGGGCATAAGCCCTTCCCGAAACGTCGATTCTCCTGTTCCCTGGATGCTGCCTGACCTGCTGCGCTTTTCCAGCAACACATTTCCAGCTCTGATCTCCAGCATCTGCAGACCTCACTTTCTCCTCTACATCTCTGGAACTATTCAGAAGCCTACAGAAAACTCCCAACAGGGTGACCTCTCCTTTCCTGTTGCTAACCTCAGCCCATACAACCTGTTGATGAGTCCCCAAACATCCTTTCTGCAAGTGTAATACTGTCCTTGACCAACAATGCCACACCTCCCCCTCTTTTACCATCTTCTCTGTTCTTATTGAAACATCTAAATCCTGGAACCTGCAACAACCATTCCTGTCCCTGCTCTATCCATGTCTCCGAAATGGCCACAACATCAAAGTCCCAGGTACCAACCCATGCTGCAAGTTCACCCACCTTATTGCGGATGCTCCTGGCGTTGAAGTAGAAAAACTTCAAACCAACTTCTTGCTTGCCGGTGCCATCTTGTGTCCCTGAAACTTGATTTCGGACCTCCCTACTCTCAACCTTTTGTATACTCGAACTACAATTTTGGTTCCCATCCACCTGCTGGATTAGTTTAAACCCACCCCAAAAGCCTCAGCAAATTCGCCCCCCCCCCCCCCCCCAAGACATTGGTACCCCTCTGGTCCATATGAAAACTGTCCTGCTTGTAGAGGTCCCACCTACCCCAGAAAGAGCCCCAATTATCCAAGAATCCAAAACCCTCCCTCCTGCACCATCCCTGTAGCCACGTGTTCAACTCCTCTCTCTCCCTATTCCTCGCCTCATTAGCACATGGCACGTGCAACAAACCAGAGACAACAACTCCGTTCGTCCTAGCTCTAAGCTTCCATCCTAGCTCCCTGAGTTTCTGCCTTAAATCCTCATCTCTCTTCCTACCTATGTCGTTGGTGCCCATGTGGACCACGACTTGGGACTGTTCTCCCTCCCCCTTAAGGATCCCAAAAACACAATCAGAAACATCATGAACCCTGGAACCTGGGAGGCAACACACCAACCCTCTCGTCCCCACAGAACCTCCTATCTGTCCCCCTAACTATGGAGTCCCCAATGACTACTGCTCTGTTCCTCTTCCCCCTTCCTTTCTGAGCAGCAGGGACAGACTCTGTGGCAGAGCCCTGTGCCCCACTGCTTTGCCCTGGTAAGTCGTCCCCCCCAACAGTATCCAAAACTGTATACTTATTGTTGAGGGGAATGGCCACAGGGTATCCCTGCACTGCCTGCCGGTTCCCTTTCCGTTCCCTGACTGTAACCCATGTGCCTTTTTCTTGTACCTGTGGAGTAACTACCTCCCTGTAACTCCTCTCAATAACCCCCTCTGCCTCCCGAATGATCGAAGTTCATTCAGCTCCAGCTCCAGTTCTGTAACACGGTTTTCGAGGAGCTGGAATTGGGTGCACTTCCCGCAGATGTAGTCAGCAGGGACACTAGTGGTGACCCTTACCTCCCACATTCTGCAGGAGGAACATTCAACTGCCCTCACCTCCATTCCCACTAATTTAAATTCTCAAAGAGACTGTTGAAAAATAAGGAATAAAAAATAAACTTGTTACCTTACCAATCTGGCGCACAGAACCTTTTTTTTGGTTAGAGGAGGAGGATGGGTGGGAGACACTACCCGAGTAGTGTTTCGGGTAACTGAACCACACAAATATATGACTTCCCAGAAGTCCTTCGCTCCTCCCTCGCACCTCTAGGCAAATGGAGGCCCCGACTCGCGAGGTAAGTCATCCTCGCGGGAAAACTCATCCTTCCCGGCAGCCCTCGCTTCACCACTCCTTCTCTCCTCACCGCTCTGGCAAAATGGAGATACTAGATAGGCTGGATTTATTTTCCCTGCAGCAAAGAGGCTGAAGGGGGAAGGTGGGGTGTGGGGGGGGGGGGTGGTGAGTCTGATTGATGTATACAGAATTACGAGGCAGCATAGATCAGGTAGATTGTGAGAATCTTTTTCCCAAGGCAGATGTCTCTAAGTCTAGAGTGCATAAGTTTAAGGTGAGGAGCAAGTGACTTTGAGGGGATCTGAGGTAAAATGCTTTCACATAAAAAGCAGTAGAAATATGGAACATTCTGCCTGAGAAGGTAGTGGAGGCAGGTACTTTCACAGCATTTAAGAAGCGTCTGGACAAGCATATAAAATGCCAGGGCATAGTAGGCTATCAACCAAATGTAAATAAATGGAATTAATGTAGTCTGATAATTGTTGGTCAGCATAGGCATGGTGGACCGAAAGACTTGTTGCTACCCTGTAAGACACTATGACTAATTCTCATACTGTAAGTGGTCATATCATGTTAATACCTTAAAACTTCTTTAAGGTGTAATGTTGACAAATTACGTAGACACAGATGACCCCATTAAGTATCATAAGGCAATGCTAGCTGAGAAAGGAATAATTTTCCAGCACATAGCTTGTTGAAATATTGTCAGGTGTCTCAAATATTCAGTTGAAAAGCCAGATAGACAAGCTTGGTTTAAAATCTTATCTAACTAACACCAGTGAAGTCCCAGACTTATGATGCATTCAAGCCTCCAGGTATAAGCCTTGAACTTTCAACTCTCTGACCTGGAAGCAGAAGTGGCACTGTAATTAAGACCATAAGTCGTAGGAGTAGAAGCAGACCAATCTACCCATCGAGTCCGCTCTGCTATTCAAGTGAGATTGCGGTTGCTCTGATAATTCTTAACTCCACTGTTTAAGATTACTGTCACTTCCCAAACTGAATTCTATTTTTAAAAGTTTGTTTTTAGCTCTAATCATGCTTGCCTTCTCACATTTTTTAACATAAATATTGACGTGCCGTTGTAAATGGTGCATGGGAATACAACATGGTCTTGAACTTACTCATGGAAAATTCCTGCAACAGTCACTCCCCAGAGATCCAGACATGATCTCTGGGATGCTATATTGCCAATATTGAGTAAAAGGAGCTATCTGAACTTCATACGTGATCTGAATGGTATTCACACTGTTGTTTAGTTAATCCATAAAACCACTTTTCACTGTATAATGGTTAAAAGGCCCAGAAAGAAGGACTATAAATGATATAATTTTTATAGGACTAGATACCCCAATGACTGGTATTGGGTTCATTATGACCTAATATTAATATATCAGCTTCATAATATCTGAAACCATCCTTTTTTTTGTATGAAGCTGTTGCTAGCTGATACATATGTAAGCACATCTTGCCGAAATAAAAATTCCATTAATGGATATTAATGCCCATAAACTGTGAAAACTTTGCAGAAATTCATAAAAAATTGCTGTGAATTTAGAAAGTTCACACAAAAAAATTCCCATCTGAGCAAAACATAATTGCAAAAACAACAACCCAGGGATAGTGTAGTGCAGAAGGTACTCGATAATCTGTGCATGATTTAATTAGAGATGGCACTGTTACTCCCAGGAGATATCACAGTGTTGCCTGACGAGGATGAAATGTTCTTTTCGAGTTATACATATATTGAAACTTGGATTCAGTCCACATCATGATCCTTTGAGGACTGAGGGACCTTTTTTTTCTGCTGTGAAATCCATCCCTGTCTTCACCCTGAAGTGACATTCTGTAAAATCCTAATACTGGCTCTAATAAAGCAGTCTGAGAACAATGTGCACAACACATGGACTCGGTCTGCAATTATGGCACACACGGAAGGAATTGGAAACTTCTAATCTTGTATTATTTTTGGACACGGTACAAAATAAATACTCCCTCAGTCCAAAGAGGATTAATAAAAAGAAGTGCACAAGTACACAATGAACTTATGTGTATGACCCTATCAATCCAAGCTTAAGAAATTAAACTTCCACAACCATATAGGCCACATTTTTCAAATACATATTTAAACATTTCAACTGCTTGGCTGTGATGTGTGTGTGTGTGTAATATAGACATCACAATACAAGAGAAAAGGCAAGATGTTGTGACAAAAATAGATAAAAAATTTAATGTAGATAATACATATTTCACAAAATTTTCAATACTGTGGGGGAAACATCATTTTTGAAAAATGAATCAACATTTGAATATGTGAAATTGGGATACCTTGTATAGGCTAATGTTTAATGATAATCTGTGCACACTTCAACATGGCAGAACAATAGGAAAAGTTGGGAGGGGTCTTCACTCTGACAGCAAAGTCTAAAATATGGTCTATAAATTGTTTAAGACATAATGCCATAAGATAGTCATTAAACTTTCCATTCACCGCGAGTTATCTAGTGCCAAATTGTATCGGGTTTGTTTTAGGAAATAATTTAATCAGTTTAAAAACTGAAAGCCACACTCAAGCTTGCATCACTTCTGCTGCTTCTAACTCATAGATTGGCTTACCACTGTCCAAAACATCATTTATCTTTCTAACTATAATTTTTTGTATTTTAAAAAAAAACAAAAAAGAAATTCCTTTCTTCCCTGTGACAGATTTTAACCAGATTTTCTTCTGCTGCCAGCCGCCAAAAGGTTTTGAGATTTTCATTGTTTTACCACCATAAATAATACTTAAACATACCACCTTTTTTTAAATATATAAAAAAGGTAGAAAACAGAGCCATCATTCCTTCTTTTTAAGGCATTTACACTTATAGAGTTTGAAAGTCTTTCATGTGCCACATCAACTGACCAAATTGTTTCTCATTCCTATGTGACCTTCATTGTATTAATACAGGTTCCCGTACTACGTCAGTTCATCATCATTGGTTACATCCCTTGATGCACAAAGACTTGTCTTGTAGTTTACACTGCAACCGGACTGTTCTTGGTGTGTGTTTCCAGTTGCTTAATACTGCTCACTATCTTTTTCTGAGGACCAGAAAGAGTAACTCCCAGCTTCATTATGTCACTGCAAAAGAGGATAACAACAGTTACATTTTCTTTTGTTTTTAAAAAAAACCCGCTTTGTTCCCTTTATTTTTCAGTACTTCTAAATCCACAGTATAAACAAAAAGGATGCAGGTCTGTCATTGTATATCTTCATTCCATTTCAGACAGAATTTGCCTTCATTAATCAACTATAAGCGAATAGTGTTATGGCTTTGGTGTCACATTTGTATCAACATGAAAGGGACAATGTAGTTTCAGAGACAGGCAAGCATATCATTTGCAACTAAAACTCTTGAGGCAAACACAACAAAACCAGGAGTTCTGAGTTTTCCAATAGGATGTAGATTTGTGTCTGTTTGAGTTCAGTCTCAGAGAAGCAGACTTTTTCATAGACATTTGCCCTATTGTACTGTTCACAGCCTGCCATCTACTGACATAGAAAAGCAGATAAGTAAAATCTGAAACCAAAGATTTTTTTTCTTGCATCTCAGTTTTAATTTTGACTCATTTGAGGAATGGTTGTACTTTTCGATGCTAGAATCTAACAGCAAAAACATGCAGGACTCCCCTCAATAACTTTGATCCACATGTGATACATGGTAAAATAGAATAGGCAGGATTTCCCACCCTACTATCAGAGGAGTCGCAGGTGAGATAACAGAATTCTGAGAGGCCTAGATAACGTAGACATGCAGGAGATGTTTCCACGAGTAGAAGAGAACAGGACCTGAGGATACAGCCTCAGAGTGAAGGGACAACCCTTAAAACTGAAGTGAGGAGAAATTTGTTCACCTAAGAAGATGGTGAATCTATGGAACTCATTGCCAAGTCATTGAGTGAATTCAAAACAGAGGTAGATAGATTTTTGATTAGTAAGGGGATCAAGGGTTGTTCAAGAAGGTGGGAAAATGTGGCCAAGAAACACATTAGCCATGTCTGAATTGTGGAGGAGACTTGATTGGCTAATGGCTCAATTCTGCTCCTAAATCTTATGGTTTTATGATCTTGTGGGTGTGACACTTATAACTACCGTCAGGGAATGCTCTGAAGAGGGCTAATTCCTGCTGGAGGCAGGAAATCTACCCCTCACTCAGAAAGGCAGACAGCTGCTGGCTATCTGATTGACCAGCAAATCTGTAGTTCCAATCATACTACCAGGAGCAGCAACCACCGCTGGGAATATAAGCAGTCCCACTAGTACTGTAGTTGTAGGGTCAATAGTAAGACAAAAAGGGAAACCCAGTGGTGGAGGGAAGAAGTAGAGTTGGGATTTATGGGTGGTGGGGTAGTCGAAGAGTTCATGATTTCAGGACCAGGGAGGTTCTAGGAGATATGGAAAGCAAGACCAGTCATAGAGGTAGCCACCCTCCCCTATTTCCCACCTGACACCCAAGCAGGATCATCTGTCAGGATTCCTCCCCATCCTTGAATTCCCCGGCAACAAAATTATGGCTGGGCAAGCAGCTCTTAAGTGGCCAATCAAGGGTCTCAAATGAGGTGAGAGTAGGAAAGAAGACGCTTTGCCCACTCTCAAACTTGGTGCCAGATTGATGTAGCAGGGTGGAGGGAATGCAAACCATTGAATTTTGCAGATGGTCCCCCTCACCTGAAACAGGCTCAGGGATGACAGTAAAATTGCAGCCAATGTCAAACATCAAGGGACATGGAGAACACAACAGCAGTGGAGTCACAAACATTCAAATATTTTACTTTGGTTGAATGCAAATTAGTACATGATCTCGGACATGACATGTCTGAAAAATGTGGCAATAATTTCCAAGCTTTTACTGTATTGACTATTCCTGCTATTCCTAGCCCTATGAAGAGTTAATTAACTATCTCCAAAAGGAAGAAGATGAGCTTTTGGAGTTGCCTCCTGAATGTCCATGTGCACATTCCCCATTTGCATTTGAAAATCATGGCTGGAGTCTTACAGAACCACAGGATTCAGACTGTTTCATCTTGGACTGCTGGTTCATCATTTAGCTTTAAGCATCTATGAAGCAGCGATTGTCTTACTGCTGCAATCAACTGCTAGATGTCTTGGAGAATTAAGCCCCAGTACATCTTTTCCTTTATTGTCATTGATACATGGTAGAAAATGAAGATACTGTGGCTACATGGGAGTGCATATATTTATCCTTATCATTTTCAGTTTTGAGGTGCCAGGGTAGCGGAGTTTGGTTTTGCTCTTACTAAGTACTCATATTGCCATTTCAAGAGAAACCAATGGATAGCAAGCAGAGCAGGTCTCTTGGCCTAGTTCAATGATACTGAGTGAGTGTCTCTACCTCCGACTGAAGTCAAGTAACTCAAAAGGAGAGTAGCATTCCAGCTGGAGGGATTATTGCCTGTATGATTCGGGACCACATTAAGATATATATCCATCCTGAGCCAATGGAACAAATCTCTGAACGCCCAGTTAAATAAGTCAGTTTCAGACATCTTTGAAATGTGATTAATGAATTCTAATTGAATGGTTCTGTGATAGTTACTGATAGGATTTAGCAGATTAAAGCAAACAGATCACAGGAGTAGTTAAAGCAGCTGTCAAGAAATAAACCACCTTCATCCAATATCAGACAGTGTTTCAAATGAAGTATCCAATGTTATAAGATGAAAAAGGAGGGGATGCTAGTTGTTAGAATGGATCAGACAGGGAACCTTCATCTCAGGTTCTCAGAGGGATGACATAAAAGTCTACTGGCTGTAAGGGACCTGGTTGGACTGAGCTTGGCCCATCTCAAAGCCACAAAGTCTCACAATTGGCACAATGTGGTAATTTCACTCAGAAAGGCAATTGGACGGCTAATGTCCTGTGGGTGAAATACTGATGTTCTTTTTGAAGCTGAGCTCTTTGTACACTGTTGTTTCTGTTTTACTAATACTGTAATTGGATATTTTTTTTAAAACTGAAAACAAGCTCTGCAGTTTTAGCCAGATTGGAAAGCACTGCTTCCTTTTAATATACTGCAGCTTGGAGCAGTTGATATGAGCCTGTTGTTCCCTGGTTATAGACAGGGACAAAAATCAAACTACTCATTCTTGGCTCAAAGAGACAAGTTTCCGATTTCCATCTCTGGTTATAATTCTTAATTTCCAACAGCAGTATTTATTCTTGCTGAGGGGAACATTTGGCACTGCAGTAAGCTCCCAGGACTATTTTTCTGAGCTGCTAGCCTTCAGTCAGAAGTTGTTAGATACAGTAGCAGGCATTTCCTGTTTTGAACATGCTTGGTCAGGACCCTTTTTGTTCTCTTTATGGAATAATCCGTTAAATTGCTTGGTGTTCAGAATTTTACCATGAAGAAAAATTGATTGGCAGTGTTTTTCTATTTGAAAATGAAGATTTCATGTCCAGCTTTCAAACATTTTTGTATGCCCCTAGGAAAACTCTTACTATTACTTACTGGACGACAGTCTAGAAGCAAATGTACTACTTCCCTATTCAAACAAATCCAACACTGAACAAGAAAAATGACAGTTTTCATTCTTATAAAATAAAAGTGATTCAATCGGTGAATATTTAATGCTTGTCTAATTCTATTTAATTTTCTTCGACATAGAATAGGGCAACATCTCAGTACATAAGTGTACCAGTTCCCATTAACACAGTTGTCACCTAACATAATTTGGAGATGCCGGTGTTGGACTGGGGTGTACAAAGTTAAAAATCAAACAACACCAGGTTATAGTCCAACAGGTTTAATTGGAAGCACACTAGCTTTCGGAGCGACGCTCCTTCATCAGGTGATTGTCGCTCCGAAAGCTAGTGTGCTTTCAATTAAACCTGTTGGACTGCCACCTAACATATACTCAATAACCCCTTTACATGAGTTTCTGCATTAACCCATCTTCAGAAAACATTTTCAAAAGCATCAAAATGGGAATGAAATCTTGAATTTACGAAGTTGATGAACTATCCTTCAGTAATCTAAAAAGCTGTATGACTCTGTGACTCCATGAGATCCTCATTCAGTAAAAACACCGAAGCCTAATATATATTTAAATTGGTTGTTGTGCACACGTGAATTAAAATAAATTCTTTTTGATTCTATATGTGTACAAGATGTTGAGAGGCATAGGTAGAATGGATAGCCACAGACTTTTTTCCATGGTTAAAACATGGTAATTGGAGGAAGGTTTAGAGGAGATGTCAGACATAGGTTCTTTACTCAGAGAGTGGTGGGTGCATGGAATGCATTGCCAGCAGTGATAATAGAGTCAGATACACTAAAGACATTTAAGTCACTCATGGAAGTTAGTACAATGAAGGGTATGTCGGTTAGTCTGATCTTAGAGTAGGATAGAAGGGTGGCACAACATCGAGAATCAAAGGGCCTGTACTGTGCTGGAAAAGCACAGCAGATCAAGCAGCATCCGAGGAGCAGGAGAATCAACGTTTCCTGATGAAGGGCTCTTGTCCAAAACGTTGATTCTCCTGTTCCTCGGATGTTGCTTGACCTGCTGTGCTTTTCAGGCATCACACTCTCGACTCTGATCTCCAGCAACAGTGCTATGATAAAATATTGGGAAACAATCCACTTTCATGCGGCTGAAAGGATCCATGTAGTGGTTTGACCTGCAGTGGTGTTTTTAAAATACTAATATTCATTTCTTTAACAATTTAATAAGGGTCTTCAGCTTGCACCAAATGTCAGCCGAGAGTAGTTAAACCTCCCTGTTGGCATTAGATCTCAGCCAAACAACCTTATATGTTCATGAACTTGGAAATAGTGAGAACTTCAGATACTCAAGAGTCAGACTGGATAAAGAATAGAGCTGGAAAAAGAACAGCAGGTCAGACAGCATCTGAGGAGAAGGGGAGTGGATGTTTCAGATCGGAACCTTTCTGAATACAACTATTAAAAAGTAGGGTGAGAATTCCTAACTTTTCAATTCCACAGTTCTGATTTTTAACTCTGGGCAGGAATCATGCATGTTGGATTTGAATGGAAAGCCTAGATGATTGCATTATTGTCTTTATTGCTATCTGAGTTCAGTCTCTGGCCAAGAATAAGCTACAGGGAATAGATAGTGAGGGATGCAGCAATGACAGGGACTTGAATGTAAAGGGTAGATAGCTCGATTCTCTCTTTTTGGAAATGGTCAGTGTTTGGTATTTATATGGCACAAATATTACTTGCTACGCATCAGTCCAAACCCGGATGTTGTCCAGGTCATGCTGCATATTGGCAAATACTGATTCAGTCATCTTAGCAGTCCCAAGTGATGCTGAAAATTGTGCAAGGGTGGCATGGTGGCTCAGTGGTTAGCACTGCTGCTTCACAGTGCCAGGGTCCCAGGTTCAATTCCAGCCTCAGGTGGCTGTCTGTGTGGAGTTTGTACATTCTCCCCATGTCTGTGTGGGTTTCCTCCCACAATCCAAAGATGTGCAGGTTAGGTGAGTTGGCCATGCTAAATTGTCTGTAGTGTTAGGTGCACAGTCAGAAAGGAATTGGTCTGGGTGGGTTACTCTTCAGAGGGTTGGTGTGGACTTGTTGGGCGAAGGGCCTGTTTCCACACTGTAGGGAATTTAATCTAATCTGCCCTTATGATGGGTTTAGGGCACTACCCTGAGGAATTCCTGCAGCAATGCTCTGAGCCTGAGAGTCTCTCTTCCAATAATCCAACCATCTTTCTTTGTGTTGGATATGGCTCCAATTAATCTTTTCCCCAGATTCCCACTGACTACAAGTTGCCCAGGGCTTCTTGAGCCATACTCGGTCAAATGCTACCTTTGCGTCAAGGGCAGTCACTCTCACCTCACAGAGTCAATAGAGATGTACAGCACAGAAACAGACATTTCGGTCCAACTCATCCACGCACCAGATATCCTACATTAATCTAGTCCCATTTGCAAACACTTGGTCCATATCCCTCTAAATCCTTCCTATTCATATATCCATCCTGATGCCTTTTAAATGTTGTAATTGTACCAGCCTCCACTACTTCCTGTAGCAGCTCATTTCATACAAGGACCATGCATCACTTAAGTTTAACTCTTTTGTCTACATTTGAACCAAAGTTGCAGTGAGGTCAGATCTGTTGATAGCACCTTTGAGGGAAATGCTTTGGGAACGGTGCCTACATCTCATTCAGTGAAGGAGATGTTAAGGCCTTCTGGCCAGCAGGGAAGGAGTACTACCCCTTTCCAAATGGTTGGCTACAATCCATTGATCCATTCCTACTGATGGTGAGGCCCATGTTATATTATTAAGGGCGCACCTCACTGGGTAGTTAGAATGCTTACTTAATCAGACAGTAGTCCCCTTTAAAGATGTTAATGATGGTCCTATAATATTCCCAAGGCCCTAATTGCCACTGCAGAGCTCAGTTGGATGCAGCCACTCTGTTCACATAGTCTACAATCCATTAGAGGAGCAGGCCACAAGGCAAGTCTCAATTTATCTCTCTGGGGCTGGAGGTAGCCCAGTGTTATCACAGGCTCCACAAGTGATCCTGTGCCTCCATGCTAGGAATTAGGAGCAAACAACTGGTTAGGGGCACTCAATGTTCCTCCACAAGTCACTAGTTCTACCATTTTAAGGCTCAGCCCTCAAAATGGACCGAATTGGACTAACCAAATGCTACAATAAAGAACAACATCTTTGAAAGTTTTTCTTTAAAGAATAGAATTATAGGCTTTTTGCTCAAATTAAGTTGATCTTTATTGGAAGGTTGTGATGAAAAGGAAGAGCAGTCCTTTTAAAAAATGATAAGAATATTAAAGACTCAAAAAGAATGCGATGACATCAGAAAGCACAAAGACTGAAATTTCAAATACAGTACATCTACTGGTTTTCCTTGTTTTAAACAATATCCCTAAAAATTCCAACAAGTTTATCAAATATGATTTCCCTTTCTGTGTTGACTCTGTGCAATTTTACCATTTTGTTCCAAATGTCCAGTTATCACAGTTTTTATAATAGACTCTAACAGTTTTCTGGATCAGTGGTGCTGGAAGAGCACAGCAATTCAGGCAGCATCCGGCGAGCAGCAAAATCGACGTTTTGGGCAAAAGCCCTTCATCAGGAATAAAGGCAGAGAGCCTGAAGCGTGGAGAGATAAGCTAGAGGAGGGTGGGTGTGGGGAGAAAGTAGTACAGAGTACAATAGGTGAGTGGGGGAGGAGATGAAGGTGATAGGTCAGGGAGAAGAGAGTGGAGTGGATAGGTGGAAAAGGAACTAGGCAGGTCGGACAAGTCCGGACATGTCAAGGGGACAGTGCGGGCTGGAAGTTTGAAACTAGGATGAGGTGGGGGAAGGGGAAATGAGGAAGCTGTTGAAGTCCACATTGATGCCCTGGGGTTGAAGTGTTCCGAGGCAGAAGATGAGGCGTTCTTCCTCCAGGCATCTGGTGGTGAGGGAGCGGCAGTGAAGGAGGCCCAGGACTTCCATGTCCTCGGCAGAGTGGGAGGGGGAGTTGAAATGTTGGGCCACGGGGCGGTTTGGTTGATTGGTGCGGGTGTCTCGAAGATGTTCCCTAAAGCACTCTGCTAGGAGGCGCCCAGTCTCCCCAATGTAGAGGAGACCGCATCGGGAGCAACGGATACAATAAATGATATTAGTGGATGTGCAGGTAAAACTTTGATGGATGTGGAAGGCTCCTTTAGGGCCTTGGATAGAGGTGAGGGAGGAGGTGTGGGCACAGGTTTTACAGTTCCTGCGGTGGCAGGGGAAAGTGCCAGGATGGGAGGGTGGGTCGTAGGGGGGCGTGGACCTGACCAGGTAGTCACAGAGGGAACGGTCTTTGCAGAAGGCGGAAAGGGGTGGGGAGGGAAATATATCCCTGGTGGTGGGGTCTTTTAACAGGTCTGTAACTTCTCCCAAAACCCTCTTTCTCCCTTAGTAGATAGTAGGATTATATTTGCTACATTCCAGTCTGCAGAAACCTTTCTAGAGATTAAGAATTTTGGAAGGTGACCACCATTGGACAGTTGAGATGAAACTCATCTGATCTGGGACATTTATTAACCCTAAATCCTATTAACCTTTCAAATACTACTTCTTTATAGATACCAATTTTGTTCAGTTCTTCAATTTTTCAAGTCCTTTCTCTGTTTAGAAAAATCTGGGAAATTCACATCTTAAAATTTTAAAGGACTGTGAAGCCAGACACAAACTAACTGTTTAGTTTCTCCACCACGACCCGGTTCACAACAAAAAAATCTCTTGTTCCCTACCTGTAATGGTCCCAGACTTGACCTAGCTAATCCTTTCCTATTCATGTACCTAATGAAGCTTATAGATTCTCATTTTATGTTCTGCACTAGTTTGCGTTCATGCTCTTTTTCTCTTTCTTAATCAGTTCCTTGGTCCTCCTTTGCTAGGTTCTAAATTGCTCTGAGTTCTCAGATTTACCAATTTTTTCTGGCATTCCTTTATGGCACTTCTTTTGTTTTAACTTGTTTTGCTAACCAAAGTTCATTTTTCTTTAAGTGTTTGTGCCTAGAGGAATGTGTAATCTGCTGTGGACCGAGAGGTGTATCTTCATATACTAGTCATTACCTGTCTATCATCAAATCTTCTATTGTATTTTCCAATCAACTGTAGTTCACCTGCTCCTGATACTTTATAAACTTCCTTTCTTCAGTTTTAAAACCCTAGTTTCAGCATGAAATATATATTTTATTCAAATGTAATGAGAAATTTTTATCATATCACAATCACTATTTTCCAAAACCCCCTTCACAGTAATGTTATTAATTATCTTTCTTATTACTCAGCACTAAATCCAAAATTGCTTGATGACCAGTTAGCTTCTTAATGTACTATTCCAGAAACCCATCTGGGATACAATCAAGGAATTCATCCTTCACAAGATCAGTGCTGATTTGGTTAATCCAGCTTATGTAAAGTCTCCCATGACTACTATAATACTAACATGACATGTATCTCTAGTTCCTGAATTATACCATGTACAACATTACCACTACAATTTGGTTACCTACAAATAATTCCATCAATGTCTGCTGCCCTTTGCTGTCTCTTTGGCCACATACAAATTGATTTTTTTTTTTAAATAGCCATTTGTAGGATGTGGACATCACTGGCTGGCTAGGATTTATTGTCTGTCCCTAGTTGCCCTCGAGGAGGTTGTGGTGAGCTACTGTCTTGAGCCACTGCAATCCACCCACTGTGTGTTGACCCACAATGACATTACGGAGGGAATTTCAGGATTTTGACTCAGCGGCAGTGAAAGAACGAAGACGTATTTTCATGTCAGGATGGTGAGTGGTTTGGAAGGAAACTTGCAGGTGGTGGTGTTCCCATGTATCTTCTGCCCTTGCCCTTTTAGACGGAAGTGGTCACTTGATTGGACAATGCTATCTGAAGATCTTGGATGGATTTCTGCAGTGCATCTTGTAAATGGTACACATTGCTGCAAATGTGGGTCGCTGGTGGACAGGGTGGATGTATCTGAATGTAATGTCAAACAAGTGGGCTGCTTTGTCCTGAATGGTATCACGCTTCTATTGAAACCGCACCATTCCAGACAAGTGAGGAGTATTCCATTGCACTCCTGACTTGTGCCTTGTAGATGATGGACATGCTTTGAGGAGTCAGGAGGTGAGTTACACGCCATAATATTCCGAGCCTCTGACCTGCTCTTGTAGCCATATGTTTAAGTGGCAGGTCCAGTTGAGTTTCTGGTCAATGATAACACCCAGGATGTTGATGGTGGGGATTTCAGTGATGGTGACACCACTGAATGTCAATGAGTGCTGGGTAGATTGTCTCTTATTGGTGATGGTAATAGTCTGGCATTTGTGTGGTGCGAACATTACTTGCCACACATAAGCCCAAGTCTGGATATTGTCCAGTCTTGTTGCATTTGAACATGGACTGCTTCAGTATCTGGAGAGTCATGAATGGTGCTGAACATTGTGGAATCATCAGCAAACATCCCCGCTTATGACGTTATGGTGGAAGGGAAATCATTGATGAAGCAGCTGAAGATGGTTGGGCCCAGGCCACTACCCAGAGGGACTCCTGCAGAGGTGGTCTGAAGCTGAGATGACTGACTTCCTATAACCACAAACATTTTCCTATGTGCCATGTATGAACCCAACCAGTGGAGAGTTTGTCCCCGATACCCATTGATTCCAGTTTTGCATCCTTGATGCCACACTCAGTCAAATGTATCCTTGATGCCTTAGGCTGTCACTCTCACCTCGCCTCTGGAATTCAGCTCTTTTGTCCATGTTAGAACCAAGGCTGTAATGGGGTCAGGAGCTGAGTGACCCTGACAGGATTCTTGCAAGGATGCCTACCTTGAAGAGGTTCTCCTCCTCTCTCTACAAGAACCTCAGTGAGTCTCTCTCTCACGGCAACCCCCAGGTCATCTCCTCTGCCCTGCCTCATGATCTGTCCTACCTACCAATCTTCCTTCCCACCTATCCGCTCCACCCTCACCTCCATCCACCTATTGTACTCTTGGCTACCTCCTCCCCAGCCCCACCCCCCCCTCCCATTTATCACTCCACCCCAGAGGCTCCCTGCCTTCATTCCTGATGAAGGGCTTTTGCCTGAAACGTCGATTTTCCTTCAGATGCTGCCTGACCTGCTGTGCTTTTCCAGCATCACTCTAATCTGGACCCAAACTGGACATCACTGAGCAGGTTATTGATGATCAGGTGCTGCTTGATAGCACTGTTGATGACCCCTTCCATCCCTTTACTGATCAAGATTCTACATCTTGTTCCTTTATTCTAAGATCTTCTCTTACTAATGTACTAATCATGTTTCTTCTGAATGGTGCTATCCCACCTCCTTTTCCTTCCAGCTATCACTACTCAATGTTGAATATTCTTGCCTATTTAGTTCTCAGTCTTGGTCACTCTGTAGCCATGGCAAGTAAATCATAGAGGAGAAAGTGAGGTCTGCAGATGCTGGAGATCAGAGATGGAAATGTGTTGCTGGAAAAGCGCAGCAGGTCAGGCAGCATCTAGGGAACAGGAGAATCGACGTTTCGGGCATTAGCCCTTCTTCATTCCTGAAGAAGGGCTAATGCCCGAAACGTCGATTCTCCTGTTCCCTAGATGCTGCCTGACCTGCTGCGCTTTTTCAGCAACACATTTCCATCTCAAGTAAATCATAGCCATTTAGCCAAATTTGTGCATTCAAATAATCAACCTTTTTTTGTAAATGGTTTGTACCTTTTTTAAACAGGGAGCTTTACACTCAATGAAGAATGCTGTTTTTTCTATTATAGTTTACATTTCTCATTGGAATGTACTGTTCAATTAGTTGACATTTTTTCACAGGACTTGGTGCTTTAATTGTGCACTTCGAGCTGTTTTGTTCAGAGTTTCATGGCCCTTGTGCCCAATATCACAAACTGGCTGATGTATAAACCATGACATCATTTTAATACCTTTGTGCATGTGTGCTGCTGCCCTCTGATTGTATTAATGAAGAAACAGTAAAAGCAGCACAAGATTCTGTGTGCCTTTACAGCCTTACAAAATAACAGTGGCTAAACATCAAGCGTAGTTCACAGGTTGTCAAGTACTTCGGGGTATAGAGTCATAGAGATGTACAGCATGAAACAGACTCTTTGGTCCAATCCATCCATCCCTACCAGATATCCCATACCAATCGAGTCCCACCTGCCAGCACCCGGCCCATATCCCTCCAAACCCTTCCTATTCATATACCCATCTAAATGCCTTTTAAATGTTGCAATTGTACTAGACTCCACCACTTCCTCTGGCAGCTCATTCCATACACGTACCTGTCTGAAAAAGTTGCCCCTTAGGCCTCTTTTCTATGTTTCCCCTCTCCCCCTAAACCATTGCCCGCTAGTTCTGGACTCCCCCAACCATGTGAGAATAGCTGCACTGTAAGATTCTGTTTCCTTCTATAATCAGCTGCTCCTCTTTCAACTGAGAGCTCTGGAAAGATTCAGCAACATTTAAAACTTCTTTCAAACTTGCACCAAATTGCCAGTTTTTTTCTCAACATCAAGGTGATATTATTGCTCCAGACTACACTTAAATCCAACTTCTGATCCTGAACTGATGTTTCGTTTTGTGATATTTGGTAAACTTTGATCAGTTTTCATTCTCTCTGTGACTGAGGGAATTGATTCTCCTGCTGAGACTGTTAAGACCACAGTTATCTTTTACTTTTCAGCTTCAGTTTGTTCCTGATCCGAAAATTTCTCACCTGGGTCAATGAAACCCCACAACTTGTCTCAAGATTTTATGGTGTCCTGCAGCATTACCATCAATTTTCCATCCTGCAATGGACTCTGTCCACCTCCTGCATCCTCATTTCTCAGGGACACCTGTCAGCGTGTCCTCAATAAGTCTCTCTGGACATTGCTTATTCCATCTTGCTTTGAATGTAGCCTGTCAATGCTTCATGATGACTCCATCACCCTGTACTATAATCACCTTACATTGAGATCTCTAACTATAACCTTGGTCACCTGTTATCTCCCATCTAGTTTTGTTTATGAACTGTAGTTTTTCAACCTGTTTTCACTTTTCCTCTTTCTTTTAAAGAGCCTTTTTTGTTCTATTCTTCCTGAACACAATTCTATTATCTGTTTTCATTTATTCTGTTGTTAGTCACACTGTTCTCCCAATTCCTTTCCCCAACCTTTCAGTACACTGCACTCTTTCCCCAACCCCACAGTACATTGCACTCTTTCTGCTCTCTTGTCATCATTCCAGGCTCAATTCTTCTTTAGATAGGCCTACAGCTTCCCTCTTTGCCTGTTTTGTCATCTTCAGGAAGGAACCTCGGCACTGGCACATTCTCAACTGTCCCCTCCCACACCCTCATCTACCTTTTCACTCAGTGAGCCCTCTGTGCAGTAATCTTGCTAATCCCTTTCCTTCCTGTCTCACTCATCCATCTCACGACTGACCCTATGGACTCTGCCAGCAGATTAGCTCTCAGCAACCCTCTATACATCACTCTCCAAAATGCCTGTGAACTCAATGCCATCCATGAACTTATTGTGGATAACTGCATAAACATTACGGCATTAACACATTCTTGGATGATGGATGATAACATCTTTCCCTTTAATAAACTTTTTGCACCCTGGCTACATCTTTCATTACTTGCCTTGTCAAGATCATCTTGGTGGAAGTGTGACACTGAGCACCAAGTCCCACCTTGATCTGGTCACCTTCTCCTCTGGAAACATCCTTGAGCATCTAAACAATTCCCTTCCTCATGTCAGATGATCAGATCCGAGGTAGGTCTTTCAGCTCATTCAATGACATCATGATCTGACCTGAACTGCACGTTTCTGCTTCAACCTCATAACATTTGACTCATCCCATGTCTCAATCAATAACTATTCTCAATCACTCTCCCATGTACAATAATTATTTTGAATTGAGGCATCTTCACTGCTTTCCTTCCTCAGCCTCAGCACTGCATAACTTTTCAACCTCTGCGATCTTCAAATTGCATCTCAATTCATCAGGCTCTCCCTCCTCTGAGTTCACTGCTTCTTATCCGACTGCATCTCTTCCTCAATTGAATATCCCCTACCCATATTCACAGTCACCCCCATGACTTTGCTTTTTTAGATTGTCTTGCTAGACCCATCATATCATTCACAGATAAGACCATCTACTTCTATTATCATTGTTTGCCAGGTCTCCTTTCCATATCCCCAACTTTACTTCTTTCCACAACAGCCACTGGAAAACAAAACAACCTCCCAAATTACTAACAATTGCACTTTCAAAATCACAACCACATCTAGCCTTTGATCATTGTTTCACCTTGATTTTTCTGTTCAACCCAACTCCACCTTTTATGTCCAAGTCCATAACAAGTCATTATTCTTTCTTACACTGGCAACTCCCTCTGGTATGGCTTATATCTCCATTCCCTTAAGTTCAAGGAGAGTTAGGGATTATCAGATCAACCGTGATCTCATAGAATGGATAGCAGACTCAATGGGATGAATGGTCTACCTCTGCTCCTACATCTTATGGTCTTACGGAACACAGACCTGATTGGAGCACTCTCCGAGCTCTGATTCAGACTAAACTGCTGATCATCCAAATCACGGCCACAGTCAATTTGCTATTTTTCTAACCATCAAACAACCACAAAATGCTTCTTCATGTGTACCCTTATTCTGCCTCACTCATTTAATGAATCTGTTGAATGATCAGAAATCCTGAGAGATCTTTATTTCTTAAAAGAAAACTATATCACATGAGCAACACAAGTGATCAATTGACTTCAATTCTTTCCAGCAATGCATAACCTAAAGCATTGATGTTTACTCGCCTATGAAATAGTATTTCATTCATTTGTGTCAGATAGGAAACCTCAAAAGTGAAATAAGATTTAATTACCCTGGTGTTAGTCTTACACAAAGCTTGAAAAACTAAGGTTGATATGACACCCATGGTTGGATGAGTGCATTTGAGTACAATGCCACTTCTAGACCCTAACATGTATTCCTAACATTGGCTTAACTTCTTCAAAATGTTGTATTGCTGCTGAAAAAGAAAAGTTGTCTTACTCTGAGGCCAATTTTGCCACCATGTCGCAGGAGCTGTACCCTGCCCCTGAGAAGGTATCCTTGTATTGTCCCATCCGGACACCATCAAGCCAGTCACCTACAGAGCGGAAAGCTGTAACGTCTGTGTTGCTCCGGTCAAGCAGGAGATTTGATGGCCTAATTGGAAGGAAATAAAGAAGGCAGGAATAACTACAGAGCATTATGCATGAAAATAACAACTAGCAACAGCTGGGACTTCAAGGCTCCATGCAGGTTTTAAACACGACCATGGAATTTGTCTATCATTCTGCCTTCATCTGTTCATGCTGTTAGATTAAGGCTTGACAGACCATTATGCAATCACCAGACCAGAAACAAGCCAAACAACCTATGCTCTACTGAAGCATAGGATCTAAATGGGGACATTAACAGCACCACAAGACTATACAAATTTCAAACTAAAATATGTTTATGTCGCGTCATTGCCTTGTAACTGGAACATGCAACAGGATAGTCTGGGTGTTGTCCATGGACTTTTCCATCACCTTCAGTTGCCCACTGTGTATCGCAAATAACAATGTGAAAACCAAGCAGTGTGGTATGCCCCCATCAGCCACTGCCAATATTTTTGTTTTCAACTGGATCCCTTGACTTTTAGTGCATTGTAAGTAAGAGACCCTGCCTGTCAACGTGACAAGTCCAATCGACCTGTTCAACTGAGACTGGAATTTGATGTCAGGCTGGAACTGACTGACATGAAGCCGTCTACCCAGTGGAAGTCAGATGAATGCAGATGCTAAATATATACAACAATATGTTCCCTCCAATCTCTGAATGGATTGGAGTGCTAATTTACTTTTTTTAAGTGTCAAGTGGCAAAGCAGGGTCTGCCTTTAAAATGTGTCACAGGGAGCTAGTTGGAAAGAGACACTCTGACAGCTTTGTAGAGGGAGGAGAAAAACCTCTTCAAGGTGGGCATCCTTGGAAGAGGCTTTGCAGTAATCTTCGCAGCAACTAAGAGACAGTGACGACTATCGATGCTGGAGACGGTAGAGACAATAAAGTGTGCGCTGGAAAAAGCTCAGCAGGTCATTGCAACTCAGTCTGGGCCCACAGTATCCAGGGAATAATGGCTAACCCACCAGAAGTTTCCTGTAAAGTTAGTCTGTGTGATGAGGTTAACCTTAACATCTCGGGTGGCACAATGGCTCAATGGTTTTCACTGCTGCCTCACAGAGCCAGGGACCCGGGTTCGATTCCCACCTAGGGTGACTGTCTTTGTGGAGATTGCACGTTCTCCTCATGTCTGGGTGCTCTGGTTTCCTCCCACAATCAAAAGATGTGCTGGCCAGGTGAATTGGACATGCTAAATTGCCCATAGTGTTAGGTGCATTAGTCAGGGGTAAATGTAGGGGAATGGGTCCGGGTGGGTTACTCTTCAGAGGGTTGGGGTGGACTTGTTGTGCTGAAGGACCTGTTTTCTTACTGTAGGGAATCTAATCTAATCTCAATGCTGCAGAAACCGAGGAAAATTGCAATCTCCAAATGAAGCGATTTCTGTCGCGCTACACGTCATCCACTCACAGGGAGGCATAATTACCTCATGACAGCCTAGACAATAAAGCCAAATTGGCTTCTTCACCAGACCACAGGCATCAACTGGATTCGAGATCAGTGGAGGCCTATAGGAAAATGACACTTTCTTTCTTTCTTGCTCCGTCATGATTCGGAGGAACAGAGCTGCTTCACAAGAGACAGGAGATCTTGGGTGTTGCCTCCCTATGACATCCTTTAACATCACTGATCTGACCTGAATGCAAGAAACCATCCTTATGGGCCTCATGCTGCCCAAACTTTTGCCCCCACTCACCAACCAGACAGTGTTTTGCATGAGTGGGAGATTGACCAGGGCCTATGCAGTGAACTTCTGGGAGTTAAAATCGTTCCAGCCACCCCTTGCAGAGGGATGGTGGGTCAAGCATTCACCTCAGTTATCACTCAGACAATTTGTGCTGGGAGTTAATATCCATCCTTGGGTCTCCTTCCTTGCAGCACCTATGAGTTTCCTGGTGAATCAGTAGTCAACTAAACATGACCAGACAGTGCAGTCTATATATTAAAAGAAACCAAAGACATTTTGTTTTTAATGGAAATTTTAAAAACGGCAGTGCACTGAGAAAATATAATTTCAGATTATTTCACCACAGATCAAAGATTTACCTATGGTTGCAGATAAATTGAGACAGAATTTCTGATGGAAGAAATTTATTCCTTTTATTCTGGTCCAATGCAAAGTCGGACGTGATAAAGAAGCTAGGATTATGCAACTGAAACAATTATGAATGTCCACTAAATTGGGCTTTACGTTTTTGAAATTCACTTAATATATCATAACATATATTAGTTAACAAGAAAATAATTTATTTTCATTACTGAACCTCGCATCTCTTTTCATGGTTGCTTGAATGACAACTGCGTTATAATCACTAAACTTTATATGCATGATGTACTGCATTATGTTGCTGCTACAGTGGAGCTGTGTTCAATATGGACTATCCCTTTTAGGCCTTAATAACTTTGGCAATCAACACCCTTGCAACAATTGCAGATTAATTCCTATGACGAAGGACATTTGCAGAATGATGATGCTTGTAACTGCCTGATTCCTGGTCATTTTGCAGGAGAGCCTTAACAAAAGTCAATTAACCTATTTGACCTAAGCAAGTACCAGCTGCCTATCTTTCACCTCCTATTTTCTCACACTCCAAGGTGTGAAATTAGAAGAGTGACAGATGCACCAAAAACTTTTACAAGGACTATCAATTCTTCCCACTGTCTCTCAGCTGTTCACTTGGCAGCACTTTTACCTTCATCAGAAGGTTGTGTACTGAAGTCATACTGGGGCTGATTTTAAATTAGTGCAAATGAAAGAGATTTGAGTGAGTTAAAATCTCGCTGCAGAACTTGAATGGAAAAAATTAAGGCTGATATTCCAGTGCAGTTCTGAGGCAATACTGCAATATCAGAAACGCTGTCCTTTGGATGCGATGTTAAAGCAAGGCCTCTCCACACTGACAGGTGAACAGAGACGATTGATGGCACTATATTGAAAAGGGCAGGAGAGGTACTTTTGGTGGTCTGGCTATTATAGTTGAACATTTAGTTTTATTCCTTTTAGTTTAGACTTAACACTAAGAAGGGCTTTAACTTTATTTCTTTATATTTTACACTATTTTTAGAGTGACTGCAATGTTTAACTTTGCTCCTTATTTCTTTACACCTTGTTCTTAAGTTTTTGTAGCTAGTTACTTGGACCTAAGAAGACACCAGAGTGGTGACATTGAAATCTCCTGTACTTTTGTACTTGGTACATGTGACAATAAAGTCTAAATATAAATCGAAATTATTGAGGCCTCAGTTGACGCCACAAAAGTAGCTTATTGAGTCATAACGATGCTGTTTGTGGAAACCACCTGTGCGAAAAATGGCTGCTGTCTTTCAGCAGTGTCTACTGGGTAGAAAGAATTCTGGGATGTAATATTTGCATGAAAGTAGCTCTATACGTGTAATTATTTTTTTGTTCGCTCACAGAGAGTCAGAGTAGTCATTAAACTGTAATGAGTGAAAATAGGCAACCAGCAAACCAACAGCCCACTTGATACAACTTCTGGTTTTCTTCTTTGACTTCAATGGGAAAGAAAAGCAGGTTTTAAGCCTGTTTTGCATTATTCAATCACGACAGTTAAAGTGAGACTGGAAGTAAACACAAGGCTCCCAGGAAACATCAATGCTTATCTCAAAATGGGAGTGGAGAAAAAGGGTAGACTTCACTTGATAAATTACAAATGATTGGAACGAAAGCTTGGTTGACTGGTGAGGTTCCAACCAGGAAAGGTCAAAAATACTGAATCAAAAATCACACGACATTGGGTTATAGTCCAATAGGTTTATTTGAAACCGCAAGCTTTCAGAGACCCTGCTTCCTCCCCAAATAGCTAGCTGCCTGAGGAAGGAGCAGGGCTCTGAAAGCTTGCAGTTTCATATAAATCTGTTGGACTATAACCCAATGTCGTGTGATTTTTGATTTCATCCACCCCAATCCAACACCAGCACCTTCACATCAATAATATTGAGTAAAAGCAATCACATATAAAATTAAGTCCCTCCTCCCTTAAATGATCTTTATATTGTCTGACAGCAGAAAGTAGGTTTAAATGTTTGTAAAGGCTACAGAAAGCTCTTCATTTGGAGGTTGGAATTTTCCTACAGCATTGAGATGTTGAAGTTAACCTCATCACACAGACTAACATTACTGGAAATTTCTGGTGGGTTAGCCATTATTCCCTGGAGACTGTGGGTCCAGATTAAGATGCAATGATAAATATCAATGCACAGTTTAAATGAATTTCAATTCCTGAAGTGAGGGATTACAATCTTCTCAGATGTATTGATTATCCAACTCCAGTAAAGACAAAGCAGTGAGCCCAACACTTCAATTAAGTCTTTATTGTCTTGGTCTGAGACCTTTACAGAGATTATGTCAACTGTCATGAATCATCACTCATTTGTCA
Organism: Chiloscyllium plagiosum; assembly: GCF_037043375.1. Taxonomy (NCBI): domain Eukaryota; kingdom Metazoa; phylum Chordata; class Chondrichthyes; order Orectolobiformes; family Hemiscylliidae; genus Chiloscyllium; species Chiloscyllium plagiosum. The sequence goes on from NW_028270150.1 coordinate 32,625,716, forward strand.
TCTGCTAATGTTTGTTTGTTTCCAATCAGTCAAATGTGAATTAGTTTTACAGTAATTATACACTTATAACGTTGAGTCAGTAAATATAGACCAATTGTTATCAGGATAGCTGCAGATAGGAAATGATGAAATGTTATTTTTGACCAGTCCCAGGATACTTAGATAAAAATTGACCGCTTCATTGGCTCAAATTGTATCAACGATTAGTTTGCTTGTTTTTGGCAACTTAACATATATTTAGAGGTCTGATATTATCTCAACATTTCTCCCTTTCGTCATAACTACAGCCTATGACCTGGACCAGGATTACAATTGGATCATTTAAACTGGTCAGTTGTTCTGACCCAGGCAGGGGGAGTGCATCTTTGCTCTCGTCCCACTACTGCAAGGATGTCAACATAAAATAAAAATCGTTTCTCAGTTACCAAGAAGACTCATTAAGTATTTATCTGTATCAGGTTTTAAATTAAAAAATCTGTCAATCAGATTTATTAATAAATAGATATGGGCTTATCATCAAAAGAACACTTACTCAATAAAGATGTCCCTTTATTGGATAACGTGCAGAGTCAGTAATATGGAATTAGATTACTTACAGTGTGGAAACAGGCCCTTCAGCCCAACAAGTCCACACCAAACCTCCAAAGAGCAACCCATCCCCCTACATTTACCCCTTCACCTAACACTACGGGCAATTTAGCATGGCCAATTCACCTAACCTGCACATCTTTGGACTGTGGGAGGAAACCGGAGCACCCGATGGAAACCCACGCAGACACAGGGAGAATGTGCAAACTCCACACAGACAGTTGTCCGAGGCGGGAATTGAACCCACGTCCCTGGTGTTGTGAGGTAGCAGTGCTAACCAGTGCACCACTGTGCCACCCATTGTGCCACTGTGCCACCCATAAATGTATAAACACACACTCTCTCTCTCTCTTTAGGAAAATAGAAGAATAAAGAGATATTCTTGCAGAAATTGGTTTTCTCAAAAAAAATCAATGTGTTATTCTTGAAGGTAAAAGGATAAAGCATAGTTTATTCCAGATTGTGTTGTTACTCATATTGTACAATGCATGCACAAGTCACTAATCAAAAATCATTGCCTCTAACATCTTTCAAATGCAACTTGCTCAATCTTGAGATGTTATTTTAATCACTCTTCAAGGGAACAAATATTTTTCACACTGAAATGATGTGGATGGTTTTCTTTTCAGAAATGAGAGTGATCAGCTGGGCCGCTTGTTCTAAGCAACTTTCCTCCAACTCAGCTTGTTCTAAGCTGGCTTCTCTGCAAATGAACCAGAGAAACAAACACCTCTCCAAACCAGTCACTGCGAAATCGCCACCAGGCAGCATTTACAGTCAAGAATACAGTTATCACTGGTCATAGGATGTCTAGGAAGACTTGCCAAAAAACTCCAATGTCTACATTTAACTTTTAATGATCACTTTCAAAGAAACCACTCCAGAGCTGTCCACAAAACATGAAAAAACTTTTTTTTACACAATCCTTCAAAATGTAAGTCCTACAAGCAATGTGAAACATAAAGCATATAATCATGCTCTTGGGGCCAGACAAGAACAATGTGCTTTTTATGTGTGCTGTTCTGGTCTGGCGCATGACTGGAGTGGTGGGATTTGTTCGGCAGTATGTGGGTGGGGTACTAAAACTGCTCTGATAGGTTTAATTTAAAACAAGCTACATCAGAGATTATATTGTATATTTATGTAGCTGAAAATGTGTTGCTGGAAAAGCGTAGCAGGTCAGGCAGCATCCAGGGAACAGGAGAATCGACGTTTCGGGCAAAAGGCCTTCTTCAGGAATGAGGAAAGTTTGTCCAGCAGGCTAAGATAAAAGGTAGGGAGGAGGGACTTGGGGGAGGGGCGTCGGAAATGTGATAGGTGGAAAGAGGTCAAGGTGAGGGTGATAGGTCAGACTGGGGTGGGGGCGGAGAGGTCAGGAAGAAGATTGCAGGTTAGGAAGGCTGTGCTGAATTCGATGGATTTGACTGAGACAAGGTGGGGGGAGGGGAAATGAGGAAACTGGTGAAATCTTAGCCTGCTGGACAAACTTTCCTCATTCCTGAAGAAGGGCTTATGCCCGAAACGTCGATTCTCCTGTTCCCTGGATGCTGCCTGACCTGCTGCGCTTTTCCAGCAACACATTTTCAGCTCTGATCTCCAGCATCTGCAGACCTCACTTTCTCCTGTATATTTATGTAGTCAGAGAAAGTCTTGGGTAATTAATGATGGCCCTTGTATAAATGGAATTGTTCCTCTCTGCTTCCAAAAGCCTACATTATTCATTAAATACCTCCTACAGGCCATATATTAAGTGCTACAACATGAAATTGTTGGAATTCAGGACAGCTTTTGATGGTTCCTACAGCTTGTGAGAATTATATTCAACTGCGACCCACGTATGGATCCACAGCTCCCTGAATACAGCACACAGTGCCCATGTAACTTCTGCCAACCCTGGTGTCTATTGAGTCAGCAACCATCTGTCTCTTTATGTATTTCACAAAGAGGGAAAGTAATTCAGTTTTAATTTCAGATCTTGCAACAAGCATGCTGTTCACATTAATCTCAGGTCAATTATACACAATAAATCAAAATAAATATATCAGTTGTGTATACAATATATACTGGCATATACAAAAAAATGTTGATTGTATCTTGATAATGCCTTAATGTATATATGAGTGGCCAATTTGCTTTGCAAGGTGGGGTTGTTTTGTTTATCAAATTCTAAGCTGAGTGTACAATGGAACATCAGTTTGATGACCTAACTGAATCTAGGTCATCATACTTTCCATATATTGTGTCTACCAGCTGTACAATTACTGTTTGTTTGGAGAGAAAGGGTGTTTCTTGACCATTGGGTGTTGTCCCATTGGTTGCTATCACTTTCAGTCACAGAAATCCTATTCATGTGGAATGACCAGTGTTTTACTGTGGACTCATCTGTTCTTCACATCAGCTTAAGCCAAGCTTCAAGACTTGTCTTTATAACAATATGCTGTATATATAATGATGTTCCAGCAGGTATCTCTGCCCAGAGCTGCACATTCTAGTGGAATCTCTACCACACAATAACTAATGAGGTTACAGTTTCATCACCTCAAAGGCTCCCATTAGAACTTATCTCTGCTACCATTTGCTAACTGTGTCGGAAAAAGCCACTACCACTTCCAACCAACCCCGATGACAGTTGACAGAGCCCTTAGCTATGCCAGAGCCATTTCCTACACTTCTGCCCTTACCCCTTTCCCTCACTCTCAGAAGAACAATAAGATTCACCCATGAATTCAAAGGTCGCTGAGATATCATCTGAGTGATGTAACTGTAACCTCAGTAGTTATTTTGTCATAGAGACTCTCCTAGAAAGTGCAGCCGTGGCCCTGCTGCCACATCATTGTCCTCCATTATTTCTCCAACATTTACCACCATACAGATCTTCCTCGTCTCTCCACCATCAGCATAGCTCAGTACAGGTGAGTCTATCAAGGTTCAATAACCAGTACTAAGTGCTGTTTGAGTCAGGGCCAGCAGTGAAACCCATGATTTCTATCCCCAATACTGCATGTCAGCATTCCCAGACATAGGAACAGAAATTAGGCCATTCAGCCCATTGAGTCTGCTCCACCATTCAAACATGGCTGATAAGTTTCTCAACCCCATTCTCCCACTTTCTCCCCGTAACCCTCGATTCCCTTGACAATCAAGAACCTATCAAACTCCATCTTAAATACATTCAATGACCTGTCTCCACAGCCTTGTGTGGCAGTGAATTCCATTGATTCACCACTCTCTGTCTGAAGAACTTTCTCCTTATCTCCGTTCCTAAAAGTCTTCCCTTTTCTCTAAGGCTGTGCCCTTGGCTCTTAGTCTCTCCCACCAATGGAAACACTTTTCCAACATCCACTCTCTCCAGGCCATTCAGTTTTCTGTACTCAATATTACTGAGTATTATGACACCCGAGTCCATTCCTCTGACACTCCCAAACCTCTTCATTTCCCCTCGTAGCAACTTCCAATGCAGTCCCAGAAGGTGTAAGATGTACCCATTTATCTAGTTCCTTATCACTGTCCAAGGCCTTAATCACACCTTTCAGGTGAAGCAACAATTTACTTGTACATCGCTCCATCTAGTTGACTGCATTCACTGCCGATAATGAGGTCTCTCCTACACTGGCGAGAATAAACAGACTGAGTGACTACTTTGTGGAACACCTTTATTCCATCCGCAAGAACAATCTAGCCTTCCATTCACATGCTGTTTCAATATACCATCTCCCTCATGTTAACATTTCTCTAGTATGCCTGCTGCAGTGTCCCAGAGAAGCTCAGCACAAGGGATCAGTGTCTTATCTTCCACTTAAACACATAGCCTTCAGGATGTAAAACTGATTTCAACAACTTCATACCAGAAACCCTATTCCATTTTGTTTCTGGCACCCCACCGTTTCCAAGGTCTCGTTTATGTGGGTTTGTTCTCGTTAGGGTTGAACTGTTTACTGCTAATAGCTATTTGCAGGTTCTTGTATCAAAAAGAATTCTATAGTGGAATGCAAGTGAGCTTAACTGCAGAGAGTGAGAGAGATACCAAACTGAACTCTTTGCAAAGTGGAGCAATAACAGGAATATAAAAGACAAATCCTGCTTCCTGTTACAGAATGTTAACTGCAACAATGAATACTCATCCCCCTTCTAGCATTAGGAAAATCAAGCTGATGTTGTTACTCACAAGACGTGTGATGTCGGTGTTGCAACAGTTTAAAGAAAACTTGCTGCTGCTCCAGTTCAACTGAAATGTATTTAGCTTTGTCAGGGCACTGCCATGCCTGGAAGTTGCAGGCAGGAAACTTATCAACAATGTTCATATGCTTATAGCAGATGCACATGCTTTTCTCCCTAATTAATTCATTTATTAACAATAGCTTTATAAACATTACAGTGAGAAATTTCATCCGTGTGCGCCAAGGGTTTGCATGGTAAAATGCAAGTGTCAATTCTCATTTTTAACAAATGGTGTTGAAACAGGAAAATGAATTAAAATTTAAATATTCATAAATGATTGAACAATGGATAATGAAATTTAACAAGTCAATTTGATTTTGTTGTAAATTGAGTAACTGATAGAAAGGAATGCAGCATACAGCAACTTAAATGATTTCTGCAGAGGACATGGAGCTCAGGCTGAAATTGTTTGAACTTATGAATGAAATCTAAAATTACTGATTTCTAGTGTATTCCAAGAGAATACAATTCTCCCCAACCTCTTCTTGACCTTGCCCCAGTGATTGCAAAGATGCTGGCTGTTTTTTTCTCTCCTGAGGGAGGACATCTGGACAATTTAGTAATCTAAAGGAATTTGGATCTGACTGTGAATAGTCAGTGATGTCTCAGTGCGAGATCTCAGGAACGGAGATATTCCGGAATAGTTGCATGCATCAGCATGTGATCCAGATGCCTGTCTATGGCCTCGACCATGCAATTTATTGGCCAGGTCATGCATCCTATTAGTTCATACAGGAACAGACAAATTAGGTGTGTTTTACTCTCTGCCGTTGTTACAAGCTGAGTTGCTGTCCTGCTGTTTCCTAGCAGGCTATTAATGCCTTTCATAAATCACCAATTCTAAGTTCTGAGGTGATGTTGTGTGTGTGTGTGTGCTTGCGTATATATGTGAGTCTGAGGATGTCAGAGTGTGTGTGCGTCTGTGTGTGTGTGTGTGTGTGCGGGAGGAGAAGGAAGAGACAGCAGATCGTGAACCATTTTTTCTTAACAAGAAACCTGAACATTGAACATGAAAGGTTTTAATGACCTCTGAGTATCGAACTTTCACAAAACCCAAGTTCCCTCTGTCCCCATTTCATAATGGCACCAACTGAAACACCATTCTCAACTGGCTCCTGCATTTAGGAAAGTTTGCCAGAGTTACACTAACTTACTTGGACCCTGCATCAAGAAGCAACCTCTCTAGAAAGGAATTATGAAGGTAGACTCATCCCACTGTATAGAACACACGTGGAAGTGGCAGTACCACAGAACTTGGAAATTCCATGGAGAGACTGATACCCTTGGGCAGCCAGTGCTTAACAAAAAGGAAACATATTTATAGAGTGCCTTTAATGAAATGAAATGTCCCAATGTGCTTCACAGGAAGGAACATTCTAAAACCAAGTATAACAGCAAACCACAAATGAGCTATTATGCAGATTACTAAAGTCTTAGTAAAAGAGTTGGGCTTTAAGCAATGTCTTAAAGGAGGTAAGTAAGGCAAAGAGGGGAGATATTCCACAAGTTTGGGATCTAGGCAACTAAAGGTCCAGTCACTAATGGTGGAGAAATTATGCTTGGGAATAAATAAATAGCCAGAAATAGAGGATATTTTAGAGGGTTAGAAGTTATTACAGAGTTAGAGAGGGATGAGGCCATTGAAGGATTTGTGAACAAAGATGAAAACTTTAAAATTAAGACATTGCTTGGCTGGAAACAAGATAGGTCAGCGACAACAGGGGGGAATAGTTGAACAGAACTTACTACACAAAAATAAAAGACACCAGATTAGACAGTTTTGAATGAGCTAACTTTACAGAGTGTACAATACACAACTGAACCAGGGCTGCATCAGAATAGTTAAGATCTATCAGACTGCTTAGACAAGATCCAAAACTGAATGGGGAGAAATCTCCTCTGATAAAATACTGGTATAACTGAAGCTACTGATTCTACCCCTGCTCCAAACTGTATACCACGCTACCGTCTGAGATTGAGGCTGTTTGCAACTTTAGTGCTACATTTGATCCCAAGATGAGCTTTCAACATTGTTTCATGCCAATCTAAGATCACCCCTTTACATTTCTATAACGTCACTCAATGTCAGCTCTGCTGAAACTCTCATCCATGCCAATGGATCACAAACTGGGACACTTAGATAATTGGAGAGGAACATAGATAAGATACATTGTGCACATATAATTTATTTAGATGGCATATTTATTATTAATCTTGAAGAGTAAAATTCTAATATGAATTCTAATATGAAACTTTGAGTTAAAGTTTATAACTATGTATTGAAATTCAGAATGATTTCTCCAAATTTTAAGTCTTTGGTACATCACAGAGATGTCCTAGCTGAGGATTAGTGAGACTTGTCAGCAGATTGGAGGTTCCATCCAATTGAAGACTCTGAACCCGATGGAGCAACTCATGATATGAGAATGCATTACCTCGAGGGCCATTCATCTCTGATGATGCACAGCTTCCGTAAATGCATCGGTGTAAACAAAACAAGACTCCTTCTCAATCAGGAGCCACTGATTTTAATCATGCACAAGTGGATTGGGAAATAGTAGACTGTTGTTCATGGTTTATTTTATAAAATGAATTACATTCAAATTAATTATCATGTTTGATCAAGGTTGGGCCTCTGGCATTAAATCACATATATCATACCTTAAGTATTACCAAATCACCAGGCTGCTTGTTACAGTCAAGGGAATCCACTTAATGCTAGCGTCATTTATGTATTTGCTATACTCCTTAAATAATTTTCTTTGAATTCCAACAAAAGTAATAGTGGAGTCCAATATGCAATTTGGGATTTGAGGCTTAACATTTTTATCATGTATTAAAGTTGTTTTAATAGATTCTGATAGAAACATAAAAATTGAAAAAAAAAGCACAGAAAATCACTGCTCAGTTAATTGTGTTTGTGCCACCTGAAAAAGGTCTATGATAACATGTTTAATCCCCACTTTCCAACTCTTTGTCAATAATCCCATAGCATATAGCACTGGAAGTGCACATCCAAGTGTTTGTTCAGTGCACTTAAGGCCTCTGTGTCTGTGGTGGTTTGTAGCTTAAATTAATATATTGTACACAAAAACAGAGAAGTAACAAAGCCAATTCTGGAATCTGGAGGATGTCTGAGGAAACCACTTTGTGTTATAATGAAATTTTAGGTGGGATAAAATTCTTTTCATTGCCACCTCCTCACGACTGCATGCTTGTAACTCTCTGCATAATGGTGCAGGAGAAAACATGAACTTCAGAATAGGAGTCAGTAAGTCAAGTGTACATCACTATGTGTGCTATTTAAATGGCTTCTTATATCCCTTTTAGAGAATGGCCAACTCTTTTCACCCTTGCCAACATTATGATGTAATTTTGCAGAATTAACCACTAATATGTGTCAACATGCAGCTCCTGACCCTTTGATTTAGTATTTTAAAAAGCAGTAAACAGAGTCATAGATATTGAAATGCACTTTTTAAAAAAGTAACCAGTCACCTTGCTGCGGTATTAGCAATGATCTTCAGGCTGCTGGGATTCCGAATCAACTTGTCCAGAATGCTGACAATCTGTTCAAACTTCGGCCTGTTATTCCTATCCTTCTGCCAACAGTCCAGCATCAGCTGATACAGGGCAGCTGGGCAGTCCATGGGGGGCGGCAGCCGATATCCTTCATCAACCGCTTTAATTACCTGAATGAGAATTCAATACCGGACAACGTCAGTGTATCACAACGAAAGCTACTCATCTAAGATATACAATCATGAGCAATCATGGAAAAAGAAAGGGTGTGCTTATCATTGATTTTAACATAGTAGGGACTTCTTTGGCAAAAAGCAAAGTTGGGCTGAATAAAGGGCTTTTATATTTAAATCCAGATGACCGTACACTTACCTTGTTGTACTGAAAATTTGTACCTAAATAGCATTACTTGGTACACACTTAGAGGGGTGATGATGTCGTAGTGTTAATGTGACTAGACTGGTAATCCAGAGGCCCAGGATAACATTCTAGGAACACAGGTTCAAGTTAAATTTAAAAATCTGGAATATAAAACTACTCTCAGCAATGGTGATTTTTATTTGTAGAAACCGATCTGGTTCACTGTTGTCCTTCAGAGTAGGAAATCTGTCAGCTTTATCTGGTGTGGCCTACATGTGACCTGAGACCTACAGCATTGTGGTTGATGCTTCAGTGCCTCTGAAATGGCCGAGCAAGCCAAACAGTTCAAGGGCACTTAGGGTGGAGTAACAAGTGATGGCCTTAACTCTGATGCCCTCACTCACTGATAGGGCAACTAAAAGAAAAAGGTAGAACAATAATACACGCTCTAGTGTGAATAGTATAATGGCAAATTGGCCACCCATTAACATCTCTCAAAATTCAATTCAATTGAAATAATAATCAGGAGAAATGTAAATCTGGCTACCCACTAGCATTGCACAAAGTTCAATGATTCCCATTCACTCAGATCATTATTTAAAATGAACCCTCCAGGAATGAACACAATGCTCAATTTAGATTCCGTGATAAGCAGAATTTAGGTGTAGCTCAGAGGTGCTATACCTGAAGTTTTAGGTTCAATCAAAGTTTGATTTTTCAATTCATGGAAATTTCTGAGCTGATTGGAACTTGGAAAACATACAGCAAAATTGAAACAGAGCCAGATTTAGTTCAGAGGAGGCTTTGGAGTCTATTGCTATCTATCTCTTGAGCTCTGTCAGCAGTGAAGGAGGGGCACAATGCTGGACTGATGTAAATGCCTGATGTGAATCTCCTACTGCTTTCTGTGGAAAAATGAAATGCAGCCGGTGCTGAGGGTGGGTAATTTAATACGACTGGTGCACACACTGAATCTGGCCAGCTCTCAGCATAAATACACAGATCATGTTCTGCCCGGGTCAACTTGATGAATGTCATCCAGGCACACATACATGTGTGTGTGTTTAATAAGTGTGTGTGTGTTTATGACATGAGTATTGTATAAATGGGGCATTTGAGATGATTATTCTGTTAATGGTAATTTTGGGTGCTGCTGATTAAGTGCACGGGGACGATTTGGTACTATGTCAAGGAACTTCTCAAATTGAAGAGTGAAATAAAAATGCAATGGTGTTGTTTTCACAATTAGACAATGATATTTCCTCATCTGGAATTTACTGCCCATGAGGACAGTGGAAGCAGAGACAATGAATGTCCTCAAAAGGATTAAGAATGGGCACTTGAGGAAATAAACTTGCAGGGATATGAGGATGGAGCTGGGGAATGGGACCAGCATGGGGGATATAGCCTTGAAGGGCTGAATAGCCCCATTCTGTATTCTAAATGACTGTTGACTCTGATAGGATTAGATGTGGACATAACAATGCTTGAACGCGTTCTATATTTTCCTTGAATTTGGATTACTGTAAAGATAAAGTAAAAGATAACAATGTGGTAGTGAAAAGGAGACATTGAGCCACATGTGAATGGCAGAGGAAAAGCAAGTAGATAATAAAATCACAGGGTGCATTTAATAGAAATGACAGGAGTCTTGTTCTCTGGTTAGAGAGCTAGCAAAAACCCATCCTCAAACACTTTGGGGTAGGTCTACCTTACTGAGGTGGTACAAAGAGTAAAGAGGAGATGAATAAAAGATTAAAGATGAGTAAAGAAGAACTCAATATCATTCAGAAAAGTCAGAAAGCAATAGTCAGTCTCAAAGATGGCCCTGCTGGAATTGAACATAATTGAAGGAACAGGAATCCATGACTCAGTGACCTGAATCATATCCTGCATCGAGTGTGAGTGACCAGTGTCAGATTTGAAGGGAGGCCGCAGCAGTATTCTTGGGTGTCCCTTGGATGGTAACACCACTCTGGACAAGGAGGTGCATCACCTCTTTTTCAGCAGTGACAGTGAGTGGAAGTAGTAGGTTAGGGTGTGACATGACCCCCCTCATTCCAGAATGGCTTCTCACTGATCAGAATGGGGGCTGGAGAGGGCCGGGGGTGGTGCAGCAGAATAAAGGAGACCTACTTTCCAGACACAGCTGGGAATGGGAAGCTCTGTTTTCTTAACGCCCGTGGTGAATTTCTGTAGTGCCTTGTAGATAGCACAAACTGCTGCTGCTATGCATCCGCAATGGTGGAGGGAATGTGTGTGGATGTAGTGCAAATCAAGTGGGCTTCTTTGCCCTGTATGGTGTTAAGCATCAAACTCCTTCCTTGTACCTTTAGATGGTGAAAGGCTTTGAGGAGTCAAGCGAGGAGTTACTCATGGAGGATTCCTAGCCTTTGACTTGCTCTTGTAACTTTTGCATTTAGATGTCAAGTCCAGTTCAGTTTCTGGTCAATGGCAACCCCAGCATATTAATATAAGACATTGAGTGAATGTAATGCTATTGAATGTCAAAGGGTGATGGCTAGATTCATTCTGCTGGAGCCACAAATATCACTTGCCACGTTTCAACCCAAGCCTGCTTCAGTTTCTGAGGACTTGCGAACAATGCTGAACATTGTGTAACCATCGTCGAGCACCCCTTTTTTGTGACCTTATGATGGAGGGAAGGTCACTGATGAAATGGTTGGACGTAAGGCACTATGTTGAGGAACTCCTGTAGAGATGGCCTGTAGCTAAGATGACTGACCTCCTACAACCACAACCATCTTCCTGTGTGCCTGGCATGGGTCTAACCAGTGGATGATTTTCTCCTGATGCCCATTGAGTTCAGTTTTACTTAGGCTTCTGGACATCACACTTGGTCAGACGCAACAATGATGTCAAATGTTACTCTTACCTCACCTCAGGAATTTAGCTCTTTTGCCCATATTTGAGCCAAGGCTGTAATTATATCACGTGCTGAGTGGCTAAAGCAGAATCTAAACAAGGCATCAGTGAGCAGGTTATTCCTGAACAAGGGCTGCTTGATAGCACTGATGATAATTTCCATCATTTACTGATGATCATGAGTAGACTGATGGGGCAGTAATTGCCTGGTTTGCATTTGACCTGCTTTTTGTGAACAGGACTTATCTAGGCAATTGTCCACATTATCAGGTAGATGCCAATGTTGTAATTGCAATGGAAGAGCTTGACTAGGGCAAGTTCTGGAGCACATGGCTTCAGTAATATTGCCAGAGTGTTGTCAGGGCCGACAGTCTTTGCACAATCCAATACTCAAGCTATTTCTTGATATGATGTGAAGTGTATCAAATTGGCTGAAGCCTGGCATCTGTGATGCTGGGTATATCTTGGAGGAGGCCTGGCCTTGTGACCCCTCTGCCTAATGAAACACATCCCTCGGAGATCAGGCAGGGCCAGACGGGGAGGGCAAAAAGGCGAAACTATCAGCGCAACAAGTTAAAAGAACTTTTGACAACGCGATCAAGGTGGAGATAGAAATAACACAAGACAGAATTACAACCAGAATATTTTAAAAACAAAAAGTTGGAGATCTAATTCTTGTATGTAAACAAATAGAGAGCAAAAATAATTGTTTTAATCTGCAATCAAACATTTAATTTTGCCAGCACAGAATGTTGTGGTGGATTATAATCGCTCCCAGGTTCCCAAGATTATATCACATGTTTTGAATTGCAATCATCTCCAGGTCCTTTATCTGTTCTGAATAAAGGGTATTGCTTCTTGCGTGTTTACTAATGATATATACATGCACCTCACAGTGGAATACATGTGTACAATGCAGACATTAGATTCATGTGCAACAATTTATGATGTTAAAATTCTGTTTTGTCATACCAAAGTGCCTTGATATGCTGTCACAGGAGGGTGTATTTTCTAACCCTCTGCAACTGTATAATACATTCGTACTGAATTTGTCTCTGCACATTTTCAACACGGGGATTAACCTGGTGGGAAAACATACCTTATATTTATGAGTTGGTACATAGAAACAGTTCAAGCTGCTGAATATTAACTTCCACGAAGGTTTCACATTGATAGATTGGAATTCTACTGGGACACGCAGGAGGAAATGACCTCTGTGGGTCAGCAGAAAGACAGAGGCCTTTTCACCTCTGTCAAAAATAAGAACTTAAAAAAATGCACTACATCCAGGAATACAGATAAAAGCAACTTTGACGCAGACATGTATTGCCACCATATACTTTTTTTCCCCAAGAACCTGAGATGAGGAAGGAATCATGTGAGGAACAATGGGTATTAAGTTGTGTTAGCAGTTATGAATTATGCATACCCTATAGAATACATTACTCATAGTTAACAATGCAAAGCCAATGCTAAATGTTTTAACAGTTTAAGTGCACATAGTTTTTTTACATTGATCAGTTTTAGTCCTGTGAACAACCTTTATTTTCCTCATTTAAAGCTGGTATTTTTCTTTTAGTGAAAGTGTCCACTATATAAAGATGTGTAAACTGGTGTTCGGTGCTGAAAGTTAGCTTGCGTGTCTTCTCTGTTGCTTTCAATGACACAGAAATGCATGGCCACCTGGCATTCCCATGCTCGACTTCCTCACCCAGCTTGACTCATTTACAACAGAGCAATTCACAGAAGATACTCACATCCTGATTGGACATTTCCCAGTAAGGCCTCTCTCCATACGACATCACCTCCCATAGAACAATCCCATAACTCCACACATCACTGGCTGAGGTGAATTTGCGGTAGGCGATGGCTTCTGGCGCTGTCCATCGGATGGGGATTTTCCCACCCTAGAAAAGAGTTTATTTAGAAAAAGTGGTTATGCATGACTGTACTTTTGGTGACCATGCAAGAAAAGCAAAACTTGTTTGTAGGTCAAGCCAAGACATTAGAGTTAAAATTGCATTAATCAGTACCAGCCGTAAACACACTGTGGGTTTCTTTTGTCTGCTGCCTTAACCCAGCCATTAATCTATATGAGCGATTTGAAATGCATCTGTGGCCAGAATAAACAGCAGGATTTCAAAATGATAGTTTGAAAGCAATTCTTCTCTTTATTTTCCATTCAATTAGGATTACTACCATAAAAACAAAACGTACTGCTCTTAATTTTATTATCACATGCAATTTGTAAACACAGATTGGCAGCAATTCCTGACAGGCTGAGAAACAATGGAGGTGGCAAAAATGTCATAATTCCACTTCTGTATTTCAAGTATTGAAGATTCTTATTTTTTAACCACACAGGGGTATTCAGTATAAGCCCAAGTATTTCTTAAAGTGTTACTGGTTTCACAATGAAGCTGTCTGTTGCACATGTGTGTGACAACAAGCCCAATGAGGCAGATGCAATCAAAATTGAGGGTTTCATTTAGAACAAAGAACAATACAGCACAGCAACAGGCCCTTTGGCCCTCCAAGCCTGTGCTGCCACATTTAGCCCTTCCATGCTAAACTGTTTTCACGTACAGGATCCATATCTCTCTATTCCCTTCCTATCATGTATTCATCCAGGTGCTACTTGAATGCTGCTACTGTTGTCTGTTTGCACCAGCTCCAATGGCTGCGTGCTCCAGGCACTCACTATCCTTTCTGGGAAAAAAAAACCTGCCTTGCACATCTCTTTTAAACTGCCCCATCGCACTTTGAACCTGCCTTCCCTAGTAACTGACCCCTCCACCCTGGGAAAAAGTCTCATACTTTCCACTCTATCCATGCCATTCACAATCTTATAAACTTCTATCAGGACATCCCTCAAACTCCTGTGTTCCAGTGAAAACAGACCTAGTCTATCCAACCTTTCTTCATAACTAAAATCTCCCATACCAGGCAACATCCTGGTAAACCTTTTCTGTACCCTCTCCAAAGCATCCACCACATCCTTCTGGTAGTGTGGTGACCAGAACTATTGGCAATATTCCAAGTTTAGCCTATCTGAAGCTGCAACATAACTTGTCTATCCTCAAACTCAATGCCTCTTCCAATGAAGGGAAGCAAGCTATAGCCTTTTTCACTACCTTATCTACCTGCACTATCACCTTCAGACAGCTATGGACCTGTACACCTTGACCTCTCTACTAAGCGGTCTGCCATTCACTGTGTAATTTCCATCTGTACTTGACCTTCCAAAATGCATCTCCTCACATTTGTCTGGATTAAACTCCATCTGTCATTTTGCTGCCCATGCCTCCAACTGATCTATATCCTGCTGTATCCTCTGACAATCCTCCTCACTATCCCCAACTCCACCAATCTTTTTATCATCTGCAAACTTACTAATTAGACCAGCTATGTTTTCCTCCAAGTCATTTATGTAGATCACAAACTGCAGAGGTCCCAGCACTGATCCCTGAGGAACACCAGTAGTCACAACCCTCCATTCTGAAAGGCATCCTTCCACCAATAACCTGTCTCCTATCTGTATCCATCTTGCCAGTTCACCCCTGAAACCATGTGACTTCATCTTTCGTACCAGTCTGTCATGAAGGACCTTGTCAAAAGCTTTACTGAAGTCCATGCAGACATCAACTGCTGGATGTAAATCTGCTCGCTGAGCTGGAAGGTTCATTTTCAGACATTTTGTCATCATACTAGTTAACATCATTAGTGAGCCTCCAGTGAAGTGCTGGTGTTATGTCCTGCTTTCTATTTATGTGTTTAGGTTTCCTTGAGTTGGTGATGTCATTTCCAGTTCTTTTTTTCAGAGGGTGGTAGATGGGGTCCAAACTGACGTGTTTGTTGATAGAGTTCCGGTTGGAATGCCATGCTTCTATGAATTCTCCTGCATGTCTCTGTCTTGTCCTCGGTTGGATGTGTTGTCCCAAAATACAAAATACCTTCTATGAACTGTAACAAACAGTACATTGGACAAACAGGCAGAAAACTAGCCACCAGGATACATGAACATCAACTAGCCACAAAAAGACTTGACTGACTATCACTAGTATCCTTACATACAGATGAGGAAGGACACCACTTCGACTGGGACAACACATCCATCCTAGGACAAGCCAAACAGAATCATGCACAAGAATTTCGAGAAGCATGGCATTCCGACCGGAACTCTATCAACAAATACATCAGTTTAGACCCGATCTACCACCCTCTGAGAAAAAGAACTGGAAATGACATCACTGACCCAAGGAAATCTAAACATATGACTAGAAAGCAGGACATAACACTAGCGCTTCACCAGAGGCTCAGTGATGATGTTACCTAGTATGGTGATGAAACTTCTAAAAACAAACCTTCCAGCTCAAGTGAGCAAACTTACATCCAGAACCTCAACCTGAGCTACAAATCTTCTCAAAACTCACTAACATCAACTGCTTTTCCCTCATCAATCACCTTTGTCACCTCCTCAAACAACTCATTGAGTCATAGAGTCATAGAGATGTACAGCATGGAAACAAACCCTTCAGTCCAACCTGACAAGCCGACTAGATATCCCAATCAATCTAGTCCCACCTGCAAGCACCCGGCCCATATCCCTACAAACCCTTCCTATTCATATTCCCATCCAAATGCCTCTTAAATGTTGCAATAGTAGCAGCCTCCACCACATCCTCTGGCAGCTCATTCCATACTCGTACCACCTGCTGCGTGAAAAATCTGCCCCTTAAGTCTCTTTTATATCTTTCCCCTCTCACCCTAAACCCATGCCCTCTAGTTCTGGACTCCCCAGCCCCAGGGAAAAGACTTTGCCTATTTACCCTATCCATTCTCCTCATAATTTTGTAAACCTCTATAAGATTGCCTCTCAGCCTCCGATGCTCCAGGGAAAACAGCCAAAGCCTGTTCAGCCTCTTCCTATAGCTCAAATCCTCCAACCCTGGCAACATCCTTGTAAATCTTTTCTGAACCCTTTTAAGTGTCACAACATATTTCCGATAGGAAGGAGTCCAGAATTGCCCGCAATATTCCAACAGTGGCTAACCAATGTCTTGTACAGCCACAACAAGACCTCCCAACTCCTGTACTCAATACTCTGACCAATAAAAGAAAGTATACCAAACGCCTTCTTCACTATCCTATCTACCTGTGACTCCACTTTCAAGGAGTTATGAACCTGCACTCCAAGGTCTCTTTGTTCAGCAACACTCCCTAGGACCTTACAATTAAGTGTATAAGTCCTGCTAACATTTGCTTTCCTAAAATGCAGCACCTTGCATTTGTCTGAATTAAACTCCATCTGCCAACTCTCAGCCCATTGGCCCATCTGGTCAAGATCCTGTTGTAATCCAATATAACCCTCTTCGCTATCCACTACACCTCCAATTTTGCTGTCATCTGCTCGATTAAGTTAATGAGGCACCAGCCCTACACAAAACCATGCAGTATCGCTAATAAATCCATTAACTTCTAAATGCATGTAGATTTTGGCCCTGAGAATCTTTTCCAATAATTTCCCTACTACCGACATGAGACTCACAGAATTTCCAGGATTATCCCTGCTACCCTTCTTCAACAATGAGACAACATTTGCTATTCTCCAGTCCTCTGGGACTTCACCTGTGGCCAAAGAGGATACAAAGATGTCTGTCAATGCTCCAGCAATTTGTTCTCTTGTGCCCCTCAATACTCTGGGATATATCCGATCAGAACCCAGGGACCTATCCCCCTTAATACGTTTTAAAATGCAAAACATCTCTTCCTTTTTAATGGCGACTTGGCTTAGAAACTTGATACCCCCTTCCCTGACAGCATCCTGCACCAATTCCTTCTCTTTGATGAATACCGACACAAAGTGTTCGTTTCGAACCTCACCTACCTTTGCTGGCTCCACCCATAGATTTTCTCCTTTGTCCTTTCCCTGGCTAGCTCTTGCCTTTTACATAATCTATAAAAAGCCTTGGATTTTCCTGAATCCCTATTGCTAACAACTTTTCATGACCCCTTTTCGCCCTTCTAATTCCTTGTTTAAGGAATTTCCTACTTTCCTCATATATTTCAAGGGCTTCATCAGTTCCCACCCTCCTAGACCTTAGTGAATCCCAGTCAATTTAGGGGAAGTTAAAATCACCTACCACAATAACCCTGCTGTTTTGTATCTTTCCAAAATTTGTTAACATGTTCTCTCCTCTATCTCCCACTGGCTGTTGGGAGACCTGTAGTATACCCCCAACATTGTGATTTCACATTTCCTATTCCTGAGTTCTATCCAGTTTGCCTCGCTGCACGAGTCCTCTGATGTACTCTCCCTCAGTGCAACTGCGAGACACTCCTTTATCAGTAATGCAACTCTCCCACCCCTTTTACCTCCCTTTCTCTGACACCTGAAACATCTAAATCCTGGGGCATTCAGCTGCCAGTGCTATCCCTCTTTCAGCCAAGTCTCTGTAATCACAATAATGCCATCATTCCAAGTACTAACCATTTCATGAATTGTGAGCTCAAACCTAAATTCTGAATGACACTTCCATCAGCATGCCTCAGCTTGGTGAATTTTATTAGCTGGCATTCTTGGTCTGCACCTTCCTTCTTAAAAAAGAAACACATGGGCAGAGAACAGCAATGGAAAAATCAGAAAACAAAGTGTGAGGGAGGACTGAGTGGCCAGAATTTATTCATTTGTTTTTAACATGTAGAAGACAAGATTATTAAGGGCGGAATACAATGGAGCCTCTAGAAATGGGAAATAAGGCTGGTGGGGCTGGAATTAAATGGACATTAAAATTTAAGTTCCTTATGATGGGTTAAGTTTTTGAAACAAATCAGGGAGCATTTCAATGACAGAGCAGACATCTCGTCACCTCGTGTCAATAAGTTTTGGCCCATTTATGTGTGTACCATTAATATTCATTAAATGGAAGTCCAAAATTTAGCTCTATCTTCCAGATGAAGTCGCCACTATTTTTTCAACTATTTAAAGGTACACCAGTGGGTTTGCTGTGGTTAGTGACGATTGGGTCGTCAAATAGCAGGAAGGTTGGTTTGTGAAGTGGACAATGCATCAAGTCACTTGTGTGTTTGGGACTTGGCATGTCCAAATAGAGCCAGGCTACTCTAGCCTGCATCTCAAAGGGAGGCAAGTGAACCATGCATGGTTGGTCTACAGTCAGAGAGGGGATCTCAAGCTCGAAGCAGCTTCTTCAACTAGAGAGAGGATCTTGGAGGGACGGTCAAAGGACATGGGAGGGCAGGTCAGGGTTAACAGAAGAAAGTTGCAGGACGATGGTGAACCAATCAAATGTGATGGTCAGAGTTTGGAGAGTGATTGTCAGTAAGAGGCGAGGGTGACGAGTAATGGGAAAAACCTTAAAGGTGACTGAATAGAAGTGGATGGGTCACAGCTGAAGGTTCATACTGTGCTTTTCCATCAAGCTGGTTGCAAACTCCTGATGAAGGGCTTATGCCTGAAAAGTCGATTCTTCAGCTCTTCGAGTGCTGCCTGACCTGCTGTGATTTTCCAGCACCACACTCTCGACTCCTCCCTGCAAACTCAGTTAAGCTGGCAGAGGATAAGATTCTTGAGGGAGGTGGGCAGAGGAGTCCTAAATATGGTTCATTGGAGTATTCTGCAAATTTATTGGTCAACTGCAGCACTGGAGCCATTTTTGCTATAGCTCACCTCCTCACGTCACGTCCTCTGTGGACACTTCAGTCAAATAGGAAGATCTTCCATTTCCATTGGTTAGAAAGGGCATCTTCCATCAATCCCAGATTGCCTGGACGAACCCCTGCATTGTTGAAGCATGTTGATGCTCATTGTTTGGAACTGGGCCTGGGAGAAGAATGAATGGGATCCAGAAAGATGCTCACTTGCATCGGGAGCTTCAGTATACAATAATTGTATGAAAAAGTGATAGTTTTAGGATGCGGGGTAGCAGATTTAACACAAAAATATGAGGAGAATTTACTTCCTTCGAATGGTCATGAATCTGGGGAATTGATTGCCCCAAATTATGGTGGATGCCGAGACGTTGAGTAAATTTAATTAATCATGGGTTGAAGGATTATGAAAAGCAGACAAGAAGGTGGACTTGAGGCCAAGGTGAGGTCAGCCATGACTGTATTAAATGGTGCACACTTGAGGGGCTGAATTACCTACTCCTGCTGCTAGTTCTTATGGAATTGCAGGGACAGATACTTGTGCACTCCCAACATCCCCAATGTTTAATTGCAATAGACAGTTATGATTTACATTGCAAATGCATGTGTGAAGATTATTGATACGAGTTGAAGATGTCCCCAATTCCAGTCCTGCCATTGGGAAATATGCTGTTTGTGTTAAATTCTTCAATGTAGGTGATGTGTTTGATGGCAATTAGATGTGCAGCAAATGCTGGATCAAACCAAGTTAAATAGATTTGCATTTATCTTAAACAGATCGAAGCCTACCTTAATATAACCTCAAGAAGTCCACCAGCATTGAATCACAATTGTTTTCAATTTGATTGTTGCAAACTCGTAATAGGGCACTTGTTTCTATCAGTCTTATTTAAGTGTAAGTCCCAGTTTTGGCTGAGGCAGGGCCTTGTGAGCGCTGAAGAGGACATTTGGTTGGGTCCCGTGCAGTTTTAATGTCACAGAGTGTGTCTGTTGGATGGGAACGTTCTGCGAACCAGGGAGATGATCAATTGACAAGATTCTTGATCAATAAATGAGTCTAAAGCTATGAGAGGTAGGCAAGAAAATGGAGTTGAGGTCACAATCAGATCAGTCATGAGCTAATCAGACGATGGAACAGGGTTGAGGTGTTGAAAAAGCCATTCTTGCTCCTACATTCGGTGTTTGTACAATCGGCACTTTCATCCAGCTGGATAACTAATGGTAAGAGTGGGGGTAGGGCAGGAATGAAAAGGGACCATCATGTAAATGGGCAGCACTCTGACCTGTACAGCAGTCATTGCTGTGCCTGGCATCTCTGAATGATTTTTATAAAAGCATTTTGAAAAATTAGTCAGGGCAGATTGACAGTTGGAAGCCGGGGCAGAGTAGAAAAATGTTAGTCTTGTTAAAATTTAATGGATGCACAATTGATTTTGTCAAAACCTCCACTCCTGAATGCTGCCAACCCTGTTGCCGACAGACTGGAGCTGTTCAGCTTTACACAGCTTCCAGAGATCACACACCCCTTTGAAATTCTTGAGACATTAGAAGGCAAGTTCTTAACAAGGTCTTTAATTCTATAAAATGCGTCCAATTAACAATGCAGGCTACTATACTTTCCCACCCTCCCTCTAGCTCTTGCGAAAGTTAGTAGGTTCAGAAACAGAAGCAGCAGAATGGCACACAAGCTATTGGCACCACTGTTCGGGTAACCCACCTTTGTGCCAACCTAATTTGGTGTCCGGAAATCCTGCCTCTGGTCTCGGCTGGCCTGACGGTTAATGAGAATGCACTGGATATTCATCCCTGTGGCAGAACCATGGCTTTTCATTCTGCTTTCGAGTTCCTGCCTGCCAGCTACAGCTGAGAAGTGTCCAGAACTAAAAGGTTTCAGAGCCATAAGGACTGAGTTGTTTTTAAAAGTGCA
The DNA here is from genome assembly GCF_037043375.1 of Chiloscyllium plagiosum. Classification (NCBI taxonomy): domain Eukaryota; kingdom Metazoa; phylum Chordata; class Chondrichthyes; order Orectolobiformes; family Hemiscylliidae; genus Chiloscyllium; species Chiloscyllium plagiosum. The sequence goes on from NW_028270150.1 coordinate 32,646,885, forward strand.
CCCATTCAAAATCCTCAGCTATTCTGAGGACTCCTGGCTTTTCAAATTGATAAACCTAACTATCAGGCCGAAGCCAAAAATGCTTGCAAACCAAGGCTGAGAATATGATTCCTTTGTCTGCTGTTGCAATTTATTTCAAAGGCATTTTCATTTTAATAGCATGCAAAGGATTTTCACATGGCATGCTGACATTAATATCCAGTACAACTCAACTTAAATCACAGAAAAGAACTGGTTCAAAGTTGGGAAATAGAATCTGTAAACAGTTGGCTGTATTGGTGACTCGGGGGAGGTAGATTTTTGGGAATTTGTGGTGCTCAGGAAGAATGAGGTTGTACAATTATATGTTGCTGGAGCAAACACCTCAGCCTGATACTTTCGTGCAAGATCCTTTGCCAGCTCTCAAGTGCAGAAAAATAAAATCACACGACAGCAAGGAAAACACAGCTGCATGTTAAACTGACTAAATCAATTTGAATATTTTACTGATCTGTTAGCTATTTATCTCTTCTTCTGAAGCAGTGTATATCTTTCTATTATTACTCCTCAAAGGCTTTCAACATAGTTTAAACAGAACCGCTATTTCGCATGGTAATTAGATGCAAGGCAATATTCAAATCAGAATTTCATAATCAGCAGGTTGCTTTGCCTGTTGTTGCTTTAACTCTTAGAGTGCAGGACCAAAGAAATTATCTATAAACCTTTTTTAAAGCCGTCAGTTCAGGCATTATTACGTTTAAAGTCAAAATTATACTAAGAATGGCATTTGAACGTCTGGAGTAGATTTATCACTGTAATCTTAGTCTTTAACTATAAAACCAAATGATTAGAATAATTTTAGTTCAAGTTAATTATGAAAAAAATACATATTTTAAACATTTGCTACTTTCACTTCCCCCAATCTTTCTCTATTCATTATTCGTTCAACTTTGTTCTTTTTCTTCCTAATTTAACCTATTTTTCTAGCTGCTTTGCTCACTCCTCCCTAAAATCATAATTTATGGTTGAAAACTTTCATTGTATTAATAAAAGAAAAGTAAGTTTCTCTTAAGGGGTGATGTAATGCTAAGAAAATCACAGGACAGAGCAGCTTGTAAACATAAGAACTGTGAGAATGGAATTTCATTAGAAGTAGCATTGGATCACGCACATCTGCAATAACGATTCTTTAACACTTCACAAGCAGCTAATGAGGCGCCTAACCACAATAAATGTCAAAACTTCCATAATCCAGCTGTGAAGTATGGATTGTTGAAGAATGTGTTTGACTGGAAGGAAGTTAAAAAGAAACAATTCAGTGGCGATGTCCTGTAAATGGAGGTGAGCACAATAATGGATTGATGCAAATGTGTTTTTTTACTGCAAGACAATTGCCTATTGGTACTCAGGCAGGAAACGTGGCAGTTCATCACAGGCATGGTCAATACCACCTCATCAGAAGGAAGGAGGTCTAGAAAAAGGTGCATGATTGTAATGAAGCATGGCAGAAATATGACTATCTTAAAAGTCCAGGATGTATAGATACAAAAAGGAAATCAACAGCTGTGAAAAATAAATGGGTCATCCATTGGCAAGGAAGCAGTAAATAAATTGTTGGGAAACAAAAATGCAGATTTTTTCCGATACAATATGGATGCCAGAACAGCTGATAATGCACCACACATTGGTCAAACCTGAATCTCCATTACCTGATGGTTTCAAAATAAGGATTATAGATTTAATTGACTTCCATAGGTGAATCCTCAGATATGAGAACATTTGAGAGATTAGGAATTGTTTAGAACTGTCAAAATTAAATTAGAGGATAGAGCTAATGGTATTTATTATGCAAAATATATTCTTGTACTATGCAAAACATAGAACAAACACTGTTGATGGACAAGTTGAAAATGTCATTCTTATCATTCTTATTTTTCTTTTCTTAATAATGTTCATACCTCATTCTCTGGTTCATCACAAGATGTTATGTCCATTTCGAATATTTGTACTTCTAGTTTCACAGTTTCAAATAGGAATGGGGATGATAGGTGTTCATGGGATATTTCTCTTTGATTGCTTATTTATATTAGAAGTATGATTGTCCATTTGGATTTTGTATTATCATTTACTTGCACTTTTTAAACTTGTCATCAACAGTGTTTGTGTTTTGATGTGATACGTCATAATTATTCTTTGTTTTGCATAATACAGATGATTAGCTCTACCCTCTAATTCAATCTTGACAGTTCTAAACAGTTCCCAATCTCTTCAGGGCCTAAATTGTTCTTGACTTCTGTCCTTGATGGATACTAGGTACATGAGCGAGGGGAAGAAGAAAAAGACATGGGAGAGGCAGCAATGAGGCGTGCTAGCTAGATGCTTAACATCCATGGACAGAGCTAGACTAATGTCACCATAAAGGTTCGCAGGCTACTAACTTGCTTGCTTCAGCAATCTCTTACCTCCGGTCCCAACCAAGACCTGCATTGGGAGCTGGGATCCAACTCCAGCCTATTTCTATATAACCAAAAACACAAAGCCAAGTGCGGACAGGCACTGTCAGGCAACAGGAAAGAATATAAAATCTCCTCAGTCGCAAGTCCCACCATAAAGTGGAAAAGTCTTATTCCATGACTGCAATCTGGATCTCTGCCTACCATTGAGAAAGATGCCCGGGGATGTGAATGTGTCAAGGATTGTTCCTGGTGTAGCTCCAACATTTTCTTAGTCACCCACAACCCTTTTCATATTTCCAAACCTGCCCAAATGGGTTGGACCAATCCAGTACAAGCAATGTTTATATAAAAACAAAACACTGTGGATGTTAGACATCTGAAATAAAAACAGAAAGTGCTGGAGAAATTCAGCAGGTGTGGAGAGAAAAAAAATGAAGTTATCATTTCAAGTCCATTTCTTTAGAAATAAAAGAAGCTGGGAAATATTTATGGCTTTTTTACAGTGAATTCCTGGTTTGCCCACAGTTCCTCATGCACTCCTCCTCCACTGTGCCCACATAATATCTGTTGGTCTGGAATATCCATTACCTTCTGTGCACAAAACAAAACCATCCTCTCCTCTCCTGCTTTATTGTGCAACCTCCCAAACAGTAAGTGTTTTTGTACTATTTAATTATTTCACCGCTTTGGTGATTATAGGAACATTTGTCAGCTTATAGCCTAAACAGTCTTTAGTTAGATATGGAACTGAAAAGCTCACATTTTGCCATGAGTTCTGTAACTATGGCAAATAAACACATCATTAAAAGTTTAATTATGCTTTTAGCAAGTTAACTTTTCTTTTTCTCTGCCTTTCACTGGGATAGTCAGAGGCCTTTTTTGCCCCAGGGTGGAAAGCAATAGTTCAAGGTGAAAGGGGAAAAGTTTAAGGGAGAAGTGTGGGGAAACTCTTTCACACAGAGGGTGGTGGGAGCCTGGAACACACTGCCAGTGGAGGTGGGGGAAGCTGGCACATGAGCAATGTATAGCACTGCACGGTGACTCAGTGGGTTGTACTGCAGCCTCACAGCACCAGGGACCCAGGTTTGATTACATCCTTGGGTGACTGTCTATGTGGAGTTTGCACATTCTCCCCATGTCTGTGTGGATTTCCTCCAGATGCTCCAGTTTCCTCCCACAATCCAAAGATGTGCAGGTCAGGTGGAATGGCCATGTGCCCATAGTGTTAGGTGCATTAGTCAGAGGGAAATGGGTCTGGTATGGGTTACTCTCCAGAGGGTCAGTGTAGACTTGTTGGGCTGAACGGCCTGTTTCCAAACTGTAGGGAATCTAATCATAAGGTGTAACTTGATATACGTATGAATGGGGTGCGAACAGATGAATTGAAACCGTGTATGTGCAATAAGTAAGGATTAGGAAACAGCATAGACTTGGTGGGCTGAGGGGACTGTTTCTGCTCTATGTTGTATTGTTGAAGGACAGGATTGCTGATTGCTTGATTCATTGAATGTTGTTCTCTCTCACTGGTTTGTCAGTTGGATTAGATAATGCAGCAACATATCATTATTATTTACTTAGATTTGTTTTTCTCTTTAATCTGGGTTCTCACCTGCCAATTCAGAGCTGGGATTACCTTGCACACAAAAAAGCACAGGTTTCATTTGTTTGAAGCAAGCTGTAATAAACTTTTATGTAGCTCATCAAAAGTACAAAAATCAGAAGCCTGCTTCAATGATATCAATAAAGAATTTAGCTCTATTTTAAATTGTAAAAAGATATTCAACAACAAGTAGGGATGTTGACAGGTGAATAAACTCATCAGCAGCCCAGACCTTAATGACACCCAGACAAGAAAGTTCATCTGTGTTAAGGAATATTCAGACTTGAGAGATAAAAATATATTTACACTGTTATTGTTATACTAACTAAAGAGGAAGGAACAATAAGGTGTCAACCGCACAGAAATAAATCAAAGTGCTAATTATTGGCATCACCTTCATCAGCACAAACTATACTACAGATGTCGTTTTAATTCTACGTAGAAATTTTATTTCAGTATAATTTTGTATTGCACTTTGATATTTTGAAATTCTCTATTCAATTCTATAAATTGAACCTACATTAAATAGCAGGCAAAGATATTTTATTGTTTTGGGATTAAAGTATTTCTTGCCATTATCTCACTGTGATTTCAACACATGAATGGCACTGCACAAAGGTACAGCTAGAGGCAACTATAGTTATAGCAGACACCTTGAAAATGTGATCTTGCTGGCTGCTAAGAATATATAGAAATGTTGTTAGTGTGAGGCAATTAACACCTCGCTGTAGTCTATGTCCAAAAGGAGTGGTAATTGATAAAGTGCGCTGAATTACAAGTTGGAGCAGTCATGTCGCTTATCCAAAAGCTTTGAACCTTTCCACTTGCATTTTACAGCAATTTGAGGTTACTTTATCAGAAGATTATCTACGGTAGACATACAATTCATTGATTTCAAATTCTGCTCTATGCATGCATCATCGTCAACTGTTTTCTATTGATGTTAAATATCAATAATTTACAACTTTAAATTTTATTTTGTCAATATCAAAATCACAATATCTATTGTTCTCCTGGCAGTTTTATTTGTTTTGTTGTAAAACCATGCTTCATAATGATTTTTTATACATTCGCTTGCTGGAAAGCAATAATTGATTTTATTAAAGTAAAATTGAAGCAACATTCAAACAACTTGAAAATTGATGTCTGAATATTTACACCCCTGCACTTTTAACATTCTAAAGCCATTGAATTTGAAGGTAATAATGTGAAGCATGATAGACAACTGCTGGTGTTTTACATGGAGCCAATGAACAAATCTTGAATCCTGATCTGTATCATTCACTGTTTCTGATACAGGCAACAGATTAGCTGTGCTAAGTTCTCTCAACAATAATGACTTATCTCTGTTATGCTTATGCTGCACATCTTGTATAAACATGTGGCAAACTCTGTTCAGCATCTTGTCTGAAAGCCTGTATAACACTTCTAAAGAGACTGCAAACTTTCCTGCAAGTCAAAAGCTCCTCTCAGGAAGATTTTATCTATACGCTAGATATTTGTAAATAGCTTTAAGATATTTTGTGAAATTAAAATAGCAGGAGAATATTCTCCAAAAGGACTATAATCAATACAGTTCATCAGTTCTATGAATAGTTTTACAATAATAGTGATTGTGAGCTGCTCCTTCATCAGGTGGTTGTGAAGTATAAGATCATAAGACACAGAATTTATAGCAAAGTTGTACAGTGTGATGTGACTGAAATTATATACTGAAAAAGATCTGGATTATTTGTTAAGTCTCTCATCAACCAACACGTTCATTCTAAAAGATGAGAGAGTTCACAAACATCGTCGCCCTGGATTTGGTGACAAAGGCAGAGAAGGTCTTTTACGGTAATGAGATACTTTTGGAAAGCTCATGCAGGTTGCAGACATCATTTAGTGCCACAAACTGGTCCAATTCATGGGAAATTCTATAAATCACCCTCCCATCACCCCAATCCCACTGAGTGCAAGTGGGGGAATTCCAGATTTCTTGGGTCATTTGCTGAACCAGTACTAATAATGTTCATATTACAGATTAAGATTTATTATTTCAATTATAGTGTGCAAGGAGGTGTATGTGTATCATGGGTTTAGCAGACCAGAGTTAGCACAGCAAAGTAATGCTCATTAACTTGCGGTCTGATGAAGGAGCTCCACTTTCTTCACCTAGATAACAGTTACAAGTAAATGCTAGCCAGTGGAGTTCATAAAGTTCAGGTGATTCCCTCAGATCACTGTTCATGTCTGAACCTTACCTTGGATAACACAAGAGACTAATTGGTGGTTCAGTATTATGAATCATGTTAACTGCGCCTGACCTTGAGGTGAAGCACCAAGAGACCATGATATTGTTATATTCTGATTAAAGTGAAGGAGGGTAGTAATGACTTTATACCAGCACAGATTGAATGAATATGTTCATGACGGAATTAATTGCTTTGGAATTTGTAATCTATGCTGTCCCACACACTAGGAAATACACGTACATATGAATTTATAAAGTATTACCCATGTATTTTTAGTAAATGGGTTATATATTATGAAACCAATTACCTCTTGAACAGCTAAATTCCAGATAATGAAGAACCCATCTGACAATAACGTACATTTGTAGTAGGTAATTAAATGGGAGCAGTACAGCAATAGCATTGTAAAAATTAGGAGTGGTATTTGTATAATAGGATACTAACCTGTTATTTGTGAAGTAAACATTTACCTTCTATGGTAGCATTTTACAATGAAGGACAATTAACACTGAGGGATGAACATGGATTCTTGCTCCAATGGCTAATATATCATTTAATTTAAATTTGGCAGCTCGCAGCAGGGAAATGAGGAAATGAATCACACTAATTCAAACTTCTCCAGGGCTGACTCTGAGTGAAGAATTTCCTAACATATCTGAATTGTTGAGGACATATTTATTGCAATAGAGGGGGAAACCATTTAAATGTTGAGTCAGAATCTTACTAAATAAAGATTAGCTTCAGTGTTGTTAGGACAGCTTACTAGTACAGAATTCATATTTTGATTGACAAGCTTAAGTGCAGGTCAGTTCAATCATGAGATGCTCTTCCAAGCCTGCACGTACGTCCAGAAATTTGTGCTGAATTATGCCAAGTTTGGATTTTCCAAGCTGTGTAGAGTACGGAACTATTGTAGATCTTGGAAATTTGCCAATCATATTCACTTGCCAATCATATCAATGAGGCTGCTAGTTCAGGGCACTATAAGGGAGTGTTGCATTGACAAAGATGCCAGCTTTCAGATGCAGTCTGAAACTAAAGCATTGTTTGCCCTTTTAGGTAGATGGGAAAGATCTTAGGGCACACTTCAAAGGAGATCCAGAAAGCTCCTCTTAGCACCGTGTTAACAATTATCCATCAACAAACATTTAAAGCAGATGATCTGCTCATTAATTATTTCCATTTGTGGGAACTTACTGCGCACAGATTTTCCACTGTGCTTCATATATTACAATAGGAAGTACTTCATTGGATTTAAATGCACACAAAAGCCTTTTTTTTACTTATTTTCTTTCTCTCTGAGAAAGAATGCAAAGTTAAAGCCCATAAGTCGTCATTTGATGCAGTGAGGATGAAAAGACTACATTGAATTTGTAGCTTAGAAGAATCAGCAGAAAGAAGCTCGGGGAGCATGAGCCATAATGATATCCAAAGAGGAGTGGCTGGCAGGTGAGATTAAAGTGTACAGACTGGAGATTGCTAAGGGCTGAAGGTGAGAGAGAGGTTGCACAACAAAGATACACTTCTTCTGTATTTGTCTCAAGTGTTATTTTGCATTCACAGCTGGCATGAAATGTTGTCTCCTACAGCAGCAGCAGAGATCATAAATGATATATTTTTAGGACCACATAGCTTGAATAAACCATCAGTTTCCACCTGCTGTGTGTCTTAATAACTAACCAGATATGAAATATTATGCTTATTCACAAGAAGAGACAGACTCGATAGCATGATCTGGGAAGAAGGATGGTTTCTTACCCTTGTGGTGTATGCAGCTTCAGGGTCATCTTCAAGAACTCTGGAGAGCCCAAAGTCAGACACTTTACACACCAAGTTGCTGTTGACAAGGATATTGCGAGCAGCCAGGTCCCGATGCACATAGCCCATGTCAGATAGGTACTTCATCCCAGAAGCTATCCCCCGAAGCATGCCGACCAGCTGGATGACTGTGAATTGGGCATCGTGTTTCTGAAAGAAAACAGATAAAGCTTTCAAATTCAGTTTGAAACCTTTGTTTTGGAACTTTAGTGGGGGTGCGGCATCTGTCAATTCACCAGTGGCTTACCCTGAGGAAACTGTCCAAAGAACCGTTCTCCATGTACTCTGTAACAATCATGACAGGTTTACCTAAAAGAAAGAGAAGTCAGATATGAAAACAAAACACAGTATGATATAGATAAAAGATAAGGTTGGCCTAGTCTTACCAGACCATAGGGCTGCTTTCTCATTAGAGAGAGATAACTGGTGATTACCACGCCTCATGTGAAATGAGAGGCCAATAAGGAGTATCCTTTGTGATAATTAGAAAGGATTATTGAAACTCCGTCTTGATTGTATAGTTGTCATGATTGCGGTTCGAACAATAGTAGTAAATAAGTAGCAAATATGTCTTTTTCACGTGAAAAGTATATTTGAAAAAACAGATAAATAAAAGAAAAAAACGTCAAATGCTAGGGAGTTCAACCAATTCAGCATCTTCAGAGAAGAAATCCCTCCTCATCTGAGTCTTAAATTGGTGCACTTGATTCTGAGACGATCCCCTCTAGTCCTCGATTCTCCCATGAGGGGAAGCATCGTCTCAGCATTTACCCTGTCATTCCCATTAGAATCCTATAAGTTTCCATGAGATGCCTTCTCATTCTTTTAAACTCTAATGAGTACAGTCTCAACCCATTTAACCTTTGTTCGTAAGGCAAATCCCTTCATATTGGGGATCATCCCAATGAGCCTTCTCTGAACTGCCTCTAACGAAATAACATCTTTCCTTAAATAAGGACACCCAGAACTGCTCTCAGTACTCCAGATGTTGTCTCTTCAGCACCTTGTGCAGTTGCAGTAAGACTTCACTAGGCTTATGAAAGTACCCTCCATGGCCAACATGTTCTGGTATGGGATGTGAACCCAGAATATTTGGCCCAGAGGTATCGGAATACTGCTTTGCCATTTCATAATCTCTAAAAGGAATCCATGCAGTAAGGCAGAACCTGAAAAAATTAACCCACCTAAGTTTTGTAATTGAACAAAAATATATTAGTTTCTGAGGTCTGTGAGGACATTTCTTTGTTTTAAGCAGATTGTAGCTCATAATTGTTATATCAGTTCAGTTAGATAAACAGTATTCACAGTGCATTCTGGCTTGCATTCTGCACATGCAGTAGCAAGCATTATTAAAATTCTGACTGCTTCCATTCCAAATTCTAACGATTCTTTAGAAGCCACAGGGAATTTTATTTGCTCACCACTTTTTCTAATAGAGGATGCATGGAGAATATTAATGAATTTTCTGTTCATATTAAATTGTGACCCTTACTTTTTGTAACCACTCCTTCCAAATGAATGATGTTTGGGTGGTCAAACTGTCCCATAATGCTTGCTTCACTCAGGAAATCCCGCCTTTGTTTCTCGGTGTAACCAACTTTAAGGGTCTTGATGGCGACGGAGATCTCTTTTTTGGAGGGTAGCTTCAGACGCCCGCTGCACACTTCTCCAAATTCACCTGCAGCATCCAAAATGATTCTGGTTGTAGTTTCAAAGCAAGTCAACATTCCTTCCTTTTTGCATCGCATGTAAGAGTTAATCAAGTCAGGATTTACTCATGTTTCCTCAGATAATGGTTGTGTTTGGAAAAAGAAAATATTTTGATCCTGTTTCAAAATTCAAAGCAATTCTGCATTAGACTATTGATGGCACTCCTGCAGAATGGGACTGAAGCTCTGTTTGGGTAACTAACGTAAATGAGATTGTGAGCCACCATACAAGCTGTACCCATCTTTTAGAAGAAGTTCCCTACTGCTATACAATCTATTGGCTGTCAATAATGCAGCTGAAATGTCTGAATTGGAGGCCTTCCTTAAACATCACATATTTTCCTTTCTTCCTAGCATACTCAAGTCCCCTATTCCATTCCAGAGCTCAGAGTGAGCAGACAGCTATCCACTTTAGGACTCAAAATGGCAGTCTTGGTTCGGAAATGCATCAAGTGTGAGAAATCTCAAATATAAGATTAAGTTAAATGCATAATTAAGTCAACCTCTCTTTGTGGGCTGGTCAATCTGTGCCTAAATGGCATTGACATAACCTTCAATTGATTTTTATCATTAACCTGCAGCTATTCAATAATAATGCTTGCTGAACTCAGTACCTGCACCAACAACTTTGTCAATAGATATGGAGGAAGAATCCAACTCTTTGGCAAACTCATGGACAGCTTGGCTGGGGTCTTCATACGTGTGTGGATCCACATATGTTCGTAGACCCGGAAGTTTAACTGTTAACACAGAATTTGAGAAATATCACACACACCCTTGATATTAACATAACTTAGCAATATTCACAACACCACTGCTTTAGAGATATTCGTTAAAACTAGATACAAGAATTGCTCACAACTTTTCCTGCTGCCACAAACATTTCAGACACAGTGGTGTCACTGAATTTTTTTTAAAGCATTTCTTGTTCCAAATTTTAATTTTCCCTTTTTCACTTCAACATGTTGCTGTTCTTTATCAAATAAAAGTTTGGCTGCCATGGTGCACGGAGACTGTGCCAAAATCATTCCCTAACACATCTATGTAAATATATATGTATACGTCACCAGAGGAGCACTTAGACAGACAATTGGTGGTGGGTCAATCTGAGGGTCACCATGCCTCAGTCAAGGGTAAAGGTTCAGATGGAGAGTCCTTCATGAAAACCTCAGCTCATGCACAAACCGAACCCACACTTTTGGCATTACTTTGCATTGCAAACCAGCTGTCTAGCCAAATGAGGTAACCTGTTTAAGGAGGTTTTTATTATTGTTAGAATGTTCCAGGTAGGCATCTAGATCCTATTACAACTAATCTGTCTGTTCCTTCAAATGATGCAAGGATGGTTGATGCCTGGAAAATGATTGCTGCCAGACTGTGGGCTGACCCATTATCCTAAACGTCAGTGTAACAAGGAAAGACTGGGGAGTATTTTAGCTTTGAAACAGGTGATTTTCTAAGAGCTGATAGAGTAGTAACTGAAATGGGAAAGACAAAATGAGAAGTTTATTTTAACCTAAGTTGCCATAGTTGGACATGCAGGATATGTTCAAAGTACTTCAAGATAAATAGATTACTGAGCAGTTCTTTTTTCACATAAAGAATTGGCAATATATAGAATTGGGTATAAACAAGGGCTGCAGATGCTGGAGACCAGAGTGTAGATTATAGTGGTGCTGGAAAAGCACAGCAGGTCAGGCAGATAGGGAGGAAAGAGGATAACGGGCTAAAATCATTTAAGAAACAACTGGTTGCCATAATGGAATAATTTCATGTTTTTCTGGATGAATGGACACAGAAGGCCTAAGAGCTATTCTATAAATCTGATTTTCCATAACCTCTCACACACCCGCTTATAAAGCTAAAATACTCCTAAGTCTTTCACCAATGCATTAACCTCTAGCACCATGGAAGTCTGGCAGCAATTACAGCATCATTCATCACGTCAAGAATATTGGAAGGAGTATGCAGACTGGTTAGTTGGTTGTAAAAGGATAATAAAAATCATGTGATTGATTGACAATTTACGAGTCTTACACACTTGCACATGGACAGCATGAGAGCTTTGTCTATTGATATACCTTTAATGGTGATGTTGGCAACATGAGTCTATGTGCTTTTACATAGACTACACATTCATCCTAGGACAAACCAAACAGAGACGTGCACGAGAATTCCTAAGCATGGCATTCCAACCGGAACTCTATCAACAAACACATTGACTTGGATCCCACTTACCACCCTCTCAGAAAAAGAACAGGAAATGATATCACCAACCCAAAGAAACCTAAACTCATAAGTAGAAAGTGGGCACTAACACCAGTGCTTCACCGGAGGCTCATTGATGTTACCTCCTATGGTGACAAAACATCTAAAAATGAACCTTCCAGCTCAGCAAGCAAATGTACATCCAGACTGCCATCTGTTAAAAGTATTTTTTAGTCCTTTCCTGTTGTCTCCTTTCCAAGGGTAGAAATGACAATAGTCTCCCAGATACACAAATCTTCTGTTACAAAGTAATACTCAACCACAGGCTAACTATTGCAGCATGTGTCATCAACAAAGGCCAGGAATTATCCAGTAAAACAACAGTTTCCTTTGCAATTATTGTTGAAGTTAAGTTTGAAAACATGTCATATATTTTGCAACGTCAAAGGCAGATTTCTTCAGATAGGGTGTACCTGAGTCTGAGCATTGATTCAAACCTAAGTAACCTGATGAATAACATCGCTCTCATCATCTACACCATGCCCCAACCCAAGCACACTCTCAAAATTGTAAGTTCTATTGACTACACCTTACAGTAAAAGTGGATGGGTATACAAGAGTTGTCAGAAATAACTTTGCCCTAAGTTCCACCAAGTAGGCTAGATTGGAATCTGAGACAAAGTCAAGTTTTGCCAAACTAACTGTGGTACAGTACTAACAAAACGTTTAATTGTTCCATCTTCATAGACTTCTTCTTCCAAATCCATTGGAAACCTTAATTGAATTGAATGTGGTTAATTCCTGTCTGCACCATTTCTGTAGTATAAGTCTGTGCAAAAGAAAACATTTGCAAGTATGCAGCAGCAAACAATAGGAGAGGATAATATTTCAAAGACAACACTAATATAATAGAAGAGTTCCTGAGAAATTCAAACTCAAACTCATAATAGCGTAAATGAACTCTCTGAGAACATACAATGTGGATTTTCCCTCTTATACCACTTTGTAAAGCTAAACAAAATAGTATCGTAAATGAGTACTGAAACAAATATTCTGAACATAATCAAAGTGAATGATACGTGTATTGTGTCTTCAAGATATCAGTTTTTGAATCCTTCTTGTGCTTATGTAACTTTTTTTTGGAAAGAAAGAAGAACTTTCCTTTATTCACTATATAGCTCATTTTATATCTTCAGGAAGTCCCTTAAAGACTTCACAGATTTGCATATATTACGATAGAGAAAACACTTCAAAATCTTTTTTGCACAGCAAAATCCCACAAACAGCATTGAGGTAAGTGAGCTGCTGCCTGACTCACTGAGCATTAAACTTAGTGTTTTCAGTTCAATACTTACTGTGGCTATTTGGGTAATATATTCTTTTGTCATCAGAAATATGTTTTGATTTATTATAACCACAGAATCTGCAAATAAGAGCAAAAGAAAAATCAAATATTCACAGTAATCAAATATTTCCATGTTCCACTGTACTGAAAGCTAAATTTTGCCTTATAGGATTGAATTTTAAGCTCCTGTCACATTTGCTTCAGTGGTAGGGGGCACTTGAAATATGATGAGTATCTCATCCATCACCCTTCAACTCAATCCCAATTCAATGACAGTTGGACAATGACACCTGACGTTGGATTAGTGGTGCTGGAAGAGCACAGCAGTTCAGGCAGCATCCAAGAAGCTTCGAAATCGACGTTTCGGGATTCCTGATGAAGGGCTTTTGCCCGAAACATCGATTTTGAAGCTCCTTAGATGCTGCCTGAACTGCTGTGCTCTTCCAGCACCACTAATCCAGAATCTGGTTTCCAGCATCTGCAGTCATTGTTTTTACCTCATTGATTTTAACCCTACTGCGAATCCCCTTGCAAGAATGACACCTGACAGTTGTAATTTCTAAAAGAAAGTTTCAGTTCTAGCAGTGCTTACTTCTCAATTCTGCCATTGCTGAGATTGCTGTGGAGGTGCCAGTGTTGGACTGGGGTGGGCAAAGTTAAAAATCACACAGATTATAGTCCAACAGGTTTAATTGGAAGCAGTAAATTTGAAGCGTTGCTTCTTTATCAGATAGCTGTGAAGCAGGATTGTAAGACACAGAACTTATAGCAAATGACTACAGTGTCATGCATGCGACTAATAAGAGATATTGAACAAACCTAGATTGTTGTTAAGTCTTTCATCTTTTAGAATGGGTTGAAAGTTTTGATTCATTAAAATGTAAATCTCAGAACTTCTTTCAAATCACATTCTCAAGATAACTTAACATTTTGTAAAAACAAAAGATGACATCTCAGCTTTAAAGTTGTTAGATTAGAGTCTGTCTGTCTCCCAGTCTTGAGTCAGGCTGGTTCTATTTCTAGTAGGAATTTATAAAATGTTACATGGATTGACTGCCTGCAGATTGTGTGTTTTTTGAACAAAATAGAATGTATCTACAATTACAATTCTGCAAATGCAAATTCACCCATAAACCTATATATGTGTGTGTGCATGTGAGGGGGAGAGAGAGAGAGAGAGAGAGACTGTGTGTGTGTGTGTGTGCGTGTGCGTGTGTGGTGCATGTGAGAGTGTGTGTTTGCATGTGCGTGCCTCTCGGGGGGTGTATGTGTATGTGTCTGAAGAGAGTGTGTTTATGAGACAGGGTCTGTGTGAGTGTGTGAGTACATCAGAGTGCAATAACCAAGTTTGGTGTCCATGAGGATGGCCTTAACGCGGGACCTTGTGTTCATGTCACACTACAGGTGACTCCATTACACTATACACTCACACACACTTCCTGCAAACTCTTACACATTCACACACTCATGCAGACCCTCTCTCATATACACACAGTCTCTCAGATATATACATATACACCCCCGAGAGGTGCACACACACAAACATACACTCTCACACGCATGCGCACTCACACTCTCTCCCACACTCACTCTCTCTCCCTCACATTCACACATGCACAAATATAAGTCTATGGGGTGTGTTTGCATTTGTAGAGTTGTAATTGCAGATATATTCTATTTTGTTCGAAAAACACAAAATCTGCAGTCAGTCAATCCATGCAACATTTTATAAATTCTGATAAAGGAGCAGCACTCTGAAAGCTAGTACTTCCGAATAAACCTGTTGGACTATAACTTAGTGTTGTGTGATTTTTAACATTGCTGAGATTGATAGAGCAAGCAACCTATCAAACCCATCTAACCTCGCACCAAACATGACGCATGTTATGGTAGCCAGTGGTCTCATGAAACATTGGTTGGTGTGGCACTGACTTCTCTGCAGGCTGGGGAAGTGGAGCAGTACATTCCCCATAAAAATTAGCCTATAATTATCATATATTTTAGGAAAAAGGGAATCCTATCATCAAAACGTATTAAGTTCAATGTCAATGTAATTTCATGTATTTGACCAATTGCTCTAGAGTCTCATCAATTCAAGTCCCATCCTGCCAGGCAATTTTTCTGGACATCTCTGAACTGACCAGTATGTCTGACTCCAGCATCATCTATAAAAGACCACTGTTCATCTGTACAAGAACTGAGTGTCTGCAGCTTCACTGCATGGTTACTGATACTTGTCGGGGAGAAAGTGAGGACTCATTGCTGATGAAGGGCTTATGCCCGAAACTTCAATTCTCCTGCCCTTCAGAGGATGCCTGACCTGCTGTGCTTTTCCACCACCACACTCTGGACTACTGATACTTGTCCTCAACCTGGCAAACCAAGGTAATATATGACCCACTTTGCTCCACCTGGAGCTTCTGCCAGGCAGGGTGGTGCAGAAGCTGGATGTCCTCATTCCCTCAGGACCAACAGTACAGGCCACATTTCCAGACCTCACCAGGGACAGCACTGTCTCAGCCATCCAGAGGAATACAATGTAGGAAGAAGGTCAATCACTTTCTCCACTCTGCGAGTATAAGTGCAGCCATCTTCTCTCCAATAGATCACACTCACTGCTACCGTACCCATATCCCACCCAAGGCTGATGTTCTACCACTTTCTCTCGTTCCTGAAATATTTTCCCTCACTTACTATCACCCACCCCAACACCCAGCACCACTAACCCAGCATGATTCCTGTGCTGACTCCTCCCCAACTGCACCAAAAGGAAATAGCTATTCCATCCATTTTCATCTCCCAAAAAACCTCCCTCTCTCTCATTCCAGGTGAAAAAGAGCCCACTATAAGGCAAAGAAGAGTCAAGATGGGTGGTGAGCTTCTTCACATTTAGCTCCTCATCTTTTATGTGGAGAAGATCTTCACGCTGATCACCCCAAGTAGCTGACTATGCCATCCTCTGCACTGGCATCACAGGCTGCCTTTGACTTACTGTGCTGGGACATCCTGACTCTTGACTCACTTGAGGACTGCTGACAACTATGGCATATTTCCTAGCTTTGTGTCTGTGTTAAATGATATGGCTTGTGAGCATGGTGTCTCTGACTGAGTGGGCAAAGGGCAAAAAGGCAAGGCAATGAATGCAAGGCAGGGATGCTGTAAGCACCCAGGTCAAGTTGGAATGTGTGACAGCAAGTGAACAGGTTGGAAATGCAGCCTGATCTAATCCACCGGTTGGTATCAGAAGCTGCCCTTGACCATTAGAATAACAGATGCTACTACAGCCTAAGATGCAGCATTTCCATTCAGATGCACTTTGTAAGTGGATAGGAGATGTATCATGAGGAATAATAGTGGCTAACATATGTCTATGGATGTGGGGTGCATGTGGCTATTGCCCATCGAGTGTGCCCAGAGATGTTGGTGCCCAACGTCTAACAATGGAAGTCTTTTAGAGCAAGTGATGAGCTGAGTTTGCCAGGTACCCACACTGATTTCCATGTCAAGAATTCCCAGTATCTAATTTGTTCTGCACATTTAATAAAATAGGAAACAGCGTGTTTATGAGGAAGGCATGTGCCACTAATAAACCCGTTAAGGAATAACCATCCTTAATAGGCAACACGGCACTTCCTATTGATAAACTTGCCTCAATGACAAGCTTCTAATATCAAGATAGACCTTGCTGGACTTCTGGTGTAATTCTGCCACAAAATCTACCCATACCTTTCAGGCTCCAATTAAATTCCACCCAATATAACTATTTCCATTAATATATCAATTTGTGTTATTAAATCATGTACAATGAAGCATGATTCATCAACTTCACTATTTAATCCATTGTGTGACCATGCTGTGGCTTTAAGAGGCTATTTTATCCTGTCTTTTTTTTGAAGCAAGGTTGTAAGGCAGAGGCATCAAGCACTTTACAAAAACTACTAGAGTAAACAGCTTCTGAGGCCTTGAGCGTTTTTTTAAAGTTGGAACAGTAGAGGCAGCCTGGCTGGGCGTGGGCCAGCTCTCACAGTCTAGGCTATCTAGTTTTTTTTAGTTTTAGGGTTAGCTTTAAGCAGTTGCTGTTGTGGGCTTGAAGGGATAGAAGTTATCTTTATCTCTGTTTATAGTTGGAAACTAGGGTTTCTCTCTGCTACTGAATTATCTGTGAGACAAATCTATTTTTTCTGAATTTTGCCAAGGGGTGTGTTTATGGGATGTTACTTTATTGGAATAGATAATTAGTAATAGTTACTGCATCTCTGATTTTAGTATGTTTTTCAATAGAGTTAAGTTATTCTCAATTTTTATTCTTTTCGTTTGTATTTTAACTATAGTGTTTAAAGAAGCGGTGTCTTTGCTTAACATCAAGTAGTCTGACCAGTCACATTGCATTTGAAACAAGACACTTTCTATTTGCCTTAAAAATAAGAAAGGTTCAGGTGTAGGCTACCTTCTTAAAATATTCTGAGGGAATCTGGCCTGATACACAAAAATGACAAATCACCTCTCATAGGTGCTAAGTAAAAGTACCTAAGAAATGGTCATTTTACCAGAGAATATAATGTTCGACTAACCTCCCGATTATGATGTACATCACTACTGTGAGGAGCACGATAGCGACAGCTGCTGATATGGCAATCATTACAACCTGGCTATTCTCACCAGCGATGGAGAAAGCTGAAATAAAAAGAGAAAGAAACCTGGTTCTTTTAGGCAGAGCAGAACATTTAGGGAGAACAGAAAATACAACAAACACTGCATGAGCGACCAGCTGGAAACAAAAATGACCGGGTACATTTCACATCAAGGAGGTCAAATTATATCATTAATTGCACATTATTATCCATTGGCTGAACCTCTGTGATAAAATTACAACACGGTAATCAGATCCTGAGCTCATACCTTTGCAAGCGCAACAGCCAATCCTACTGCTGATATTTTCCAGAAATGTCTTTGCAACTGATACTAAATTGACGGATCTACAGTTACCTTGCTTCTCCCTCCCAGACCATTTAACTCTTCAAGTGCTTATCATTTCAAGAAAGCTAACTTTCACTTACAGTCTGGACTGGTCTCAAATTCAAACTTGCGACTGGGCATCCCATATCCAGCTGCGGTCCGGGCTCTGATCTGAAACAGGTAAGTGGTCTCAGGTTTCAGCCCATTGATGGTGACATTGGTGCCCTTCGATCTCATGATAGTGTAACTGGTCTCCTGCTCCTGCTTTAAAACAAATTTATGATGATTCAGTTCTTCCTTTTAAGTAACTTTCTCTCTGAGGCACAATTCATTTCATCATCAAAAGCCAGACATTATGCTTGAAATTGGACTTCATTCATGTTTTCCTCCATTGTCAAGGTAAATGAACCATAACCAACAATATTTCCATGTGTGAGGGTGGACATCCAGTGCTAACCTTCATGCGTTAGAGACTCATATGTTGAAGATGAGAACGATTTATATGATACTTTTAACATGGGAAAAACAGTCTGAAGCATTTCACAAAAGGTACAGGTACAATAAGAAAGAATGGATTTCTTGCCAAAGGTACATTTGTGAAAGCTACAGAGTTTGAGGAGGGATTTACAGGAAAGGAGGAAAGCAGAGGGGTGGAGGGTTCATGCAATAGCCAGGCTGAGGGTTAGTTGATTATGTGGCCCAGTAGATCCAGCTTCACCCAGGGTCATGCATATGCAATTCATCAGGTCTGAGTGAACAATGATCTAAGACTTGACACCTGGATGAATGTTTCTCTTGAATGCTTTGTGGGTTTTGAGGCCAATTGTAAAACCCCTGTTGTCAGGTATGCCAAAGCAATAAGAGGCTTGGAAAGTATACCAGCTTTGAGCTTAGTCAAAATGCAGTGAGATGTCATGATGATAATGTCGTCAGGTGAGAGAGTAGTGTAATGGTAATGTCAGACATGGCAGACATCCAGACAAATACATTGGGAACAGGGTTCAAATTCCACCTTGGTAACTGGGTGGAATTTAAATTCAAATAATTAGTCTGGAATACAAAGCTACTGATGACCACAACTGATTGTCCCAAACATTCTTCTGGTTTACCTATGTCCTGTGGAGAAGGAAACCTGTCATCCTTACCCAGTCTAGTCTACACGTGAGCCAGCCTGACAGCAATGTGAATGACTCTTAACAGCCCTAGCAAGCCACACAGTTCAAAGGCAATTAGGGTCGGGCGAGGAATACTGACCTTGCCAGTAACACCTACATCTCAGGTAAAGTTGAAAAGGATTTAATATACAAGGTAAATGAACTTTGATGTGCTGCAGAACAATTATTATTGTTCTTTACTTTCAATATGCAGTTTGACTATCCTTTTAAAAGAGTGATATTATTGACATTAAAATTGAACCTTTAAGTGAAAATCAGAGTGCAGGATTTTCAATTACTTGTGGGAATGAGGTTAAACAAATATGGCTCTGAAAATGGCACTTTTGAGCAGCACTTCAATTTTTTCGATGTCTCCAAGCTGTACTCCTGCACGGAGTTTCCACTACTCAAACCACGTGGCTTGAACCAAAAACAGAAATAGCTGGTGAAACTCAGCACATCCGGCAGCATGTGTGGGAGAGTTAACATTTCATGTCCAGTGGCTCTTCATCAGAACTGTGCCTTGAACACAGGTGAACCGAGTGTTTGAGAGTTTGAATGGAAAACTGGTCTTCCACTGTCCTCCCTGTTTGATTTCTGCAGGCAGCAGCCATCCCAGTAAAGGCTGACGTTTGCCTTTTAAAATTATCCTCCAGAAGTACTTTAAGTTTCTTCACCATCTCCATTGCCTCAAATTAGGCAATGAACTGGCCTCAGTGCTAATTAGGACATTTTTCATTGAAAATCTCATCAAGTGATTGACGTGGTACAGGGTCAGGACCTGGATACGGTGCTGCTGTCGACTTCCCTCACAGAAATCTCAGGCCCTGGAAGCAGTAATTAGCTGGTGAAGATGGTTTAAGGACAATGAGCTGTTCCTCCAGCAAGGAGAGACTTTGAAGTGACTTAAGTAAAATGAAGTACATTATAATAGTGCAGACCCTTACATTAGAGCGTGAATACATTTTTTGGCAATATTTCACAGACTCAAAAATGTTTCTGGATGTTCTAGGATCTAAAAGGTCATATATAATAAATAAACATAGCGTACACTCATACATTGCTTTCTTTACATGCAGCCAGCTGAACTGATCGACAACAAACATACTAACAACAAACAAGAGGATTCTGGATTAGTGGTGCTGGAAGAGCACAGCAGTTCAGGCAGCATCCAAGGAGCTTCGAAATCGACGTTTCGGGATTCCTGATGAAGAGCTTTTGCCCGAAACGTCGATTTCAAAGCTCCTTGGATGCTGCCTGAACTGCTGTGCTCTTCCAGCACCACTAATCCAGAATCTGGTTTCCAGCATCTGCAGTCATTGTTTTTACCTAACAAACAAGAGGAGGCCACTCAGCCCTTCAATCTTGTTCCACCATTTAATAACATCATGGCTGATCTGATTTACCCATCATCTCTACATTCCTGCAATTCCCCCAATAATCTTTCATCCCATTGATCATCAGGAATGGCTTTTTGGGCGGCACGGTGGCTCAGGGGTTAACACTGCTGCCTCACAGCGCTAGGGACCTGGTTTGATCCCTGTCTTGGGCAACTGTCTGTGTGGAGTTTGCACATTCTCCCCTTGCCTGCATGGGTTTACTCCGGGTACTCTGATTTCCTACCACAATCCAAAGGTTAGGTGAATTGGCCATGCTAAATTGGCCATAGAGTCAAGTGCATTAGTCAGGGGTAAATATGGAGTGGGTCTGGATGGGTTGCTCTTCAGAGGGTTGGTATGGATTTGTTGGGCCGAAGGGCCTCTAAAGAATCTATCTACTTCTGCCTTAAAAATAAGAGCTGGCCCATGTATGCGCCAGTTCATCATATTCTTTGCAGTAGTTCCTATGATTGCATAAGTTTTCAACTTAACAGGGAATAGTAACATTTTAGCAAGGTAAATTAGTAATGGTGCAATCTCCATGCTCACTGGCAGCGATAAGTGCTGGAGGTTCTATTCAATTAGAGGCTGTGGAAAAAAAAGGACATTTTTCTGCTGCCAATTCTAGGTTCGGTCAGGAGCTTTATTTGAATCATGCACCTTCCTTAGACAAAACATAAATCCATTCCCTAAGACAGACATTCCTCACCCGAGTGAATGCAAAACAACCCCCATCAAAGAAAAACTCCTAACGGGTTTCAGATAAAATCTTTACATTAGGTTATTTTCAAATGAACTGCCACTAACGTTGACATTTGTACAAATGTGTTCAAAACACAGTATAGAACCAGTTTAGTTTCATTGAGATCTTACTCCAAGATAAACACGTGATGTCGGCTAATATGTCACACCTTTACAGAAGGATTCTTGTGTAGCTAGCACTGTTGTCCCTTCAGAAAATATTAAATCCTTATATGACTATTGGGTAAATGTGTTAAAAATGACATAGCATTATTCAAAAAAGAGCATGAAGTCCTGCCCCAAATTTCTCTTAAGAAAAAATGATGAATTGGTATTACTCCATATGTTGGTTGTGGGTTTCTTCGTTTTCCGACATGACAAGGTGTGAGCGTTTCAGTAATTAAACATTTTCAGATATCCCAAGGACATGAGAAGGATCCATATAAATGAAAATTGCTGCGCAAGTTGTGTGGAAACTACATATCCTCATATATCTTGGAATGTTCTGAAAGCAGTCTCTATATGATAATTGCAACATTTTGTAATATATTTTAGCTTTTGTGACTGCTTGGCATATAATGTAAACATCACAATTTGCAGCTTCTGTGAACAACACTTTGTATAGATAGTAACGGTTTACTTTAGTCTCCAGAAATAACAAGCAGTAAGATTTCATCTTAAGAGAATGCACAGTAGGCCTCCGATGCCGTTAAACATGAGAACAAAATATGCGTTCTCTTAATTATGACTGCTTGGCATGTAACGTAGACATCACAATTTGCAGCTTCTGCCAATCTTGCAGAATCTGCAGAAATCTAGTATGTTTGTTAGTTTTTAATGAACATAAGCAATTTGTTTGGAAATTCTTGCCATTTCTACCTTGGATCTTGGGTTGCCTCATTGATCTTGGGAGAAATTTGATGCTGCTGTTATTGGTAGCGAAAACAAAACACTGAAACAGTGTTGGAAAAATTAATTAATTGATTCTGAAAGGGAAAAGATGCTGTGAGTAATGCAATGGCAGATTACTTTCGAGATGTGCTTCAGCTTACTGAGCGTCAAGCATTGTCCTGGACTCTCCAGGAATTAAATAATGAGATGCTTTAAGTGGGGACAAAATAATTAAGACATCAAATAAAGCTTGTTAGAAAAATATTTGAGATGTGTAAAACAACTCAGGTTTGACTGAGGTTGAATGTCAAGAAACCTCTGGAAGAATTATTTGGCAATTACAGGGATGCCTGTGCCTGATGGAATTACCCCAAACAGAGCTGAGATTATTCGTATACAGAGGAACGTCAATTATCCGAAAGACATAGGCAGGGAGTATTTCAGTCGGTTAATCGAATTCCGGATAATCGAATGCCGGATGACATAGTTTAGCCAAGCATCGGGACCTTGCGATCTTGCCAGACAATCCAATATTCGGATAATCGAATGTCGGATAATCAAGGTTCCTCTATAGTTCTTCCAGAGTTCATTGTCCAAATGCATTGCCAAGGCACTTGGGCCACAACAGCAAGATATCAGCCACCAATGTATGAACATACAAACAAGCAGCAGGCAATTCAGACCCTTCAGCCTCTTCACTAATCACCGGGGTGTAACCTCTGAATAACCTTTCCCATTGCTCTTAACAAGAATCTATCCAATTCTGCTTCAAAAAGTATTCAAATACTCTGCCTTTGAATTGGAGATGCCAGTGTTGGACTGGGGTGTACAAAGTTAAAAATCACACAACACCAGGTTATAGTCCAACAGGTTTAATTGGAAGCACACTAGCTTTCGGAGCGACGCTCCTTCATCGGGTCAACTTATCGGACCACACCCTTCAACCAGAAGAGACTGAAGTCCTGAGTAGGGGTCTCAACTTCTGCCCCACCACTAAAATGGACCCGTTGGTTCTGGCAACAGACACAGAGGAGTTCATCAGATGAATGAGACTCCGGGAATTCTTTCAAGGTGCCGGCAGTGATCCCACTGAGCCCACTGATGAACTAGAACAGTCATCACAGGGATCTGTAGAGGAGCGACCAAAGAAGGTGTCAACATGGACCCCACCGGAGGGCAGCTGCCCTGGGCTTGACATGTATGCTCAAACTGTCAGGAAATATATAAATGCCAGATTCATCAGCCATACCCACAAGGGAGAGCAAAACATCGCCCATTCACAACGCAATGCCATCCAGACTCTCAAAACCAATGACAACATTGTCATCAAACCAGCAGATAAGGGAGGAGCCATTGTCATTCAGAATAGAACAGATTACTGCAAGGAAGTGTACCGACAACTGAACAACCAGGAACACTACAGGCAACTACCAGCTGATCTGACCAAAGAACACACCCGAGAATTAAACACACTGATCAGAACTTTGGATCCAGTCCTTCAGAGCTCCCTACGCACCCTCAATCACCTGATGAAGGAGCGTCACTCCGAAAGCTAGTGTGCTTCCAATTAAACCTGTTGGACTATAACCTGGTGTTGTGTGATTTTTAACTCTGCCTTTGAAGAGAGAGTTCCAAAGTCTTATGACACTCTGTAAGAAAATAAATTCAACTCACCTTTGTTTTAAATGAGCGACCCCTGATTTTTAAACAGCTCCCCACCACCCAACTTGTAGATTCACCCTCTCCTCATCCACCCCATCAAGACCCCTCGGGCTCTAGTATGTATGAATCAAGGTACCACTTACTTTCCTAAACTCCAATGGATAGAAGATAAACCCGCCCAACTTTTCCTCATAAGGCAATCCTTAATCCAGGTCAGTCTTCTCGGAATTGCTTCCAATGCATGTGCATTCTTCCTTAAATAGTGTATCCAATGCTCTGCATTCCAGATGTGATCTCATCAGTGAACAACTAAAGCAATTCACCTTAATTTTACATTCCATTACACTCGCAATGATAATATTTTATTATTCCCTAATTGCTTGCTATACCTGCATACTTGCCGGTTGTGATCCCTGCATGAGGACAAGCAGATCCCTCTGCATCTCAAAGCTGTGCAATATCTCACCGTTTAGATAATACTCTTCTACTTCTTTATTCTATCTGCCAAAATGGATAATTGCGCATTTTCCCACATTATGTTCTGTTGCCAGATCTTTGCTCACTCACTTAACCTAATCTATACCTTTTCATAGCTTCCTTATGTTCTCTTCACAATTTATTTTTCTACCTACCTTTGTATCATCAGCAAGTTTGGTATCCCTATCTTCTGTTCCTTCATCCAAGTCAATTATATAATTAATGTACTGTTGCACTTCAACACACTGTTTGCTATATCCTGCCAACCTAAACAAACACTTTTGCCAACTCTCTGCTTCCTGTTAGCCAGCCAATCTTCCATCCATGCCAATATGTTACCCACTACCCACTTTTATTGTCTGCAATAACCTTTGATGTGGCACTTTTGCATACCTTCTGGAATTCTAAGTACGCTACATCCATCAGTACCTTTTAATGCATAGCACCTTTTACTTGCTTGCAGAATTCCCATACATTAATTAAAGCATGATTTCCTTTCACAAAGTCATGTTGACTCTGCCAGATTACCTGAAGCTATCTAACAAAGGTTTGGAGATGCCAGTGTTGGACTAGGGTGGACAAAGTCAAAAATCACACAACACCAGGTTATAGTCCAACAGATTTATTTGGAAGCATGAGGTTTCCTAGCGCTGCTCCTTCATCAGGTGGTTGTGGAGCAGGACCACAGAACACAGAATTTATATCAAAATGTTAGTGTCATGCGGCTGCAATATATTAAACAAACTTAGGTGAAGTCTTTCATCTTTTAGAATGGCTTTGCTAGTTTCAGTTCATTAATATGTAAATCCCAGCACTTCTTTTAAGTCATTTTGTCAAGATAACTTCAGGTTTTCTAACAAAATGTGTCATTTCAGCTCAGACAATGTATTAAACGTGTGAGGTTAAAGTCTGCCTGTCTCCAAAACCTGACTCAGACTGGCTCAAATATAGATTCTCCCCATAAACCTAGATGTGTGTGCGTGCAGGAGAGACAGAGTGAGTGTGTGTATGTGAATGTGCATGCATGTGGGTGTGAGTGCAAGTGAGAGAGTGTATGTAAGTGAGTGTGTAAGCTTGCTAAAGTATGTGTGTGAGTGTGATGGGGTATAAGCCTGTGAGAGGACGTGTGTGGGTGTGAGTGTGGGGGAGGTGGGGGGTATATGTGTGTGTATATGAGAGAGAGTTTGTGTAAGAGAGAGGGTCTGTGTCAGTTTGTGAGTAATTAGGAGAGTGTATGTCTGTGTGTGTGTGAGAGAGAGACTCCTACTTCTATGTTCATAATTTTTAATACTGTGGTAAATGAGTGCTTTATGATTCCTTTAGAACTAGTGAACAAATGAATTTATGTATATACTCAAATGGCATACTTTTTCCCCTGTTAAGACATTTCCTTGAGAGAAAGTGAGTGGCAGATTTTATAACATTACTCTCTCTTTATAAATCATATATTCAAAAAAGCCTTTACTATATCTTGAGCTGAGTTATAATAAGGTAATGAAAAAATGGCATTCTGATTTAAAACAGTAAGATTAAATATGCCCAATTGTTTTGTCAGTACCTCCAAAGAGCAAAAGGCAGGCAAATGTTCACCAAGCAGAACACATTTTTATTTATTTAGGTCTGATGGTCATCTACCTGAACCTTTTATTTTGTTTGACATTTGTGGCTCAGTGGGTAGCTTGCTCTCCTTCGAATCATTGGCTGTTATGGGTCCAAGTCCCACTCCAGAGAGTTGAGTATAGAGATCTAGGCCATTGATTCAGTGCAGCACTGTCAGAGATGAAGATCTAGATCTTACAGTTTCTGAGTGCTTGGTGACCAGACTTATCCCCAAAGTCCCAGTGCAATCACAACACAGAATTTCCTGGAAAGTCTGAACTTCTGATTACCCTGCGCCCTGAGCACTTACAAAAAAAGGTCTTTGACTCTTAAAAACACCAACTCTAAAAATGGTTACGCTTCATCTTTCAGAAGAGGCTCAATTTGGAAGTCTAGGCCCGAAATGCAGGGCTCTGTTGGAATGCAAAAAGAAACAACTGGAGTGGTGCCACAATCCAGCAGTGATTGTCACTCGGTGGACATTTTAGATTGACATTTCTCAGACATTACATCTAGGATTTATCTGCTCTCTCAGCTGGATGCAAAAGATGAAGAAGTTCAGGACATCAGAGGAAAGAAAGCGGTGCTGAATCTAAGTTTTTTTCCTCTATTAATACAATGAATTCATCCTATTACTCTGGATACTATTAATCCCACAAGCAGCCACATTAGAACAGATTATCTGGTCATTTTCACACTGCAGCTTTTGGGAGCTCACTGTGTGAAAATTGGCTGCTGTTTTTCTTATGCTGCATCAGAGACTACACTTCAAAAGCACATTGATATCCCACAGCACTTTACAGACAGTAATATGCAATATAAACACACAAAGTTCATTTCTCTTCAGTGCTACCTGACCTGTTGATTATTCCCAGCATTCTTGTTTTTTTTTTCAGATTTTCGGCATCTGTAGTGTTTATTGTCTTGTATATTTATAGAGTTTTAATGCAGTTAAATATAATTGCTAAGTAATTTTTTTTTTACTTGTTCACGGGATATCAGCACAATATGCAAGACCAGCATTATTTCCCAACCCTAACTGCCCTTGGGAAGATGGTGGTGAGGTGCCTTCTTGAGTTGCTGCAGTCAATGTGGTGTAGTCACTCCCATAGAATCTCTACAGTGTGGAAACAGACCCTTTGGCCCAACAGGTCTATACCAACCCTCTGAAGAGTAACTGACCAAACCCATTCCCCAACCCAATTATCCTATATTTATCCCTGACTAACACACCTAACCTACACATCCCTGAACACTGTGCACAATTTAGCATGGCCAATTCACCTGACCTGCGCATCTTTGGATTGTGGGAGGAAACCAGAGCACCCGGAGAAAACTCACACAGACACGAGGAGAATGTGCAAACTCCACATAGTCAGCTGAAGGTGGAATCAAATCCAGGTCCCTGGTGCTGTGAGGCAGCAGTGCTTATCACTGAGCCACTGCGCCACCCATGATAATTATTTTCTAGTTATAATAATGCAGAATCTCCTTTATCAAAAATTCCTCCATTATGAAAGCAACAAAATTTGATGGTTTTAAGGTGCACATCGATATATGAGGTATTAACTTACAGCTCGGGCTTTAAAAGAGATTTGTGTATATTAGGTAACTTAGTCACAGGAACTCTTGAACAAATGGATACTCTTTGAAATATCGAGAGATAATTTCCATATGTTTACAATGTTTTTGTTTAGCTGCTAATCATTTTATCAATTTTTAAATGTATTTTCCCACCTTCTCATAGAATTTGACCTCGTAGTCCAATATGATTCCGTTCGGATGTTCCGGCTCCTGCCAAGATAAAGAAATGCTGTTTCGGGATGTCCGCTCCTTCTTAATAACAGTGACAAGGGATGGAGCTGAGAAAGAGCAAAATAGAGTGAAAAGAACAATTCAGACTTCATATGGGCGAATTGCTGGATGATGATCAACTGCACAAACATTGATTGTTTTTTCCCCTTCCTTAGTCTGGGAACACAAAGTCATTTTGATTATTCCCACTGCTGAAATGGCTGACATCAGCTAAGTGAAAAAATACCAGGGACCAAACCTGAGACAAGCCAGACTTGGATGGATCAGTACACAACATGCAGTGCATTTCCCCAATGAGCAACCAATGGAAACACAAGGCAAGTATTTCTGATGCAGGATTAATTACATATATATATTTTTTTTTAACTCTTCTTAGAACTTAGGTGACCCACCAATCCTCCAGTGTTGTCCACTCAGTGGAATGTATTACCCACTGACAGCACATATCACAAATACTAGTGCACACTGCACAACCCTGTGCCAACGTTTGTATCCAAAGCAGTTTCTAATTAACACCGTTCTTGTGGCAAGACTAGGCAGCTGGAAACATTGACTCTGAACATACTTTGGAAATGATGACCTTAACAAAAGATTAGACTAAATTTCACAATATTTAAGCTCCTTCAAGTGGAGAGTACCACTACTGTGAGCAATCTGTCAGAATCCTTAACCAAACAACTGGTGTGCATTTGATCATGAAACTCACAAACATTGCATATGCCAACGTAAAGCTTTGCCAACATTAGACCTGTCTCACAAATGACAGTCTGCCCAATGGCTAATCTTTATCCATGCACTCACAACATTGTAGTAAAAAATGTGTTTAAATCATAAATATGTTAAGTGTTTCTTATTCTGAAGGGTTGAAACTTTATTGCTGGAACAGCACAGCAGGTCAAGCAGCATCCAGGGAACAGGAGATTCGACGTTTCGGGCACAGGCCCTTCTTCAGGAAGAAGGGCCTGTGCCCGAAACGTCGAATCTCCTGTTCCCTGGATGCTGCCTGACCTGCTGTGCTGTTCCAGCAATAAAGTTTCAACTTTGATCTCCAGCATCTGCAGACCTCACTTTCTCCTCCTTATTCTGAAGGGGTCAATGGGCAAGCCCAATAAGCAGCTACAGTCTTTAGTGTTAGAGGATATGCTTGATTTAAATTTCAGCAGATGCCACATCAACCCTTGAATCATTTTTGCAACAATTTCTCAGAACTTTCACCTGTATCCTTCTTCCACAGGAGGCTTCTAGTTTCCTGAAAATCAACAGCTTTCTGCTATAAGAAAGCTTGCTTCA
Source organism: Chiloscyllium plagiosum (assembly GCF_037043375.1). NCBI lineage: Eukaryota > Metazoa > Chordata > Chondrichthyes > Orectolobiformes > Hemiscylliidae > Chiloscyllium > Chiloscyllium plagiosum. The sequence continues at coordinate 32,676,198 of NW_028270150.1, forward strand.
ATTAAATGTTCTTCCTTTGTGACCACTGCAATCTGATCAAGTATGGGGCCCAAACATTTGTTCATCCAAAATTCACACTTCATATGGACAAATTGCTGGATGCTGATCAACTGCACAAACTTTGATTGTTTTCTTCCCTTCCTTAGTCTGGGAACACAAAGTCATTTTGATTATTCCCACTGTTGAAATGACTGACATCAGCTAAGTGAAAAAATACCAGGGACCAAATCTGAGACTATCCAGACTTGGATGGATTAGTATACAACATGCAGTGCATTTCCCCAGTGAGCAACCAATGGAAGCACAAGACAAACATTTCTAATGCAATATATAACATTTTCTTAGAACTTAGATGACCCACCAATCTTCCAGTGTTGTCCATCGAGTGGAATGTCTCACCCACTGGCAGCACATATCACAAATACTATTACATACTGCACACCATTTTCCAACCATTACTTAGAATGACAGAGTCTATAACATCTGAACATTGCCTCAATGGATCCTATTGGTGCTCATACTCCATGCAAGACGCCCTCCACTTTACTTATCTCTTTTCATCCAAGGTTGCTTTGTCACCCAAGTGTGCATTAAACCTCCCCAAAAAGTCATCAATGCTATTTCCTTCAAACATTCCAAAAGGCAGAGAGTTCCATCTTAAGACCACACTTATAAAGTTAAAAATCACACAACACTAGGTTATAGTCCAACAGGTTTATTTGGAAGCACTAGCTTTCAGAGAACTGTTCCTTCACCACCTGAAGAAGGAGCAGCGATCCAAAAGCTAGTGCTTTCAAATAAACTTGTTGGACTTTAATCTAATTTTGTGTGATTTTTAGCTTTGTTCACCCCAGTCCAATACCGGCATCTCCAAATCATAGTGTTGTATAAAGAAATTCTTCCAAAACTGGTCTGTATACATATCTTATGCACCTTATTGCTGGACTCATACACAAGTTTCTCTACATGTGCCCAATGTCTCATAATATTAAAGATTTATTTCCTTAGTCTTGTTTTTTCCAAGCATAGAGCTCCCACATCTCCAATTTTTCTTGATAGTTCCTAGTACTTGCTAAGCAGGATGTGTTATTTTCAATATCTTTGGTTCTGACATGGATTATGATAAGTAGTTCATCTCCCTCAACTCAATGAGTTAATCTCTTTAGATTTCTCTTCTTATAGACAGCCACTCAGAACCAAGGATAGCTTTCTTCTACTCTGGAGTTGTGTAAACTAAGGTGACAAACTAGTCCAATACCAATCAGCACACCAAATTGCAGGACAGTCTTTAGCATGGTCTTTCCACTGTTTGAGTTTGGCTTATTGGAGCTGCTTGAGACGACACACCTTCATGGAAGCTTTTTCTGCAGTTTGGGTGATCTTGGCCATTTGTTGACGGAAATGTTATATTCCTCAAGAAGGCTTTGAGAATATCCTCGTAGCATTTCCTCTTCTCTTCTGGTAAACACTTACTGTGATGGAGTTGAGAGTTGAGCTTATTTTGAGAGTCTTGTTTCCAGCATGCAGAAAATGTGGCCCACCCAATGCTGCTCATGGACAGTAACCAGAGCTTCAATAAAAACTGAAAGAACTGTGGATCTTGTAAATCTGAGACAAAAATATAAATTGCTGGAAAACTCAGCAGGTCTGGCAGCATCTGTGGAGAGAAGCCAAAGTTAACGTTTCAGATTGAGTGACCCTTCCTCAGTTTTGAGGACCCTTCCTCATTCAACCTGCTGAGCTTTTCCAGCAATTTATATTTTTGTCTCAGATTTACAAGATCCACAGTTCTTTCAGTTTTTATTGAAGCTGAATATCCTGAATATTGAAGCGCTGGTGCCAAAAATAAACATTGCTGGAAAACTCAGCAGGTCTGGCAGCATCTGTGGAGAGAAGCCAAAGTTAACGTTTCAGATTCAGTGACCCTTCCTCAGTTTTGAGGACCCTTCCTCATTCAACCTGCTGAGCTTTTCCAGCAATGTTTATTTTTGGCACCAGCGCTTCAATATTCAGGATGTGGGTGCAAGGGAGAACACTAAAATGGGAGCGCCTGACCTGCCATTGAATTTGCAGAGACACCACTATTTTATTTCTCCAAGGATTTGAACTGTTTGTTGTACATTGTCCATGCCTCAGATCATACTAGAGAGCAGGTAACACTATACCCTGTAGACCATGAGCTTGGTGTTTGGTTTGCAAATTTCTGTTCCTCAGATGGCCAGGAGCTACACTGAGACAAGAGGTAAGTGGAGTAGGCACATAGCTAATCGGTGGACCACCTGTTTGATTTTGGCTACTCCTACCTTCAAATGTATAAAATCCAGTGCCGTCGGTCAACATGGACAAGAAGCAAGCATTGAGAAAATAGCTTGGCTTTGTGATTTCCTTTGACCAAACAGAAATATTCATCTAATTAGAACTGACTTTGCACAGATCAGCTCCATTACAGCTTCATCAATACATAGCAAGTATGCAGAGAATTGTTTGTTTGCCCTGCTTTTAGAATAAATAGTAACTTAGTCACTGTCAATACAGGAGACAAGGTAGTAACACAGGCATCTCTTTGCAGAGATACCTTCAGGCTGTTGATAATTAACTTGCTTACACTAGGAAATCCCAATCAAGTTACCTCAGAGTCAGTACCACAGATTAACATTACACTCACATCTATCTTGAGTTTGAGGGCCTGAAAGACTCCAAATAGGCATTATATAAACTGTAAGAATGTCAGATACTTCAAATTAGTCCATTTTGCACAAGAATTTACATGTTTCCTATTGCTGTCATTTTCATTTCTGATATCAGACCAATAAATAATGCTACTTCTATCACCAGCACAACTAGCCCTCTTCTCAGGTCTTGTTACAATGAATATACGTGCACATTTTACAGTGCATGTAACTTTGAGACAAAACAGATGTGGCTGAATTGTCAGCTTGTAGCAGTTATAGAATCTGATTAATGCATGTGTTTTCCTCAGGCAGAATGGGAATCGAGAACTTGAGACAGATTGCTGTGAATATTACTTTGCAGTTGGCTATGTGGCACCTGGAGTTTAGAATCTTACCCCAAACTAAACTGGGAATAAGGAAATTTGCAGTGGCGTTTGGAATTTTGAAGACTCTAAAACCGGGCAGAGGGATTTTCTAAATAAGCCTCACATGATACCATAGCTACCAGCATCTCTTCACCACCCACTTCAACCTTAAACTTTCACAATAAATAGATGATTTACACATGAAGCCCATTTAGGTCACTGCAAACATAGCATGAAATGAGTTGCTAATCCTGAACAGAGGTTTCAGAGATTTGTAGCATATTTGTTCAAGCCACAGCCCATTAACATAGCTTTTCTTTTCCACTAATTACTAATTTAATAGCAAAATGGAGATAAACAGATCCACATGGTATAATTGTTGAACATCACATCTAGCAGAGGACAATGTTTTAGTCACTGGACCGTGACAAAACTTAAACATCAATATATGTGGAAAGCATCAGACAAGAGTCCTTTGTGGAAGAATTACTGAAAAGTTGAAAACATTGAGTACATACTAAATGGCTAATCCTAGAAGAATAATAGTTCCGACTTTGCATGCAAGTTGCTTGTAATGGATTGATACGGTTGAGAGGTTACTTCAAAAGACAAGGAAAATATTATCATATTCACAACATTGACCAATCCAAAATGGGGTGTAGGTTTAATTGGTAAAGTTTCTACTAGTCTGCTGTGCTCAGTCTTCAAAAGTAAGAAGGGATTATGACAGGATTATGTTGTGAAAGAACTAGTGCATACATTCTACAAACTTTTCATGGCAGTCATGAAAGCAATTGAGAAAAGATATACTTTTCAACATGATCAGTTTTCTTATGAAGTTGTTGTTTTATTCCAAAGTAAGTAATTAAGTAAGTAATAATTTTATTGTAAGGGATCATGCTGACTACATTGAAGGTAGTTTTTAAATTCTTAATTCCAGTGTATGGCAAAACTCCAGATATTTTTCACAGTAAACACAGCAAACAAACACAACTCACTCAGAAATAATTCACAACATCGCTATAACAATGTTCCATTTTAAATTGTATTTGGAATTGTTTGAATGGTGAAGTTGCAGTGGTTTTAATTTTAACATTGAATTGTTTTATTTTATCAAATCTTGCTTATTCCAGTAAGTAGCATGCAACAAATATATTCAACTATTTGACTGATGGACGATGTACCGATACATCCTGTTCCATGACAGGTATTTCTACATTGCATACTTCTAAGATAAATAAACTGTAACATATGTTAGTTTTTATTTGTCAAGCTAACAAGCCCTCTATGAAGATGTTAAAACATCAGTAATGATGTTTGTTTTAAGACCATATCCCCTTTTTCAGGATGTGGTATATCTCACTCTGGCACATAGAAATAAAGTTTTTTTTTAAACTTAGGAGTCTGGGTTTCCTGAAATCTCAGCTCCATCATTACATTTGGTGAGAAAGCAGAAGATAGGAGCCAAAATCTTCAATACTTGATGTATCTTTTGGTTTTCAGGCTACCAGAACCTCAAATTTCAATTGTAAACTCTACATTTAAAGTATTTAATCTGCACCCCATTTAGATTAAAAGAAAATACCTTTATTTGAAAACACAAAGAAACATCAAGAATAGGAAAGGCTACTCATACCAACCTTGATCCTGTATATGTATACATTATTACAACAACTTGCTGTTTTATTTTAAAGTGGTTGAAATTTGTGATCTTTGTAATGAAAGGGTTAAAATTGCATCAAAAGGTCTGTTTTCCTTCTTACGTTAACAACAAAGGGCTTTATGACCCTGTAAAGAGGACGGGATGTAATACAAAATAAAATGAGAAAATGCTGAGAATGTTCAGCAGGCCAAGCAGCTTCAATGTTGACTTGAGATCTTAATGTTGGTTCTCTCTGCATAGATGCTGCCTGACATGCCGAGTATTGCCAGCAGCGTTTGTTTACATTTCAGATTTCCAACATCTGCAATATCCTGTTTTCTGATTCATATTTAATACAACGTGACTTCAACCCACAGAGCACACCATCTGGCTCATCCCTTTTGTGCTGACTGAATTGCATTCCAATTACATGGGCAAACGCTGGTCCTTCAGAATTTCTGTATTGACATCTTGAATGCCATTTAAACAGTATTCTGCTTTTCCACTTTTACTGCCACCCACATGATCACTGACCACACTGTTGATCATTTACTCTAGCTGTAGAGCCCAGAGAAGCTCCCAGGACCAGGACAAAAGTTGGGAATGAAGTTGTTGCTAAATCATGGTTCTTGGTAGCCAGTGACAGGAACATATTTTCAATGTACTAGCAAGTCCTGCAAATTAATTGAAATGCTTGATCATCACGTACAGTTTATTTCTATTAGAAGTATGTAATGTCATGGAACAGGATGTATCAGTACATAGTCCATCAGTCAAATAGTTTAATATATTATTTACATACTACTGACTGGAATAAGCAAGATTTGGTAAAACAAAACAATTCAATGTTAAAATTAAAATCACTGCAAATTTCACCATTCAAACAATTCCAAATACCATTTAAAATGGAACATTGTTATAGCGATGTTGTGAAATATTTCTATGAGTGAGTTGTTAGCTGTGTTTACTGTGAAAAATATCTGGAATTCTTCCATACACTGGAATCAAAAATTAACAAACTACCTTCAATGTAGTCAGCATGATCCCTTACAATAAAAGTATTACTTCTTTGGAATAATAAAACAATATCATAAGAAAACTGATCAGGTCGAGCTTCCATGATTATCGGGAAATATTTGTAGAATATATCTATTTCTAAATGTATATCTATTTCTTTCACAACATAATCCTGTAATAATCCCTTCTTACTTCATCAGGTAAAATCATACTTCTGTAGTTTAAAGTGAAAAGGAAGAGCATTGTAGATCACTGTAAGTATTCAAAAAGGAGGTAAGTGGGTTTTTGAAATATCAGGGAGTTGAGGGAGCTGGTGGAAAGAAAGTTGAGCATGCATCTCCCAGGATGTTGGTGCAGTAGGAGGAGAGTTGGTGGAAGCAGTTCATATTCTGAACCGTCCTCTCACAGAGAAAACTGCTGGCTTGCAGGAGGTAGATATGTGCCATCCAATATGGCATTTGGATCTTCAAGCATCATGAACTAACTCTTTTCCTGTTCTGTTGCACAATTGGCCATGCCCCTTGAGTGTGCATTGTTAATTGACTAAATATTATCACACACAGAATTCCTTTTGAATGAAAGTTCTGCTCCTCCCATTCTTACTGATATGAGGATTCAACCCAAAATGTTCAAATCTTTTGGTAGTCTGCTTTTGTCCTTTTCATAGCTGGTAATCCTGACCAGCTGCGTAACATCTACAAACCAAACACAGCCTGCCAATGTGAAAATGCCCCATTTCTCTCCACTGTGCATCTCCTATTCATGATAGTGCATTGGCCTGAGTTTTTGGTCAGCATTGGAACCTTTCTTTCTGGCGCAGATCCAACATAAAAAAAATCCTCCAATTAATCTGCTCAAAATTCTAATGGAGGATCCTCAGAATTCAGTTAGTGAAGAAAATCTCAGAAATATCAGTGACATCCCCCCAAAAGCCCCTATGGTTTTAGGTGGGAAGTGGGTAGGATGGTAGTTTTCATGGAGTCAGGAGTCAATGCATCAGGAAGTCAGCATGGTCTTGGTGCACATCATGGATCATATATCCAGTGTTTGAATTTCCAGAACCTGGAAGATTTGGGCTTCTATTCCCAACTCCATGAGTCCTTATCTTACATATTTGCTTTTGTATGCAGCCATAATGAATGCCTTTTGAAAATTCGTATATGCAGCAGTCCCTTTATGTCCCTTACTAGTTACATTCTACAAAAACCCCAGTAACTTTATTGAATAGGATTTACTTTTCATGAAAACCATCCTTGGACTAAAGAATGTTTTGGAACAGGAAGAAGAAGCACTGTTATGATTAGGATCCAAAATCAATGACACTTTGACAAGTACTTCCTGAAGATAGATGTCAGAATTCACACTAAATTGATCCTTGGGTCCTGTTCACATATGACCTGTGAGCTGTAAACATCAACTAGACATCTCAATGAAACTCAATGGTCTGGCTGGTTCCAAGATGAGCTGGAGCAGACAGAAGGTAAATCCAAGAAGCAATAGGAATAGGGAAAGGGAGAGGGACTTATCCATTCTTCTAAGTCTGATTATGTGGAAATGAGGAGCAAAGATCATTTTAAGGACAGTAAATTTTCCAAATATGGACCAAGAGCAATTCAGTGCAGCATGCCAGCTGCAAATTCTGTCCAGGTTTTGCCAAAATTGGCATCTGAGTTTTGAAACAATCAGTAAAGCTTCTGATGGATATGTTTTGCTTAGCAGTCAAAACACTCCAAAGATATTTGGAATACAGGAGATTATATCCAGAAATTACACTTGTCACTGCCCATTTTTGTGACATGGACCGATTTGCCGGTGTGTGGTAAGTATACTATAACTGTTTATACAAGTGAGAAACTAATAGCAGTTTACAAAACACAATGAGTACAATATAGTTAGTCAAATAAGTTTACGGAAAAGCAATCTAGTTTGAGCTTTTGAATCATTTTGGGCAAAGCTGATCATTTGTCCTTCAAGTCATCACTGACATTGTTGTATATGAGCAAAACTGATGAGTCTGCCTTTTCTTCTCAACTTTATAGAGTTTTCTTACTTTGGTAAAATACAAGATTATAATTAAAATAATTAACACTGAGGCAAAGTGTTTGATTAAGAAGACAAGTTCTTAAACATAGTAAATTCTCTCAGAGTTTCTCTCATACTCAAAATTCTCTCTAGTGCTTATGGATGGTCTAATGATAAACTTATCCATTAGTTAAGCTCAGTTTTTGAATAAATATATACCTACAAAGTCTATATACCTATTAAGCCCATTCTTATATTGAGTTAGTTCTCTGTCACGCTCTATAATTTCAGTTATCTATCCACTCATAAAAACATTTTTGTTAAAGAAAGTATTTTGCCTGATGACATTCCTTTATTGTAAATACAGTCAGCAGTTTTCCTAATAAATTGTTTTTCATCATGAAATGCATGAAAATATCTTCCAATGTAAGTATGCAAGAGCAAACTAAACAACATTCCCGCTTGCTGCCCACCATTGCTATCATACTAAATGTTTCTTGCCTCTCTTTGTTACAAAAGGCTTCACTTGAATTGGGACAATAGTAATGAAACTTTAATATGTCTGTGAACTTTCAGCTAATGCACATTTTTTATAGGTGGTTGCTGGAAGTGGAAAGTAGGGAAATAGAAAATTAGAAAAAGGAAGCTCAGGGAATAGGAAACATTCAGGAAAAATGTAAATGTCAAAGGTTAAGTTGGAAGCATTGATCCAGAAATGAAACTGAGGATGTGTCATCCCGCCCCATCTCTCTCACTGGCAGTCACCACTAAATCTCAGTAATGTTCATAGTAACAACATATTGTGGACTATGTTCTGCTTCCATGTGTTAAAATATGCCCTCTAAACAAAGAATCTTATATTTCACAACCTGAGGTGTCCCTACGTACTTTGTCACCTGTGAGGCATTTTTAAAGTGCAGTTGTTTTAATGGCAAGCAATTTTTGCACAGCAAACTCCCACAGGCACCAGTAAAATAAATGAGCAGGTAATTCATTTTCTTCTTATTGATGTTATCTAGGGGACAGATAATGGCCAAAATACCAAGGCAAAATCCCTGCTCTTCTTGAAATCAAGCCATTCCATGATTTAAATTTTCTTCCAACTACAGTGGTGGATTCTTTCTGGGTTTTTTTCCTGCATAGGAGCCCTGTAGTCCTTGACCGTTTCATGTATGAGGCCAGACAGTGAGTGTAAATAGGCAACGTAATTGTGAAGGCATCACAGATAAGACCATTCCACTCTCATAAGACATACATGGGGCAATGAATTTGCTGCATTTTACGTAGTAAGTTCCATTTGTACAAATAAGGTTTCACACCTGAAATCACTGGGATTCTTGCTAAAACATCTGTGAGGCATTAACGCTTGAGCAGGACTGTGGGAGTCTGCAATCAGGAAGGTGGTGAACATAGTCTTGAGTGAAGGGATTGTTATTGTCTGGGGAAGAAGGGTACAGACTCACAATTCATCAACCTTTGTGGCTGTTTCTTTTTTAATGGAGAAATGAGCTGACAAGAATGGAATTTATAGAATTTGAAACCTTAAAAAAAATGATTAGTTTGCTTGAAGGTAAAAAGGAGAGACAAAGTGCTTTCACGATGGTGTGTGCGTGCCTCACTGAGAGAAAAGGCAGTTTTCACCCCTTTATAATAAGGCAGAGTTTGCTTTTCTAATATCAACAAATGCTTGGAAAACAAGATATATGAATCCATTTGTTATGTTTCTTTTTTTGGTTTCTAGTTTCCTGGTACGGCCTCTCTTGCCACTCAACATCTAATCACCACATCAGCCTCTCCCCTCAACCAGTCTGCAGAGACTTAAAAAAAGTTTACATTGAAAAGCAATGGTACAAAATTGCAAACCACAAACATCATTCATCAATGATCCACCAGTAAGGCTTTTAGAGCTATTGCAGCTACTGCAGGAACTTGGTAATGGCCATTCTTTTTTCTTTTGTGGCTCAATTCCAACCATATTCAGTAAAGCTACATGACTCAATGTAGAGTACAACAGCCGACATGGCAGGGGTTAAGCAAGCTCTGTCCAACCCTATCTGCACCACCAAAACTCTATACCACTGAAGGGGAAATGATATTGCCAGCCCAATCAAAAGCAGCCCAGACAGAAATCAAGATCCAATAAATTGCTTCAGTCCTTAAACATATATTAACACTCAAAGCATGTGCATGCATCAGGAGGTGGAGAAGTCAACATTTTGGGTCAACTTTACTTCCTGACGCTGCTTGGCTTATAGTGTTCTTCCAGCCTCCTGCTTGTTTACCTTGGATTCCAGCATCTGCAGTTTTTTTGTCTCTAACTTCTCACAAAAGCACATAACCAATCTGCATGCTGACTTTAAACATCTGTATTTGTCTCAGGCCCAAGAAAACATAATGAAAATGTTTAAAGTGAGATACTAAGCAAATTTTACCTGAGCATATTGCTCTGGCTGTTAGGCCAAGGGGAAAATCTGCAAGCTTGCAATGGCACTGCTGTTTTTAACACCCAACTGTCACGAGTTGGAATATCATTATCAGGTTTAAGAAGGGAAGAAAAACAGATTGGTTTGAAATTGTTGCTGAAATCTATGAATGTATATGGACAAGATTCACTCGTTAAAGTCAGATTGCACCTCTTTTGAAGATATTTTGAAACAGGTCAACCGCCCTCCTTCATCAAATTCTTTTCCACCTTACTTAAGGATTTCAATGCTAAGATTCCCTTAGATCTCCCTTGGCCACAACCTGGTCAATAAATCAGATGGGCTGCACTCAGAACCTCTACCTTGAGCAAATCTGACAGTACTTTGATAGATGTAATCTCATCCATTATACTCATCATTCCCTGGTGACTCAAGATGTTGAGTGGATTGGAAGGGTATTTGCAAGTGGTGGCAGTCCCATGGATGTGCTGTCCTTGTCATTCTAGATGGAAATAGTCATAGGTTTGGAAAGTGCCGTCAAAGGAGCTGTTTTGAATTGCTCAATCTGCAGCCCCCTCATGAGCTGAGTTTAGATCAGGAACTCAGCATGGTCAAATTTTATTAATACTTTGGTAAATGTTCATTGAAGAACATTGGCGTGGAACAGCTCCATAAATAGACTGGTGTAAGCAAAGCTCATTTTACACATTGAGACAAGCCTTGTAAATGTAGTAGCGATTTCCAATCACCCTGAAGGCAGCTTGATGTGCTTTGCTTATTGTCATTCTGAATGGGTACAAAACACACAAAATCAGTGCCTTGAACTTTGATACAGTTCAAAAATAAAATGAACAAAATGCTGTGCACCTTGGAAAAGGAGATCCAGTGACTGGTTATTTCTCAGATCAGCTTTCAAACCAGCCTTTACTCTTCCTGCCCGACTTCAGATTTTGCATATCGTTTCAGCAGACTGCTGCATTTATAAAGAAACATTTTGTCTGCCATGCTTCCAGAAATAAAAACTATCCTTTGTCTTCCTCTAGCTGGAAATTACAACCAATCTGAAAAGTTACATTTTTATTTATAGCTGGGCTGTTTGATTGTCAAAAGATGTATGACCTTATAAAGTGAACACTTCTAGATCCTGAACTGAATGCGCTACAGCTGTAATAACAGTCAGTGCAGCACAATCTTACTATATCATATCATTAGATGGCTTTTAATAATTTGAACAGCATTTTATGGCCACCTATAGGGGGAAAATCCATATCAAGCAATAAACCTCCCCTTCATCATGTAGATTAAAAATAAAGATTTAGTTACCCAGGAAGATGATCAAAATGATCAGGAGCTGTTAAATTCAGACCACACCAATATAGGCGACTGCATTATTGCTACATGAGAAGGGAAAGGCCACGGTGAACTCTCTCCCAGCAATAAGATAAATAAAGGCAGCAACTCTGTGCAGTCAGTGCTGAGATCTGTCAAATGTCAATTGAGGTCAGGGAGAATGTCCACTTAATGTAGCCCAGCTCCAATAAGGGCTGCGGCAATTTTTTCTTTTTACAAAAGGATTATATGTCAGACTAAATCAGACATGGTCTTTTTCCTAGAGTCGGGGAGTCCAAAACCAGAGGTTGAAATGAGAGGGAAGAGATTTAAAAAGGACCTGAGGGGTAACATTTTCACGCAGAGGGTAGTGCGTGAATGGAATAAGCTGCCAGAGTAAGTGGTGGAAGCTGATTTACAACATTTAAAAGACATCTGGATGGGTATATGAACAGGAATGGTTTAGAGGGATGTGGGCCAAGTGCTGGCAAATGGGATTCGATCAGATTGGGATGGCTGATCGGCATGGCCGAGTTGGACTGAACGGTCGGTTTCCGTGCTGTATGGCTTTATATATGTTACAGAAAAAAAGCCAATCAGCTCAACCACTGGTGTTTATGCTGCCTTCATGCTCCTTTCATCCCATATTTTCTTATCTAACTCTCTTATCATGAGCACTGATTCCCTCTTCCCTCAAATTCTTGCCAGGTTCCTCTTAAAAGCATCTACACCATTTACTTCAACCAATCTCCCTGGCAGTGTGTTCTGCATTCTTACCACTCTTCAAGTAAATATGTTTGTTCTGAGTTCTCTATTAAACTTCTTGGTGACTATCTTATATCGATGGCCTCTAGAAATGTTCTTCTCCAAAATTCTCTCAAATATTATTAGTGTCAGTGATAAAATTAATGGGTATTGTCGTCCAAGCCTGCACAAACACCTATTGAGGGCAGCCATCTTGCACTGCCCAAACGCATTGAATAATAGAAATTAAAATAGAAAGAAAACTGAAGACAACGTTTCTTCATCCTCAGTGTCAGCAATGTATCTGCAGTTAAGACAGAAATTCCACTGCATTAATAATCTCTTGTAAATGCAACATAAATTAAACTGTACAGTGACCTTGTCATAAGTTATTTCTCAGCAACATCTTCTCAACAGCAATTAGGGACAGGACAGAAGTGTTGGCCTTGCCTGTGGTGTTCACTCTCCAGGAACAAATAATCTAAAATGTCAAACTTACAATGAAGTAATTTAAAAAAAATAGAAAAAATTTCACTTAGATAAACAACAGTGTGATGGTGAAGATTTATGAGGGTCTGATTTTACTTTCAACACACACTTTTGGTCAAGACTGTGAGCTCAAATGTGCTGCAGGGAATGTTCTGAATGTTCTACTATCAGCTGAAGTCGGATTCATGGCCTCAGATGTTTTTGGTTCCATAGAATCCCTTCAGTGTGGAATCAGTCCATTAGGCACAACAAATCTCCACACCAACCTCCCTAAAAGTAACCCACCCAGACCCATTCCCCTACCTTATTACTCTACATTTACCCCAACTAAGTTACCTAACCTACACATCCCCGAACACTACGGTCAATTTAACATGGCCAATTCACCTAAACTGCACATCTTTGGATTGTGGGAGTAAACCGGAGCAGTCAGAGGAAACCCACGCCGACACAGGGAGAGGAAACAAAATCCACACAGAGGCTGGAATCGAACATAGGTCTCTAGCACTGTGAGACAGCAGTGCTAACCACTGAACGGCTGTTTTTATCCATCCAAGGCAGAGGCTGTTATTCTGAATGATTTGGTCATCCTAATAAGACCAACCCATGATTCAGTTGGAATGATAGCTATAGTTCTGCCTTAAAATCAGACTGGTGTGAGCAAGCACCTTACCAATTGGATGCTACGCTATTTCCTACAATGGAGCACCTTCCATCTCCAGCAACTGAAAAGGTCTACACATAATGTCACTGGTTCAGTTTCATGTGGGAGCACTCTCACACTATTGTTCAAGGGAAAAGTTCATTTGAATCCTTGCTTGCTCTCTCAGGGGTATGTAAAAGATCCATGACACGTTTTCAACAAAGGGGTTAATCTCAGTGTCTCAGTCAATATTTATTCTGCGGTTCTGAAAAATATGCCATCTGGTCTTTATCCACTTGCTGTTTCTAGAAGCTTCTTGGTTGCTAGTTGGGCGTTGGCGTTAACAACAAGTTACTACAATCCAAAAATGCTTCATTTGTTAAAATGTGATTTCTGAGGTTGTAAAAGAGACCTCACAAAATGCACGCCTTTCTCTTATTTTGTCTGTTGGCTACAATCTGAAACTGCGAACATGTTCTCATGATTTAACCACAGTGATTGACAAAGAGGACCCACCCCACTTTTTAAATTGCATTTGTATTCAGCTTTTAAAATGATGGTACATTCATTTTAGGATTGACTTGGTACTGGAAAAGTACTTCTTTCTGAAGGTCAGAATGGGCAGAAACCTTTTGTCACAAATCCACAAACAGAAAAGAAGTTGGGAATTAACTGGTAGCAATATTAACAAGAGCCATTTTTAAAAAAAAAACATATGAAAGTAGCTTCATTCTTGGACTGCAATGGTTGTCAATGTTAGCTCACTGCCACCTTCTTCCAGACAACTGGCTGTCAGTGAGGCTCTTGTTGGTGAATAAATAATCAGAAAAATAAAGCAGTCTGATGCCTTTGTCGAAACAGCTTCTCACAATTAATGTGCTCCTTTCAATGTTGGAATCCAATCACAGAAGAGTGGATACCCCAGTGAAAAGGCACCGGGACAGGGTGCAATGGATGTAAATACTACTTCATGATCAACCCTTCTGAAATTCCAGAAAATATTCTTGTGTTCATTGGCTGTGTTCAAGAAGCTCAAACAGTAAGAGGTGGGGTTTCCTAATTTCTTTCTTACCCTACGAACTACAAAGAAAGTTTAGTACTCAGACTTGATTAACAGCGTTTGGTTGTGCAAGCTGACAGGATTTAATATAGCCATGGAATTGCCGGATGCAGCATTTAAAAATTCCCTTTAGGACAGGGTACTGCAACATTAATAAAGAATGGATAGGAAAAGGATAGAAAACTGAAACAGTCGATTGGCTCTCTTGCAAACTTATACATGTAAAAATGTCTCTGTCATCAACATTTACCCTGCACAAGTAAGTGAGGGGCAAGAGGGATTCATACTTTTGAGAGTTACATAAAGACATACATTGACAAGGAAAGTGTTGGTCAGTATCTTTACACCCAGTGTGAAAGCACAAGGTTACTAAATAAGTAAATTAAAGCATTTTATTCACAACAATTATCAATTTGTTTCAATTACTTAAAAATTCATTTTGCACGTGCAAACTTTGAAAGGTGGGAAATCATTCCAAAATAATTCAAATCGGCTGCAAAGTCAATGGAGCACAAGATACAATTAATATTTACCTAAAGTTTACTCTGCTGACAAGATTACAAATTAAGTACATTGATTAAAGCAATGGTGATGCACATGGTTGAACATTCTATTTCATAGGAGATCATTGGAAGGGGTTTAAAAGAGCAGTTCTCACCAATGTTACATTCCTGAATGAATACAATTTAGTGGAAGGCATCTTTCAAGTGCTGATAGAGTCAATAAAATAAAAAACAGAACTTCCATTGTTGGTATCCAAGGACGGCTTCTAGGACATTCGTAAGGTTAGTCAATGGTTGAGACTCAAACTGACTTGAGTACCATTGCTCTTGACTTGTAACTTGACTTGGGTTGGTGACATTCTTCAGTCAGAAAAAGAAAGCTGTACTTTTTTACTACAGCTGATCAAAAGTTTAGCATAAAGAAACTTTGTGGAATCCGGCACAGATTTTGCTCTCCTTCTACCTGATCCTTCTCAGTGCCACCTTTGCTTCGGAGACTGGACTGACAGATCAACAGCAGTAATTGGCCTAACAGCTAGTCAAGCAAGGATGGTCCAATCAAAAAGTTCTCCATTTTCTGTGTTTCACTGACCTCATATGAGGCGATCTCTGCCTGTTGGCGTCAGTCAAAACACTTCCAGCTACAGGATACAACTCCAACTCAAGTTAAATAAGGAGATTCAGCCAAGTTTCTGCCAGCACATGCTGCCAAGACTGAACACAATGGCCCGAATTTTTGTCATGGTCAAGAAGTAGTTCTCTGCTCTGATAAAAATGATAGAAAGGGGCTGAATTCACAAATATTCATGAGTACGGCACTTCCCATAATAATGGGGACTGAACTTGTTAGTCTGGGCTATCTGTACATTTTACAGAGGCAGCTGGCCAGCTACATCTCACCTGTCTCCACTGTACCGAGGAACTTGTCGTGTATATATTAGACATGCTGAAAGCAATTCTGAATTTTGTAGGATTGCTTGGATAGTGAAGATACATCTTTCAGAGAGGTGAGGTGCTTATTTAAATAAGACCACAGGACATCTTCGACATTGGGTGAGGGGTGGGTCAAGTGCCTTTCAGGGAGGAGCTGCAGCTGCCTTTTTTTGGAGGGTGGAGGGCAAAAGGTACACTTTGTAAGGGCTACCCTTTGGGATTGTTAAAAATAGACATGAATGTGTCTAAAATTTGCTTAACTCAACTAAAAGTATCAAGTGTCAGAGAACTGTCATAGCTGTCAAAGAACTGTCAAGGTGTCCAAGAACTATTAAAGTTGTTAAATGATTTGACTTTCTGGATTTTAAAACCGAAACAAAAGGTTCAGTTTATTTTAGAAAGTCAATCGATGTTTTTTCATAGACACATAGAAGGTAAGAGCAGGAGTGGGCCATTCAATCCTTCGAGCCCGCTCCACCATTCAACATGACCCTCGCTGATCATTGAGCTGAATGCCCTAATCCCACCCTCTATCTGGCATGAGCCTGGAACTAGCATTACAGGATTTGAGATGAAACCTGACATTGTAGGATGCCTGTTAAATAAATAATTTTATTTACATCTCTAAATGGTTGTAGAATACCAATGTTTGTTTTTCTGAAGGGAATCACAATGTATTTTTTTTTAGCTATTAGTTTTTTTCATTGCATTATCAATAAAAGGATAACTTCATTTTATGACAATATGACTCCTGAATTTTGCAAATGATGGATGCTTGATGAGTTTGCATTGGCATTGGTGTAAGGAGATTATCAACGAATGGGGCATGAGTTGACATAAGAGGTATGATGGAGAATGGGATGTGGGTACAAGGGAATAAGTTAGCATGGAAAGTTTGTGGGGGTGGGTGCAGGGCATTAGGTGACATGGAGAGTATGGGGTTATGTGAATAGGTAGATGGGCACAAGGTAGAATTGTGAATATGAGCAGGCATGGATGAGCAGATAAATACAGGTTGGAATAGGGGCTTGACATGGCATGGCTTGGTATGAATGGGCATGGAGTGCGTGTGTGGCAAGGAAGGTGCAAGAGGGCTGTTATTTGTTTCATTAGATTTTTATTAATCTTCCACATAGTGCCCGTGCACAAAGACAGGTCTTGCACCCAACCGAGACCTGAAATCGGCAGCTTTCACTCCCATTCGGAGATTACCTAACCTGCCTCTCAAGGAGCCCCACCATTCCAGAAGAAAACTCCAAACTCCAGTTTCTCCTGGATTAGATTTGCAGAGGCAAAAGATGTCTTTTGGTTCTAACCCAAAGACAGCTGTGTTTGGCTATCATCGATCCAACCCTTCGAGCATTCTTTTTGTTCATTCAACAAATAGAATAAAGTCAAGGTTTTGTCAACTTCCATGTTACACGCATAAACAGTGATTCAAACACAAACTAGTCTATCCAGTTTGCTGAATACAGCACTGTACAGTGAAAAAGTTAAGATGATGGGTTCCTGAAAAATGAGTTGTGAGTTGGTGAGGGGGAAAAATACTGCTACATTCTAGTAGGATGTGTGTTCCTAACAATAACGTATCTACCAGGTTATAACTGCGAAAGTAGGTAGGCCTTAGGAATGACACCAACTTAATGCCACTGAGAAGATTCTTGCACAAAGTATTTCTTAGAGGTATGAATTCACAAAACATGTCCTCATAATGTCTTTAAAACCAATACAATCCTTGTATTAGGCACTTCTCTAAAGCTTGCATCCTTTTGAGCTTCTTATGAACACACAATATATTGAATGACATGATACAGGATATTATTTTCAGAACAAATTAAAGTCTTCACATAATAAATCCTTGTAATGCACCCTGATATGTATCAGGTAACTGATGGATTATACGGGCAACTATGCTATGTTACTATTGCTGTCAATGAGAAAGGAAATGGTGTATTGTCTCAGCTGCACAGATAACTCAGGGGATCTTGTGGATGGTACACACTGCTGCTGCTGACTCAGTGTGGAGGGAGTGGATGTGGTTTCACAGGTCGGAGCAAAATTGAGGGCCTAAGGGCCTGTACTGCGCAGTAATGTTCTATGTTCTATAAAGAGCCTCTTGATTAATACACTTATAAGCAAAATGGTTACAACAACTGTTATACAATTATATATATTTATATAACTTTTTTAAAAATTCATTCTTGTGATGTGGGAGTTGCTGGCTTGGCCAGACTTTATCACTCTAGTTGCCACTAAGAAGGCGGGGGCTATGCTACCTTCTTCAATCACTACAATCCACATGGTGCAGGCACAACCACAATGCAATGGGGGAGGGAATTCCAGAATTTTGATCCAGATACACTGAAGAAATGATGAAATATTTCCAAGTCAGGATAGTGAGTAGTTTGAAGGAAATATTGCAGCTCATAATGTTCCCATGTATCTGCTGCCCTTGTGTTTCTCAATAGTAGTGGTTGTCAGTTTGGAAGATGCTGTCTCAGCAGCCTTAGTGAATTTCAGCAGTGGATCTTGGGGATGGTACACACTGCTGCTGCTGACTCAGAATGGCTGGAGTGGATGTGGTGCTAATCAAGCAGGCCGCTTTGTCCTCGATGGTGTCAAGCTCTTGAGTGTTGTCAGAGCTGCACTTATTCACACAAGTTTAATTGACCAGAATTGCACGCAATATTCCAACAGTGGCCTGACCAATGTCCTGTACAGTCGTAACATGACCTCCTAACTCCTAAACTCAATAGTCTGACCAATAAAGGAAAGCATACCAAACGCTGCCTTCACTATCCTATCAACCTGCGACTCCACTTTCAAGGAGCTATGAACCTGCACTCCAAGGACTCTTTGTTCAGCAACACTCCCTAGGACCTTACCATTAAGTGTATAAGTCCTGCAAAGATTTGCTTTCCCAAAATGCGAAATTTGAAAGGGTTCAGAAAAGATTTACAAGGATGTTGCCAGGGTTGGAGGATTTGAGCTATCGGGAGCGTCAGAGGCTGAGGGGTGATCTTATAGAGGTTTACAAAATTATGAGGGGAATGGATAGGGTAAATAGGCAAAGTATTTTCCCTGGGGTGGGGGAGTCCAGAACTAGAGGGCATAGGTTTAGGGTGAGAGGAGAAAGATATAAAAGAGTCCTAAGGGGCAACGTTTTCACATAGAGGGTGGTACATGTATGGAATGAGCTGCCAGAGGATGTGGTGGAGGCTGGTACAATTGCAATATTTAAAAGGCATTTGGATGGGTAAATGAATAGGAAGGGTTTGGAGGGATATGGGCCAGGTGCTGGCAGGTGGGACTAGATTGGGTTGGGATATCTAGTTGGCATGGTTGGGTTGGACCAAAGAGTCTGTTTCCATGCTGCACATCTCTATGACTATGACTCTATAAGTTGGGAGTATTCCAACACAGTCCTGACTTGTGACTTTTAAATGCTGTCAAGATTAGAGTGGTGCTGGAAAAGCACAGCAGGTCAGGCAGCATCCAAGGAGCAGGAAAATCGATGTTACAGGCAAAAGCCCTTCATCAGGAATTTATCACTCTAGTTTCCTGATGAAGGGCTTTTGCCCAAAACATCGATTTTCCTGCTCCTCGGATACTATCTGACCTGCTGTTCTTTTCCAGCACCACTCTAATCTTGACTCTGATCTCCAGCATCTCCACTTCTACCATTGTAAATGCTGGACAGGCAAGAGGTGAGTTATTCACCACAAGATTCCTAACTCTGACCTGTTCTTGTAGACACTGTATTTATCTGGTATAAAATTTCATCAAAATCCTAAGATGTTTTAAATTCTTAGGCAATGTCATTTTGCCTCTTAAATATAAGGTTACGGGAGGGGAGTTTGAATCCAGCAAAAATGCCGATATGAATACAGAACAAAAAAACTCGATCTTACATTGACTCCAGTTTTTCATTAAAATAACAGCAGGAATTTTACACTTTGTTTTTATTTCACTGAACATTAGGGAACAGTGGGGTGTAGCCAAGTGTGTGAACATTTTCAAAAGCTATAACTCTCAAAAAATTTAACAAGTACAACTGTGCTGTAACAATCTGTACCATTTATTCTAAGGCCACATGATCACAGAACATTACGTGTTCCTCCTCCTGTGATATAATTCATTATTGATCTCTTGGTGAACTAACAATTTTTACACAGCACAGTTTCATGTAGATTGGTTCTATTAAAATGTAACTTGCTTCTCTCAAAAAGTTTGAGGGAGATCAGATGTCATGGTAAAATGCGAAAAAAGTACTGATTCCAGTGTTTCCCCTGGAACTGTTTAGGAAGTTTAATGCTGACCTGCGATTTACTTTTCCGACTTAGAATCCATTGTGCCAAGTTCTCAGCATGATATTTGGGTGGGAACTAATTGGACATCTGCCTCTGTAAACATTTAATGGTGGAGCACCCTATTCTACTGCCAATCATCTCAACAATATCAGATAACTAGAAATGTAGTAGCTGTTAATTGAAAATACTAAACTTAATTGAAGAGGAATCCTTCAGTTATACCTGTCATTTTATATGCCTTTTTATCAAGTATATTCTATTATTACATTTCATGTGCATTATTGCTTTAATAATATCCTTAAGTTATTTTGATTTCTAGCTCAAAATGTTGCTTTGGCATTTTCAAACTTTTCCTTGTGACTTGCTCTTATGATGGTGACATCTTTCAGTCTTTGTCTTGCACAGGTAGATCCCATGAGCTAGCTCAACAATTGTGAACCCAATCTTTCTAAATCCATTTACATTTTGGCTACTCCTGCTGCACACAAAGCACAGTACCCCTCCCATCCAGATTTAAGCACTGTATTTAGGTTGACATGAGGTGAACGTGCCAGTGTTGGACTGGGGTGACATGTTAAGTGCAGTGTTGAACAAGTGCCACATTGTCAAAGGTACTGTTTCTCAGGTGAGAAATTAAGTTGATGAACCTTTAATCAGTGGGACAGAGAAAGACTGAAACAGTTGCAACTATCTTAAACCTTAACTGCTAAATCGCTGATCCATCTCGGCCTCCTCCTTGGGTTTCCAACATCCCTGATGTTAATCCTCAGCTAATTTGATTCATTTTATGTGATATCCAGGAATAGCCGAAAGCATTGGATACTGTAAGGCTATGGACTCGACAACATCCCAACAACAGCACTAAAAGATTTATGCTCCATCTCTAGTTGTGCCACACTTAGCAAGCTGTTCCATTAGCTGCCACACTGGTTTACTCCTGACCATGTTGAGAATTGCCTAAGTAGGTCCTGTGCACAAAAAGCAGGGCAAATCCAGTGTGGTCATTTGCTGTCCCACCAGCCTTCTTTCAATCATTAGAAAAGTGATGGAAGATGTCATCAACATTGCTATCAAAAGATATTTAAATAGCATTTATTTGCTCAATGATATTCAGTTTGTGTTCCACCATTGTTACTCAGACCCTGACTTCAGTCCAGCCTTGCTCCAGACATGGACAAAAGAATTAAACTATACAGGGGAGGTGAGAGTAATTGACCTTGACATCAATACAGTAATTGATCGAGTGTGATGTCAAAAGCCCGAGCAAAATTGAAGCAATGTGGATTATCAGGAAACATCTCCACTGGTTGGAATTAAACTGAGCACACAAGAAGATGGTTGTGTTTGTTGGAGGCCAATTATCTCTGTCCCAGGACAACGCTGTTAGAATTCCTCAATGTAATGTTCCAAACCCACAATCTTCAGCTGCTTCATCAATGACTTCCCTCCATTATGAGGTCAGAAGTGGGAATATTCACACATGATTGCACAATGTTTACATGATTCCATGCTCCTCAGATAACATCATAAGGCATAGGAGCAGAAGTAAGCCATTCAGCTTATTATATCGACCCCGTCATTCAGCTTATTATATCCAACCTGCCATTCAGATTATTATATCTGTTCCACCATTCAATGAGATCATGCTAACCTGATAATCCTTAAGCCAACTTTCCTTCCTTTTCCCTTTAATCCACAATTTTCTTACTGATTAAAACTCTGTCTAATTCAGCTTTGAATATCCATAATAATCCAGCCTTGACAGCCCTCTTCAATAAAGTGGTCCAGAGGTTCATTACTCTCAGAGAAGAAGGTCCTCCTCATCTGTCTTAATTAGGCAACCTCTTATTCAGAGAGTATGCTCTACGATTCAAGATTTTCCCAAAAGGGGAAATAACCTTTTCTGCATCTATCTTGTTAATTCTCCTAAGAATTCTGTATGTTTCAGCATAGTCACCCCACTTTCATCTAAGCTCCTACTGGTTCAGCCTTTGCTCCTCATAAGACAATCCCTCCACACCAGGTATTAGCTAAGTGAACCTTCTCTGGACTGCTTCCAATGCCAGTATGTCATGAGATACTGAAGGCTTACAATCCAATCCATGTCCAAACATAGCAACATGTGGACAACCTTCAAGTTATGGCTGATAAGGAGCAAGTAACATCCACACCACACAAGCGCCAGGTAACATCCATCTGCAATACAGAGAATCTTGACATTCAATGGCAATACTGTTGCTAAGTTTCCGACTACAAACATCCTGCCTGTTAAAATTGATCTGATACAGCTATATAAATATTGTGACTACAACAGCATTTCAGTGGCTGAACATTCTGCTGTGATTACATACCTCTTGATTCCCCAAAGCCTGTTCATTACCTACAGGCCACGTTGAATACCCTTCACCCGCCAGGATGAGTGCAGCTGTAATAACATTCAAGCAAACCAATGCCACCCAGGACAAAGCAGCCCACTTGTATGGCATCTCATCTACCACCTTAAACATTCAGCGCCTCCACCATCAGCACACAGTTGCAGCAATGCACACCAACTTTAAGATGCATTGTAGACAAGGTCAGCTGATGCATGGGAATACCATGACCTGTAAGTTTCCCTTTAAACCACATACACAATCCTGACAAGATCTTCACTGCTGCTAAGACAAAATCTAAGCACTACCTCCTAACAGCAGTGTGGGTTTACTTGCACCAGATTAAGTGGAGCAGTTCAAGGTGGCTCACACTGATAGGTAACAATTGCTGGCCTTGCCAGCAACCTCCCATTCCATGAAAGAATGAAAAAAAATAAATATACTGAATAGGGCCTTTAAGCCAACACTGGAGGAAACTTATCCAAGTTAAACAATTGATGTTTTTATGTAAGTCTTTTAGCACAAGCACTATAAATGATTAAAAACAATAAACTGATAGGTTATTTTCATTTGTGCAAACCTATATTTATGTTATGTTGATATACGATTTATACTTTCTATTTTATCATTTTATACTTGTTCAATAAACACACATTACTTAATATATCCTTGTGAAAATATTATTTTGTTCTTATGCCATAAGTGAAACAGATTTAAACAACTGAAATTACTAGTGTTACAAGCAATGACAAGAATGGATAGGCCAAACCATCTTTTGCACTCCATACTGTTCAATATGTGAGGTAACAACACTGATTGCAGATGCTGGAAACCAGATTCTGGATTAGTCGTGCTGGAAGAGCACAGCAGTTCAGGCAGCATCCGAGGAGCAGGAAAATAAGTCATTCCTGATGAAGGGCTTTTGCCCGAAACGTCGATTTTCCTGCTCCTCGGATGCTGCCTGACATGCTGTGCTTTTCCAGCACCACTCTAATCTTGAAACTTCAGCTTTGAGCCCCTCATTATAAATTTCAGATGAAGTGTCATGTGGGAATATTACAATAGATCTCAGTGGTCTTGGGAATAGAGGGAAGAAGTTGGTCTGGGTTCCCATCTATCCAGTGGCTCCCATTTGAAGTAGATCATAGTTGAGAGACAGGATTTACTCCAAAAGTCAATGAATGATGTACATCAATAACTAACCAGTCATCAATAACTAACATGGATCTGCATCTCCAGGAGAAAAGATTGAGAAGATATGTCAAAATTAAAGTAAATAGGAATTACTGATCATTAGAGTGGCTGCATCTTACACTTGAATGTTTCATATTTTTGTTTCTCTCTTTTATAATTGGCAAACAAAATCAATGAAAAAGTCATAACTGTAAAATTGTGTTCATGATAAACACTAATACTTCTTTGTTTTGTCCCATTTGTTCTATTTTTGAGTTCAGTAAATACTAATGAAATCATGAGGTCTTGATTTGACTATGTTATTGAGGCTAACTATTACAGACTGGAATTAATGTTAAGGCAAATGCAGTTAGAAAACTAGTGCCTAATTCAGAATTAACTGTGTTAATGCCTTTTATTTTGGCATTACTATCACAGTATTAGCTTTAGCTGAAAAGGCGGAGTTATTTTGCAAAGTCAAGGCACTATAAAGGGTGGGAGCTATGCAGCTCAGCATATCTTCACCCAAGTCATCCTATAAGCCTTGTTGAATTGAATTGAACTGAATTTATTGTCACATGTACAGAGGCACAGTGAAAAGCTTTGTCTTGCGAGCAATACAGGCAGATCACAGAGTTAAGTAGCGTAGATAGTAAATAATAGGTTCTGTCTGAAGGAAACTGAATGATAGCATAACTCAAACGGACACGTAAGTAAAGACAAGAGGATTGTTTCTTCAGCATTACAGTCAACTTGAAGGAGGCATGGACAGCCAGTGACTTAAATGTGCACATAACATTGATCTGGCATCTCGCTTTCAAAGCACAGTGATTCTGTGACACCAGTGCAGAGAGTAATCCGATTATATGTCCTATGTTCTTTCTTTTTGATAAGTTTCAAGGAACAAATTGTTCAAACTGGCATCACCAGGCTTACAATCCAATCCAATCCAATCCAATCCATATACTTGATTGACTGGTCCAAGAATAGATAGATTCTAATTTCTACTGTATATAAAGATGCTTTCTAAGGGCAGACCTCATTATCAGCACCAAAGTCTTGTCACATCCATTGAGCTCAGATATACTTCTGATGCATTACAACAATTTTAAAACAATATATGCACACCTTATGGAAAGGTTCATAGAATCATTCAGCATTTGGTTCTCTGTGTTTGTTCCTGCTCTCATTAGCCCCACCCACCCTTATGTTTCCCCATAGCCTGGCAGATATTCCCTTTTAAAGCGAACAACCAATCCCATCTGAAAGTCATCTTGAATCTATTTCCATCCACTATTTTACACAATGCAGTCCAGATCATAACAGCTTGCTATATGATGGCTCAGTGGTTTTATTGCCAGATTATTAGTCCGGAGATGCAAGTAACATTCTGGAGACCCCAGTTCGAATCCTACCATGGCAGATGCTGGAATTTGAATTCAATAAAAATCTGGAATTGGAAGTCTAATGATGACCATGAAACCATTGCCAATTGTCAGAACAAACCCCATCTGGTTCTTTAGTGTCCTTCAGGGAAGGAAACTGCCATCCTTATCTGGTCTGGTCTGCATGTGACTTCAGACCCACAGCAACGTGGTTGACTCTTAACTACTCTTTGGCCAGTTAGGGATGGGCAATAATTGTTGTCCTAGCTGGCCACACTCAGATCTTGTGAATGAACACAAAACAGTTTCTCTACTCATCGCCCCGTCCTTTCGCTAAATATCTTGTTTTTTTTAGATTACTTACTTACTTACAGTGTGGAAACAGGCACTTCGGCCCAACAAGTCCACACCGACCCTCCGAACAGCAACCCATCCAGACCCATTCCCCTACATTTACCCCTTCACCAAACACTACAGGCAATTTAGCTTGGCCAATTCACCTAACCTGCACATTTTGGACTGTGGGAGGAAACTGGAGCACCCGGAGGAAACCCACACTGACACGGGCAAATGTGCAAACTCCACACAGACAGTTGCCTGAGGTGGGAATTGAACCCGGGTCTCTGGCGCTGAGAGTGTTGGAAGTAGTTTCTTCATATGTACTTTATCAAAGTTCCCCATTGTGTTGCCCTTTGGATTCTTTACCTTTCAAATGAGGAATAAGCTCAGTGACTTACCCGCCTGATTTGTGGTGATGGAGACTGCAGCAAACTGCCGTGGCACCGAACTCATTCCAGATACCCCATTCACCGCCTCAATCTCAAAGGTGTAGTTGGTGTGTGCCAGCAGGTCGACCACTGTCACCGTAGTGTTGGCCAGACCTGTCTGCCGAGGGAGAAACTGAACGTTGCTCATACACGGCTCACACTGCGTCGGACCGCTGGTGCACTTCTTACAGATGACACTGAAGGTGACGTCCTTGCGGCCTCCTGCATCAGTCGGCCAGCTCCAGTCTAAAATGACTGATGTCTCATTGATGTTGGAAAACACGTTCCTTGGAATAGAAGGAGGCCCTGGGACCAAAGAGGTCAAGGAAAAAAATTAAAAAAACAGGAAATGTTACGACCATCACAATTCATTGTTCTACAACAAAGGCACTTCATTTTCATATTTGGGCCCAGAGCTGTGGGGAAATAGTACAATCATTTGACTCTTCAGTCTGCAATAATATTTGAATTAACTTTGGCTTACAATAATTTTGGTTTAATCCTTTGAGCCCTCAGCCTCACCGACAAAGAAATGTAAGCAATGTCTGGCTTTATTAGCAGAAGAAAATATATCACACTAAAGGGATTTCAAATTCACTCTTCATCTTAGACTGAAATTAACTATTAATCCTTCTACTAAAAATTGATACTAAAAAAGTATCAGAAGCACAATGTGTCAATGATTAACCAACACAACTATGAAGTGTGCAGATACTTTATTAATTCTTCTTAAATTCATATTTCCTAACTCTCTTTCATTTTGTAAAGCAAGGTTAGAAATCACTATCTGAACGCCTCTGGGTGTATTTCACTTTGATGTCTGAGGATTTAGCACTGGGATTGGTTTCCCTAGTGGTATTGGTACAAAACTGCTGCTTCTCTTGTGCATCCCATTCCAATAAATTCTGTTACTCTGCTGTCTCTGCACTGCCATACTTAAAGAGACTTGATATGCTGTCTAGCAGAAAGTGAGGACTGCAGACACTGGAGATCAGAGTCGAGAGTGTGGTGCTGGAAAAGCACAGCAGGTCAGGCAGCATCCGAGGAGCAGAAGAATCGACATTTCGGGCATAAGCCCTTCATCAGGAATCTATATTGGATGCTGCTTGATATGCTGTCTGCTTATCTGTTTGAGACTCTAAATTCAATCAACCAATCAGGTAACAAATAGCCACCACAATTTGCATCACGTTTCATGTGTGCATGAGGTTGCGTGAAGCACTACACTTCGAGCTTCTGATTTTCCTTTAATGGCGGTTGCATCATGATAGATGAAACTATCCTTTGTCATCTTGGGAAATATGTAACAACATATTTATATGAAATTTCTATGTGATTTGTTTTTTACAGAGGGCCTGAAATAGGTTCACATCCCAGTGAAAAGTAGATAGAAAAGCACACAAAATAGCAGCAGGAATAGGCCTTGCAGACTTTTGAGCTTGCTCCTTCATTTAATATGAACATGTCTGATCCTTGATACCTTCCTACCAGAATACCATATTCGTTGATTCCCTTCAAAGTTTGAAAATCTACCAAACATGCTCATCCTTGACTATACTCCATGACAGAACATCCTCTGGGGGGTAGAGAATTCCAAAGATTGGCAACTCTTTGGGTGTAGGAATGTTTCCTTGTCCTAGTCTGAAATGCTTTATCTTGAGACATTTTCTCTTAGTCACAGACATTGTAGCCAGGGGAAATATTTCCTCACCATCCACCCTGTCAAGCAGGAAAGATGTTTTGGGAGAAATCTAAATATAACTGGATGTGAACTATTGGGTATGAATGTTAATCTAAAAATTACATTTTCATGATAACAGAACTAAATATACAGTCTGCCACAAAAGAGTAACACATTGAGAAATTCCATGTTCATCATGAGGTATTAACTGATTGGGTCCAATTTATGGGACATCTGTCATACTGCAGTTATCTTTGGTCATGCCCTGCTGTTATGCTAGCCAATTCATAAAAAAATGTTTGATAGGTTTATCGGTGTGTTAATGACTTGGATCACATTCCTAGATATTTTTCTTTGGTTGCTGAATTTCTCAGACTGTAATTTTGATTTCCCAAGCCAAGCTCTTCTCTGGGTGGTCCAAGTCACTCCAGAATGTTCCACTATATTGATAGAATCAAAGGGAAAACAGTACTTGAGATTCTCTGTACCACGAGCAACATTTTCTCAAAATTACAAATTGTTCTATTCAGTGTATTATCTTCTGTAAAGTGGTAAGCAGCTTCAACAAGAAATGTAGTCTGCAGAATGTCCATTCCCCATTTAACAGGACATTTTTAATAGTTATGAACTTTGCATGCCACAATTAAAACTCATAAATTTACTTTATGATGCTGCTGAATAGCCAGTTAGACCATTGCAGTGGGTACTGCTTTGGATCCTGACATCACTCTGGCAATATTACTTAGCCTTATGTTCCAGAACCAGCCATGCCACAAGCTAAGTTGTTCCAGTTTAGCTAAAACATTGGCATTTACTCAGCAAAGTCAAAAACTGCCCAGGTATGCCCTGTACACAAAAAAAGGGATAACATCCAACATAGCCAGTTAGCTCCTTATCAGTCTAGTTGTAACCTTCAACAAGGTGATGGAAGGTGTTGATAATATTTTCAAAGGAAACTTGCTCAACAATAACCTGCTCAGAGATGCTCAGTTTGGCAAGCTCAGACCTGACCTCATTAGAGCCTTGGATTTAAAATGTTCATAGGATCTGGACTCCAAATGGGAAATGAGGGAAATGTCACGGATATCAAGGTGGCATTTGACTGAACATAGGAGCACTCGAAACAGATAAATCAATGTGCATGAGGATGAAAATACTCAGCTGGTTAGTGTCAGACCTGGCACAAAGAAGATAGTTGTGGTTGCTCAAAGTCAACCATCTTAGCTCCAAGACATCTCTGCTGATGTTACCTAGGGAGGTATCCTGTTCCCAACCATCTACAGTTGCTTCGTTAATCACCTTCCCTCCATCACAGAAGTGGGGACGTTTACTAATGATCACACAATATTCAGCACCACTTGTAGCAGCTCAGATACTGAAGCAGTCCATGTTCAAATGCAGCAAGACTGGACAACTAACACCATACAAGTGGGAAGCAATGATCATTCCAAAAAGAGAGAATCCAACATCACCACTTGACATTATCATTATGATCATAGAATTCCCTGCTATCAACATTCTAGGGATTACCTTTTGACCAGGAATTGAATTGGACTAAAAAGCTTCCTGGCTGGTCAAAGTCTGTCCACCATTTGTAATGTGACAGAATACTTTTCACTTGCCTGGATAAGTGAATAGAATCCCTGCATTGTGGAAACAGGCCCTTCAGCCCAACGCGTTCTCACTGTCTCACCTGGACCGATTCTTCTCCATTTACCCCTGACTAATGCATCTAACCTACACATCCCTGAACACTATGGACAGTTTAGCATGGCCAAGTCACTTAACCTGCACATCTTTGGACTGTGGGAGGAAACCCATGCAGACACGGGGAGAATGTGCAAACTTCACACAGACAGTTGCCCGAGGCTGGAATCGAATCTGAGTTCCTGGTGCTATGAGGCAGCAGTGCTAACCACTGAGCTACCATGCCGCTCCTTCAACAACACTCAAGAAGCTCAATGCCATCCAGAACAAAGCAACCAGTTTGATTGTGCACTAACACTTCCAACAGTACTTTGATCTGGTCAGCAGCAGAGTAGAAGTGTTGGACCCCAATTGCGGGATCACAGTGCTGAGAGCAAATGCTAGCACTCAGGCTCTTTCTATCAGTGTTGGCCCAGTAAATTTTTCAATCAACTTCCATCATTAATACACAGTGACAACAGTGTGTGCCATCTACTGTTACACCTCCCAAAGGTTCATTAGGCAATGCATTAGAAGGATGGCACAGTGGTTAACTCTGCTGCCTCACGGTGCCAGGGTCCTGGGTTCAATTCCAGCCTCGGGCGACTGTCTGTGTGGAGTTTGCACATTCTCCCTGGGAGTCTGTGTGGGTTTCCTCTGGGTGCTCCAGCTTCCTCCCACAATCCAAAGATGTGCAGGTATGATGAATTGTGCATAGTGTTCAGAGATGTGTAGGTAAGGTGCATTGGTCAGGGGTAAATGTAGAGAAATAGGGTAGGGGAATGGGTCTGCGTGGGTTACTCGTTTGAAGATCGGAATGGACTTGTTGAGTCTCATGGCCTGTTTTCACACTGCAGGGATTCTATGAATATCTTCCATACTGGCAAACCCTATGACCCAGAAGGACAAAGACAGCAGCAAATACTCAGAACCATCACCTGCAAGCTCCCTTCCCAGTCCACATCACTCTGACTTCAAAATATATTGTTGTTCCTTCATGGGGCAACCTCATGGGAATCGCTCCCTCATAGCACTGGGTGTACCAACATCACATGGATGGAGTGGCTCATGATCACCTCTTGAAGGGCATCTAGGATGGACAACAGATGTTGGCCTCACCAGCAGTGCCCCCGTTTGTTTTCACCTGAACTCAACAGAGGTTTTTACACAATATTGAAAATAATGGAGGAAAGTTTAAACAAGTACCACAGAGGATGAGAAGGTCTAAATTTGAAACTGGAGAGGAGTACAGGTTTAATAAATCTATTGAAATTGAAGTAAGTAGTATAACTGAAATGAACAATGAGAAAGGTTATCACAGGGACAGGAAAAGTAAGAGACTAAAACATAAAAAGAAGACAAAAGAAAACTGTAGAAGGGGCATTTTCCCTTAAAAGATGGAATGGTCTCTAGCTCAACCATCCACTGTGATAAATAGTCAAAGAAATACTTTGTGATAGGCATGATAAAACCTAAATAATTTGAGGCCTTTTCTTTTATTCCTTTTGAACCTATAATGTATCGAGTTTTTTTTGTTCTGAAGGAAGACTATTAAGCTGAAATGTTAACTCTGCTTTTCTCTGTCCAAGTCTGCTGGACCTGTAGCATGTTTCCAACATTTTACCACAATTCACAGTTCCATCATCAAGATTGCTGTGGAAATATATAGAGATCTATGACCATCTAGTGAACACCCTAGTGATCAAAATAACATAAAACCATCTCTTGGCCCGGAAACGTAAGGGAAGTTTGATTACAAATCACAGCAAAGGCTGACCGCCTTCCTTGTATGGTCAATTTCTTCCCATATGGTCAAGTGTTGAGGGCAAACCATGTCACCAAGTAACAAAGTAACAGAGAAAAATTAATACTCACTCGTGCAAGCCATGGAGATGGGATCTTTATGTGCTCTGAAGTAATTCCTGTCACAGTCACAGTACACAGAACCTTCTTCTTGAGCGTGGCTGTGAGGGGGGCACTTAGAACATTTAACATTTCCAGCAAAGGCTTTGTAGAACCCAGATTTACAGGCTGATGAGAAAAAAAAGGGTGTAAATTAATATTGTTTTCTGGGCATGCAATAAATGCAGCTCATCTGTTACTGGTAATGCAATTCTTTAACTGCAGATGATGAAATCCAGATGACAGACATTACACATGGAACAGAACTGAAAATATAAGGATAGAGAATAGGACTAACATCTTTTTCTAGATATTAACATATTGTTATTTGTGGGATGTCACTGTACATGAAGTAGTTGCCACATTTCCCACATTACAACCTAGCCACACTTTAACAGTCATGATGCCTGAATATTTAGAATGGCACTATATACATGCAAGTTCTTCTTGAAGTTGAGAGCTGGAATATAATTAAATGTGGCAATCTTGCTTTTAACAATGACAGGGCAGATGGTGAGATCTCTTGAAGTCCTGTTGTGTTTGGAAAAAATATGCTTAGAGTTCAGAGTAACATGTTGGGTTTTGATCAACATTTGTTTTGAGTTCCCCCGAACTGGAGTTCCTGCTGAAGTAAAAGAAAACATTTTTTTCTAGCAAGTTATTCAAGTCAAGGGTTACAACAATAAGGTTTCAAAATAGAGGTTGTGAATTTTTTACAAGGATTTTCCTGATCTACTGCTGGGTGGGGACTGGGGGGTGGGGATAGTGGTAGTGATGAAATGGCTCTGCTAGTCTCTCACTGAGGTTACAGTGGAAGACTGGCTGAGCAATTATACACTTTCAGGACCATAGGATTTAATGTGAAATCCTGAGACACTGATCACTCCTACATAGGAGCCAATTTTTCAAAGGTCTTGTTTAGATTGGGGAATGGTCTGGAAGACCAACAAAAGGGGGAACAAATCGTCTGCTTCCTAGCTTTTTTTTAATTCATGGAACATGAGTATCGCTGCCTAGGCTAGCATTTATTACCCATCCCTAATTGACCAGAGGGCAGTGAAGAATCAACCACATTGCTGTGGGTCTGGAGTCAAATGTACGCTAAACCAGGTAAAGATGGCAGTTTCCTACCCCAAAGGTCATTAGTGAACCAGGTGGGTTTTTCCTGACAATTGACAATAGTTTCGTGGTCATCATTAGATTCTTAATTGCAGATTTATTTTGAGATTGAATTCAAATTCCGCCATCTGCAGTGGCAGGATTAAAACCCGAGTCACCAGAGCATTATCTGGATCTCAGGATTAACAACCCAGAGATAATACCAACAAGTCACTGCCTCCCTATATGAGCTACCTAAGATCTGGCAGATTCAAGATAGTGTCTTCAAATGGACAGCTAGTGTTCTTGCTTATTCCGTTATTTAAATTCTTATGTGTTTTTGTACTGATAGGAATACCCATGTTTGACGTATCTTCTCCTGTGTTTCGGCTCCCATCACAGAAAGTCCGAACCAAACCATTCTCATTCCCCTGCAATAAACAAATGAAATGTTCTTCTGTTTTTGTGGGGTTAGGAGAATCTGAGGCTGGCAGTAGTTCAACCTCTCCGCTCCTTTACTGAACTCGAAGCCCCTGGTCTCAAGTTGTAAGACTTGACCACAAAGGTTGTTCAAGCCCCTCAAGGATGTGATCACAAACAGGCTGCTCCATCACAGGAAGAACAGGTAGATGAAGGCCCATAGGATACTTGCTTTTAAAGGCTAAGGCATTAAATACAAGGCAGTTATGATAGAGTTGACTATAACATCAGCAAGGCAAAAGCTGGGGTAATGTGTGCAGTTCTGGTCACCACACTGTTTGAAGAACGCGACTGTACTAAAGAGGTTGCGGGAGATGTTCACCAGGATGATGCCTGGCCTGGAGAGATTCAGCTATGAAGAGGGATTAGATATTTTAGAGGTCTTTCCCTTAGACTAGAGAAGACTGGGGTTGGGGAGGTTCCTGATTGAGGTACAAGTAATTATGAAGGGCATTGACAGGATAATTAAGGGAGAAATGTTTTGTCTTCATAAGGGGTCATTAATAAAGGGCACAGTGTTCAGGTAAGAAGCAGGAGAATTGGAGAGGATTTGAGGAGAAAATGTTTCACCAGAGTTTGGGTATCTGGAACTCACTGAGTGGTACAGGTGGGAACCCTCAAGATATTTAAGGAATAATTAGATGAGCACTTCAAATGCTGTAGCATACAAGGCTATGGGCCAAATGCTGCAAAATGGGATTTGCGTAGTTAGATGCTTAATGACTGGCATCGATATGATGGGCCAAGCGGTGGTTTCTCATACTCTAAAAACTTCTGTGACTCTATAACCTTCATCACCCAATTCATTACCACAGCTAACCTAAACGTCTCCATAGTTACAAAATGGTCATAACGTGTGCAGTTGAAGATACCTACTCTCTCACATCGAAACCAATCCAATCTGTAAAACGCATCTTTGTATTTTATATGTCCTATCAGACAGAACCTTTGGCCTGTTTTTTCAGTGGAAAGCCTACACATTCGTCCTTTATACTCTCTAAACTGGACTTCTGATCTAATTACCAGAATTAGAATTAAGTGTATATGATCATATTCCTTTGTATTCTGAAAGAAATGCCATAACTTGAAATTTATTTTTTCTGTTGAGGCATTCAGGATATTTGAGGCTGCCATCTTGGCCATTCATCAGCCGAGGTAAAATTTTAAAAAGCCACATTTGAGTTTAATACAGTCCCTTTTATGTAAACACATCTTTATGCTTAATGCCTTCATTGTTAGATGGAGGTATTCATCATAATCTGACTTGATACATGAGTTTGATCTATCTCAATAGATTGACCTAAAAACCTTTCACTGTCAGGATTTTTTTGTGCTCAGCTTTTGGAAAGTTGATAGACTGAGAACACACAAAAGGAATGTGGCATTACTAATGGCTCTGCATCACTTGAGTGCAGGGAGTAAAAGCATCTCCTGAAGTGGGTCACAGTGCAATATGAATTCCAGGTACCACCTTTTTTACATTGCTGTGGCAGCCAGAAGGGAAGCTGCTTCACCTGGACTGCTGGCTAAGAACTGAGGCACAAATCGCACTTGGAATGATCACTATATCAATGAGGAACACATGATCTGAATTTGGTTAAAAAAAAACATGCTGTGCAATTAACAGAATTCCTGACAGACTGGAGTGTGAACAGCACAGTTAAAAACACAGTTCCATCTTCTAATCCGTAAATTATCCATCTTAACATCTTAGCACCTTCTAAAAGCTCTGAAATGCTGACTGATTGTGCTAAAATGGATGGCAAGATACAAACCCAATGTCTGAGTGCTGCACTCAAAATGGATCTTCCTCCTTGTATAACAATAAGTTTATCCGCATCACAATTTATGAAAAAGGTCATTAACTCTTTTAGGTCTCCTGCCAGGATCTCAGGTGCACTTACAGAACTGGTGTGTAACCATAGACACATTACCACAAGAAACATTGCTGAGCAGATAGCCCACTGGCCAAGCTGTTCCTGCTGCTTAGACCATTTTGGAGGATGGACCAGAGAGAATCTAAATTGATGGCCTTCTCATGCATACCTCATCTCTTTACCATCATGAAGGAACAGCCTTCAACATCAACTGGGCATCGGGAAATACAGGAGACAGATAAACTGGATGACAAGGGTTAGCAGTAAGAAGAGAAGGAAGAGTAGGAGTTACATCAACTGCTAGTCTCCAATCTGTCAGAGTGTAACTCAGCCATGTGCTTGACATGATTATGCTTCTCATCTTCAACATACTGACTGTTGCACAGATCTTTATCAGCTTCCTTCCCAATGCTATTCATCTTCTCCCTGCTTTAGAAGTCTTGTTCACCCTTCAATCCAAATATAAATGGTAACTCAAAATTGTGAACAATAAACAAATCTATCCCACAATTCAAGTCCCTCTAGTCATAATCAGAAATACGCTAGAAAAACTAAAAAAATACACTTTTGCTAATTCTTAGTGCCCATTTCTTGTTCTCATTTACAGAGTACAGAGGTATCTAAAGTATTTCACCAGTGACCACAGCATCAGTAACTAGAAGGTTGCTATGCTCAGATTGAGGGCTGTCCAGATGGCAATGGTAGGCTACCAGTTTGTGATCCCAGTTGCAGTCTATAGTCCCTGACCCTGTATTTGGGCAGTTTGGCCAAGCTGTCCGTGTGCCATTAGAGAGGCATTGCCAGAGTAGGCAGTGGAGGAACAGCTACTTTGCTGTCCTGAGGGAGGACAGGAGGTGCCTTACTCATGGACTGACAACCACCTGCCTGGGGCTGAACAGTAGCACTGCTACAGGTCTTTAAGAGAACTGAGTGCAGGCATGATATGGCATTCTCTGTATGCACTGTAAACAGTGGCTTCCAGGATCAAGAAGGAGATTATCTGAGCTTCTACATTAACAGTACCATCTGCTATGCAAACTGCAAAAGAAGGCTGAATTATGGTACGCACCACTATGGCTTTCACAGAGTTCACCACTGAGTCCAGGTAGATGGAAAGCTCTCTCTGCTCTGTGTGAAACTTTGACACAAAGGAGCTGAACTCCTTCATGCTCTGGGATGAACTCCTTCATGCACTTGATCGCTGGCAAACTTCTTACCACACTGAACCTTTCCTGTTCATATACCCATCAGCTTTCTTCATCAAACAAAAACAGAAATTGCTGGAGAAACTCAGCAGGTATGGCAGCATCTGTGGAGAAGAAACAGAGTTCACATTTCTTCAGATGAAGCTTGAAACATTATGCTGCCAGACCTGTTGAGTTTCTCCAGAAATTTCTGATTTTGTTTGATTCTGATCCCCAGCACCCATCCTTCTGTGTTTCATTTTAGCTTTCTTCATCACCCAGATCCTTAATGTTACCCTTAAGGAGATCCCTGAACAAGATTAGTATGTGTCCATGCCCTCAACCTTTAGCATCTAATTTTTCTTCTTTTACCTTGCGGTATCTGTGACTGGTCATTTACTATGTGAAGACATTTCCTATTGCTTAACTTCGAAAGTATGCTTGATGTCGGTCTCTGAATTAGAGTTTGCTGGAATCAAACTGTATCTTCAAGAAAGTTGTGCCCTGCTCCTGAAATGGCAGAGGTTTATCATGTTTTCTATGTTGTATAAGGTAAAGGTTCTGAAAGGGTTTATGCTCATGTTGCATTAGCTCCGCCCATTCTACTGATGTCACACATAGGCTCTGAGTGGAAATAAAAGGTTCTACTCCAGCTTTTGGATGGAACAGAAGCAACGATACCAACACCCCCACCCCCCCCACAGTGATTATACCTGACCTGGTCAACATCTGAAGAGCAGAGATGGTGGAACTACATAAGTCACACCAATCACAACTGACCTCTGCTAATTATATCAACAACGACTGATTTCTGCTCATTATATCAACATAACTAATAAATATGTTCCATGCCAGAATTTATGGCAAGACACAGAACATACTCATTGAATGTAAGATATTGCATGTGATCAAGAATACAATGAAACGTCTCTCGTTAACAAGAGTCTGACGGGAGCTATTGACCAGCACAAAAGGGCAGAGGATGAAAACACAAAAGACAACCAGCTCTTGGTCTCCAAAGCCGATGTATTTTTGATTATGAAGACATTATATTGAGCTTTTTGTCTTAAAGCAGACTTGAATTTTGAAGGATTGTAGAAAAAAGGTTTATTTGGATATGATTGCATTTATATCTTTTTAAATAAAAGGTCAACAAAATGCCACTGTTTTTAACCATTGCACTTCATCAAAACCAATTTGTTTCAACTAATTGCTGGATTTGTTTGCTCGAGGCCACCCTGGCTGGGTTTTATGGCTGTTCTGTGTGAACAATGTTTTGCAGACAGTTGGAAGATTTGGTTTTCGGTTTGGGGGAATCTGCTAAAGAGCAGGATAGAACATAGAACATAGAACAATACAGCACAGAACAGGCCCTTCAACCCACGATGTTGTGCTGAACATTTGTCTTAGTTTAAGCACCCATCCATGTACCTATCCAATTGCCGCTTAAAGGTCACCAATGATTCTGCCTCTGCCACTCCCACAGGCAGCGCATTCCATGCCCCCACCACTCTCTGGGTAAAGAACCTACCCCTGACATCCCCCCTACACCTTCCACCCTTCACCTTAAATTTATGTCCCCTTGTAACACTCTGTTGTACCCGAGGAAAAAGTCTCTGACTGTCTACTCTATCTATTCCCCTGATCATCTTATAAACCTCTATCAAGTCACCCCTCATCCTTCGCCGTTCCAATGAGAAAATGCCTAGCACTCTCAATCTATCCTCGTACGACCTTTCCTCCATTCCAGGTAACATCCTGGTAAATCTCCTCTGCACCCTCTCCAAAGCTTCCACATCTTTCCTAAAATGAAGCGACCAGAACTGTACACAGTACTCCAAATGTGGCCTTACCAAGGTCCTATACAGCTGCAACATCACCTCACAACTCTTGAATTCAATCCCTCTGCTAATGAACGCTAACACACCATAAGCCTTCTTACCTGAGTGGCAACTTTTAAAGATCTATGAACATAGACCCCAAGATCCCTCTGCTCCTCCACCTTACTAAGAACCTTACCGTTAACCCTGTATTCTGCATTTTTATTTGTCCTTCCAAAATGGACAACCTCACACTTGACAGGGTTGAACTCCATCTGCCACTCCTCAGCCCAGCTCTGCATCATATCTAAGTCCCTTTGCAGCCGATAACAGCCCTCCTCACTATCCACAACTCCACCAATCAACAGAGCTAATTACATATCCAGACTGGTCATAAAAGCAAGCTAATTTTTGTTTTTAAATGAAAAAGGAGATTATACGACTCCAGTGTTGCACAAACTGGTTCTTTTGGTCTCGGCACCAGCAATTTCTCTGTACCAGACAGTGGTCTGGTTCCATTGCACACTTATTATGAATCCAGTTTGAAATCTAATTGCCCACTCGAAGGTCAACTCTAAGAATTCTGAAGACTGTGTTCTGTGAGCAAGCTGTGCCTGCCAAGATTCCAGAGAAATTTGTCGTATCAGATCTGTTTATATTGCCAGAATGCCAAATCAGCATTCATGTGTTCTTGTCACATTTTGCCCTTTTGTTTCTTTTAAGAAATAAAAGTGGCTAAAAGTGTCTTTGTCCAAGGTGAACCTCTGCAGAAAGAAATCAATCTTTTCCCTTGAACTCATGTACATGTGTGCTCCGAGTTATTAGGAGGTAAACATTTTCAGATTACAAACTATGGGTTAACCAATTTTGCACTTGCATGGAATACGTTTTATTTTGTAATATATCAATAAGATTGTGTTCACTAAAGAAACCTGATTGATTAATCTTTTTATTCTAAATTTAGTATAGAGAACTCATCTGATTGGCCATAGCTGAAACTGGTTAAAACAATGAAAGTTATGTTGTGACCTGTGGAGTAGAGAAAACAATACACTTATCCCTTCTCAGACGTTCCATCTAGACTATGCTGCACAGAGAGTAAGCACTTTCAACAACTGACTTTTAGCAAATGACATCCAATAAACCGGCTTAATTAATTAATCTTTAATTGGTTTCAGTCTCTGTAATTGTCTAGTCTCGGTAAGAGGTTGGAGAAGTGAGGATCTCTATGGGACCAAGTGTATAAGCGTGTTCAAGCACTCTGCATGCTTAATGTCCTGAGCCAATGGCTTCAGCAGAGGTCTCTCTCCTCATGTGTTAATTTGATTCTGAAGACAACAGATGGAGAATAAGAATTCAAGCAAATTATATTTTGTTTCAAAATTTGGCAAAAATTTACTTTCATAAAAGCAAAGTCTGGAAATGGGTTCCCCAACATGCAGAATGCAGCTGTGTTGTGAGAAACCTCTGTCTTCCCAAAACTGGAAAGTGAAGACACTAATTATGGAATGAAGCTCAAAGAGTTTTGTTAAGAAAAAATGTTTTACTCTGATCTCAATTGCAAAAAAACAACACCAAATAAAGCCAAGCAATGTTTGATCTCAGATGGAGGACTCCTGCTGCCACTCTACCCCATCAGCATTAGATACAACACATTTGGTGGCAAAATATTACATGCCTGCTGTTCATTGTATGCCCTGAGGTGGTGTAGGTAGGCATAGTGTTGTCATGGTAACAGAGCCTCTGAGTTCAGCATATGGTTGGCTACACTCAATGCTTAAAGGCACAGTGACTTTGTGAGAAGGCAGCTTGCAAATTTTCAATAGGTTTTTTTCCAAAAACAAGAGCTCAATGCAATAAGCAAAATCCTATTTTTATTAGGCTTCCGTGTGTGACAGAAACACATCGCACTCCTTAAACAAAACAAAGATGAGGTTGTGGGGTTTGGGGGGGTCGAAGTTAATACCTTCGTCCACATAAATGTATTGCACCTTACGTTTCTTTGACCAGGCGCAGCTGAGGAGTTACTCTCCCGAAATGACATTTCAAAAGACCCTCTAGGATATAGAAGAGAAAAGTTGTTTTTTAATCAGCTTTAATACTCAAGAGGCTCTGAACATGATTTTTTTTGTACAGCAGCTGACAGGAGGCCAGGTGGTGTTATTTTCTATGTGCTGTGGAGAATATAACTAAAAGAGTAAAAAAAAAATGAAACAGGAAAGAGCAGAAAGCATTCCAACGAGGAATAAAGAGCTCAGATTGCTCTTTTCTCAAGGGAGAGGCCTTATGATTGGTTTCACACTCAGTTCACTTCCCTCAGCTGTTATAGCTCTAAGTGATGTTGAAAATGAGCTATTCAGGAGCCTGTCAGGCCACCATGTCCCAACCACGGGACCCCAAACTAGTTATTTTCCTCAGTTCCAACTATTAT
Source organism: Chiloscyllium plagiosum (assembly GCF_037043375.1). Taxonomy (NCBI): domain Eukaryota; kingdom Metazoa; phylum Chordata; class Chondrichthyes; order Orectolobiformes; family Hemiscylliidae; genus Chiloscyllium; species Chiloscyllium plagiosum. Next base: position 32,716,206 of record NW_028270150.1, read on the forward strand.
TTAAGCTCATACACTGGATAATGCAGGAAATGTTCTTATTAGGAATTGCACCTTCAGGACTTGAGGTTATCTTAAAATGCTTTAATGCATTCAATTCCAAGCAGAAGGTTGATTTTTTTTCCTTTTCTTAAAGTGGGGATGCCAGGGTTATTGAAAAGTTTGATACACTGATGTCAGAAAAGGTAATATGAATGTTGGTATAAAGTCTATCTGAAAACATCCACTCAGCTGATGAAATACTGGCATCTTGTAGGCAGGTTATGCAGCAAGAGCCTTTTGTGCAACATTTCAATCTCCTGATGTTATACAGGAAGTTTTAAAAGAGGATTGCCACTAGGCATCATTAGTAATGCAACAACATCACAATGTCGCTCACCATGCTATTTCTCTGTGGAAAAAGTTGATTAATGCTGGTGTGGGGTGATTTACTAAGTGATAATTCCTTCAGATACATAAATGTCACTCCCCAAATGTCTCAGTTGGTAACAAGAAGCTGTAACTGAGGAATATAGATCAAAATAAATTAAGTATAATCTGCCTGTTCTGTGCAGTTAGCTGATTTTGTGTAACATTAGAGCACTACAAATGGGAGTAGTACCACTGGAGTACACAGGGGAGAACCTATCAAGAGTTTCCACTGTTTCAATGATTCTTGTTGTAAAACGTGAATCCGTGGAAGTCAGAAGAGGATGAGATTGAAATTGTATATGAAGTCCACTCCTATTGATCAAGTGACAACATTCACTGTTAAAAGTTACACTTGGGAAATATATTGAAAACATCTTCTGATGTATACAGATGCATACAGCACCTTCAAGTGAGAAGGAGAAGAATATTCAAAACCATTAAAAAAAAACACAACTTATAAGTGAAGAAATGATAAAACAATTTATAAATTAGCAGTTGTCATTCATAATGGCTTTGGGCTTGTGGCGCAACAGTAGAGTGTCTGACTCACAATCAGAAGGTTGCATGTTCAAGTCACATCAGGCTCACTGAAGCTCAATTCCTGGGATGGCATGGTGGCTCAGTGGTTAGTACTGCTACCTCATGGCAACAGGGTCCCAGGTTTGATTCCAGCCTTGGGTGACTGTGTGTGGAGCTTGCACATTCTACTACATCTGCGTGGGTTTCCTCTGGGTGCTCCAGTTTCCTCCCACAGTCCAAAGATGTGCAGGGCCGGTGAATTGGCCTAAATTGCCTGTAGTGTTAGGTGCACTAACCAGAGGGAAATGGGTCTGGCTGGGTTACTCCTGGGACAGTTGGTGTGGACTTGTTGGGACAAAGGGCCTGTTTCAACACTGTAGGGAATCTAATCTAATCATGGCATCACAGGCTCATCTTGATTGTCAACTGGGTATGTACTTTCTTTGTGATGTTTTGATCTCCGTTAATGTCACTTCTGGATCGGTCAGATCTCTGAATGAAATCCCATTTGATGAATCATATTTTTCTTTAATTTAACATGTTGGTTATTGTCACACAAGGCTGCAGAGTTGGTTTTACCATTAAGGCAGAGGTTTACGACACAAAATGAAGAAAAAATAAAATACACCAAGCTATCTAAATTTAACAGTTTGCAAGATTTCAAAACATGCCAAAATAAAATTGCATCTTCTTTCAAACACTATCACTTTATGGTTACTCAAAGCTCTGAAGAAATTTTCTTTACTTATCAAATCCCCAAGTTGCCCCTTAGGTCCCTTTTATATCTTTCACCTCTCACCCTAAACCTATGCCCTCTCGTTCTGGACTCCCCCATCCCAGGGAAGAGATTTTGTCTATTTACCCTATCCATGACCCTCATGATTTTACAAACCTCTATAAGGTCACCCCTCAGCCTCCAGGAAAACAACCTCAGCCTATTCAACCTCTCCCTATAGCTCAAATCCTTCAACCCTGGCAACATCCTTGTAAATCTTTTCTGAACCCTTTCAGTTTCACAACATCCTTCCTATCGGAAGGAGACCAGAATTGCACGCAATATTCCAACAATGGCCTAACCAATGTCCTGTACAGCCGCAACATGACCTCCCTTTACTCTGAACAATAAAGGAAAGCATACCAAATGCCTTCTTCACTATACTATCTACCTGTGACTCCATTTTCAAGGAACTATGAACCTGTAGTCCAAGGTCTATTTGTTCAGCAACACTCCCTATGACCTTACCATTAAGTGTATAAGTCCCGCTAAGATTTGCTTTTCCAAAATGCAGCACCTCACATTCATCTAAATTAAACTCCATCTGCCACTTCTCAGCCCATTGGCCCATTTGATCAAGATCTCATTGTAATCGGAGGTAACCTTCTTTGCTGTCCACTGCACCTCCAATTTTGGTGTCATCTGCAAGCTTACTAACTATACTTCTTATGCTCACATCCAAGTCATTTAGATAAATGATGAAAAGTAGTGGACCCAGCACCGATCCTTGTGGCATGCCACTGGTAGGATAAAGTTCAAGGAAAGCAATGTTGTATAACTTTAAAACTCTCTTTCTAACAGGAGACCAGTCAAATGCTGCTTTCCACATACAGCATCACAACATAGATTAAGCTTTAATAACTTGTCAACTGGCAAAGCTGTATGGACAAGAAAATCTTTGACCAATGACTCAGCAGATAGTTTCTGACCTGGTAATAAGACTAGTGCTGTCTTTTAGCTAATATGTTGCATGATGTATCAAATACTCTGTGGAAAGCAGAACACACAGGCCTGTACAAAGACCTAGATGACAGTGTTTGACCAGTGTTAGGAGACAGGTTTGTAAGGAACGCTATAATCAAAGGCCTAATTGTTACCTGGAATTATTGCCTAAAAGAAGGTGACAGAATGGTAACAGACAGCTTCTAACCTCACACTGATAATAATCTTGTACTAATTACACAACAGAGTGATCCTCTGTAATTCTTGCAGATTCAAATTACCAGGAGCTATGTTGTTCATGCTAATTGCAAGAAGCTACTCATACATCCATTCATTCAAATCAAATGATGCTCATTTGGGCTTTCATTTAAATGGAGGAAACTTATTTTGAGTTTCTAAGTAGAATGTACCTTTTTGTTCACGTCCTTTGACATGATTGATTTTGCATAAGCAAACTTTACTTAGAATATGAATACAGAAAGCAGGGGGATAAAGCAGTACACGATTGATCATTTCTTTGAGCACTGAATTTCGGTAATACTTTGCAGGGCACAAATCTGTTTTCTGTCACTTAACAAATATAATGATGACATTCAGTACAGCTGTAGAGATGAATAATGACATAAGAATAAGCTGATGACTTTAATCTGAGTTCTTAGGTCACTTTAGATTCTTCAATTCCTTCATACTCTGGCTCAAACGTTTGAATGCCTTCTATACCTGGCATTTAAATCTACCAATGGTTTAGCATCTAAGCTTAAAATGCTGAGTGACATCTTCCTGAAGACCTATGTCCAATCAAATGCAGGGCTGACAAAAACCTTGCACATCCTTCAGGAATCAAATTTCTATTGAATATTAAGCAGCTCTGACAGTAGAGAAAGGGAAGAGGCTGGGCATCTCTGGCATGTTTATCTGTATATCTGCAATCACTTCAAATAAAATCAAGTAAAACAATCATTGAGATGCTTTTCTATACTGAGGAATAAGATGCATGAATTTGCCTCAGTCGTGGTATTAGAAACATCAAAAGCTGAATCCATAGCCAGAAAGGAATTCTAAAATTTGAATTTAGTCATGTTTGGTCTCTCTTTCAATGGAGGCAGAATGTGATATTTGCCCTTGTGAAGTGTATAAACTCTAAGTGACCAGTGTGACACTGGGACAATTATACAATTGTGATAATCTTTTTAGTTTGAAAATAAAGGATAGCAATCATGAGTGTCCTTGGTTATGATCTGCATGATGGGTTGAGTTTCAATAACCACTGGGTCTGGATGACTTTGGGTTAGTTCAGTGCTGACTCCAAGGAAAATTGCTAGTGTGGCAAAGAAAATCCCTGAGTCATACGGTCGTGTGAGAACTGTAGCTCCAATACATCATCGAAGGAAAGGTGGGGGAGAAGTTTGCACTGACAGCGAAATGTTGGTGATCTCAACCATATCATCTTTGGAAAATATGAAGTCTCACAGAAATAAAGAACAATTTATAGGGAGAGTTATTACAGACTGTCATTGTGTACTCCCTTGTATCTGATCATAGAACAACATTAGCAGAGATCTGAAAGGAATTTACATTCTTGGTCAGAATTACCATCCCTAGTATTATGAAGGTAAGCCCAACAAAGAGGAGGAAAAATAATAATCCCAAAAGTATAACAAATGTACATATATAATAGATACATCTGTCATACATCAAGTGACAAACTTTGACACTTTTTCAGTGAAACTTTCCCAGCAACGCAGAATAGTTTCTAATCAGCTTCATGTTCTACTTAAGGACATAGGAAAATAATGAGCAGGAAAAGATTCAATGAGCATGTTCATAACAACATAAACTCTTTAATTGTTAACCCAAGAAATATGATCGACTTGTTTCTCCCTAGCTTTAGACGTGCTGAAGTAAATAGTGAATTGAAGAATCACATCTTTTTAAACATTCAAATTCAGTCATAACCAAACTCAGGAGTGAATAGGAGGAAATTTATTTACTCTTCCAGACTTAATCATAACACAAAGCTTCCCAATCTGTTTCCAACTCTGTGACCACATTTTAATGTTTGAAAATTGGTTTGACCAAGAGTGACTGGGGGAGGAAGGTGCTGAGTGTGGAGAATGGTAAGGAGTTGTTGAATAAAGGCAGGATTTTTGAATCAGGCAAGTACCTTTGTCCACAGTAGTTTTGAAGAATCTGAATCGGGTCTCAGAACTAAGAACCAAGTACTGTTCTGCCATCACTACAGCAAATATTCAAATAACCCTCCTCCATTCCAAGCCTCTGGTTAACAAATCAGAGTAATGATCTGAACATCTAATCAGAGCATTGAATGGGCAACCACAGTAGTGAAAATTAACCTTGTGTCAAACCATATAGGGAAAAAATACTTTCTGGTCAAAAGTTTTATTTAATCATCTCCACTGCTGCTTCAGAGCTTAAGACCCTAGGTAAACAGCCCATGACCCTAACAGGGGTATGACCCATGGTTTGGATAATACTGCTTTATTTCTTTGAAAGGGCTTACAACTGCACAATAATGGGTTCTGCACAAAGAAATATTTATATGCAGCTCTAACTTTCTAACACCTCTCTCAATTATATTCATCTCCTAATCATCACCGACTTCTGCTGTGTCAATCTCCAGCTCTGCATGAGTAGAAATTTGCCTCAGTTCATTTTTTGGGAAGAGATCAGTTTTTGGTCCCACCACAAATTCCATTTTCCAAATAACTAACTTTACCCTTTGTTCAGACAACTGCCTAAGTTTGTAGCATATTATTTGCAACCTTGGTGTCATATTTCAATCTGAAATGAGTTTCCAGCCATATTCCTACACTGTCACCAAAGTTGTTACTTCCATCTTCATCACATCCATCAACACTAACTTTGCATCAGGTCACCTGCTGCTGAGTCACTTATTCATTCTTTTATTATTTCTACAATTAGCTTCACGAGTGCTTTCCTAGGTTGTTTCTATCTTTCAATTATATAAACTTGAACTCATCCAAATCCCCATTACTCATGCATAATATAGGCTAAGTCTCGCTGTGCTCATTACATGGCCAGATTAGGAATCAGTGCCTTGACTTTCAATTGTCATCCTTGTTTATTAAATCATTCAATGGTCTCACTCTTCATTCATATACCCCCATGCCTCACCCAGCCTCCAATCCCAACCAATTAGTGACCTCCTCCAGCTATACGTATCTTGTGATATTTCTGCATTTCTCCAAATTTGGTTGTATGCACTTTCTCATGATAATCACTCCACCACTGTGACCACACTTTGACTGATGAGGTTCTGAGCTCTGCAACATCCCAAATAACCCTTTCCACCTCTCCTTCCTCCTTTTAAGGGCTCTTGAAAACTCACCTCTTTGACCATCTACCCTCATGTGACTTGATGTCACATTTTATTTGCTAGTGCTGTAATGAAGTGTATTTGGATGTTTTCTTACCTTTTAAAGGCCCAGCATGGTACAACATCCTCATCTTATAAAGCAACATATCTGCTGATTTACCCTGATCAGCTCATATTTTTAGAAGGACTTTTTCATTTCATGGTATTAATCTCCAACAAACTATTCAATTTTATGTTTGTTATTTTTTAAATTTGGCAATTGTCAGTCAATCCCCAAGCCCATAATTTCTCATGTTATCCACCCAATAAAAATAAGAGCGCTTCCAACCAGTTGCATTTTACAAGCTAAACGAATATTGCAGTTACAAAATCATACTGCAAACTGACATGCTTTTAACCTTCAGTTTAATTTACTATTATTTGAAATCTTAAACAAAAACCAGGTCTGGGTAAAAGTGGTAGTAATTTACTTCAGTAAACAGACCAACATCACTGTAAACACACTTAATGATCCAAGTCATATTGGCTAAATAGGCAATTTCCTGAGACCCCTCCCTATTCTGGACCTACCAACTCCTGTTTACATATTAACTCAATGTAGCTGTTTATTTAAAAGTTGAAGTTTGCTTTAGGTTCCTGCAGGAAACCTATTCTTCGCATTATGAATGGAACAGAAGTATGGAGGCAATATTCCAAGATTTCCATTCCACAAAGAGGATGGTGCATTGTGTGAATTATTGCATACAGTACTGGGACTGTACAGTGCTGACAGCTATTTCCTTCCCATGTTATTGCATCGTACAGTGTGATTACATGGTCAAAAGCTTTCCTTTAATGGACGGGAGCAACCTGTTTACTACTTCACTGCTCAGGCATGGTTATCGTTCACAGAAGTTTCAATCATACTCTTTTCTTCTGGCACTGACAGCAACCCGGGTGGAAAACAAATTGTTTCTGTCTGTTGATCATTTCAATTCTGTGCAGCGACCGTGTGCTGGAATGGACAGCTCCAAATGACAATTGAAGTCATCTCATTTAATTTAATTTATCTAAAGAGTTGGATACATTTTTGGATTTTAAAGGCATCAAGGGGTATGGAGAGAAATCAAGAATTGAAATAAAGGATGAGCCATGATCAGCTTGAATGGTGGAGCAGACTCAAAGGGCGGGTGGCCTATTATAATTCCTAATTTCTATATTCCCACGATTCAGCATTTAGGTGGACTGCTGGCTCTGTAAGTGCAGTTTGACTTAATACATTCACCAAAGACAGAGATCCAGCGATATGTCTGTAGACTGTGTAGTGAGTGAGGTGGGTGGGGGAGGAAATAAAACAAATTCACAATGTTGGCCTTAAATTAAGCCTGGACTCATTTTAGGTGACTCCAGTGTTGTCTTTAAACAAAAGTACCAGCTAATTGAGCAGTGACCACAATGTCATATGACCTGCTTAACATTCAGGCTTGGGTTGATAAAGGGCACAACATGTTTACACAACAAAAATACCAGATAACACCAACAAGAAAAAGTCTAACCATCTCCCCTTGATCGAGGCAATGGATGCTGTCATGGTCAGTGACACCTACATCCCATGAATACTCACAATAAAAGAAAGGTTTTCCAATCATCAATATCCTGGGATTATCATTGACCAGAAATCAAACCACATAAATACTGTTGTAACAAGAGCAGGTCAGAGGCTGGGAACACTGGTGGGAAGTGACTCATTTCCTGACTCCCAAAAGCCTGTCGACAGCATACAAATGATTGAGAACGTGCTATGACTAGACCCTGGGCAAGATTCCTCAATGTGTTACAGTTCCAGATGGGACAGCTGTACTATTGAGGTCCTAGCTGCGAAGAGATGGAACTGACTCTCCTTTATTCACCCAACCTCAACTTCAGTTGGTTGCAAATAAAATTCTGTTTTGACAGGAGCCAAATTAACCAGGCTTTCCTGAATTATAGAGTCATAGAGATGTACAGTATGGAAACAGACCCTTCAGTCCAACCTGTCCATGCTGACCAGATATCCCAACCCAATCTAGTCCCACCTGCCAGCACACAGCCCATATCCCACCAAACCCTTCCTATTCATATACCCATCCAAATGCCTCTTAAATGTTGCAATTGTACCAGCCTCCACCACTTTCACTGGCAGCTCATTCCATACCCGTACCACCCCCGTGTGAAAAAGTTGCCCCTTAGGTCCCTTTTATATCTTTCCCCTCTCACCCTAAACCTATGCCCTCTAGTTCTGGACTCCCCAGCCCCAGGGAAAAGACTTTGCCTATTTACCCTATCCATGCCCCTCAATTTTGTAAACCTCTATAAGGTCACCCCTCAGCCTCCGATGCTCCAGGGAAAACAGCCCCAGCCTGTTTAGCCTCTCCCTATAGCTCCAATCCTCCAACCCTGGCAACATCCTTGTAAATCTTTTCTGAACCCTTTCAAGTTTCACAACATCCGATAGGAAGGGGGGCAGAATTGCACACAATATTCCAACAGTGGCCTAACCAATGCCCTGTACAACCGCAACATGACCTCCCAACTCCTATACTCAATACTCTGAACAATAAAAGAAAGCACACCAAACGCCTTCTTCACTATCCTATCTAGTTTAATAATTACTGCAGGCCAGAAGGAATACTATCACACGCACAGATTAGAAGTAAGATGCAAGTTCAACAAAGTTTTGTAAAAATCAGTCTCCAAATTGTTCACAAAGAGTGAAAAGTTGAACATTGTGAGTGGTGGTTGCCAATAGTATTAATGTACTTTTTAAAATTCCTTTGTGGGATCATGGGCATTGCTGATTGCCCAGCATTTATTGTCATATAACCATAGAGTTGCACAACATGGAAACAGATCCTTCAGTCCAACTTGTCCAGATATCCTAAATTAATCTAGTGCTGTTTGCCACCATTTAGTCCATATCCTGTAAACCCTTCCTATTCATGCAGCCAAACCAGATGCATTTTAAATGTTGTAATTGTACCAGCCTCCACCACTTCCTCTGGCAGCTCATGCCATACACGCACCACTTTCTGCATGAAAAAGGTGTGGAATCAGTGGGCTGAATGGCCTACTTCCACAATGTAGGGATTCTATGATTCTACGAGTGCTGCTTCAATAACACACCAGATACTCAGCAGCACCCATGGTAAAGCAGCCCACTTAGCTGTAAGTTTCAAATGATAGTCACGCTAGACTCAAAACATTAACTCTTTCTCTCTTCACAGATTTTACTTGACCTGCTGAGTTTCTCCAACATGCCCTATTTTTATTCCGCTTGACTGGCACCTGTTACCTTCACCATTTGCTCCCTTCACAATGGGCACACAGGGGTAGGGTAGTGCATACCATTTACAAAACACACTGCAGCAAACATCCTTCAACAGCACACCTGAGTCACACATAATCCAAATTTGAGTGTGTATCATCATCCCTTCAGTGTCGCTGAGCCAAAAAACTGAGGACACAATACTTTAAAAGCCCTTACATCAGATGGACTGCAATAGTTTGAGAAGTGATCCATCATCACCGTGAGGGCAATGGGGATGCGCAACAAATGCTGACCTTGCCATTGAAACTCACATGCCATGAAAGAAAATATTGTTCTTAAGAATTGCTCACTGACCTGCCAATTTCTTTATTGTTTTGCCCATTTTAGACCTACAAAATAGGTCCATGTTGAATTTTGACTCCAACATTTGTGGCTGACATATGCAATTTCTAGCTCACTGGCAACTTGCAGTGTTACTCTGTAGTGCGACATTACATTTTTAAACTATATGCAAATAACCTGACAGCACAGTGGGTGAGCAAAGTATCACTACAGGATTCCACTCCTAACAACCTTCAAATTCCACTGTGCTTTTTGAAGAATGTATCTCCCTTCTGCTTAAGGATATAAATTCCTTGTAATATTAACAGACACGTTTTATTAGTGGCACTATATTTTACGTTTAATCACAAGGTCAACTCAGGAAGAAGTCACTTGCTGGTGTTTAGAAACAATTTCTGATGACTGTTGCACTCGATCCAACTTTCGAACTCAAATGCCTGTACTGTTTGTAATTTTGTTCAGCAAGTCATAAGTCTGTGTACAGATACGGAAAATGTGGATTTTTTTTTGTGTGTTCCTTTGGAGATTTCTCTCGGATGCCTCAAAGTTCACTTCAGCTTTCCGTTGAGTTTTGTGAATATGATGTATGCAGGTGCGCAGTACAGAAGACAGGGATTAATCGCACGTTATGTTCTTACTTTTGTTTTCTCACAAATCAATCAATTTCAGTGAAACGTGGTAATTAGTCTGCCCTTCCCACCTCCTTCCTCTCCTCCACTTCAATTTTTATCCCTCCCACCCTCAATGAACCATCCCTTGCAGAGGTAGATACACTACACAGTGACTGCTCTTTGTGTGCAGCTTAGTCATTGTCTATTGGTTGCTCATTCACCAAAGAAAGGACTGCACTAATATACAAGCTAATTTGGATCCTGTTATCACATAGGCATGCGTTATAGCATAGCAAACCAGACTGTAAAGATGTACGAGAACCCTGACTGCTTTATGCTCTTGCCATAGCTGTCATGCTTCTTTGATGCCCCTCTACTCCAAATATCAAAGCAATTTTGTTTGTCTCCATGTCTCTCCACAGCTGCTTAACTACCCAACTGAGGTATTTTCCAACTCTTTTATTCTCTTAATTGCTTTTTGAATGCTTAACTGAGGTAATCTTCATTCATATTCCATCAGTTTTTATTTCCTTTAAATGTTCCAAAAAAAAATTCCTTTTGACACAACACATCATTGGTAAATAACGGGGGTTCAGCATTCATGATCCATGGGGTAATGACCCCACTTTGTTCAATGTTGTTTAATGATATACTTCTATTGATTCTAGTTCTGTTGAAAGATCTAACCCATTAAATTAACCTGCCACATTTCTTCATAGCTGCTAAACGATGTGCTGCACTCTCTCTGCTATTTTCTGCTTTTAATTCTTCTGTTTTTTTTTTCAAACAGGTCAGACCTAAATAAAGAGCTGCACAGCAGGTTTTAAAAAAGAGACACATCTGTTAAGAGACAGAATCAGGAGATGTGTTTCTTCACAGCTACATTCTGTGCAGGTACGTCAAATTAAAAGTCACAACAAGCAGAACATCTTGTGCATTAACAAAATCAAGTAATAATTAAGCACTGCCAATGCTTCGATACAAATTTGTAGCTACAAGAAACTTTTAATAAAACGTGAGTCTTCCCTATTGATATTTCAGATGGCTGAATCTGTTATTTGTTCATTCAGTTGTGTGCATCTGACATTGGGGACAATGTTACAAATGACACCAGCTTCTCAGTCTGTTTTCTGCAGTTTCTACATAAAAGGCACCTAGACTGTCACCAATTAGCTCTTCTATGATTGCTTGCTTTATTTATGGGGATAGGAAATTTGGACCGGTGTTCCCCAAAAGCAACCTGCTATTGGAATACAAGGGATGGATGAAGTGCCCTTTTGTGAGCCATTATGAACATTCCCTAGAGATTCCTCAGCAGCAGGTTTACTTGCAGCATTGCAATCACCCAGAGGCTGGGTGTTTGCTCTCTCGGGCAGAGAACTGATTTTATATTTGAGTGATATTAAAAGTGCCACATCATGCTTGGTCTGAAATAATCCTGGAAAGGTGGTGTTGTCCTACTGCTTGAAATAGTGCAATATTTGTGTTGGTGGTACTATCCCATCCTGTTACATTTTGACCAGGTGGCAATGGGAGAATGGCAATCGTGAATCCAAGAATTCTGACCCAGAGCAAGATGAAGGGGCAGTGGTGTACATCCAAGTCAAGATTAGTGAGAAAACTCAGAAGAGATCCTTAAGCCCCTACTGGCCCAAAGATCAGTTAAGAGTCAGCTACATTGCTGTGGGTCTGGAGTCACATTTAAGTCAGATCAGGTAAGGACAGCAGTTTCCTTCCCCAAAGGGTTTTTCCAACAATTGACAATGGTTTCATGGTCATCATTAGACTCTTAATTCCAGTTTTTTCCTTATTGAATTCAACATCCATCATCTACCATGGTAGGATTTGAACCCATTTCCCCAGAACATTCCTTGAATATCTGGATTAACAGTTCAACGATAATACCACTAGGTCGGCACCTCTCCACCTTAACAAGTGCATCCTAACAGGTAGTGCCTATCTTCGGCACAATGCACTGGGAGGAATGAGAATTGAAAACAGATGAGTGTGAAGCCTTGGGAAGTGGGAGGTGAGCAACTCATGAATGTGGGCTGGATTCATTCATTTCTCAGCAAGGAGCTCTGCTGACTCCTTATCTTGCTCCAGCATTTCAGCTTGTCTAATCTAGCGTTGGATAGACAATTCAAGGAAGGAGATCAGTTAGAAGTATAAAGTATAAAAACGTACTTTGTGGGGGTTTTATGGTGTAGTAGCAGTATCCCTACCTCTAAGCCACTAAGGCCCCAAGTTCAAGTCTTACCTACTTCATAAGAGTGCTGTGACACTGCTGAACAGGTTAATTAGGAAAATATTCAAACATTTACTCCATAGGATAAAACAAGCAGTCTTTGCCTTAACAACAGTACATGTTTATATTTGCATGTTCTAATGAGCCATGTACTGTCAAACCAATATAGCAGCACTATCCAGTTAATACAGGATTCATCGATAATGATAAAAGCACAGCATAACTTGAGTGTTAACTGAAAATGGAGATTTCTTTCTATTGCCTTTCGTACCTTTAACCTAGCAACTGGCATCTTATTCTGTTCTTTCACAGATTTGACAAAGCATTTTCAAGTGCTGTGAAAGCAGAACAGCCAACTGTAATTGATGTGTTGTAGAATTTACACTGCATAACTTTGAAGGTTTATGTCAGAAAATTTAAAAATTGTGAAGCATTTTAACATGCATTTTACATCGGCAACAGCCCAGCAAGATTTGTAATTAAAAAGAAAACTTTTAAGAAGCGCTTGTACCCTTGCTATGTCCTTACCCAGATCTCTCAGTATATGGCACTGACCCCTGTGGCACACCATTAGTTACAGTCTGCCATCTTGAAAATGCTCCCTTTATCAAACTCTATCCATGCTAATATACTGCCTCCAATTTAGGGATTCTTATTCTATTAAGCAACCTAATATGTGATACTTTATCAAATACCTTTTAAAAAAACTAAATATATTCCATCCACTGCTTGCCTTTTTTATATCCTACTGAAAGAATTGTGGTAAATTTTTCAGGCATGCTTTCCCCTTCATGAAGCCACGCTGATGCTATTTAATCATACTATGTATTTCTACATGTTCTGCAATTACATCTTTTACATAATTTCTAACATTTTTTCAATAACTGACGTTAAGCTAACTGGCGTATAGTTACCTATTTTTTGTCTCCTTCCTTTCTTTATACAAAAGTGTTCCAATCTGGGAATTTTCCAGAATCTAAAGATTACTGCATGATTATTACTGGCACATACACTATCTCTGTAGCTACTTCCTTTAAAATCCTAGGATGCATTCCAACAGGTCTAGGGGACTTACTGCTCTTCAGTCTCCTTTATTCACCTAAACATATTTTCTCTAGTGATAAGTATTATATAATCATTTGCTCTCTTCTTTTTGCCCCTCGAATATTTAGTAATCTTGTGATGCTATTAGTGTCTCCTACTCTGATGATTGCTGCAATATTGATTTTGGACAACATTAAGGCAACAAGAAAAGTGTACACAAAGCAAAATACTGCTGATGCTAGAAATCTGAAGTAAAGTTAGAAAATGTTGGAATTGCTCAGGTAGTCTGGCAGCAGATGCAGAGTGAGAGGCAGAGTCAACAGTTCAGATCAATCTTTCAGTCAGGCCTGACCAGTTGAGTATTTATAACATTCAAATTTTATCCGGATAGCATTGAACAGGTAGTTAGACTGATTTGAGATTTAATGAAGGACTGAAAATGTATTTGAAGAAGGGTTACAACCAAAATGTTAACTTCTCCACCTCCTGATGCTGCCTGGCTTGCTGTGTTCTTCCAGCCTCCTGCTTGTCTTTCAGGGTTGCCTTAAGCAGCTATCTTGATCTGCTCCATTCAGGTTTTGTAGCAGCCTTTGTGTCTTAACCAGTAGCTACCAACAAAAAGGAAATGTTAAAAGAAGATGATATTTGTGTGTAGCCAGGAGACACAAGAGCATTGCCTTTTTATTAACCCCAACAAAATGCAGACATACTTAATAGCTGGTTTCAAGTTGCAGCAGTACTTTTCAAGTTGAAAATTGACACTCTATCATTTTCATATTTCCCTCACTCTCATAGCCTGCTCTCTTTCTTTCATTTGCTAATATTTATTGAACAAAAAACAAAAGCTGAAAATATCTGCCAAATAGTCTTTGTCTCTCACAAAAATACACAGCAGGATATTCCCTCTGGGGCTGGGAAAGAGAGGTCACAACTGTTTCTGAGTCCTGAACACTTTCCTGAGGGGGAAGAAATTACAGGTGCTGATTTTGAAAGGGTGTGGCTATGGATAGCAGACAGGCTTTCCAAACTGAAGGCCCAACCAAAGACCTTCTATCTGAGAAGGAACAGTTAGAAGAGGAAAAGTAAAAGATAGGGCATTTCAAAATAATAATAACCTCGCTCCAATCTTTCTAAACCAAAATTAACATGTGGATCTCCCCGTGTGGGGGTGGGGGATCCAGAAATGGAGGACGTGGGTTGAAGGTGAGGGGGAATAGATTTGAATGGAACCTGGTGGTGGGTGGGTGGGGGTGTGTGGGGGTGTGGGGGTATTAAGGCAGCGGCTTTTTCATGCAGACAGTGGGGCATGTATGGAATGAGCTGCCAGAGGAAATGGTGGAGGCTGATACAATTACTTACAAGACATCTGGATGGGTATATGAATAGGAAGGGTTTAGAGGATATGGCCAAATGCTGAAAAATGGGAGTAGATTAATTTTGGATATCTGGTCGGCATGGACGAGTTGGACCGAAGGGTCTGTTTCTGTGCTGTATATCTCTATGACTCTATGACTCACTATTAGGTGCCCTCTACAAGGTAGAATAAGTTTGCGCATTCTCCCTGTTAGTGAGGTTTGAGAAGATTTGTAGCTCAGATTGAGGTTCTGGATGTAGGTTTGCTCGCTGAGCTGGAAGATTCATCCCAACAACACACTAAAACAGCAGCTAATGACCTTGAAAGACCCTACACAGACAACAAGCAAAACTAATGTCATTTACAAAATACCTTGCAAGAATTGTAACAAATACTACATTGGACAAACAGGCAGAAAACTAGCCACCAGGATACATGAACATCAACTAGCCACAAAAAGACATGACCCACTCTCACAGTATCCTCACATATGGATGAGGGAGAACTCCACTTCAACTGGGACAACACATCCATTCTAGGACAAGCCAAACAGAGACACTCACGAGAGTTCCGAGAAGTATGGCATTCCAACTGGAACTCTATCAACATACACATGGACTTGAATCCCATTTACCATTCCTTAAGAAAAAGAACAGGAAATGACATCACCATAGGAAATGACATCACCAACCCAAGGAAACCGAAACATATAAATGGAAAGTGGGCTACACCACCAGAGGCTCACTGAAGATGTTACCTAGTATGGTGACGAAACGTCTGAGAATGAACCTTCCAGCTCAGCGAGCAAAACTACATCTATTCTCCCTGTGTGTGAGTAGGTTTCCTCTGGGTGCTCCCATTCCTTCCCACAGTCCAAAGATGCACAGGGTAGGTGGATCGGGCCATGGGAAATGGAGGGTTACAGGGATAGGTAGGGGGTGGGTTGAATGCTCTTCAGAGGGTTGGTGCGGACTCGATGAGATGAATGGCCTGCTACCACTGTGGAGGTTCTATGCAGTACATTTTTCAATGAGTCAATTCCATTATAATCATGAATAATAATTGTAGCTGTGCGACTGGATTCATTTCCAAATTACTCCTTTTTTATTTTAGTGCACTATGAGGAGACAGTGTTACTGGAGAACAGATCCATTTTAAAGTTCTCTTGAGCTTGATTTAGATATGATGCATTGCTCACCACTATAAGCATTGCCATATCATCTCCAGCAATGTAACCTTAGCAGAGATCCTCCCATTACATGAATGAAATTTTCCACTTCTTAGATTGCCTGCCTGTATTCCCATCTGGGTAAAATGGCCAATTTTATGCTAGTTATGCCACTAGATCACTTTTGTGCTACAGGCTCATGAACACTGAAATATAAACAGACATTTTTCCCTGATACATTTATCTTAATCTGAAGGGCACAAAAGCTGTAAATTCTCATCCTGTGTGCCTGAGCCAGGTATCAAGACAAGGCCCATGTGCTGATTAAAGACTCGTTTAAGTGTATACATGCAAAACACATACGGCATTATTTATGGATAAAAGGTTTTGAACCTACTATAATTTATCCTTGGTTTCTCTCTTGTAATTATATTTATGCCCAGTTTTTTTTCTGGGAAGGTGTTTCATAGCTAATGGGCTGTTGAGAGTCTCTAATACCTCATGTGAGCATTCCTCATATTGCATACATTAGCAGGAATTTTAATTATTGAGGCATCACAGTGAAACTCCTCTTATCTCAAGCAGGTATGCAGCAGAGGTCACTGGACAGTTATCAGCAGCAGGAACCATAGACAATTTCCTTCTCTTTCTTACATTCGGCACTGAGCCCCTTTGTGGCAAATCCACTTAGTGTCAGATAGGTTCTGCTGACTTTACTGCAGAATGGTTCAGTACCATTACCATATTTGCTCTCTCTTTACCGAAATAATCAATGAAATAGCACCATAGTTAACTCTTCCAGAAATAATGGTAGAGTGTTTGGTAATTGGTTCAGTGATCCAAACTGTTACATATCACTCAATGTTCACATCCTGAAATTAATTCTCAAATCTGGTTCCAAACTCAGAGCTTCCTATACTTTCCCAGGTCAGTAAAACCAGGGTAACTACAAAGATTTTCAAATATTTTGTTCCAAAAGGAAATATTCCCATGAGACATGGCATGCTCTCTGAACATTTCTAATCAATTCACTTATAGACCATTTACTTTTAATAAGAAAGTGAAAATTGAGCACAGCTCTCTTGGAAAAGTGAAGAACCAGAGTTATGCATAAAGTCAGATTGAAAATCTTAGTTCTTCAAGAAGAGAAACCTGAATAAAAGAGGTCCATATTCCCAAGCCAAATGCACCCACACATCAGACACTGATCTATTAATTGTGGCTGATCAAATAATGCCTTTATCGTAATATCAATCAGGAACTTTCATTAAAGCTTTACACTCTTCGCTGACAACAATTGCAATCACTATCAGAGGTACTTCCTGATAGATAGATGGTTAAAATAGTTGCTTTCAATATTTGCTTTTTGAATATGAATGCAAATGATTGTTCAGATTAATTATCTTGTGAATCCATCTAAATTGAACTGAGAGGCTGCAGAAAAATGGCAATGCTACTTTCCTTCCCCATTCTGAAGTGTACTAAAAGTGTAATACCTCAGTCATGGTATCCTAAACATTGCCGGGCACATTAACTCTAAAGAAGATCAGCTATTAGCAGTGTCTAAATGAATGCTGTGATATTATTCAATTCTCCAGATGGCATCATACAGATGCTCATATTCTATGATTAAATGTTGCCTGGCAACTCTGAATGGATAAATATGCAGGGTTTTGCTACAGTGATGTTAAGGGGTTCTTATGCTGAATCCCAGGCTCTGTATAAGGACCTGAAATTATCTTGCAAAGTAGTAGAAAATGAAAAGCGGAAAATCAGTATTCAGAAAATAGTGTGGTGACTGGCCCACTGAATTAACCTTCCTTCTCTTTTATCCTGCTCGATTCTTCAATGTAATCCAGAGACAAAACTCCTCTAGTTTTTCCATGCATTTGAAGTCCCCCATCTCTAGGATTATTTCCAGTGAATCATTTCTCCACCCTCTCAGTCTTTGGCCTGTTCCTAAAGTTGGATTCGCAGAATTGAACAAAATTCTCCAGCTAAGGCTGAGTCAATAATTTGTATACACTTTGCCACAGTTCAGTATTATGTGGTTTTATACCAATCTCCTTTGTACAAAGACTTTTAAAAAAATTGTGTTTTTCCATCTATCTAAATAAAACATTACATTTATGAGCCTTTCTAACGAACCTACAATCGAAAACCTGGATGGTGACTTTTGTTGCTGTTAAGTGTTTTCACTCAGTGACTGTGAGGTAAGGTTTCTCTCCACCTTATTGTCAAAAAGACTTGGCCAGCTGCTCTGGAGACAGCTGAGTATCATCCCCATGCAGCTGTCTCAGTAGACAGCAGACAGGTCGCAGTATCAGATGCTGATCATTCCAACCAGCCCACAGAATTCAATGGCCAAGAGGCCAAATTGACTGTCAACTGTACATCACAACGCAGGGCTAGAGCAGAGCAATGACATTACAAGACAAGTGATTCTGCTTAATATATCATAGTCCGTGGCTTGCAACCAAGATGCCACAATTGGGTTACAGCTTCGGACACAATTTCCCTGTGTATGCTTGGTACAAATAGTATTTATAGGGATGGTAAGCAGGGATACAACACTATTTATGGAATATTTTGAACTTATTCTCCATGCCATAGAGGCTGAGAAGCCAGCTTCTTTGACCTGAAACAGTGAATGAAACAAGAGAAGCTGGTAAGGAGAGAGACAAGGAACTCAGTATAGTAACATTTCTGTACTGATATATTAAAATAAAGTGCATTTATAAAATTAACTGACCACTCTGTGAATTAGGAAAAAATTTCAAAGGATAAAATTAGAGTATTATATTCCTTTGTTCCAGCTGCATGCTATTTCAGCTATCGATATAGTTTCTCTTATGATTGCTGTATAGCTGATACTAAACAACATGTAAAGGAGAGCTTCTGCATGGTTTGAATGATTGTAATAAGAAAACTAAAGGTGTGATTATACTGCCATTAGCTATTGATACGAAGTGGTTTGTGATTTACATCAACATGAAATTGGCAATAAGATGTGAGCATTGCCAGTAATCTAGCTTTCACATGTCCTAAAGTAAGAGAGGTCAAATCATATCCATTGGGCACTCTTGGACAATTTTGCCTTTCACATAGTATGGCCTACTATGAGCGCATTTTTTTAAAAAGTGCTCAACCATTTCACTGAGATGTTTGTCAACTGATTGTTGTAACATTTTCATGCAAGGAAATACTTGACATTCTCCTCTCCTCTGCCATTAAAGGTTATCCTCCTGGGACCAGAGTTCTGAACAGGGAATGCATGAGTTAAATGTGATTCTTAGAATTAGAACTAGAATTAGTATTAGGTTTATTGTCGTGTGTACACAAGTACAGGGATACATGAGTACAGGGAAAAGTGTACAAAGTCAATCATTTTGGGCGTCATGTTAGGTACAAAGATACCTAGGCACAAAATCTTCGGTATAATTTAGAAAAATGAATAAATGAAATTAAAAGATCAGCACTGTAGTCCTTATAAAGCTAGGTACAAAGATACTAGGTACATAATTTTAGTATAATCAGAAAAACAAAGAGATAGAGGTAAAAGGTCAGCATTATAGTCCTTCTAAAATTTGTGAAGATCAGATATAACCTGGTGCAGGGTCATCTCCCCATTAGCAATTCTGCTGGAGCTATCCCTGTAGTTGCATAAGGGGTGGTCCTATTACCAAATAAGAACTAGAACAGTTTGGTATCTCATGAAGCCAAAAGCTGTTTCTTTAAGTCTGCCTTCAAAGTTTTGACTGCTCTTTCTGCCAGACCATTGGATGATGGATGGTTTGGAGCTGTCATTATATGTTGAATATCATTCAGCTTTAGGCAGTATTCAAATTCCCTGCTAGAAAACAATGGTCTGTTATCTGTGACCAACATTTCTGGGAGTCTGTGTACTGCAAAAGATATGTGCAGTTTTTTATTGTGTTTGACAAATGAACTCTATGCATATCAGCCACTTTGAGTGGACATCCACAATGACTAAGAACATTGAGCCCATGAAAGGAGCTATATAGTCAACATGTGACTGAGTCCAGGGTTTACCCGGCTGTTCCCACGACTATAGGAGAGCTACTGGTAGCAATCTTTGCCCTTGTTGGCACTGGGGGGATGGTAAAACATCTTCAGGAATGCCAGTGCCCAACACCAGACTCTTCTAAGTGAGAGTGACAGTTTACTTCAGGCGACAAAGTTTGGTGTAGGAACCACAGAAATGGCCCTGCAAATGTAAGAAGCACGGTCGATCCGAGATCAGATCCAGTGACATATAAAGTTTAGTTAGATACAACAGTCCTGAACAAGCACGTCGACCACACGAAAGCTGCAAACTCGCAAATGGTACAGGAGCAAAACGGGCCTGGCTCCTCAACAGCCTTTCCGACTGTCCCAGAACTCCCACTCCATCAAGCGTTGAAGATACCTTGGAATCAGAGATGGACACAGCAGATGCTGCCACCTTGATGTTTTCCAGCTGGAAGAAGAGAATGAATTTTGTCTGACACATTCTGAGCGCAAGAGACGAGCTACTGTACATTACATGCTGCCCATGTCAGAAACAGAGATGGAGGAATCTGACCCAGTGCTAAAATGTCGCAGGAGAAGCTACAACAACAAAAAAGACCGGCCTATGTCCTCGGACTCAGAGGGGGTGGGATGTAGTGATTGTACTGAGGTTTGCTGGTTGGACCTCACAGAATCTTAGTTCTCTGGTTGGGGGCTGTTAATATGGTCCAATCAGGGAGCCCTGGCTGACAGATACAAACAGGAGATTCAGAGTCTCCTCAGTTTAGGGGACTGACTCTGTGCTGGCTGGGCCACAGTCAGTGTGTTACTGTTAACCTGGTCCAATCAGGAAAGCCCTGGCTGACTGATATAAACAGGAGATTCAGAGTCTCCTCAGTTTAGGGGACTGACTCTGTGCTGGCTGGTGTTACAGTTAGTGTGTTACTGTTGGTTTCTGTTTCCTTTTTTTGGGGGGCGGAGGAAAAACCTGATTCCTGAACTGGCTGAATTATTTAGCCAGTTTGTTAACTGGCATTCCTTTGAGTGAGGACTGATTGTTAAACTCCTGATGCCCATAATGTGTTTCAGGTGTAACTCAGTTCTCATTAGGGGATTGTTGTTTCACTGGCTGGTTACAGCCTATGTGTTAGTCTTTGTTCTTTTCTCAAAAAAAGAAAAAAAGAGAAATGTTAATTTTGTGGTAGGGCTTAGCCCTTGGACTCTAGTTTACTTTGATTTTTGTGTAAGTGTCTTCACTGTTTTTTCAGATTCCTGAAAAAGTGCTTATGCCCGAAACATCGATTCTCCTGTTCCTTGGATGCTGCCTGACCTGCTGCACTTTTCCAGCAACACATTTTCAGCTCTCTCACTGTTTTTGGTGGTTGGACTGAGCCCTTGTGGAAGACATACATTTCAGCAGAGAAGCTGTTCTTGTGGGGAGGCCTAGCCCTGGGACTGGGCCTCTGAAGATTGAACACCTGTGTGTGTGTGTGTGTGTGAGTGTGCTGGGAGGTGAGCACTTGCTGTATCCTGGAGTTTGGGTGAAGACCTTGCCTTCAGGAGTGGACCAAACCCCTGTGAGTTAACTGCACCTGTACAATGTACTATGTTCCTGTGAGTGGACCTGGTTTTCCAAGGCTGGGCCAGGACTCCACGGAGACTGAACACCTATGCAGTGGGGTGTGTATTTGCTGCCTTTGGGAGTGGACTCTGCCCTTGGTTGTGGATCCTGTTTTTTTTAGCGGTGGACTCTGCAGTTTGGAGTGGACTCCATTTTGGACAATGCACCTCGTAAACTGGAGTGGACTCCATTCCTGGGAATGGACTCCATATTTGAAGACTCTATATTTGGACTGTAGACCAGAAAGGACTATGTTTTTATGTAATTAACTGTTTTGTGTTGTTTGGGTCTATCAGCTGCACTGTCTTGCATGTCTCTGGGTCTGGCAGGTCTTACTGTGAGCTGGGAGGCTCATGGGTCGACCTGAAAGCTGTCACCCCGAGAGCCGGTGGGTGTGTAGGCCATCCTGTGAACCTGAAGGTTGGTAGGCTGTCCCGAAAGCCGGAGGGTGGGTAGACCACCCTGATGCCAGTCGCCCCGGGAGCCAGATGGTGGGTAGGCCGTTCTAAGCGCTGTCGTCCCAAGAAGGGGTAATCAGGACGGGCTGTCCTAGAGGTGGTCGAAAGGTGTGTCAGAGCAGTCGAGAGCCAGAAGGCGCGTAGGGGCAGGCTGAGATCTGGAAGGCTTGTGGGCTACCCTGCACACTGTCGTCCCAGGGAAGGGGACAGGCTGTCCTAGAGGTGGCCGGAAGGTGTGCCAGGATAGCCCACTGGCCGGACGGCGCATCGGGGTGGGTGAGAGCCCAATGGTATGTAGGGGCAGACCGAGAGCCAGAAGGCGGGTAGCCGTCCTCAGCGCTGTCACCCCGGGCAGGTACCGAGATGGGCTGCCCCAGAGGTGGCTGAAAGGTGCTGAGGGTGGTTAGTGAAGCCGGAAGGTGGGTAGGCCGTCCTGACCGCTGTCAACCGGGGCGGGCTGCCCTAGAGGCGGTCGAAAGGTGTGTCAGGGCAGACCGAGAACTGGAAGGGGCATGGGGTGGACCGAGAGCCGGAAGGTACGTAGGGCGGGCTGTCTTAGAGTGGCCGGAAGGTGGGAGGGACGGGGGCTTGCTGGGTCTGTATTGTACACTGTTTATGTAACTGGATTAGCTTTTTATGTACAAATGTCATTGTCGCTGTCTTTTATATGTGGAACTGGGATTTGGGGTTTGTCCTCATCTCCCTATAAACTGGTTGAATGGTAGGCTTTGGTGCCTAGCTTTGCTGCTCCTCTCCCTTGTAAAATTGCTGTTGTAAACAGCTGTAAATGTTAACTGTTTTTTGTAAACTGTGTTTTGTAATTTGGTTAATAAAATATTACAAACAGGAGTTTCAGAGGTTCTGGTCACTCTGAGAGCTGGCTCTGAGGGAGCTGGATCAGTATCAAGGACTCTCCATGTGTAAATAAAGAGTGAGTTGGATACCAATCTCTGTGGAGTTATTTCAGGATTGAGGATTACAGAGAGAAGGCAGGAGAATGGGGTTGAGAGGCATATGGTCGAATGGCGGGGCCAGCTCAATGGGCTGAATGGCCAGTTCTCTATCAATGTATCATTTCTGATTTGAGTAGTCTACAGTTTCCCTAAATTTGACAATTTTGTACCAATTAATGCCCGTTTTGCACTTAATGCTATAACACATTCTCTCCATAAGACAGAAACCAGCAATCGCCCCACACGCCCCTATTTACAATCTTGTTCCTAATGAAGAGCTCCTATCAATTTCACTAAGATTTGAAATCAATCCCAATCCCAAAAAGTTTTGTGTAGGACAATGATCAAATAGTTAATTGAATGATATGGTTTCAATTTTCCTGGGGCTGTGGAATGTCATTTGTGCAAAGTAATAGATCGCGATTGAATTGGCAAGACCCAGCATGGTCCACTCCCTGGGACCAGCAGAACCGAGCGTGGCCCACTCCCCGGGACCAGCAGGACCGAGCGTGGCACACTTCCCGGGACCAGCAGGACCCAGTGTGGCCCACTCCCGGGACCAGCAGGACCCAGTATGGCCCTTTCCCCAGAACAAGCAGGATGAAGCGTGACCCACTACCTGGGACCAGCAGGACCCAGCGTGACCCACTTCCTGGGACAACAGGACCCCGGGCGGCGCACTCCCTGGGACCAGCAGGACCCAGCATGACCCACTCCCCGGGACCAGCAGGACCCCGGGACCAGCAGGACCCCGCGTGGCCCACTCCCCGGGACCAGCAGGACCCCGCGTGGCCCACTCCCCGGGACCAGCAGGACCCCGCGTGGCCCACTCCCCGGGACCAGCAGGACCCCGCGTGGCACACTCCCCGGGACCAGCAGGACACAGGGTGACCCACTCCCCGGGACCAACAGGACCCAGCGTGGCCCACTCCCCGGGACCAACAAGACCAAATGTGGCCTACTCCCCGGCACCAGCAGGAGTGAGTGTGGCCTACTCCCTGGGACCAGCAGGACCGAGTGTGGCTCACTCCCCGGGACAGAAAGTGGTCCACTCCCTGGCACCAGCAGGACCGAGTGTGGCCCACTCCCCAGGACCAGCAGGACCGAGTGTGGCCCACTCCCCGGGACCAGCAGGAGTGAGTGTGGCCTATTACCCCGACCTCCCTGCCTCGAACTGGCTCAAATGCCTCACTGACCATGTCCAGCCCCCTGCCCAGGTATCACACAATGCCATTACCTTTGCTGTTACCCCTTGACTGACAACATTCCCCTTAGGTGTATCTAAGGAGTACTCCACTTAAAATTCAGACATGGCCATTTTGATGCGCCACAACCAGTGTTACTGTAATACGGATGTGGCATGGTGCCCTACAGCAACATGTTCACACACTTAATCGATTACTGCTGGCAAACATGACAGGCTGCCTTGCTTCATGTCTGCACTAAAAAGCAATACAAGACAGTAATACTGTGAATCTGTGTGTTCGGAATCAGGTAGTAAGGTCCAGAGTGATGAGACAAGGCAAAGAATCTGTCAGCATCCATGTAGGAGCAAGCACCAAGAGAAGAGCCTTAAGATGCACACTGCTCCAATCCATGATGGATTCTTGTCTCCGCGAATAAAGTGATCTGGCAGCAGCATTAAAATGAAAGGTATTGGTGCATTTAAAATGTGCAGCATTAGAGAACTGCATTCTGAGTGGTGCACGAGCTATGACAACATGGTGAGGCTGTTGCATGTCCAATCCCAAGCTCAGTGGAAGAAGGATGCAGGCAGTCACTATTTATGGAGTGCACTGTGAGGTGTTGAGCCAAGATGGAGGCCTGGAGGAGCACGTAGCAAACCAGAATCGCCAGATACCTGCTCAGACTTACATATCATTTTTAATGTTCTCTCTTCCATGTGGGAGAACAGCAAACCACATATAAATGAGGCAAGAAGAGGTAAGGGGTGGCACAGTGGGTCACTGGTTAGTGTTGCGGCCTCACAGTGCCAGGAATCTGGGTTCAATTCTGTGACTGTGTGGAGTTTTCACATTCTCCCTGCGTCTGTATGAATTTCCTCTGGGTGCTCATGTTTCCTCCCACAGTCCAAAGATGCACAGGCTAACTGGATTGGCCATGCTAAAGTGCCCTGCAGTGACTAGGGATGTGCAGGCTAGGTAGATTAGCCAAAGGGAAATGCAGGGTTACTGGGTTGGATGGGCAAAATGCCCTGCTCCCACACCGTAGGGTTTCTATGTAATGATGAGATCTTATCGCGAGGAACCGAGCCTCAGTTGTTGTTCAAACCTTGAGTGGAAAAATAGACTTTTGCTGAACATCGAGAATCTCTTTTCTAATCTGACCATATTTTCCCAACACATCATTGTCCACATTGCTCCAGAACTGGGAAAATACTCCCTGCTTGCAAAGGTTGGAGAAACATTTTGTCTAGTTTTCTTGGAACCTTTACTTCAGAGAGTTGATGGTCTTTGCATCCAAAAAATAAACTCACTAAACAAAATTGTGAATGCGTACACACACACACACATCGAGGTGTTGCTGCTGTAATAAAAGCTCAATAACAAGTTACCATGTAGTTATTGATTAATGAACAATATGACTTTAAAGCAATTGATTTTGAATAAATTATTTACAGCAAGGGCCAAGGGTTGCTCAACTGGGGAATTTTCAGTTCCAACAGCAGCCTGCTCCAAAGACTCCGTTACAACATTACCCAATTGGTGACAGCAACAAGTCGTTCCTACATCTGCTGCACTGTGAACTTGATCAATACAATTTTCGTAGTTTAACCTAATTGGAATCGAAATAAAAATACATTTGAGCTTATTAATGCCATTGCTGATGTGTTGTCATTCAATTACATTTTAATTTGTCAAAGTCGTCATCTGTAATATAATGGGTACTATAGAATACATTGCAATATCGTCCTCTAAGTTAAACCAGCATGGGAGAAAAAGGCTAAATTTTTTGACAAAGCCGAGAGCTGACTGAAACGACCATTCAGGACTCATTCTTCTTCCAAAGAAACGTACATTTTTCCCATGAGCCAAGGACACCCAGTCTATGATGTTAACATGTTCCATGTTAAAGATCTCTTAACCTTTGTACTTGATTTCACAATGATGGAATTATGTACATTTATTTTCTCAATGTGTTATGATGAAGTCTCCACAGGGAATATGAATGAAAATAGTTTGGCGGAGTCTCTTATGTTGGAAAACCTGTAGAAGATTCCAAGGAAAACTGAATAATAATAACTTTATCCCAGAATTTGGCCTGAGGTCATTCCTTGAATAAACTTTAATCATCAATAGCTCCAGCTGCTGCTATATTTAACATGCTGTGATAAAACCTTTTGGACAAAGCCTTTCCTTTTGTCTTGATAACTCTCCCATTGCGGACACCTGTGACAACACCAAGTAGAGATGAGGAGCTTGCCTCAGAAGGAGGAACAGGAGGATAGTGGAGTTCGATCGGGCTTGTATCGGCACTTTCAAGTTAGTCCCATTCACTTGCTCCTTCCCTGAAGCCCTGCACTCATGGCATCTTTGTACTTCTCCACCTCTTCCAGTTGGCAATTTTAAAGTGAAGTTCAGCATTTTCAAAAATTGGGTAACTTATAAAATTACAGTAGCAAATATTTAGGTGTCCCACAGTGCCAGAGATCCAAGTTTGATTCTAGCCTTGGGTGACTGTCTATGTGGAGTTTGCACATTCTCCCTGTGTATGTGTGCATTTCCTCTGAGTGCTCTGGTTTCCTCCCACAGTCCAAAGATGTGCAGGTTAGGTGGATTGGCTATGGTTAATTGTCCACAGTGTCCAGGGATGTGTAGGTGACAAAGATTAGCCATGGGAAATGCAAGGTTACAGGGATGGCTGGGTCTGGGTGAGATACTCTGCAGAGGGTAGTTGCGGACTCAATGGGTCAAGTGGCCAGCTTCCATATTGTACAGACTCTGTGAAACACTACATGTTCAGAATCAGACTTCTGATTATGCCAATTGTTCTGCACAATGCACCTCACTTGTGGTGGGAATGTGCGTTTTGGGCCAACTTATTTGCCAATCCTGAAATACATGATTCTGGGAAATATAGTTTTGCTGGGTTCTGCTTCATATGCAGTTGCTGATGGGTTTGCAGTGATGTGTGGATGCAAATCAGTCCCCATGATTATTTTGTTTATTAGCTCACAGAATGTGGGTGTCATTGACAGAGCCACTATTTAATGCCAGACCCTGTTTGCCCTTGAGAAGATGGTGATGAGCTATTTTCCTGAACTGCTGCAACCCACATAGTGTTGACAAACTGCAGTGCAATTACGTATGGAATTGACCCAGCAGTAGTGAAATAGTGTGAGACTTGAAGGCGAACATGCAGGTGGCTGTGTCTTACTGCTGTCCTGTCCTTGGTAGTGAACAATGTGGGTTTGGAAAGTCCTATCAAAGGAGACTTGGTGAGCTGCTGCAGTGCATTGGATAGATAGTATGAGTTGACAATTCTGACTTGACATATTCCTTGAGGTTACACCAGACCAACATCTTCCTTGCTCACTGAAACAGTCTTCTCACCAATATGTTTACAACTAATAAAATAAAAGAACTAAAATAAAAATAAAAGAAAATAAAAGAACTATCCAATGAGTTTGATGCCAATATGATTCTTTTTCTGGAGATGAATGAATACCATTTGGAAATTCTCAGGCAATTCTGAAGGGCTAAGCAGACATGTTTACATTCTTGGGCAATTGAAAGGGGAAGCAGAGAAGAGAATTATTATCCATGGGAATCAATAATCTAAATGTGAAGATGCCATCTGAAAGTTTATTCATAGTTCTAAGAACAAGCAAGACTAAACAGACACGCATACAATGATTTCAGATGAAGAATTAGTGGAGTTGTGTTTGCTGCAGATGATGTCAGTGAAAGCCACTGTCATTTCCTGTGTTTCACGGAAAGAAAATCCACTGCCAGAAATGCTGCTTGTTCATACGAGCTGAGCGAATCAATCATATCAGATGCCTACAGCTCAGATGAGATGTCAGCACCTCCAATAATGTTCAGCTGCTGACATCTGAAGCTCTGCATCATGCCCCCACCTTCATTCTGCACAGTTCCCCCATGCTTCCACCTCACCCTCACCCCCTTAACCCCACCTACTGCCATTCATCTGAACCGATTAAGCTCAGTATATGCCCTGCATTACCAACCTGCTCAAAATATATCAGACCTCATTTAAAAAGTTCACTGAGGGAACAGAAGCATTCATAAATCACATCAGCCTTGTATGAATGTCACATAAATCACCAAACCTTCCAACGAGGCCAGCAATAACACACAGAGGAATCAAGTGGCACAAGAACAGATTTTCATTTGAGATTTGATATGTCCATCTCATTTCTATTAACCCTAGAATTTCCATTGGGCAGGCCCGCTTGTTAAAATCCAGTTGTGAGTTGTTGACTTGCTGGGGATTACAAGCTGATTAAAGGCAACCATAATTCTGGAGGCAGTCACTTCTGGTCAGATGGGAATAAGCATGGTTGGATTCACACCACACTCCAAGTTCTAAGGTCAACTGCTGCATGCCACTGCTGGCCCAGATTACATTAGCTAACTCAGCATAAGTCAGGATCCGAGATAGTCTTTCAAAGGTTATGTACTTCCTCTGGTACAGATCAACTCCTTATCCATCCTTGTGGAAATACTAATTGTTTATTGAGATGACTCTTGGGTAATTTTGTGACTAGTCCATTATTAGACTAGCAGATACAAACATCTAACTCTTAACACACTCTGACACATGAAGGATTCTAATTAATTTAGATAGACATTCATAGTACTTCAGTTAGAATGAGACAGCAATGTCAGCAATTATCTGAATAGTTTTGACATAACTTCATGTTCTGCTATAAAACAAATCAATGAACTAAATGCAACGCTCTTTTAATTACACAATGCAGTGGACTAGTAACATTAGCCCAAACCAAACCAAGGACGGTTTACTGTTAATGCAGTGTTTCTGTTGCTGAAATATTTGAGTGAAGGGAGATTCCCAAGATATCTCTATTAAAGTGTTTCGCTGACAAGTGGTATATGGAATGAAAGAGCTTTGCTTTTCACAAAGCTTGAAAAGCAGATGAGCACTAACACACTGATCCTCATTCCTGGCTACCTATTTTTAACCTGAGCCAACTTGGGGCTCTGCAGCTGTGGATTCCTGACTCCCTGCAGCCTGAGTCTGTTTCTCTGGCAGCATGTGGCATGGGGGAACAGATACAAGAGGCCCACTATTCTGTCTGTCACAATGCCAGACTCCAATTAATATTACTGACTTGACAGAAATATAGGAGCAAAAGGATTACATTAAAGTTAATCCTCTAATGCAAATAAAAGGTGTGGAGCAAAGCCACAAGTAAACCTTTCCAAAGCTGTGCACCCAAATCTGTGGTTTCATCAAACTTTCTGTTTCCAGTCATCTGTACTTCGTCACTCCTCTCTTGAATACAATAAAAAAAAAGATTTATACAGGGTCTTGCATGACTTCACAACTTTCCAAAAATACTCATTTTGTCAGAGTAGCATTGGATCTGATTAGTCAGGCTCACCTCAGGTAGCTTGGGAGAGGCCAGATTGGATTTTATGTTCATTAAGCAGCAAATGAGCTGCTGTTGGAGCTCCAATTCTTTTCTGGGTCACGATACCACCTCCAAGAGCCAATCAGTGGGGCCAGCAGCTCTTGCATACAAGCAATGCCACCAATAGACAATAGACAATAGTTAGACAATAGACAATAGGTGCAGGAGTAGGCCATTCAGCCCTTTGAGCCTGCACCGCCATTCAACATGATCATGGCTGATCATTCCTAATCAGTATCCTGTTCCTGCCTTATCTCCATAACCCTTGATTCCACTATCTTTGAGAGCTCTATCCAACTCTTTCTTAAATGAATCCAGAGACTGGGCCTCCACTACCCTCTGGGGCAGAGCATTCCACACAGCCACCACTCTCTGGGTGAAGAAGTTTCTCCTCATCTCTGTCCTAAATGGTCTACCCCATATTTTTAAGCTGTGTCCTCTGGTTCGGCACTCACCCATCAGCGGAAACATGTTTCCTGCTGCCAGAGTGTCCAATCCTTTCATAATCTTATACGTCTCAATCAGATCCCCTCTCAGTCTTCTAAACTCAAGGGTATACAAGACCAGTCGCTTCAGTCTTTCAGTGTAAGGTAATCCCACCATTCCAGGAATTGACCTCGTGAACCTACGCTACACTCCCTCAATAGCCAGAATGTCTTTCCTCAAATTTGGAGACCAGAACTGCATGCAGTACTCCAGGTGTGGTCTCACCAGGGCCCTGTACAGCTGCAGAAGCACCTCTTTGCTTCTATACTCAATTCCCCTTGTTATGAAGGCCAGCATGCTATTAGCCTTCTTCACTACCTGCTGAACCTGCATGCTTGCCTTCATTGACTGCTGTACAAGAACACCCAGATCTCTCTGTACTGCCCCTTTACCTCAATTGATTCCATTGAGGTAGTAATCTGCCTTCCTGTTCTTGCCACCAAAGTGGATAACCATACATTTATCCACATTAAACTGCATCTGCCATGTATCTGCCCACTCACCTAACTTGTCCAGGTCACCGTGTAATCTCCTAACATCCTCATCACATTTCACCCTGCCACCCAGCTTTGTATCATCAGCAAATTTGCTAATGTTATTGCTGATACCATCTTCTATATCATTAACATATATTGTAAAAAGCTGCGGTCCCAGCACGGATCCCTGCGGTACCCCACTGGTCACTGCCTGCCATTCCGAAATGGAGCCGTTTATCACTACCCTTTGTTTCTATCAGCCAACCAATTTTCAATCCAATCTAGTATTTTGCCCCCAATACCATGCGCCCTAATTTTGCTCACTAACCTCCTATGTGGGACTTTATCAAAAGCTTTCTGAAAGTCCAGGTACACTACATCCACTGGATCTCCCTCGTCCATCTTCAGAGTTACATCCTCAAAAAATTCCAGAAGATTAGTCAAGCATGATTTCCCCTTCATAAATCCATGCTGACTCTGTCCTATCCTGTTACTACGATCCAGATGTGCCGTAATTTCATCCTTTATAATAGACTCCAGCATCTTTCCCACCACTGAGGTCAGACTAACTGGTCTATAATTTCCTGCTTTCTCTCTCCCACCATTCTTAAAAAGTGGTATAACATTAGCCACCCTCCAATCCTCTGGAACCGACCCCAAATCTATCGAACTCTGGAAAATAATCACCAACTGCAACCACGATTTCCCGAGCCACCTCCTTCAGTACCCTGGGATGCAGACCATCAGGCCCCGGAGACTTATCAACCTTCAGACCTAACAGTCTCTCCAACACCAAATCCTGGCAAATATAAATTCCCTTAAGTTCAGGTCCTTCAGCCACTGTTACCTCAGGGAGATTGCTTGTGTCTTCCCCAGTGAACACAGATCTGAAGTACCCATTTAATTCCTCTGCCATTTCTTTGTTCCCCGAAATATATTCCCCTGTTTCTGTCTTCAAGGGCCCAATTTTAGTCCTAAGCATTTTTTTGCCTTGCACATACCTAAAAAAGCTTTTACTATCCTCCTTTATATTATTGGCCAATTTACCTTCGTACCTCAGTTTTCCTCTGCGTATTTCCTTCTTAGTAATCCTCTGTTGCTCTTTAAAGGCTTCCCAGTCCTCAGTTTTCCCACTTATCTTTGCTATGTTATACTTTTTCTCTTTTAACTTTATATGTTTCTTAACTTCCCTCGTCAGCCACGGTCGCCCATGCCTCCTCCTGGGATCTTTCTTCCTTTTAGGAATGAACTGATCCTGCAACTTCTGCATTATACACAGAAATATCCGCCGTTGTTCCTCCACGGTCATCCCTGCTAAGGTATTGCACCATTGAACTTTGGCCAGCTTCTCCCTCATAACTCCATAGTTCCCATTATTCAACAGAAGTACTGTCACTTCCGACTGTACCCTCTCCCTCTCAAATTGCAGATTGAAGCTTAATTTATTATGGTCACTACTTCCCAATGGCTCCTTCACTTCGAGGTCTCTGACCAATTCTGGTTCGTTACACAATACCAGATCCAGAATTGCCTTCTCCCTGGTCGGCTCCAGCACCAGCTGCTCTAAGAATCCATCTCGGAGGCACTCCACAAAGTCTCTTTCTTGAGGTCCAATATCATCCTGATTCTCCCAGTCTACCTGCATGTTAAAATCCCCCATAACAACTGTAGTGACATCTTTGCAACAGGCCAATTTCAGCTCCAGATTCAACTTACATCCGATATCCAGACTACTGTTTGGAGGCCTGTAGATGACTCCCAAGAGGGTCTTTTTACCTTTTACCCTTAGTATTTTGCAGCTCTATCCACACTGACTCTACATCCCCTGACTCTAGGTCCCCCCAAGCAAGGGACTGAATATCCTCCCTTACCAACAAGGTCACCCCATCCACTCTGCCCGTCAGTCTGTCCTTACGATAGCACGTGTAGCCTTGAATATTCATTTCCCAGGCCCTGTCCACTTGAAGCCACGTCTCAGTTATCCCCACAATATCATATCTGCCAATTTCCAAAAGAGCCTCAAGCTCATCCATCTTTTGTCTAATGCTTCGTGCATTCATGTATAGTGTTTTTAATTTGTTACTGCTCTCACCCTTCCCATCAACTCCTATTTCACTCAACCTTACAGCATGATCCCTTTCCGAGTTTTCTGCCTCGTTGATACAGTTGTCTTTCTTGACTTCTCTTGTTCTAACTTTCCCTTCAATTTCCTTTTTAAACATCCAGTTTGTCCCCTCCCTCCCGCTACTTAGTTTACCAGGAGCAGTGGCAACTGCTGATACTGCACCCAACCTCAAGGTGCAGGATGGATTCCACCTTCATAATAGGGTCAGTAGGAGTCTGATGTTTCAGGGGCCAGTGAGGCTGCCCTGGCAATCAAGAAGGGAGCCAGTGGCGACTTGTTCAGTAGGGCAGAGGTACAGGAGGTGGAGGTGGATCATGTAGTGTTGCTGTCATTGGGTGCTTGATCAGCAGGGACTCAGTCTCTCCTCGTCACCCCACTGCCTAAGCCCACAGGAGGAAGCATATAATCACCAGATGGCCTTGTCACACCGTGGAAAATCTGACCATAAGACACTGTTTAATCGGCCACTTAAGTAGCACAATTGGCCCCTTGTCAGAAAGCCTATTTGCCAACTTCCCCATGGCTGACAAAATGCCTAAAATATCAAAGGGGCATCCCTACCTGCCTCTCAGTTCTTCATCTGATCCCTCTCCTGCAGGCTCTGTAAAATCCCAACCACAATTTCTTGTAATGGGAAACGTGGTAGTGAGTTATCACATAACCGGGCACATCAAACACTAATGAGATAATGATCAAATCACTTGTCTTAGTCTTATTGTTTGAGGCATGAATATTGACCAAATGACACCAAAATGTAGCCACATGCGCTGTCAATTTTCAGAAGGCTGGAGTCATACCTGAAAGACATGAAAACGGATGTTGCAATTAGGTTCCTATCATCCCAGTTTGGGGGTATCTTTACAGAGGTTCACCTAGGTAACATGGTCAGCCTATAAATATCATCAGCAATTTGCTCAATTTTCCATTCTGATTAATTAATTAAGAACTGGAGCTGTTCATTGATAATTCCAGAGTGCAGCTATGTTCACAAATCCCCTGAAAATGAGCATACTACCATACAGCCATACAATATCCAGGTTTTGTTTGACTAGTGACAGGAAATGCGAGGAAATAACAATCTCCAATAAATGTTGACCAGCCAGTTTCCTCTGACCATTCACATTCACTGTTCACAATTACGTCACCACTGGCATACAAGTAGATCGCCACTGATTAGAAGCTGAATTGG
The DNA here is from genome assembly GCF_037043375.1 of Chiloscyllium plagiosum. Lineage (NCBI taxonomy): Eukaryota > Metazoa > Chordata > Chondrichthyes > Orectolobiformes > Hemiscylliidae > Chiloscyllium > Chiloscyllium plagiosum. The sequence continues at coordinate 32,750,220 of NW_028270150.1, forward strand.
AAATATACACATCAACACTTTGCGTGATACAGTATACCAGCCCAGAGGCAGAATTCTCAGAACCAAACAGCTCACTTTCCACAAAACTTCATAACATTTGAACAGCTCATGCCAGGTGAGTGATGGAATGCTACCACTTACTTGGTAGGAAACTGACAGAAGCTTTAAACCCCTTTTAGGATAAAAACTTTTGTTTGATAGGGTACCCTTCCACTATATATCTACCATATCAGTAAAACTAGAACAAGTCACCCTTTTACCCACTTCTAGCAAAGTGCAGACCATGTGGTTTATGGTATTTATCAGTAGATAAGCAGAAATGCTTCAGTTTACAAATTACAATCTGGAAAAATCCTTTTCACCCTCTGTTCCCTGCAATCATCTCTTATCTTTCAGCACTGGAATTAGCAAGGATATTTCAGAGCAAATAATGACAGACTGAACTTGCAGTAAATTTATCTTCAAAGTCCAAATGAGATAAATGTTCATTTTCTAAACATTTTTTAGTTTCTTGAAAGTTTAAAACATGCCACCATGCTTATTAAAGATTTTGCCGAATTGATCCAGCAGGGGACAACTCAGTTCATCCTACCCACCTCCCAGTCAAAATAAAATCTTCACACTCATGTTGTAGGTCCCTTACAAGTCAATGTTACTAGATTCACCAAATAATTCAAAACAAAATTGGAGAAATGGATGCAGCAGAATAAAAATGTTTGAGTTAGTGCTGACATCATGATAATATCATTCGACTAGTATCCAGAGTCTGATACTAATGTTCTAGGAACAAAGATTTAAAGCCCACCATGGTGAAATTTGAATTCAATAAAAGTCCAGAATTTAACAAAAAACTAGCTGAATGGTGATTGATGTGTTATTACAAAACCAATCTAGTCCACTAATGTCTTAGATATCATTATTAAGGCTAAATGGAACAAAGGATATGAGGAGAAAGTAGGGAAGTGGGAACAGGTTAATGAATTGGATCAGACATAGTCATATTGAATGGTGGAGCAGGCTTTAAGGCTAAATGGCTCCCATTTTCCATGTTTCCATGTAAAAATTGTTAAGACAGGCACCAATTCTAGGGAAATCAAGGAAATGTGTTACTAAGGAGGAGAAGCTTTGTTAAGAACATCAGTACATGAAAAAATTACAAAGACCAAGGGGCTCAATGGTTAGCCCTGCTGCCTCACAGTGTCAGGGACCCGGGTTCAATTCCAACCTCGGGCAACTGTCTGTGTGGAGTTTGCATATTCTCCCCATGTCTGCGTGGGTTTCTTCTGGGTGCTCTGGTTTCCTCCCACAGTCCAAAGATGTGCAGGTTAGCTGAACTGGTCATGCTAAATTGCCCGTAGTGTTAGGTGTAGAGGAATGGGTCTGGGTCCGTTGCTCTTCGGGGGGTTGTGGACTTGTTGGGCCGAAGGGCCTGTTTCCACACTGTTGTGCATCTAATCTAATCAAGGACAATTCCCCATCTTTGCAACAATGTTAGCTCTTGTTTGTCAAAAATGACAGGGAAAATTGAGTGAAAAATGCATAGCTACGTAATCCACATTTAAAATCTATGTGATGTTAAGCAGATAAATCTATTTTGCAAATTATTACAACAGGAGTACAGGTATAATGTTATTCAGGTTTAATTATATTGTTAGTGATGTCTTTAAAATGGAACATTCAAATTGCATTGTTCGATGGAGGACAGAAAGCTAATTAAAGCACTAACTAATAGTTGAGGGAGTTAATTAGCTCAAGAGCAACTATTCCAGCACAGAACCTTTGAGTCATAATGTATTGGCATTGGGTTGTGACTGAGTCAAGATAAGCCAATTTGACATTATTTCATGCAGACATGATGACATATTTTGCTCTGGTCCTATCTGTTGATGATTAGAATTTAGGATTTACCTTCTGAACATTTTGATTTAATCCTGATCCTTTATGCATCTCAATTGATTTTCAAGAACTTTATTTTATGAACCATCTGCCTTAGCATAGCTAGGCCTATAGCAACATTTGAGAGTCTGGGCTAATTCTAATTCCAGCACTCTTAAGGGAGTGCTTCAATGCAAGAGAAACAGTCCATCAAATTCAACATTAACCTAGACTTCCCAATTAGGTTTAGATACCCTGAAGAGATGAAATTAGCAAGGCCAACTGGAAAACAAATAAAATTAATTTTTGTCTACCTTATTTTGGATGATATGCCACTTCTTTCGAAAGTGTTAGTGTCTTGCAACTGTGGAAGAGTATTATCAGCTTTCAATAAATTTAGATGGCTAGGGAAATGTCACATGGTTCATGAATTAAGCATTATGCATTTGGGCAGCAAGTACACCTACATTTTTAAATGGGACAAAGTTGAGATTAATTGGAACAGAATAGATTTTAGTGATAAAATCCATACTTCAGTATAAGCTCATGTCCAATGCACTAAAAATGCAAAAGAAAAGTCATGTACTTATTAAGTTGTATTAACAAGATTATTTATAAGAAAACAAAGAACAGAAATTTGTCAATATGTTGACCTTGGTTATACCACATTAAACAAAATTTTTTACCTAATTTTGGCCCACCCACCTGAGGGGTGATTTACAATGCAGGAGAACAGGTTATTTGGTCAAAATATTGATTTCCACTTAATAGTGTTACTTTCTCAGAAAGATTGAAAACGTTGTGTTCATTCAAAAAGTCCAGTTGGAGATGATTTAATAGTGATATCTAAAGTAGCTCAAGGATAAGATTGCATTCCTAAGCATAAAGGTCAGGTGTCATATGCCTAAGTTACACAGGGGTGCAGTGAGCTTAGATGTTCTTTTCCAAGAGGCTCTAGATTTACTGAATGAGTTCTTGATGTAGGCGAAGTGCTGACAAAGTGGCAATGTCACTGGGCTAGCAATCCAGACCCTGGTGTTCTGGGACATGGATTTAAATTTCACTATGGCAGTTAATAAAATTTGAATTCAATAAAATCTGAAATTAAAAGCTAATTGTTGCAAAACACATCTAGTTTACGAATGCTCTTTGGAGAAGAGAGTCTGCACACTGGTCTGGCCCACTTGTGACTCCACAAACACAGCAATGTGGTTGACTCTGAGCTGCTTTTTGGGCAACAAATACTGGTCTAGCTAGAGACACCCACATCTTCTGAATTAAATTTTTAAAAATGTGGTGCTGATTCTTTGTAAATCCAACCAACAGATTCTGGCTGGTGGGGAAATTATGTCTTGTACAATTATAGTAGACAAATAACTAAGAAAGGTCTTGGAGTGCAAATGATAGTGTCCTTGCCTCTGAGCCACAAAACTGCTTTCGGATCACATTCCAGGACCTAATGACCCAAGATGGTACAAACATAACATGGCCAAATAGATCGAGCATCAACTTGCAAATCCTTCCAATATATGCTGCTGACAGGTGACAAAGGTAGACAAGATTCCTGGTCAGCCATGCTCCAGGCTACAGGATGTGACTAAATATTACCATAGCACTTCAGATTCATTGGGGTTGAGGGAATGCAGGGTCAGTGGGTACTGTTTGGCTCAGTTGGATGGACAACAGTATAGGTCAGAAATCAACAGCGCAAGAGTCCTATCCCTGTTCTACCTGGAGTCGGTTTGGGAATATCTTTTTTTTCTCTAGCCATGACAGAAGTCATGACCTTGTAGGTCTTCAGGCAGAGAACTGATGATGAAGAAGATGAAAATACTAGGGCACATAAGCATGGCCAATGTGCTTCCAGGACAACTTCTTATTTACATTAGCCAGGTTGGAAAGTTGTCTTCCACTGTTTCTCAGTAACTAGACTTGGGTTTTTCCCTGTCCCAAGAGATTATATTATTATCAGAGGGTAAGGTTTCTCTAATTATAACTTTTTTGAAGATCATGACTGTGTGAGGTAGTTTAATGAACGAGACTTTTTTTATACCTGTTATGTTCAAATGTCTATAAGCTATACATGATGTATTTCTAGGGTACAGCAAACAGCAGCAGAAAGTGCCTGCCTAATAGAACAGGTTCTGCATTGAAATAGTTAACCTTGAGAGAGAACACTCTGCATATAGTATCTGAATGGTGAAGGTTCAGTAACACTGGATGTAGACAATAAAGACCAGCTGGACAACATTATCCAAACTCAAGAGCAAAGAAAAATCATTCCTTCTGTTTGCAAAACGCTTCCTTTGTTTAATTACACAGCAATACCCACCATATTTGGAAAGTAATTAGACATGAAGGCCAGTGAAACATTTGAGAGATGAGATGCAAATAAAAATATTTTAATTTCAGGTTTTTTTTTTCAATCAAGTCTCCACTTGCTCAGCAGTTTACAAAGAGGATAAATGTTGGGACATGTCCAATGTTGTTTCCTCAGGAATTTGAATGTATCAGAGTGGCCTGTAGCACTTAAATCTACATAATTTTCAGCGCAACATTATATTCATTAGCAGTTGGTGGATATTCTAAATTATGTTTTTAAGCATTTGCATGTATATAACAACTTATCATCCCTCCCAGAAATTTCTCACATTACTTCAATTAAATTGAACAATTATTGTTTTGTAGGCCACTTGTCCTAAAAGAAATCACATATATGGTAATTAAGACTTTAATTTAGTATCAGAAAGACAGTACCTTCAACTATGTAGCAACAAAACATCATCTTGGATAATATATCAAAGACTGGCTGTAGATTTTGAACCAATAACCTTTAGACCTTGACATGTGTGTGATACCAATTGAAACAAGTTGACACTCTGAAGTAACACTGCAATTAAAATTAAAATCTGAGCATTGCTAACGTGAAGCATCAAAGCAAACTGAAGAGAGCATTAGTGTAATATCTACTCTTATGTTAAACCCTAGTCTAGAATAGTATTGTAGTGACTGTAGCAAGGACAGTCAGTTGGACCTCATAGAATGAGAGTTCCACAGTCCTGATGAAAGGCTTTTGCCCGAAACGTCAATTTTCCTGCTCCTCAGATACTGCCTGACTGGCTGTGCTTTTCCAGCACCACTCTAATCTAGACTGATGCTTTTTTAAGAATGCCTTCACTCATGGTATCCCAATTGCATTCAACCAATTGTGTATGCACGTTAGTTTTTACACATATAAGAGAAGCAAATTCACATTTTTCACCTGTATCAAGAGTGTTTCAGATTTAGTGTGAATGAAAGTGTGGCCGTGGGTGTGTGAAAGATGCAATGTTATGAGATAGTCCTACTCAAACTCGACAGTTGGTATGTATGCAAATATTTAACACCAGATGCTATCTTCATTTCATTGAAATGCACGGAAATGTGATAAAATATACAAAAGGAGAAATATATTTACTGGTTGATTGTTCATTATTTTTTTCTTTAATCAGCATCTTCAATCTATAAAGGTTAATATCAACAACGTGTCATATCACAAATCAGGGAAGTTCATTGCAGGAAAAAGTTTCATTTACATTGCTGTTAATGCATTATAACAAACAAATGTTACCAAGATTTATTTCAAAGGAAACATAGTCTGATATTGTACTGTTCTATACTGATCAAGATTTTTAATTAGATCTGTTGCCTGTGCAAAGTAGGTAAACTGAACAAGGTTAGCAGAAGAAGCATTACAATTTAAGGTGAAGGGTGAAAGGTATAGGGGAGATGGCAGGGGTGGGTTCTTTACCCAAAGAGTGGTGGGGGTATGGAATGCGCTGCCTGTGGGAGTGTTAGAGTCAGAATCTTTGGTGACCTTTAAGCGGCAATTGGATAGGTACATGGATGGGTGCTTAAGCTAGGACAAATGTTCGGCACAACATCGTGGGCCGAAGGGCCTGTTCTGCGCTGTATTGTTCTATGTTCTATGTTCTAATTGGCTCCAATTTCCTTTGGCTAGGATACAGAATGATCTATCCTCAGTAAATATGGTGACCCTTGCTGACTTAGTTGTATTTGTTGAATATTTGATGATAATCAGAAATGGACTTATAACATTGTTTGGGATAAAAATGGAATCTGTGCATATGTGCTTACTGGATTGTTATAGTTGTGATACCTCTTGCAGCAAATATTAATATAATCACAGTATTGCTTTCTTGGGAAAACATAACATTGACTTAGAATTGGACCTGGGTTTGAGTGTTGATCTGTAAGAGAAAAAGCACATTGATAGAGATACACAGACATGTAGAAAGCTGTGAAAGCTACAAAACACAAATGAAAGAAAAAGTGAAAAAGAACAAAAATAAAACAGGCAATGACTAAAACATTGACTAATAAACAATGGTTCAAATTAGACATAGTACTGGTCAAAATGAAAAGGTGATAAGAAGCAAAATTGGTTGGTTTTTTTTCCCTTGTATGATGATAACATTATAAAATTTAAAATTTCACCTAATAAGCCAGAACAGCTGTGTGTAGATGCAATCTTATTACTCTTCAGAAGTTGTACTCCACCTTAAATGTTAAACAGTAAAAAATAAACAGAATCTTTGAAAACTTCAAAGGCGTGTTTTGAATTGCAAGTGAACATAACTTATGAACAGTATATGTTCAACGTTAGTGCACAAAGTACAGAACAGTCCAGTAATCAATCTGTGATGACATAAATGAAGCTCATAGAATTCTACAAATTAAAGGACAATCTAATCAAAGATGGGATAGCATTACAAAAAGAGATCCTGCACTGAGAGCACATCTACTGAGGAAGAAGTATACTTTCAGGAAAGCAATCAACATTTGCATACACAATGAGGTTATATATCAGCTGGACAGTATATTCATAACAGGGAGACCAGACTTTGCATTTGCCGATAGATTCTGTAAGCCAAAATGGCAGAGCAATCAAAGCTGTGAAAAGCAAGAGGTATGCTCCAAGCATGAGCAATTAAATGAAGGTTCTTGTAATAAGCAATAAGCTGAGTAAGATAGAGAGTTACTGATGAAACATGGTACTTGAGACAGACCATGGTGGAAGTTGGTAGTAGTCCTCTTCACTCTCACTGGAAGTAATTATCTTGTCTCCATAGACTATTATTCTGACTACTGTGACGTGGAGTAATTGATTTTAAAGCCTGCTGGTGAGCTTGTTAAATGCCTAAAGACATCTCGGACATTGTGAAGAGTGACAATAGTTAATAACGAGTGAAGAATTTAATAACTTCAAGAAGGATTGAGAAATTCAATACTACATATCACCTCTACAGTCTTCCCATTCAAATGGAAAGGCTGAGACACAAGTGAAAATTGTCAAATGAATTGTCAGGCAGTGATTAGGGGGTCCCATAGAAATCAGTGCTTGGACCCCAGCTATTCACAATATATATTAATGATTTAGATAGGACAGTAAAGTGTAATATCTCTAAATTTGAAGACAACACAAAATCAGAGTGGAAAAATAAATTGTGAGGAGGATGCAAAGATGTGTCAGTGTGTTTTAGACAAGTTGAGTGACTGGGAAAATGCATGGCAAATAAAGCCTAGTATAGATAAACATGAGGTTATCCACTTTGGTAGCAAAAACAGGAAGGAAGGTGGATTATTATACTGGGGAATGGGTAGTGCAATATGACCCGGGTGTTTGCTTACACCAGTTGTTGAAAGTAAACATGCAGGTGCAGCAGATAGTGAAGAAGGCAAATTATATGTTCACTTTTGGAGCATAAGGATTTGAGGACAGGAGCATGAATATCTTGCTGAAATCGTACAGGGTCTTGGTAAAGCCAGATCTCATGTGCAGTTTTTGTCTCATCTGAGGAAAAATATTCTCTACATATATTTTTACTAACATCACACACCACACATCACAGTATGTATTTAGTATGCTTTGTGTGTGGATTAAAAGGTTACTTGTACTTTTAATCTCATAATAGCTGCAGTGCGTGTGCATAAAGAACTATCATGATGACTTCAAATCACACAGAACTGGGACTCATGTAGGCAGGGTTCCAGAGATGCTTTCTCTAACTATCACATGTTTATACTTAATAAGATTGCCAGTATTAATCTACAAGGGTATGGAATATCTTCTCTCAACAATCCTAACATGATCACACCACATAATGTCTCAAGGTGCTTCATGGAAGTGAACAGTTGATATTGAACAGAGGGTTAGTATGCAGGTACAGCAAGTAATCAGAAAAGCTAATAGAACATTATGTTTTATTGTGAGGGGAATTGAATGCAAGAGTAGGGAGATTACACTTCAGTTAAAAAAGGGCATTGATGAGATTGCATCTGGAATACTGTGTACAGTATTGGTCACAGTACTTTCAGAAGGGTGTTAATGTGTAGGAAGCAGTTCAGAGAAGGTTTTCTACACTAATATCTGGAATGAGTACATTGGCCTTTAAGGAAAGGCTAGACATGGTAGGCGTGCAGCCGCTGGAGTTTAGAAAAGTATGAGGTGATTTGTTGAAACATAAAATCGTGAGGACACTGGACCAGGTGGATGGTAAAAGCATGTTTCCTATTGTGAGAGAATGTGGAAATCGAAGTAATGGATAAAAAATAAGGGGGATTCATTTAAACTCTCTCAGCAGGATGAGAGACTTTGGTATTCTCTTCTGAGAAGGTAGTGATTGCAGGATCTTTAAATATTCTTGATTACCAATGAGATAACAGATTATTGGGACTATGGAGGAAGATGGATTTGATGTGTAAATCAGATTCCACCACGACCTTAATAAATGGTGGAGCTGGCTGACTGACCTGCTTATTTTTTACTCAAATGTTCATTTTGAGACAGGTAAATAAAAGCTCGGTTGAAGACTTTTGTTTAAAGGAGCATCTTTAAAGTTCAGCAGTTTAAGAAAAAGAATTTAAAAAACTGAGGTTTTAGGTGACTGAAGGTGAACAAAGCCAGGGTGCAGAAAGAAACCAGTGTTGAGAAAAACACCGGTTTTCCATGGTGCTGGAGATGGAGAGCAACAAAGTCAGTGGGGGATTTAAACACAACTTGACAATTTCAAAATCAAGATATTTATTAAGACTTAAAAGTGCTATTACATAAAAATTATCCTTGTCACACTCAAGGAGTGAGCTGAAATAAAAATTACTTTCAGGTTTTCGATGTTGGTCATTGTGTAAAGCTGGCTCTACACAGGGTTCATTTTCCAACTTGATGCTCCCAGCAATACATCATTGAAAGCTCAGAAGTGCACAACTTGCAACCATTATTTTCCGGTAAGTCAGGCCCAAATGTCTGATTTGCTGTTCTAGGTGACGTCCCTCACCAGGAGTGCAAATTTGGAAAATCGCACTTCAGTCTCTGTCAGCGTACAGAAATAAGATTGAATAATAGGAACGACCCCAGGAGCCTGCTCCCGGCTGACAGAATCTAACTTTAAAAAGACATATGTAAGTTACGCCTATGTGCTAGGCTTAGGAAAATCATTCATAGTTGATACAGGACTAATGACCTAGAACTAGCTGTTAGTAGGTTTACTCGGTACTCCCATATCATATTACACTGACAAGCTAAAAAACAGAATGCCATTATTGCTGTTATTGTTGCTGCTCTTTCAGTCCAACACTGGGATCCTAAACTGCATCAAACTGAATTCCAGATCTACCCACATCTTCCCACAACATGGAATACATTTTTTTTATTACCTTCAAGTGGAATTAGAGTAAATCAGATTTATTTTATTCTTGTATTTTAGCGAGTCTTGTTTGACACATCAAAACTACAGAATTTTAAAGAACCTTGTAATCTTAAGATTTTCTCATTGATATTTTGGTCCTCTTTCAAATAAACTGTTTTTTTTAACTTGTCCTCCAGTCATGCCCTTTATTGCATAACTTTAAGCCTTTTCAGGGCAATGACAAGATTCAGACTGAGCATTGGTCAGCTCATCAAGCTCACACCCAATTAATTTAGCAGAAAGATCAGGCGGTTGGACACCATCTTCAGCAGCCTCCCTGTAATGATTTGCACTGGTAAAATGTACTGCTTCGGTGCACATGTCTGACTTCTTGCCTTTAAGCTGTCACAAAATGCTTCATTCCACACTAAAACCATTAGGTTCAGGGCCTAGGCAACTGTTGGCTCTTAACTGTTATCAACTGCTGTCAATACATGCTCCTTCCCTCGGAAATTCTGTTCCAGAAGAGTGATGAAACTAACAAGTACAAGGTTTTAAACAGTGTTTCTGTCCTTAAACTGCAAAAGCAGATACGTTAAAAAATCTAAGTTTCTGTTCCATTTTATACAAACATCAGTCTCAGTTGTAAAATTTGCTTCTGCTCTAAGTGCTGCATAAAACTACAAGCATTATCCTGCCTATTATAATCAAGAGACATTATTATTTCATACAATATAGGTTTATCTGTCAGGGAAGGTGCATACAACAGATTAGGTATGATCACTTACAGTATATGATGTTTTTGAAATATTTAAAATATTGCAAAAGCTGATGTAGTTTCTGAATTTTTTCTCACTCACAGATATGGATGTACCTGCCTAAACTAGCATGTAACCCCTATCCCTGACTATTCCCAGGAAGCTGGTGCTTGAACTACAGCATTTCATAGGTATTAGGCACACACACAAGGGTATTTTTAAAATTGCAAAACAATTTTAGGACATTTGTCAAGAATTTGCTGTTAGGTTGAATTAGATGCCAGAAGTAGGTTTGTTTATAATTTATATCCAGTATAGGTTGATTTTGGTATCTTTTATTTAAGGCATAGTGTCCCTATGACAGAACACTTTGCAAGGCAGTCTCACAAGGTAATAGACCATAAATGGCATGATGACCCTGACCATGATCACTAAATTATAGTACTTATATACATGACCTTTACACCCACTCTCTCACCAACGCAACCTGATGTGGAGGTGCCAGTTTTGAACTGGGGTGGACAAGGTCAGAAGTCACACAGCACCAGTTTAGAGCCGAACAGGTTTATTTGAAATCACAAACTTCCTGAGTGCTGTCGCTTTACCTGACTCATCTCATCCTCTTGGAAAACTCCAGTAATCTCATGGGTCTCCAACTGTCTTTCCTACCTGACCACAAAGCAGAGGAAATCTTCGCAGATTGTTCATGCTGACCATAGTAATACAAAATAAAATGTAACATATTTCGAACTGGAATAAAATTAAGAATAATGACTTTGATAAAGCATATTTTTTTCAATCTCACATGTGGTCTTAGAAATCTACATCGGATCAATCTCGTGTTACATTCAACAAACTTCCAATTTTCCCTCCTAAGGGAGTCCTGTTGCCTCATTCTGGCCATTGTCTCCATGACTACTTTTGATTATTTTTCATTGATGAACACAGACAATAGTCTTTTGAACACAACTGGTATCACAATCAAAAGAATTCTGTCTCAGCCTTTCAGCAGAAGATATTGGATAGTAGTTAGTAGAGCCAACATTGACTGTTTGATCAGTGGTGTTGAGATCAGTGATAGAAATCCCATTACTTTCTAACTACCTCCAACTTCCTTAGCACAAACCTGACTCTATGGTCTGCATGAACAAATACTGGCTCTGTAAAACCTTTTCTGACAAAATGATGCCAAGATCTGTAGAACAGTATAAACCAACTTTGAAAGATTAATTCTACTACAATGTCAGTATACTATCTATCACCATCATTCACCATCCAACTTTTGCCAAGCTGACAATATACTGTACAGCCTTTCTGCATTTGAGCATACAGAAGAGATTGTTAGACCTTACAGAGATGCAACTCATTCCTCATAGACACACCTACTATGTGTGTAAAGCTAGGAAATACAATACAAAAGCCTTTTAAATTTCCTTCTAACCAACAGTAATGTTTGAAAATGACGAAAGATGAGAAATGCATGTTTTGAAAGCTAAAGATATTTTATCCCCCAAAAAGGATTTTTTCTCACATTTTCAAAGACTTGATTTCAACTATATCTTTCAATTAAGGCACATTTTTTCCTGTCATAATACTTGGAGGCTGGTTCTTCAGTATGTGTAGAATGTTTTATTCATTGCTATATTTTAATTAATTGTGTAATCACCCAATTTCTCCTGATAATGCTGACTCTCACTGGCCAGTGACTTCATGAGTGCCTCCTTTATACCAGCTCATTCGCATGGCCATTTGTCAAGTGTAAGCCTCCATGATGTAGTCAGTTTTCCCGCCTCTATATTGGTCAGCCATAATACCTAATTAAAATGAAGTGTATGGAAGGAAAACGCCAGTGGGGACAGAAGTGGAAAAGCCATTTTAGTGTCAAAAGCCTGTACAAGAAAGGGAGATTCAGCTGCAAATTGTGGTCCGGAGCACATACCTTGGGTAAATTAGTTTTCTTTCTTTCTCCAGCCCTCCTGTACTCTGGCTGATTGTCGGCATATCACATCAGGATGAAAAGCTTTTGCCCAAAACGTTGATACTCCTGCTCCTCAGATGCTGCCTGACCTGCTGTGCTTTTCCAGCACCACTCTAATCTTGACTCTAATCTCTAGCATCTGCAGTACCCACCTTCACCACATTAAATCTTTCCTCATCCCAATGTTTCCATCTGTGCTGTTACTGGTGGATTTCATGTTTATGGTCTCCTGGCACAACCACAACACTCTCTGACTGAGAGCACAACTACCAGCCTGCTGCTGAGCATCGGTTAACTGCATTTCTATGCCAATCCCTCCAAAGTGTATGATAGTGATGAATCTCCAAGCAAGTTTTCCCCCTCAAGAGCACCAACAGGTCTTTCACTTTACGTCTGCTGCACATGGCTTTCTCAAGAAATATTGCCAAGGCAAAATGTAGCCCTGCCCGTTGCTATATGTTCTACAACCAAGTGTATATTCTAACGTGTTGCTTTGGAATCTCAAACCTCTTGGCTTTCTGTTATTTCATCATGCACAAACAGATGTTGAAATAGGATTTGACTTTCCCGTTTTGTTCAATCCTTGAATAGTGGCTTGTATTCTGTTGACATGCTTTGATAATCATAAGCAAATTCCAAAAAGTACATTGATCAAAAGCAATTCAAAATGAAGAAACACAGTGGACACCTAATACTTAGTTATCTCATCTCAGGATCAGAATTACATGTACCTATCCTTAAAACGTTGTAAATTACAAGGATTCTAATTTTGAATTACAAGGACGCTAGTTTTAAAAGTTGCAAATGGATCCAATTGTTTTGCTGTGTTGCGCTCAGAGTAAAACTGGACAATCGATATTCAAGTCTGATCATCTGATTGTTATACACAAGACCCTTCATTGGCTAACGATGTTTCTTTTCTTTAAAAGGGACAAATACTAATCATAATGGCTTCTGTAATTACCTGACCACAGACTGAGGCAAGTCTAGGGAATCCATATGCAATAAACAAGATGCACTGCATTGATGTCATTGGAAGTTTGAAACCAGGATAGAGAGTGTAGTGCTGGAAAAGCACAGCAGGTCAGGTAGCATCCGAGGAGCAGGAGAATTGATACTGACCTGCTGTGCTTTTCCAGCACCACACTCTCGACTCTGAGCTCCAGCATCTGCAGTCCTCACTTTCTCCTAGAAGTTTGAAACTAACTAAGTTAGTCAGCATCAAGAAATGTGCATCTCTTCTTTAACTTACACTTGCACGCTAAATTCACATATTGGAAGTTAAATGTTATCTGTGGAATACTCGGTTTGAAAGGACAATGGACCAGACTCAGGAGTATACTAACAGACTTCTATCTAAAGCTGCTTTGACCAGCAAATTAGAGAGAAAAAGAAATACAAATTTTCAAAAACAAAAGTTAGAAGTTGCTCTCTCTCTTGGCTTCGCACAATCTCGAAATCAGTGCCCAGTCTAAAAACAACTTGGAATAATATTCAACCAGCCATCAGGATCCACAAACTTTGCCATTGCTGCAGAATAAGAATCAACAATTAAACAATTAGATTTTAGTCTCAGATTTTAAATCGAACATCTGAAAGTCCAAGGACTTTTTCGTCAAAAAAAATCAAAATCTGCAATCCCTTATCTTTCTACCTGTGTCAGGCATTATCTTCTTTTCAACTCATGACCTGTGTTTGTGTATTTTATGTTAAATTTTCAACACTTTTTCAGAGTTAGTAGGTAATAAAATTCCTCTTTCTCATGCCCAACAAAATATTGTAATTTGACTCCTTCATCTAGATCTAATTAAGTGTGTTTGACAGCTCTGTGCTAGAAAATGTTAGAAATTGTTGTTACAGATCGAGGTGATTAAAAGAGTCTCACCTGGTCTTAACAGTGATTAGAAATGTGTACTTATATCAATAATTAGAATACTCAATGATACAAAGGATCTCAACTTCATGCTAGTAATGGAATTCCAAAGTACAAATTGCAAAAAAAAATTAGTTATAATTTATTGAATGAGTGCTCAAGTCACAGTGTGATAAATTAATCAATACTGTTGTTGAAACACACTTAGATTCTTTGAACACAATGTAATGGTCTTGAAATATTGGTGGAAGACAGTGGTTTATAAATACTTAACACATGAAAATTCTTCTGTTCACTATCTTAACTGTTATACTTTAGTTTAAGCAGATTTATATCTATGTTAAAATAGCAAAGAAATTTGCTAAAGGTTTATACACTATTATTATGAATTGATAATATTTTATCCTGTGTTGTCTATCTCCAGCAAGGACTTCTCTATTCCTTTGCAATAGCAACGCAACTCTCAAAATGTCTATAACCTGATTTGACTACATATGGACACTTTGAGAATTATCAGACCCAATAGGATAATACTCCCAACTTCGGCCAATTACGATAGAAACATCAGTTGTCAATGGTATATTGTTTCAATTTGCAGGAAATTACAACAGATAGTAACACAAGATGGCAATGTGGCCTTGTTGAACTCTTCAATACTCAGTAGTTTTACTATTGATCCAGTGTCAAATTTGCAAAACATTCCCCACACCCAACACTCAGATGTAGACAGGCTGTCTATCCTCAGAGTCTTCCCTCGATACCAGTCTTGGCCTCTGACTGTGTTTCTAGCCAAACATTTGTCCAGCTCCTTCAAAATATTGAATCAATGGACAAAAGGGGTTAAAAAAAATTAACAATTTCCTCCCTGCTGTGATGAAGAGGCAAGCTAATATCCTGCTCAGGGTACATGTTATTGCATTCTCAGGCTAACTTCACAATCTGGGAGATAACACTTGCTTCAAGCTTTCCCAAGTATTCAGCTGTTGTATTGTGCTATGTTCTCCCAAAGGCATTATGAACAGCACAACGTTTTGTTTATGACATCTGACCCATGAATTAACACAGGTAAGCCTTAATTAACAGTTCACTCACCCTCAATAAACACTCAAAAGTTGAAGTCCAAGTAACAGGATAACGAACAGTTAAGTGTCTGGCAATCGCTGATTGTTGATATTAAAATTAAAAAATTAAATTCTGAATTATTAATAGGGTGGAATAAAGGCAGCAAAGAAAGTCAAATTTTAAGGACAAAATTACCAGTTTGATCTGTCAGCAGATAATACATTTCTTTCCTCCCGAAATAAAGCACACTGCTTTGATTGACAACAGTGTAAATCATAAATTTTGAAATGGACTGCTGGACATGATTCAAGAGTGTGTTGCTGGAAAAGCACAGCAGGTCAGGCAGCATCCGAGGAGCAGGAGAATTGACATATTGGGCTGGAGCCCTTCTTCATCCTTTCCTGATGAAGGGCTCCGGCCTGAAACATCGATTCTCCTGCTCCTCGGATGCTTCCAGCAACACACTCTCGACTCCGATCTCCAGCATCTCCCCAGTCCTCACTTTCCCCTTGCTGGAAATGATTCTCCTCTTTATTTTGAGCAGGAGGGAAATCAGGGGAGAGTGCTTACCCCAAATTTGCGACTTGCACCAGGTCTGGATGAGGATTCCTGTTGGCAACAGAGATTCAAAACTATTAACGTCACCAAGGTGCCTTAAAGTTAGCCCTATAATCCATCCCAGAAAAAATCTGCTGGGTTTTCAGGCCTCATGCCCACTGGAAATAAGGTGTTAGTGGCCCATAAATAGTGTTGATGACTTCCTGTGGTTGTTTTAACATTCTCTCCAGACCTGCCACTGGGTTGACCAAAAGGCCCCCACATCAGGCAATGCCTTGTTTAGAATCTTAATGGGATGGCTGCAGACATAAGAGCTCAATTTCCATTTTTTAACTGATTTGAGTCGAACCAGCACTGTACACACATTGTCCAGTTTCTGCAAGCTGCTCAATGTAAGAGTCGTCCTTCATGAAATACCTGTTTATTTTTGTAGGACCTGGGGGAGTAAAAACCTCTCCCTCAGGCTGCTGAAAACCAATGTGACCTTCTGCTGCTTCGGCTCCCTGACACTTCCCTTTGTGTTTGAGCTCCCCCAGTGCTCTCTACAAATCTCTCCTCCTTCCTGCTATTGGTTTCCTTTCAATGGTAGTTTAGAGGCTTCTTTGCTCTGCCTTTAGTACTCAGTCCTTTGATAACCATAGCCTGCAAGCCCAATATTATAGAGCCGTAGCCATCAAAATGAATTGAAATTGACTGTAGATGGAACATTCTCACCCAAAAGCCTCTCGGATGGAAAATTGCGTTTATACTCATAGAATCCCTACAGTGCCATTAGGCCCATCGAGTCCACATCAACCCTATGAAAAGCTTTCCACCAGACGCGACCCCCTACCCTATTCCTGTAACTCTGCATTTACCATGGCTAATCCAATTTGCCTGTACATCCTCTAAGTGGTCAAATTAGCATGCAAATCCACCTAAGCTGCACATTTTTGGATTGTGGGAGGAAACTCGAGCACCCAGAGGAAACCCACACAGACATGGGGGGGGGGGGGAACATGCAAACTCCACACAGATAGTCGCCTGAGGCTGGAATCAAACCTGGGTCCCTGGTGCTGTGAGGCAGCAGTGCTGAGCACTGAGCCAACCGTGCCGCACAGAGATCCCAGAATATTGATAAGGGACAGTGAGAGTGACTGATTTCCATCCATCAGCCCCTTACTCCGATCCAAACCTTCTCAGAGCTTTGATGGGTTGGCGTATAGCTTATGCTGATGTGAATTGAAGTATTTCAACCTCCAAATACCACCATGAGCAGTTAGCTCAGCACAGGTTTGATAAGTGAGGCTGCAAGGCTCAGCACCACAGTGTCCACTCAGGGGCAAAAGAAGGAATTCATAGTTGGAGCCAGTGGAACTGGGTGAGGTCCTGAACGAGTACTTTACATCAGCATTCACCAAGGAGAAGGACATGGTTTCTGGCAAGTTTAGGGAGGGCTACATTGATATTCTGCAGCATTTTGACAGAGAGAAACAGGATGCGTTGAGTGCCTTGAAAAATATTAAGATAGGTAAGTCCCCAGAGCCTGATTGGATCTATCCCAGGAAATTAAGAGAGACAAAGACTGTTGAGATCTTTGTATTCTCTTTATTCACTGCTGAAGTTCCAGAAGACGAGAGAACAACCAACATTTTGTCCTTCTTAAAGAAAAAAGGAACAAGGGATAGTCTAGGAAATTATAGCTGGTGAGCCATCCAGCAGTGGTAGGAAAACTACTGGAGAAAATTCTTAGGTTCAGGATTTATTCACATTTGGACTTATTATGGTTAGTCAGCATGGCTTAGTGCAGGGGAGGTCTTGTTGAATAAATTTGATTGAGTTCTTTGAGAAAGTGAAGTAGATGATTGATGAAGCTCGGGCAGTGGGATGTCTTCTGCATAGATTTTACTAAAGCATTTGACAAGGTCCCTCATGGTAGGTTGATCGAGAAGACAAAGTCATATGGGATATGGTAGCTTGCTAAGTCGGATACAAAATTGGCTTGGTCATAGAAGAGATGGTAGTTGTGGAGGGTTTTTTTTTGACTGGAGGTCTATGACTAGTGATGTTCTGCACAGATCAGCGCTGGGACCCCTGTTGATTGTAATTTATACAAATGATTGACACGAAAATGTAGGTGGCCTGATTAGTAAGTTTGCAGATGACATGAAAATTGGTGGAGTTGTGGATTATCAGGAAGGTTGTCAAAGGATACAACAGGATATAGATCAATTATAAAGTTGGGTGACGGAATAGCAGATGGAGTTTAATCTGGACAGATGTGAGATGATGCACTTTAGAGGTCAAATGCAAGATAAAAGTTTACAGTAAATGGCAGGACCCTGAGGAGCATTGATGTACAGAGAGATCTTGCAGTCCAAAACTTTAGCTCCCTAAATGTGGCAACACAATTAGATAAGATGATAAAGAAGGCATACAGCATGCTTACCTTCAATGGTTGAGGCAATGAATGCAAACTTTGGCAAGTCATGTTGCAGCTGTATAAGCCTTCAGTTAGGCTACGTTTGCAGGATTGTGCGCAGTGCTGGTAGCCACACTATAAGAAGAATGTGGAGGCTTTGGAGAGTGTGTAAAAGAGGTACCTGGATGCTGTTGAGATTAGCTGTAAGGAGAAGTTGGACAAATTTGGATTGTTACTGCTAGAGTATTGGAGGTCAAGGGGCAACCTGATGGAAATATATAAAATTATGAGAGGCATGGATAGAGTGGATAATCGGAGTCTGTATCCCAATGGTGGAAATGTTAGATTCCAAATAGCAAAGGTTTAATGTGAGAGGGGAAAGTTTAAAGCAGATGTCTGAGGCAAGTTTTTTTTTACATCCGTGATGGTAAGTGCCTGAACTGTGCTACAAGAGGAGGTAGTAAAAGCAAATACAATAACAATGTTTAAAGGGATTTAGACAGACACATGAACAAACGGAGTGGAGGGATATGGACCATATGCAGGTGGATGGGATTAGTTTAGAATGACAAGACAGTCAGCGCAGACATGGTGGGCTGATGGACCTGTTCCTGTGCTATATTGTTCTATGTTCAATAATCTATGTTTACTCTTAACCAGTTCAACATCTACATCCTACAGAATAACTTAATGGGCATATTTACAATGTCTATAAACAATTTAGTTACAGTAAAGAATAGGAACATTTTAGATGTTCTTATTACAATGGAGCGTGACTAAATTCCAACTTAATTCACTATTAGTTTACAGAAGTAATTAACAACTCTCTACTCCAGCCTAGCTGCACATTTGTTGGAAGTGCACTTCCCACAGATATTTTCAGTAACATTCATGCCAAAGAAACAGGATCTCTCTCAGACAAACATGCACTGGATCAGTTACACTGCAGTTCTAACACAGCTTTTTGTTTAGCTAAGCAGCTGCTTTTGTTTTACAGATACTGGCCTGCCCTGTGATAACACAAGCCACTGTAAATATCTCGCAACTCTGGTTGCTTGTCTGTCCAGTGTCCTCTTCCTTTGGCGACTGGGTTTTCAGCTCTGGAAGCCCTTCTTTCAAACTCTAATATTCTCCAGCATTCTTTTCACCTTTGAGACTATCCCCTGAAGACATGCTACTTCAACAGAGTTTTCAGTTACACTTTGCAATATCTTCCTCCTTTACTCAGTGACGATTTGTCCGACTATATTCCTATAAAGTATCAGGCAATGTTAAACGTCCATTAAAGGTGAAAGTTATTGTTCTATATTAATGGTGAGTTATATTGCTTAAGTGCAAATTGAAGGCATGTTAATGCATTTTAAAGAATCACTGTGACAACCTTTTTTTATTAGAATCAAAGTGTTCCCTTGTCCTACTTTAAAGATTTATTTTTGGTGCTAAAAATCACTGTTCATTTTCAAGTATGGTTACATGTAGACACTCTTGTGACCAGATGAGGAAGGGTACCCACTTTCCCTCTCTTCATTTCACCACCAATATTTATTGTACTTAACACCCGATCTAAGCAAAAGTAATTTAAAAAGCTTCCACTGTCATATACATACACATAAAGTGGGCTGACAGGCAAATTGACTTTGAATACGCAATAAAAGTCAATGGTGCACAGATTTTTTAATAACCTATTTTTCTAATCAACCTGTTATTATACAGCACTGGAACAGGTGGGACTTGAACCTGGGCCTCGTGGTCAGAGGTAGTGACACTCTACAGCACAAGAGGGCCTACACAGATCTTTTAGATTGGTAACTCGGATTGTTTTAGGCTGGACACAATTGTCTCTGAATTTAGCAATGAATCAGTGAACCGATGTTGAAAGACAATTTACCTTGCCATCTGGAGATGGTCTGCTGCTGGATTAAAACAGTGCCTCTCATGAGTGCATGGACCAAAAACAGGGGGAAAAGAGAGTCAGAGAGAGAGGGAGATTCTGTTCTGTGGCCATGAGAAATCACCTTCTTAATCTCAAATGAAGGTTGGTTGCATCACCATACAATCTTCCTGATGAAAGGCTTTTGCCCGTAATGTCGATTTTCCTGCTCCTCGGACACTGCCTGACCTGCTGTGCTTTCCCAGCACCACTTTAATCTTGACCATACAATCTTGTCTCACCAACTAACCAATGGTCCGAATATGATTATTGCACATTGATTTCAATTCCATGATTTAAGCATGATTCAATTATGACTGAGCAAGTTCATTGTATCCCATTGTATAGAGTCAACTCAACTGTTCCCATCCAGTTGACTATGCAAATGATTGACTGGACATTTTACAAACAAGTCAGGAGATGGTTCATTCACACTCATCCCAGATGATTGCCTCTGATGGGGTTTTTCAGAACAGGCCAATTATATTTTCATGGCTTTGGAATTTGTGATGTACGGTGTTGCAAATGTTCAACTATCTTAGCAGCTGTTGCGTTGAGTGCTTTTTTAAAAAAAGGTTTCTTGTTCAGTCTTATTAAAACTGAAACAGTGTTATTAGCTCAATAAATGTGTGAAATTATGTTATAAAGGATAACTCTAATTATGTATGCTTTTTGCCCTCTATATGGTCAAGTACAATTGAAAATACCAGATGCATACACACAATCAATCTTGCAGCTCTTCACAGAACAGTCCCTACAACTTGCAAGTCTCCTTTATGTCTCCACAGTCAGTACTGGATTCAACACACAAAATATTATCTCATTAGAGAACTTTATTGTTTTAAAATGTATGTTGTATGTTCCCAAGACTGATGGATTGCATCAAACAGTATATTCCTTTGATTTCTTGCAATGATCAAGGCACTAACTTTTTTAATAAATAAGGAAATAACAGACATAAACACGGAGCAACAGAACAGTAAACCAAAGCTGAAATAAACCAAAGCATAAATTTTAAAAAAAGATTCTCAAGCATCAAGTTATTTCTTTTTACATATTTCATTTTTCATCTTTCATTTTATTGTTGTAAATATTATTTTAGCTGACTGGAGACTCCTGACACTACGTTATCTGAAGGCAGTCATTAAGCAGGGAATTATTTCTTTTGTGGAATTCTGGAAGTGGCATTTGCAAAAAAAAAAGTGCAGTCAGCACCAGTTGGTCCATGTTGCACATGTGTTGCTGTAGTTACATAGTCTACTATGGCCCAGCAAAATGCTTAGATTTAGTGAAAGCCTTTCTATTGATTGGTTCATCTTCACTTATTGATTGAGTCTCTAACCTATTGGCATTGTCAGGAAGTTGGTGTCAAATTTCTCTTTTTTGTGCAGTGAGACACTGTCAACAAGCCTCTATCCCACTTGCAGTTGAGGCCCAGGAGGCCTTCAACCAAGCTAGTGACCCTTCCCCTGAGCCAAGTTCCATTTGTCAGTTGTGCACATTGCAGCCGCCACATATTCTGGGGATCAGCTGGCTTGAAGTGTGAACAGAATAGCCTATTAGCATAACTATAGCTCAGCCCTGTCCACTTGATTACAAATTCATTCAAATTAATTAATTTTTAATTTTGCGCTATCTCAACAGTTATAAATCAAGTTAGCTGATCGCTTAAATGTTTGGGGAGATATTAAATGTCTGAGGCGGAAAATGGCAGATCACAGGCTGTGCTTAAACAATCTGTCGCTCTGCTACTGAACAAAAGACAATTATTCCTCATAGACATTAACTCAACCTTATTTTGAAATATCACCTAAATTACTTCTATTGCTTCTGACAAATGCTGCTAAATGCAAAGAAAGGCTTTGATTTACATCAAATGGCTTTCTGCATGCAGAATTAAGCACTAACACTGTTAGTGACAGAAAGCCTTGACTTCTTCTGGCTTATTGGCAAAGCAGCCAACTATGACACAATTTACATAAGCTCATCAGACTAGACAACTGTAGGAAGATTGAATGAGCTACTATTCAATAAATGCATTGAAACTGTTGGATAAAAATCAGAAACCAATTGAAATTTCCTTAGATAAAAGCCTGTTCCTTTCAGCTTTGAAATTCATAAGTAAGTTATAAAAAGTGCTGGAAACAGGGAAAGCCAGTGAGCTTTCACAATTTTCCTTCGTCTTAAGGTCCCTTTTCCAAAGTAGTAACTGTTTGAATCATTTCACAATTTACTTGAATAAGCTGTTTGCTGTGATTTTTGGTTCACCAATATGGACTTTGGTATTGCTGAAAATAGACACATTTTGTCAAAAGCTTTTGCCTTGCCTCATCAGGACCATTCACAAGAATACTCCATTCAAGGGGAAAACCAATATTTATACTGCATGAGAGTAGAGTGCTGATTGGTTGGCAAGTAAAATACAATTGTTAGAGGTCATGGAGAATGCATCTATTAAGTCTGATTGATAGTTAACATTCAGACTTTGTTTAAATTTTAAATCAGGCAGATCAACTTTGATTGGTCAGGTGATTGCCCTGAGAAATGAACCATGACTGATGAGGAGCTATGTAATTAAATCAAAAGAAATGCATTATGTATACATGCTCTTTATAGCTCCAAAGAACAGCATCCTGTTATTATATATGCCTTCCACACACAAATGTATCTCAGTGCAAGCACCACTGATGATTCTAAATTGATTGTCAGTGTAATTCCTTGCACACTCAGAATTATCCAGCAAATGCCAGACCTGCTGAGCTTTTACAGCAACTTCTATTTTTGTTCTTAATTATATTGGTTTCTTGATTGTGATGGCATTCCTGAAGCACCTTCGGGGTAAGTACATTGCCAAATATATTAATTAATTTCAATGAATACACTTATTTTAGGATTATCGAGCTATCTCTGATGACAAATATTGTTGAACATTTCAAGAATGTTGCAACATTTAAACTAAAAAGTATCGTTTTATTTCTTTTCAAGAGGAAGGAAAAACTATTAACTTGCATTGCTTTTTCCTTCATCTTACAGATTTTGTGCTCTTTTAAACATTCAAATAGTTGAAGGAAATGCCATTTAACAAAATTATTAACAATTGCCATTTTTGCCATTGATTTTTCCAATATTTTAAAATAACTTCAACAATGTCAGCTTGCTTTGTGAAGTGATTTTCACCTTCCACAGATTCTCAACACATTTTTCTTTCTCTTAAAATGTAAAATTTTTCATCTTTCTTCTCAGGGATTATTATCGATGTCATATATCCATCCTGGATTTAAAATTCAGACATTTCTCCTTCCAGCTCTAAGAACCACCAATGGAAGTATTATAAACTCTGGTGAGCACATACAGAACCTCTCGGACAGAGAAATCTGGTTGGCTCTGTCTAGGCACAGTCTTTTACATTCTGATGGACAGAGCTTCTCTCATCATGTCAGTTAACACTTACGAGTATTAGCTGACTTATACAAATATTAGTTGTACATCAAGAAGTTTTAGCAGAGGACTCATTCTAATTCCAATTTCTAAGTCAAATCCTGGAATGGCAGTGTCACATATAACCTTCTGGTCCAGACAGAGAAGTGCCACTGCTTGAACCTAGTTAACACCTTCAATCTACAGACTTACACTATTTGAGGAATATTTAGCCCCAGATTGGTCAGTTGCATTCTAATAATGTGTAACACATTCGAAATAAACACTCTCCCCATTATTACCTTTAAGAAGTGAACATGTTAACATCATTGCAATAAAGGTTTGCATGACCACATTGCACATGGTAATTTGTGCCTTCATATCACTGCAGGGGATTGAGTCTATAAAAGTCCACACAAGTTGGTAACAGGACTGGGGAGGCAAATGAGTCAATAATGAATGCTCAAATCCAGCTTAATGCACCCAATGTGCATTCTTTATGCCGCCTATGACAACCGAGTAAGTGATTCCCGGTCATAAAGTTTAATTACCATCGGCTTAAAGTAATTAAACACAGTAGGTTAATCAGGTTTCCAACCTCAGTAATACCATTCTGTTAAATGGGCACAGGTCCCAGTTCCAACATGGCCTATTCCAGCTTCACTGGATTTAACAGCTCACTCGTGAATCGAGTGTTTTATTCTAGTAATTAAATGCTGCACTTTGAGTGGATTAATACCTTCTCACTGGCCAAGCCAATAAAAAAAATTAATTCAAATACATGTGGAATCAGTTTCCTAGCATTTCTCTTACAAAAGAGATTAAAGCTAGAGCACAGCAAAAGACAAAAAAATAAGATTTAGTTTTCAAAGAATCTAAAATATAAAGATCTAAGGGTCTAATAGTGTAAACTTTTCTGCAGGATTATGACTCCAGGATTCCTTGCTAAGCTCTGAATTCATTCATCTCCACGCTTCCCACCCCCTGCATTTGGAACACATTCTAATAACAGGCTGCGGTAGAAACCAAGGAATCCTGTGGTTAGGGTATCAGATCGAGAAGCATATTCTAGGGAATGCCGGCATTTTTATAACACCAAATGAACATGACAAATCTCGCCTTTGTTACTAAAATAGCCTAACATCACTCATCTGTGCAAGAGGTAAGGCTGAGTACTGCAAAAGATGAAATTACATACTACACAGCACTGCACATACTTTAGAGTTTGACATTTTTTATATATTGCCTGCACTTTTAACAATAATTATCAGATAACCTGTCTGCTCATTCATTCCTGGTTAACTCTACACGACCCAGCTTTATGAATGTCACATAAAGGGGGCAGCAGTAATGATTAGCATGTTAAGGTGGAAAAAATTCTCAGATCGTCCTGTAGTAAGATGCACTGTTGCAGTAAATTCATTTTCTTTCCAGCTTATCTAGACTTAGGTTTAAGCTGTAAGTTGGACCTCATTTACATATATATTTTTGAATGATAACATGCACAAGAAATCTCTGCCTAAATCTCGTGCCCTAACAAGTTCAAATAAACTCGCAGTTTTACACAGTTATTCATTCACAAAATTTGAATCACTAGGTCACAAAATGGTTAATTGGTTCAGCTTATTAGATTTCTTTAAATTTCTTAAACGTACATCCATCTTCTCTTGCTGTATAACACTGAAATGAATATATTTAGTGAGCTGAGCATTTCTGCATAGGAGATGAGGGAAAGTCCTGTATTCAAACACAATGTTTTATTGGTGTGCTTGATTTAAATGACTTGGAGGTGCCGGTGTTGGACTGGAGTGGACAAAGTTAAAAATCACACATCAGGTTATCATTCAACAGGTTTATTTGGAAGCACTAGCTTTCAGAGTGTTGCTTCTTCATCAGGAGGAATTATTTGCAAATTAATAGAAAGGGAGATTAGATCCTTATGGCTCTGAATAATAAGACTGAATTAAAGTTGGTTTGCTTTTTAATAGATATTTACTATAATTATATCAATTAGTGGGTACTACCAAATTCGCCAAGCAAAGGTCATATAAAGCCTACAACTCGACAAATATACAACTGTTGGGGTTCACTGGAAAAGATGTCAGGATAACATCTTTTCAATGGATCTCGAGACAGCAGACTGGGAGATGAGGGGCACTGAAATTACTTTAAAGAAACTGAGTTGACCACACAGTGCAGATCAAGCCAGCAACCATCCTGTCTGTTTGACACACAACCACAAATCTGTGTTTGCTGGAGACTAGAGAAGTATGAGATGACCTGATTGAAACTTATAAAATCCTGAGAAGCGTGACAGGTGTGTCATGGAGATGATAATACCTCCAATGGGAGAATCAAGAATTTGGAATCACTGTTTAAAAATTAAAGGTCGCCCCTTTAAAGATGGGTGATTTTTTTTCTCTCTTAGAAGGTCATGAGTCTTTGGAATGAAACAAAGAACTGCAGTTGCTGGAAATCTAAAACAAAATAGGAAGTGTAAGATAATCTTAGCAGTTCTGGCAGCATAATGTTTCCGATCTGGTGACCCTACTGATGGTTGCACTACTTCTGAAGAAGGGTCACTGGACCTGAAACATTAATTCTGTTTTCTCTCCACAGAAGCTGCCAGATCTGCTGAGCTTCTCCAGCAATTTCTGTTTTTGTTTCATGAGTGTTTGGAACTTTTCTTCAAAATACAGTGGAAATAGAGTCTTTTAAATATTTTTAAGGAGGTGGGTAGATTCTTAGTAAGCATGGGGATAAAAGATTATCGGGTGTGAGATTGAGGTCACAACTAAATCAATCATGATCTTATTATACAGCACAGAAATGAGGGCTAAATGACTGACTCCTATTTCTAAATTGTGCATTCACTGTCTTAATCATGGGAAGTGTTAGAAAATGTCACCAAAGCACTCCAGTGCGAAGACCGAGGAAGGCAAAATAACCAAATACTGCTGTCAGCTGGTGTACTCTTTCTCCCATCTGATCACAATGATACAGACCATGAACTAATCCAAGACAATCCTATCATCCAAACTGTAGCCTCTACATATCCTTCTGGTCCATTGATTGCAGAGTATCATTGACAAAGGTGACACTTCAATCTCACCTCAATTTTAAATATAATTATGGGAGGTGGGCTGGCTTGACCATCAGGGCTTTTCTTGTCTCGTGTTTTTGTAAGTTTTTACTGGCGTTATCATCCTTTTAATATCCATGCTGTCTGACCATTATCATGCTATGCATCAATGTGACAATTCCTCCAGGCTATATACAGCCCTGTTTCATAACTATCGAAAGCTGTGATCTAACTATTTTCCACTTGGGAATATTTGTACCTGTAACTGTCGTTATCGCTGCCCATAATGCAAAGAAAACAAAAACGGTACCATAGCAAGTGAAAATTTTATCCACCTTTCCAATTATCTTCTGTCCTCTCGGTCACAAGATTTTTAACAACTACCAATTCTAGTCAAAAGACGTGATTTGCTTTATTTCAATCTATAAATTATTTAATATGATTTTGCTTTCAGATTGCAACAATAGTGAACCTTTAATAAACAGCATTTTTTGTCATGGAGTCATAGAGATGTACAGCATGGAAACAGACCCTTTGGTCTAACCCACCCATGCCAACCAGATATCCCAACCCAATCTAGTCCCACCTGCCAGCACCCGGCCCATATCCCTCCAAACCCTTCCTATTCATATACCCATCCAAATGCCTCTTAAATGTTGCAATTGTAGCCGAAGTGAAAACAAGCAACTTTGGTTAGTTTGCTTCAAGGGTCCCCTGCAACATCTACATGAAGTGATA
Source organism: Chiloscyllium plagiosum (assembly GCF_037043375.1). Lineage (NCBI taxonomy): Eukaryota > Metazoa > Chordata > Chondrichthyes > Orectolobiformes > Hemiscylliidae > Chiloscyllium > Chiloscyllium plagiosum. Next base: position 32,777,580 of record NW_028270150.1, read on the forward strand.
AAATAATTTTCGATGCCAAAGCAATATAGTTTATCTATACTACTGTGCCAGAGTGATACAATATAACTACAGGTTCTGTTACAATAAATCTGAAATAAAAATCAGGAAAAGATAACCTATTAATCAACTGATCTGGCACTTGCGAGAATGAGCACTGAAGTATTCAATCTAGTCGAATGCATGTGTACAATATTCTGGAATGGAATTAAGCTGCGTACTTCAGTCAAAGCAGAAAGAGAGATGTTCCTGGACTATGCCTAAAACAAATCTCAGGCATCTTTGCAAAAGACTTATAAACCAGGTCACAGGCTTTTGTGGGCACCCACTGTGCTCAGGATGGGGATGGGGGCCCAAGCCCAGAGCAGCACCAGGGCTACAAATTCTGTCCCTGTCCCCTACTGCCAAGACCTGTTTGAGGCTCCTCGGCCAATATTGGTGAACTCTTAAAGTGATCATTGGAGGCGCACCGTCAAACAAATTTTGATATAAAACAAAGACTTTCTGACCCGGATGTGGAGCTGGGAGAAGCAGGAGTCCAGTGCTGAAGACCACCGCTGACTTTGGTTTGCACCCTCCTGATTGCCACTGAGCTACTACTCAAAATCCAATGGTGTCTAACCAGTGAATGGTCTGTAGACACCCAGCAAGAGTCTGAAGTTGGCCAGACTCATTTAAAACGAGGCCAGAGGTCAAAATGTGATGAGTTTCGAGCATTGCCTGTCCGGGACTGAGGTCATTCCTGGCAAAATGCACAAACCAATTTCTATCTGTGTTCTGAAGTAGGGTCACTGGACCTGAAACATTAACTCTTCTGTTTCTCTACAGATGCTGCCAGACCTGCTGAGTTTTCCCAGCAATTTCTATTTTAATTTCTCTCAGCCAAAGGCTTCAAGGTTCTACAGTTCAATTGCAAATATGATGTGGAGGTGCCGGTTTTGGACTGGGGTGTACAAAGTTAAAAATCACACAACACCAGGTTATAGTCCAACAGGTTTATTTGGAAGCATTAGCTTTCGGAGCGGTGCTCCTTCATCAGGTCAAGGAAGATGAAAGAACAGTGCTCTGAAAGCTAGTGCCTTGAACCTTGAAGCCTTGATTTTTAACAATTGCAAATTGTCAGTTCTTTTTAAACAGAGCAATTAATGCTTAAGTAACCCAAAACCTTTCAGAATTGCCACAGTTTCTTCATTTATTTTTGCAGATAAATATTTATTATACAAGTATGGCAAATATTCAGTTCATAAGGATGGGGCTTCAATTATTCATTATTGTAACAGAGAATACTATGAAGATCCAAAAGGCCACAGAAACTTTCGCTCATTCACATTTGCTGGTGAAGGGGAAAAATCATCCATCACAGTCACATATCCTGCTGTCTGCTGGCAAACCCACACTGGTCATCAGATCCTTGGTCAATAGCTCACCAGCAGTGCCTCTGCTGAAAAGGGGAATCCAGATTACATGTTTTACCACACAACAACCGTGTATTGTTCAAGCACAGACTAACAGCATTGCTCTGAAGGAACAGATATAACAAACTTAGTAACAATAAAAGGAGGAATGCTTTGATGTGATGAAAAGGAAAAAAAAATCTAGTTTTGCTGCTTACCCTAACCCTTTCCTCTTTATTGCCACCTTAGAAGTGATCTCTCACTTTCTGTGGTCTTTAGAGTATTCCATTATGTAGATCTTCTTTCAATTGGCCATCACAACATCATCTTATATCACTCCTTAAGGTAAACAACAAGAAACAGAAAACAGCTTCGCTTCATAAGCATCACAAATATTACTGTGCCTAATTTTCTCACAATTAAAGAGCAATTCAAAAATATAGCAGGTTAATGATTTTGACATTACCATTTAGAATTTTTAAAAATGCACAATCAAGTTATGATAGCTGCACTGCTTATGATGAAAACATCTTAATCTCCCTCTTCCCATTTCGAGTTAATCTTTTGAATTCAATATCCAGCTCACAACCTTTACTTAAAAAACATTAAGACACTCAAGTCAGAAATTTTAAAAAAATGATAGGGAGGTCATATTCTGTATTGTCTAATTTGTAAATTGGTGAATGAACATATGAGATATATTACATCGCACAGTAATTGGGCAATTTATTTTATAACGATTTCCATCCTTCAAAAAACGTTTCTTGTCCCAGGGTCTTTCTTTCAATGTCTTTAACATAGCGTGATGAGTGGCATATTATGAAGATATAATTATGGTTATCTTATAATGTGCTTTCCAGATTGTCGATTAAGCTTTCCATACAAGACTGAACAAAAATCTCTGCCACATTTCAAATGTCCATTAGAATCACATATTGATTTCCAGGCACCTGACAAAACTTAACAGGAAGAATAATATTTACTAATTCCCTAATAATCTTCAAAACAAGTGTGTTATATGTACTGGTGATATGTGGAGAGCCTCCTTATAAAGGGAATAACAAACATTTTTGGTTCACAACGTTTTTTTTTTCAATTACAGTAATGTGGTACATTGCCGAATTATTTAGGTTGGTTTTCTCTGCCAATTTTATGCACGTGCCGATGTTCTAAGGAATTTTTAAATACATTTCTTCTCAGGGAGTAACCCATTGCAGCCACTGAATCTCAGTGCCCATGGAAATGCATTATGCCGAAGTGGCAAAATATTTCAATGTCCAACTGAGGCCATGGATTCTAGTACCACATTGCACCCAAACCGATACTTATTATGATCATCAACATCACACAGACTAATTTTCATTGAAGTTTTAAACCAATTTTTCAACTTCATCTGCATAATAATGATTCAATCTGACTTGTGTGGTCTCCAGGTGGATGGTTGAAGACTTCTGTTTCCAATATTATCTCACACAAAAATAATTTTCATTAGATATGTTGAATTTGATTACACAATACAAGGTGATTAAACCAAGACATTAATATTTTTGCCAGCAGCATAGATACTAGTGGTAAAAGTGTTTATTTAACACTGATATTTTGCTTTTTGTACACTGGTTGGATTGTTGGATCACAATTATGGGGTGGCACAGTGGTTAGCACTGCTGCCTCACAGTGCCAGAGACCCAGGTTCAATTCCCACCTCAGGCGACTGTGTGGAGTTTGCACATTCTCCCCATGTCTGTGTGGGTTTCCTCTGGGTGCTCTGGTTTCCTCACACACTCCAAAATAAAAGTGCAGATCAGGTGAATTGACCATGCTCAATTGCCCGTAGTGTTAGGGGCAGGGGTAAATGTAGGAGAATGGGTCTGGGTGGGTTGCGCTTCGGTGGGTCGGTGTGGACTTGTTGGGCGAAGGGCCTGTTTCCACACTATAAGTAATCTAAAATTATTACAAACATTGTACCTTGTGGAATGGTCTTTCTTAAATTTAAGTATATATGATATAACATCAAATTAACTTCCAAGTCAGTTTTAGGGGTGATTATAATGTTTGGGATACAGAACAAAGGTGGGTATGATGTTAAGTGATAGATCAACCACAACCTTAATGAACAATAGAAGTGACTCAAAGATGCAAAGGATCTATGCCTGTTTCCACGTTTAACCTAGCATTTGTAACACCCTCTGCGGCTATTTCACAGTTAACAATAACTACTTTCAGTGTTAATCCACAGGTTTACCATCATATTTCAACAGCTGTTTAAAAATGTGCTGTTGGGCAGGCTCTCATTCTTGGCTATAATGACTTTCCAACAAAAGTGCCATGAGTATCAGGAAGTGCCTCCTCAAGAGTGTGTGCATGTGTAAAAGCTAATGAGATGCAAATCAGGTCCTCAGGATTCTTTTCTGCATATTTCTCACCTCTGCACTGTACAAAGTTAAGATTGCTGGCATATACCATTGTGAAATAGCAAAATGAAACCCAAAGTGAAATTCAACACTGATACAAGAACTGGCAACAAAAATGCTGCAGAGCTTAAGCTGTGAAATAGTTTTTCACACTTTCATGTTGTGCTTCACTCCCTGGTTGTTGCTAATTGCCATTCTATAACAGACTTCTTTAACCCTTCATCCATTCAACAGAGAAGGTGGAAGTTTGGGAATATGCCTTTATCCGCTTGCAATAGAAAGAGGGCAGTAAGACAGCCCAGAGAGATGGTAAGTTGATTACATGGTTCAAACTGTTGCGCATGCCATTTAGTGACAGGTCTATCTGCTTCTGATCACTACGATAGTGAGGTGAGGCTGTTAAGAGGTCAAGGGCCTCAGTGGGCAGCGGAGTGCAAAGGGTATCCTGCCAGAAATTTATTCTGGTACAAGCAGGAAAATGGTAGGATTCAATTATACCACCAAACCCACTATGAGAGGCAGCAGAAGAGTCAATGTCTTTCAGATTCACCCTCTTTACATATGAAAGGCAATTGCCAAAGTAGAGCCAAGCTGATGAAAGCAGTGCATTCTTGGAGAATACCAGCTCAACAACACTCTACCAAGATTCATATGATGACTAGAACCATTATACAGCATATTGGAATTCTCAGATACCTGAATCAACCTCACAGTGTCTTAAAGTAGAACCAGGACTGGATGCCAAGATTTTTTGATGACTTAACAAATGCTTCATAAGTCTCCCAGTCTTGATGGGCTCCACAAGGAATGTATGTATGCCATCTTAATGCCAGGGGTGTTTTCTTCAGATCACCTTCACAATCTTCTGCTAACAATCATTGTGCAACCACGCACTGACAGGCTTTAGAAAACAGCAGCCTTTGGTCAGGCATGGAGATGGGACCCCGAGGCTTGAGATGCTAATGATGGATGAATTAGCCTTTCATCTTCCTTTCCACCTGCCTGATTCAGGGCAGCATTCAGATTCCTATTGAAACTTCAGAGTGTTCTACCTGCCCAAATCTGTATGAGATGAACAGAAAGTCTTGCTATTTAACTATGCAAGACCAGAATTAGATATCTTTGCTTTAACAATACAGGTCTGGACAATGAATTGAGTAAAGGGAGAAATTAGGCCAAGCAGCCAGAATTACATCAATATTTGAAATTTAATTTAAAAAGCTCAGCATCGGGGCCAGAGTTCTGAGTCTTTCAAAGCCTCAATGCTTCAACCTCAAGCAATTGCACAGGACAATTTGCAGAATGTATTTCTAATCCAATTTCCATCAATTTAGTTGTTCACTTAAACAGGATAACCCAAATTCAAATTTCCTGCAACAAAACTGTTCGGGTGGGTTTAAACTAACTCAGCAGGGGGATGGGAACCTGAGGTGCAGTTCCAGTACACAGAAGGTTGAGAATAGGGAGGACATTGACAGGATTTCACGGTCACAGGAATGTGCTGGCAGACAGCAAGCTGGTTTGGAGAAAGGATTGTCAAAATGATTCTGGGCAGGAGTCAAAGGAACAGGGTGGTCATTTTAGGGGACTTTAACTTCCCCAACATTGACTGGAAATGCTATAACTCTAGTACATCGGATGGATCAGCTTTTGTCCAATGTGTGCAGGAGGGTTTCCTGACACAGTATACTGAAAAGCCAACAAGATGGGAGGCCACACTGGATCTGCTACTTAGTAATGAATCAGGCCAGGTGTTTGATTTAAGTGTAGTGAGCACTTTGGAGTGGGTGACCATAATTCAGTTACATTTAGTTTAGCAATGGAAAAGGATAGGTACATGCCACAGGGCAAGAGTTATTGATGGGGAGAAGGGCAATTATAGTGTGATTAGGCAAGACAGGAGGGTAGAATGGGGTAGCAAAATACAGGGGATGGGTACAATCGAGATGTGATGCTGGTTTAAGGAACAGATATTGAGTGCCCTTGATAGGTATGTTCCTGTCAGGCAGGGAGGAAGTGATAAGGTAAGGGAATCATGGTTTACTGAAGAAATTGTATCTCTTGTTAAGCAGAAGAGGGAGGCTTATGTGACGTTGAGAGGAGATGGTTCAGGTGAGGCAATGGAGAGCTACAGATTAGCTAGTAAGGATTTAAAGAGGGAGTTAAGAAGAACAAGGAGGGATGTGAACAGTCTTTAGCACGTAGAATAGGGGAGAACACTAAAGCTTTCTATAGGTATATGAGGAATAAAAGAATGACTTGGGTAGGAATAGGGCCAGTCAAATATAAAAGTGGGAAGTTGTGTGTGGACCCTGTGAAGATCGGAAAGGTGTTAAACAAATGTTTCTCATCTGTTTTCACTCAGGAAAAGGAGAATATTGTCGAGGAGAAGACTGAGATATGGGCTATTAGACTTTAAATGATTGAGGTTACTAAGGAGGAGGTTTAAACAATCCTAGAATGTGTGAAAGTAGATAAGTCCCCTGGGCCAGATGGGATTTATCCGAAGATTGCCTGGGAATCCAGGGAGGAGATGTTGGAGCCTTTGGCCTTGATCTTTGAGTTGTCATGTCTACAGATTTAGTACCAGAGGACTGGAGGTTTGCAAATGTTGTGTCCTTATTCAAGAAGGGCAGCAGAGATGACCCAGGTAATTATAGACCAGTGAGCCTTATGTCTGTTGTAGCAAAAGCTTTGGAAAGGATTATAAGAGATAAGATTTATAATCATCTAGCAAGCAACAATTTAATCGGAGTTAGTTAACATGGTTTCATCAAGGGCAGATCGTGTCTCGCAAACCTCATTGAATGTTTTGAGAAGGATAGGGTAGTTGACATGGTATACATGGACTTTGGTAAAGCCTTTAATAAGGTTTCACATGGTAGGCTTTTGGAGAAAATATGGAGGCATGGGATTGAGGGTGATTTAGTAATTTGGATTAGAAACTGGCTTTCTGTAAGAAGGCAGTGAGTGATGGTTGATGGAAAATATTCAGCCTGGAGTCGGTTACTAGTGGTGTGCCACAAGAATCTGTTTTGGGACCACTGCTGATTGTCATTTTTATAAATGACTTGGACGCACGCATAGGTGGATGGGTTAGTAAGTTTGCAGATGACACTAAAATCGGTGGAGTGGTGGACAGTGTGAAAGAATGTTGCAGGGGGACTTGGATAAACTGCAGGATTGGGCTAAGAGGTGGCAAATGGAACTCAATGCAGATAAATGTGAGGTGATTCACTTTGGGAAGAATAACAGGAAGGCAGAATACTGGGTCAATGGAAAGATTCTTGGTAGTGTGGATGTGCAGAGGGATCTTGATGTCCATGTACATAGATCCCTGAAAGTTGCCACCACGTTGATAGTGCTGTTAAAAAGCATACGGTGTGTTAGGTTTTATTGGCAGAGGGATTGAGTTCCGGAGCCGTGATGTCATGCTGCAACTGTACAAAACGCTAGTGCGGCCTCATTTGGAATATTGTGTACAGTTCTGGTCGCCCCATTACAGGAAGGATGTGGAAGCATTGGAAAAGGTGCAGAGGAGATTTACCAGGATGTTGTCTGGTCTGAAGGGAAGGTCTTATGAGGAAAGGTTGAGGGAGTTGGGTCTGTTCTCATTGGAAAAAAGAAGGCTAAGAGGGGATTTAATAGAGACATACAAGATGATCAGAGGATTAGATAGGGTGGACAGTGACAGTCTTTTTCCAAGGATGATGATGTTGGCTTGTACAAGGGGACATAGCTGCAAATTGAAGGGTGATAGATGTCAGAGATAAGTTCTTTACTCAGAAAGTGGTAAGGGCTTGGAATGCCCTGCCTGCCAATGTAATTAACTCACCCATGTTAGGGGCATTTAAACTGTCCTTGGATAAGCCTATGGATGATGATGGGATAGTGTAGGGGGATGGGCTTAGATTAGTTCACAGGTTGGAACAACATTGAGGGCCGAAGGAACTTTTCTGCACTGTATTGTTCTATGTTTTATGCTCTATGTTCTAAAACTAGCTCTAAACTTAATTAATATGGGTAAATTTCAGCTAACTGTCGATCACTTTTAAAATGCAAGTTTAGGACTAGAAGACTGGCATTGCAACCTGTCTTAATTTATGTTTACTCTTTTTTAACAAGGCAATACTAATGTTGAGGACTGCATTTGTAAAGCTTGACTCTTTATACTGACATACCTGACCCACGATTGATTTGACTGGTCATAACATTAGTGACACAAAATTACACCTTTAGCATTAATCCAAAAGTTAAATAATGCAGATGCTAGAAATCTGAAATTTTAAAAAAATGCTGAGAAGACTCAATAAGTTGGACAGCATCTGTGAATTGGTGGTAGGTCATTGACATGAAATCTTAACTCTATGCCTGCCTCCACAGATGCTGTCAGACCTACGGAGCACTCACAACATTTTCTGTATTTATTTAATATTAACTGCCTATGCCAGGGCTCTCTATGCTCAAGTCAATGAGAATATTCAAGACAGAGAGCAAGGGTCCTTGGGCAGCAAGAGAATAGAGGGATCTCAGAACTGGTGGCAACATAGAGTCGATATAAAAATTCGACCATGATTTTCTTTAATGGCCAACAGGAGGTGTGTAGCCTCCTCCTAGTTTCTGTTAAGAGCTAGTTCGGAGTTGATGGATATCTTCCTGCAATCCAAAGCTGCAAACATCTGGACGCATCTAACCCATTTTCTTTTCTCAGATTAGCACTGCATTTTTGAATTGTTTAGACTAACTGGTGCATTGAGCAGTGCTTAAGCCTCTCTGGAAAAGCTTCATACAATATGTTAAACCGCGTGGCACTTCATGGGAAAATGCATGAGAAAACAGATTTGAACTTCCAAGCTTCTTGCAATGTTGTTTGGCCACATATTAAATGGTTTCTATGGATGCAAAGTTTTTTATGGTATTGTTATTGGTAGCTACTTCAATTTGATTTCAACTTTTTGCAGTTCTTCAGTGTTTGTTGTAGTACTTAACAGTGAACCTTATCGTGATTGAAAGACGCACGAGAGAGAGAGAGGACGAAACGGAAAACAACCCCATTCTCTTTTCTGAAGCATTGCAAAATTACAGTTAAAGTTCAAGTGCAAGCTTTGGATTCTCCATTTTGTTTCTTTGCTGTTACTTTTGAAAAGCAGACCAGTGAAGGAGCCAGAGGTTACCATCTCAGCTGTCATTGCTATGAAAGATGATCCATTATTAGCCTCTATTAAGCACACTCTAGAAGTACTAACATAATGGGTCCTTCAAAAACACCCAAGAAAGAATTCTGCCACTCAACAGTTGCGGATGTGCCGCATTTCCACTCAACGACAGACGCTGCTGTAGCTCACCCAACGAAAAGAACAGTTAAGGGGTCAAGTGGGAAACAGAAGATAGAAAGCATTGCAGTAATAAATAACTACAGATGCTGGAATGTGTAATGCATTGCTTTGCTGTTGATTGAGATATCTGTTTTTTTTTCCCAAATGGCAGGTAAGGAATACAATACAGAAAACCAGGTGAAACTGAGAAAACTGTCCTGGTCACACAAAATTGGAGCAAATGACTGTCCCTTTTCATCACCTGCAGCTCCATGATCTCTTTACTGACATTGCTTTTGTTCAGTTTTCAAAAAGGTTTGTTCCTTTGCACCAGCCCTCTACCTACCTGTGACTCTTTCCAGTCATTTCAACAACCTGAATCATAACTTCGAATGATTTCCACACTGCTGGGCAAATGCACTCATTTAAAAACGATTTGTTCAACACACTGGTCACAGTATTGTAAATTGCCTCTCCTTATTATGGTTAGTTTTGGTTAAGAGGCTATAAAGTTAATGGAGCATCCACAGTTTCATCACACAACATCGTTACGTAGCTTCAATTAGCTTTGAGGATGATCAAAGGAAAGAAATAACAGGAAAGAAGGCAGGACGGGATAAGGTGCAGGATATTGAGATAATTTGGAATTAATAATTGCCTAGACAAAATAGAAAAATGTCAAGATTAGAGTGGTGCTGGAAAAGCACAGCAGGTCAGGCAGCATCCGAGGAGCAGGAAAATCGACATTTCGGGCAAAAGCCCTTCATCAAGAAAATATAGAAAAATGTACTAGACTTTATCAGATTTATGATTGGCACAAATTAATGACGTAATATTTGCATGTGTTTGTAATCATCTATTTGATTACTTCTGTTCGTCCTGCCATTCGTTTTTAAATTTAAATATACCAATTACTTCAGCACATTTTCGAATGATAACATAATTATTTGGAATCTTGCCTACAGTGTGTCATCACTTGTCGATATTTTTGGCTCAGATTGCTCATCATTCTCTACCAGTAATTTTAGTGGTAAATAAAGGTCTGTAGGTATAGCAAACATTTTTGAGTCCAGTCCAATCGAGTAAACGTTCGTGTCAGCTTGGCTAAGTTAGAAGCCTTGAGGTTGGTGGATCAGAAGATTTATGGATTTGCAACCCATGTCTGGAGTTTGAGAGCACCCATCATTTTAACTGATAATCTGCTGTCATACTGAGGGAGAGATGTAATGTGTGGGGTCACTGTTTCCAGGCAGGACCTCAAGATGAAGCTGACTATGATGATCCAGATGGCTTTTATGTAGCCTTAGCATTATTTGAAAAAGAGGTCCAGTTGATTTTTTTCTCCTTTAACCAATAATATCAAAAAAACACATTTTATTAGTCCTTCATCTCACTGCTATTTATAAGAAAACTTGCAATGAACAAAATGGCTATGCTTATTAAAACATGTAATTGTAGTGTCAAGTGATTTGGAATATATCCAAAACAAATGATAATTGCTGTGTTAAAATCTAAATTGAAATTCTTTATCTCTGATCCTATCTATATCTTTTAAACTAGCACCTTTCAAAAATCACATCAAGACTCATGGAGTTTCTAAATCCTGTGATTCACTTCAGGGAGAGGCACTGTGGTGATTGTAAAGAGGTCAGCCAGGTGGACCTCAGAATAGGAGTTCCCTGACTGGGGCTGTTTATCTGGGCCAATCAGGGAACCCTGGCTGACAGATCTGAATGGGAGTGTCAGAGGTTCTGAGCTGGCTGTGAAGAAGTTGGATCAGTGTCAGGGACTCTCCATATGAAAGGGTGACTTGGTGTCAGGATACCAGATACTGGCCTCTGTGCAGTTATTTCAGGCACCAGTGTGGAAAATTGGATTGAAATACTATTGAAGATGTACCCAATTTTTTGGTTGAATCAGAGATCAATCATTCCAGAAAAAGAGGAAAAGGTGTTGTTCTTAGCCTCCTTTAAGACACTCAGCATAATTCTACTTCAAAGAGCCTTCTGTCAAGGATAAAGAATTATGAGGGAGCAAACACACTTAAAAAGTGAAATCCTCTTAATTTCTATTACCCATGTACATCTATTCAATTATTTGCTGTACAAATGAATTGAGACATGCAATTAAAACATTTTGACAAAACAACTCTCTCACATAAAAAAAATCCATGAGAATGTCAAGCAGATTTGATACTTATCCCATACACTACTTACACAATATGCTGCGTGTCTTTTAAAACATTATTAATGGCTTGGCCTAAATGTGCTCTACTTAACCACTCCAAACATCTGCTGAAGTGTATTTACACTAAAGAACATTCATTTCACGATATTGCTAAGGAAATGGGATAAGGGTAAAATCAGTCAGGTTTTAATGGGTTTTTTGGCATTCTTTGAATGAACCTGGAGTCCAGTTATGTGCAAAGTTAAACAAAATACCTTTGCCTTATCAGTATGCCAGTACTTTGAATGAGACAATAAGTACAAAAAAAATTTATTAAGAATTCACTGTTTTAGTGAATCTGATTAAAGTATGCTCATAAGTATTTTGGTCTATGCAGTCTGAATGATAGATCAAACACACATTTTGATGTTTTTGTATCATTGACTTACAGAATCAATTCTAAAGAAATGCATTGTCAAAATATGGCAAGGATCAACACTTAACTAGATCAAAGCACAACCTCATGACAGACACTTGTAGCCCACACAGACTGTAACAAAGAGCAGTACTTGATATCCCAAGGTAACCATGAGGATTCAACGTGCACAATACATGAGAATCAATAACCTTCCTGCATTGCTTTGCCAAGTGCACTCACACAGCAAAGTATGACATTTGGGATCCCACAACTCTCAGAAATGAATAAATGGAACTCTGTAAAAATGCCAAGTGTGACCTAGGATTAGCAACACTTGGTTATTATAAAATTCAATTGTATTTTTCCCTTATGCTTCTGGAATTATGTCAACAGATTCAAAGAAAGAGCAAGAGGGGCTCAAAAGTTGCTGAAAACATTAAAACACAATCAATTTTATCCATACTGCATAGACTGTAAATAGAAGAAAAAAAATGCAATTAAATATTCTAATACAATCAATTTTAAAGATAAATTCCAACCCAATGAGGGTGACACAATATGAATTTGCTAAAATTTCTGTGTACTAATGTGTTAAATTATCCTATAAACAAAGGGGGTTGGCAAATCTGTTGAAACTGATAACATGTTTCTGAAATGGGTTCAAATAATTCATAAACTGCTGACTGGGAGATTTTCCCAATTCTAGCTCAACTAATTGTTACCTTGGCACGTGTTTCCTCTTTCTTCATATCCAGCATTGCACAGGCACTTCCCTATTGGCACCAGCCATTCTCCATCTGTGCTGCAATACATCCTGGGTGGGTCCTCCTCCTTGGAATGATTGACACAGGAACCACGCACCTCCACAAGAGACAGGGAGTCTACTCCAGGCACTGTGTCTGGGAACATAGCCAAGTTCCTTGTGATAAAAGGACACTTTTTGAAGAAGACACGCACAGACACTAATGCAACACAGGCACCAACGTCCTGAAAGGCCAAATAAAATCCTTTCTTGTTGATTGGCCCAACCTCACGGACCTCAGTGTTCAGCTTGAGGATTCGATCACCCAGATCCATCTGGGTGAAGCTCTCGTCTGCAGCAATGGTGTCAATCTTTACAAACTGGCTTTCCCTGAACCTGACAATATGATCTTCATCAGACTCCATGTAATAGAGGTTGAACGTTTCTTTACAGGATCCCAGCACCAAAGGGATGCTGTTGCAGTCTCTCAGCGTAAACTTAAGTTCAACATAAACCTTTTGGGCAGAGTTCCGAGGAATCCAGTTTGTTCGTAGCCAGTTGTTCTGACTGGGTTCCATTACATTACATACCTGGTAGGTACGGATTGGTATGTAGTGCTCGTCCACTCCGCTGATTTCTTCCCACTGAAAAGAAAATTTTAAAAAATGTTACAGAATTGTAACTTAGAACTTCTTCCTGTGCTGAGGCTTCTTCCCTCAATTCCACCTGACAATTCTCCAATTCAACTTGCCTGGAACATTAGTCATGGTCATATTTAACCCCATAGAAAGAAACAAAACCTTTCCAAACTGGATATACTGCCAGTTGAATGAAAGAAAATTAGTGCAATTTGCTTTTCTGACACTGGCCCATTTAAAAAACAGCACACTAAGATAAGAGAAAAAAAGCAGTAAAATTCACAAATGACACATACTGATCTTCCTTATCTTATTTACATCAAATTGGAGACCCAGCATGACCAGTACATTTGTTTCCAAATATTGCTTTTTTTTACACCTAGGAATGAAAATGAACTTAACGTTTACTCTAGCTTCCATCTTGCACACCCACATACAATCCTCATTTTCCCTATTCATGATTTCTGGGTCTGGGGTGTCAGGCTGGGGAGGAGTCACACTTTTTCCGTTGCCATCTTTCCATTTCCCAGCTTAAAAAAAATGGCCAGGGGTTGAGGGGGTACCTCAGCCAAATTCCAAAGGCAGCAAGCAGATGTTTTCACAAATTATGCAAAGTCTTGTGTTGCCCTGCCCCCATACATTTTAGATCAGGTGTTCAATGGGGTCACCCTTAAAAGCAACAGCTAAATGCTGGGGGAGGAAAAAAAAGGCTGAGGAATTTAATGGTCCAGAGGAGCAATAGTGCTCCAGTAGGTAAACTCCAGCACAATGGCAGTCCCTCTGGATCACATCCCTTCCAGCCCTTCACACCCAATGAGTTCAACAATCAATCTGTCCCATTTCCTCTGTTCTGTCCCAGTGGCTGTAACTGGGTCCTGTCTCCTGCCCACTTGACCCCTGCAGTTCATTGACAACGTTTGAATGAGGTGCAAGTCAAAACTGGTTCAAGTTGTCGGGCATTGACATCAAGTGGGCAGCACTTTTGACCCCGCACCCATTGTGAGCAGAAGTGCAAGAACACCCATCTACACCCAACTGCTGAAAAACGGAACCGTGGCATTGCAGGGCAACTTGTTTTCGGAATAATGTCATTAATTCTCCTGTCTTGCAAACTGTTCAGGCTTGTCCTAAATATATCAAAAAAGCCAAAATATTTAATAGCACAAAGTATTATATACACAAAGGGGCTGTGTGTCATCTGGAAAGAAAACAGCGCAATGTTCAATGCTAATTGGGGTGGCATGGTGGCTCAGTGGTTAACACTGCTGCCTCACAGCAGCAGAGTCTCAGATTCGATTCCAACCTTGGGTAACTGTCTGTGTGGAGTTTGTACATTCTCCCCGTTTCTGTGTGGGTTTCCTCCCAGTGTCCAAAGATGTGCAGGTTAGATGAATTGGCCATGCTAAATTGCCCATAGTCTTAGCTGCATTAGTCAGAAGGAAATGGGTCTGGGTGGGTTACTCTTTGGAGGGTCGGTGTGGACTTGTTGGGCCGAAGGGCCTGTTTCCACGCTGTAGGGAATCTAATCTAAAAATAATGTAATGTCACTAACTGCATGTTATGGGATTCATTTATTGAAAAAATCACTTTGTTGAATCTGTTTTGATAAAAAGTGACTGACAAACTGATCCTATTAGAGCAGATGCTCCTTCTGCTACAGTGAAGAGATTTTCTCAGTTTCTTTCCCCAGGAGCCAATAAACAAGTCCTCCAAGTTTCGGGTTAAATCTGATCATTAAGATGCACTTAAATCCAGTTTAGCAGTATGCTTAGCAGCAACAATTGCAAACATTTATTATTGACTTGCTCCTCTGAGGTGGATTACATCAAACATATCTTTTAATTTTAATCCATCTGGGTTATCCCACACTCCAAAAAAATCTGTGAACCCTTGACTAAATACATCAATGTTTTGAATTGAATGTGGATTTAAAACAAAACAGGAAACCCAATAATGAGACAAGCTGCTCCTGATTATGTTGCATCTTGAAACTACTATATCTGCATTAAATAGCATCATGAAAATAATCAGGTAAAAATATACTTATTGCAAAACTGATTACCTATTATTTTGGATTAAAGCTCTACCGGGGATCAAGAGGTATTCTAATTGTAATTATTCCTTGTAGGTTATTCATTGTTGTGATAAATTTACATCATGGAGTTTTCTGGTAGCTACACCAAGAATATAATTCTGGAAACTAGGCAAGTCAACATCTAGTCTCATTATTTTGACATTTACTGATGTCCAGGCACTGAAATTCAACCTTGGCCCTCTTGTTTCAATTAATGCAACGCTACATTATGTCAATGAGATATGACAGTTGTTATTAGTCTCCAGTACAGATGGACAATGAAAGTCCCAATTCTTTTGGGCACTAACTAAAGCTGTACAACTGCTAGAAACAGACAACACACTAAGACTCCTTCCTCCTGTCTTAGGTTCTGAGTTGTCATGGTGAAGAACTGCATTGGAATTGCCTCTCTGTATTTGGAATTCAATTCTAATTGAACGATATTGGGCTGAAAAATAACAGAAACCATATTGAAGGAGAGAGCAGAGGAATATATAGAAATCTAAAATACAGTAATGAATCATCACCATGGATTTCAAAAGGGAAAAGTTTGCTTGACCAATTCCATTACTTTGTTTTGTAAAAAAAAATGAGTTGACAAAGATAATGCAGTAAATGTTATTCATCTAGATCTTCCAAGAGGCCTTCACTGAGGCAGCATGTAAAAAACTAATTAAAAAGGTCACAGCGTGTGCAGTCAGGGTCAAATGACAAAATGGATGGCTAGCTGACTCCAAGACCAAAATCATAGATTTGGAGAAAAGGGGAATTATTCAACATGATAAAAGGTGTTCAGTAGTGTTCCAAAGGACAAATGCTGACACCATTACCATTTACAATTTATATTTAAATTTAGACTTAGGAATCAAAACTACAGTTTCTAAATTTGCAAATGACACCAAATTTGTTGCGACAGGGTGGGGGCTTATTAGTTAATGCTGAGGAAAATAGGAACAAATTACATAAATACATAAATACATAAATACAATAAATTTCATAATGAGCATATAATTGGCAAATGAATTTCAACAGAGATAAATGTGAGATATTACAGTTTGACAAGAAAATAAAGAGATTACATCTTAGAAAATAAAATTCTGAATGAGACAGAGGAGCAAAGGGACTTGGGAGTAAAAATACATAAATCATTCATGAAGTTACCAGGGCTATACAAAAACCAAACCGAGCACATACCATGATCATTTTTTCGAAAATGCACTATTTTGACTAACAAGGCCTTGTTATTCACTATCATTGTCCACAGCATTGCCCTTTTACACAATGCTTTTAAACACCGATTTTATTACTTTTCTTGTCACATTGTACAGCTGTGAGTGCAGCTTCCTCCTGACGGAAAGTCTAATTGCAATCATTGCAAAGCAAATGCAGTAACTAGAAGAAAGACCAGTCACAGCATCTCTTGTATCTGAACCATTTGGTGAAGATGTTTAGCATTTACAGTCTTTCTTTTAACCAGCACTGTAATAAGTGTCATCTCTGAATGCAATTTCAGCTCTTGAAGAATTAGGAATTCAGTTTGATCCAGAAAAGCTTATTCATGTGGGAGAAATAAGTTAACAATTCATTAGATAGACATTCACCATTCTAACATTGAAATAAAATGCCACTGTCACTGTCCTGGGACACCTTCCCTAATGCTATTGTGGGTGTACCTACACCAAATGGATTGCAACAGTTTAAGAAGGCAGCTCACCACCAACTTCAAGAACGACTAGAATGGATAATAAATGCTGACTTAACCAGCTATGCCCACATCCCACAAATGAATAAAAACAACTGTCAATGGGATCACGGTTTTACCTCATGAGGGTATTGAGATTTTCTCTTCAGGTCTGGGGCACAGGGGACACCTTGGGTACACAGTTCCTTGAAAGTGTCAGGTAGACAGGGTGGTGAAGAAGGCATTTGGCACACTTGCCTTCATTGGTCAAAGCATTGAGTATAGGAGTTAGGACATCATGTTATACAAGACATTAGTGAGGCCACTTTTATAGTATTGCATACGAGCTGGTCGTCCTGCTACAGGAAGTGTGGTATTAAACTGGAAAAGGTGCTGAAAATATTCATAAGTATGTTGCCAACCAAGACTGCAGGGTTTGAGTTATAAGGAGAGGCTGGATAGACTAGGGCCTTTTTCCCTGGGAGCATAGGGGGCTGAGGGGTGATGTTATAGAGATTTTATAAAATTATGACAGGCATACATAAAGCGAATAGCCAAAGTCTTTTTCTCAGGATAAGGAAGTCCAAACCTAGAGGATATAGGCTTAAGGTCAAAAAGAAAAGATTTAAACTAGACCTGAAGGGCAACTTTTTCAGACAAAACGTGGTCCATACACAAGCTGCCAGAGGGAGTGATGGATGTGAGTACAATTACAATATTTACAAGGTATTTGGACAGGAACATGAATAGGAAAGGTTTAGAGAGTTCAGGGCCAAATGCAGGCTTATGGGATAAGTTCAGTTTAGGAAACCCGGTCAGTATGAACGAGTTGGACTGAAGGGTCTGTTTCCGTGCTGCATGACTCTATGACTCTATAACTATATCCGTGAGAGGGTAACTTGCTGGAATGTGCATACAGGCTTCAAAATGAGAAGGAAGTGAACATGGTTTATTATTCACAAAATCAAAGTGTTCCACAGCTCGCTATTGTAAAGAGTGTGAGCACTCATGAAAGGCATAGCCCATAGGATTCCATTGTCAGTATTTCTCCGAAAGAAAGGCAATAAAATGAAGGGAAAAAATGCAAGTTCTTGCCATATTCTAAACTATTACATATAAACTGTAAAGTAATGTTAGATTCAGGAAAGCAACCCACAGGGCTTTATGATTCCTGACATCAGGTGGAGAAGAGGTTTGGTGCCTCCCACAAGTTTTAATTAGTACAGTGGCCTTTGTATCCATTTTCCAATGATTCAACCTGCTGATCATCTACCTGAAATTTCACAGTTCTGCTGTATAAACACAGTCCTGAGGCACAGCTGCTGACCCCAGTCTCCTTCACACTGACATAAATGCAAATGACAGACCATGGAAAATTCATTTAATTTGTGCTATGTGCTTTCAGTAAGAGCTGGACCAGACAACAGCCCTGGATTTTACTTGGCGGCTTGCCTCTGCTAGATACATGTTCCAAGACATTGAGCTCCCACTGCAGACTCACTGCAGAATGGGATGTGTCCTGGCCTCATTGAGCTGAGCTGGGAGAAAGCTCAAGGTAGCTACATGGCCTCCTGCCTACAACAAGCAAGTGGTGGGATCATCTGCTGGGCCATTTCAAGAGGTTTCACAAAATTGGTGGGGAGTTAGATTTTACAGCTAGAATCTTCTGCTGCCAATGGTGGAGAAAGATAATTGGGATTGACACCTCATTACCAATTAAGATTCTTAAATGGTCAACCAATGATAATTGAAGGGTTTCATGCCACACAGGCGGGCCTGTTGTCACACAGCATGCACAACATCTGATAGAGCACATCTAAAATGCCAATTTAAGGGATTTGACCCTCTGGAATAACTGTACAGAGGCCAGTATCCCATCACCAAGTCACCCTGTATTTACATGTACCCAGGATGCTTGCTGTGGCCAGCTCTGAGTCAGTCCCCAAAATGAGGAGATTCGGAATCCTCTGTTTATACTGGTCAACCAGGGCTCCCCATTTGGCCTAGGTTAACAACCCAAACCAAGAATCTATTAGTCAATGAGATCCATCTGGTTCCAATCACTTCATCCTCAATCAAAGGCAATCTGTTCTTGAGTAGGGTGCAATAAATAAGGCAATGGGGAGCATTGTGAGAGCCAATTATCTCCCCTTGCTCCCCATGCACTCTCTCCCTGCAATATGTCAAACAGCCACTGACCCACAATCTTACCTTTCTTTGTCCTAGGTCCTCTCTGATATATGAAGTACAGAATGTACCCTTCCTGCAAGTCAATGCCTCCATTTTACTCTCACCTTTGTGGGCCTTCCACCTCTGCCAGGATCTGGATTCCAGCAGTCGACCTGACTAGTGCCTGAGTTGTTTATGGTTTGACAGGCCTTCCCTGGAAGGGGCAGTGCCAGGTCTTTCACTAATTCTCCATACAGCCACCAGGCCACCTCAAGAGGACTTCACAAATCAGTGGGCCACAAACCCCACTTGCAAATGTCACATGTGGCATGTTGACATCGGACCAGCAATGCAAAGTTATTACACATCTCAAACCTTCCAGAAGCCAAGCAACTGTGTAAATCTGAAGTCCACCCAACTGCCAAATAGTAAGCTATTGAATTTGTTAAAAAAACAACTGTATAAAATTGTCCATCACCCACTACATTTTTCAAGTGTTGAACAGATCACAATTTGAGAGTTTTCTCTAGCAGCGCTAATAAAGTTACACAAGTTCAGAGTAAAGACCTCCCACTATAACTGCGCTGAATGTGGCAGTTCATTCTGCTGTTGAAAGCAGCTGTATTTGCTCTTTGATTTCATGTGTGAACTTTCAATGTAAAGGAAAGATCAGTTTAGACACTGGGGGATCTTTAAATTTGTGGTTGTGACAGACTTCCTGTTTGCAGGATGATTCCATGCTTTCCATGATGTCCCTTATCAGACACCTGATGACGTGCAGAGTCCACTTTTCACTAACCAGCCAACTCCCATTGGCTTGACTCAATGGTCTGAAATGGTATTTGGTGGGGTGAAACCATTCTCTTTGCATCAACTTTCCTTTCCCCCGCCCACTGAGAAATGTAAATTCTAGACCCAACAAGGAATTCCAAGCTTCCATTTCATTGTAGGTAACTTCTGTTCATGACCTGAGCATTTGTGATAGCCCACTTCCAGTGAGGGAAGGTAAAATTACAAATAAGACCTGTAAAGTCACTAGGACAACAGATTCAAATACAAACCAGAACCCCATCAGCTTTTGTCGCAGGAATCTTAGGTTCTATTTCAGTTGTGCAGATAAAAATAGTTTGTTTGGTTCCTTGTAGCTTCAAGATGGGCAGTTGGTGGATTTAAACTGCCCACTCACCTGGCTTCTGCCAGGCAGCTAGGGTTAAATCACCGTATACTTTGAGGACTCTCAATTATTGGTCAATTTCACCTGGTGGTCTCCTCTGTGATGATCGATGAAACTTGCAACTGAATTTACACTTTGGAAGTAATAGTGTACAATAATCATGACTTAAATGCAATTGATGACTTAAAGCAAGGTGACTGTTTGTTGAGTGGTGCTGTTAGGCAGCTTAATTGTTTCTGAGTTATGAAGCAAACAGCTAGGCTTGGAATTTCTTCTCAGCAGCTCCATGGCCCTAACTTAGCCAAATATGGAACATTTATGTCCATGAGAGGAGTTTCTACCAGAGGCCCAGACAAGTTACGGCTGGGGGAGCAGAAGCATCTCAGAGGAATAAACTCCTGGCTTTGCAAATAAATCCATGTTCCTCTGATTTCGAGTGACATAATTTTGTTAATTTCATTACTTTCATTTCATCACAAAGACGCAGCTCTTTGGGTCATCCATATCTTTAATAAGGTTCCACCACTTTCTCCAGATCTTAAATTACACACAGCTAAGTTTACTTCTTACATATTTCAATGTCTGTCTTCCGCATAAAAGGATTGCTTGATTGAAATAAAATATCTGAAGCACAAATAATGAAACAGTCTGTTTGCAGTAATATCACAGCTGTAATTACATTTAGCGTAACCCTGTGTGATGTCTTTTGAGTGTATTCTCTAGCTGTGGATCAGTTAGCAAGCTTGACTTTTATCTTTTTTGAAACAAAGCTTAGTCTGCTTTGTATTTGAAAGTATTACACAATAAAAGGTCTTCCAGGTGTCAGCAATTATACACAAGGTTCAAACAAGTGAATGTTATGATTTTTTTTATTCTTCGTTTGAACATTTCCCAGAGTGCCACTCTGAGCACTGATGTATGAACTGCTGAATGGCAGCTTTTAATGAGATCTGTCAGATTTTCAAACTCCTAACCTCTAGCTCCCCACTGCACCATCTCCATACCATACCCTTGTGAGTGCTTGGGTTAATAGAAATAAATGGGACTTTCACATATAATTGAAAAAAAGTCTTAAATTCTACTGTTGATTTAAGCTAGGTTTTTCCATTTCCCATGCAACCAATTCAGACATATTTCAGCTAACAATGAGGAGTTCATTAAGCTGTCTGTGCAACAACAGACTAACCTAAGACTAAGACTAAACACCAAAGCATTCTTCAAAGTCCATTTCATAGAAATGACCCCTCAGGGATTTCTAAGCTTTACAAATTTAGAAATAATAAAGTAGTCGCCTAAATTTGCTAACAGTCTTTCAAAGTAGCCTTGAAGGGAAGAATTCTTATTGATTGGTCAGTGACATTACATGGTTAAGGATATCACCCAGACTGTCGCCCAAATGCAAACAGATCAGGTTCGATTAGTTTTTGTGGGGAAGGTTCTGTTTCATATTTCAATAAACAAAGATTTGTTTCTATATGATTCTGTTGCCATTATGCATCTATTTTGTTTTTAATTTGTTCACGCAGCATGAATATCACTGGCAAGGTCAATATTTAACATTCAGTAGTAATGCGCTTGAGAAAATGTTGCTGAGCTAGTTTTTCAAACTGTCCTGTTCTAAGTTAGAGTAGTCAAGAGGAACTCTAAGTATTATGTCCCCAATGTTCTTATTTTTCTGTCTCCACTTTGACGTACAATTTTATAAACAGCTTTTCTATATCTGCCAAGATCTCAAAACACCCAAGTCTGCTTCATGGAATGGAGATACCTGTATGATCCTGTTACATATCCTATATAAGAACAGACCAGCAATTGAAATACAGTAGTTACAAAGCCAGACAGCTTGCAGGCTTAAATACCCATAAATAAGCCACAAAATAAAAGGTAAAACTTGATTGTTCAAGATTCTCTTTTCTTATTGGGATATCAGAATCTCTGCTCTGATGCGACGTCAGGCTAAGTACCTGCTTCTTCCAGCACAGAGAAAGAGAGAAACAGGAGGGTCATTGACCTGTCCTCAAATGTGTTGCCATTTAGTGAAGTGTTGGCTGATTTGTGTCTGAATCCCATTTACCTTTTGGCTCCATATCTTTTTATACCCTTGTCAGATAAAAACCCATCAACCTCAGGTTTAAAATTAAGCGATCTTTCACTACCTTTTATGCGAGGCAACTCCACATTTTCAATCCTCTTTGTCTGAAGAAATCTTTATCAACTTTCCTACTGAATAACTCAGCTGTTTCAAAGGTTAATATTTATCTTCTTCTCCTGGACTCTCCAACTGTCAGAAACACTTTTTCCGGGCTTCCACCATATTAATTATTTTCAGAACTGTAAAATCTCAATCAAATCACCCCTTAGCATCATTAGTTATGTAATTTCTCTTTATTATTTAATCCTCAAAATCCTGGTAACATTCTGGATTGTTTGAGGCTTTATGTGCTCTAAGGGAATAGTGCTGAAGGCTTAATGATTCATCATAATTGTTAACAACTTAAAAAATAATTTAGAAGATCATGTACTCAAATTTTCTAAAGGTTGGCAGTACAGTACCTAGAGCAGTGTAGATGGAAGTGTGTTCTATCGATACCTGTCTTGTTGTTTTAAGTGTATAACAAGTGTAGTAAATGGATCACAAGACAGGTACATTTAAAGGTATAAACTCATATTATCCACCTAAAAAGGATATAGCATAATTCTTTATAAGTGATGACAATCTAGAAATAACTGAGGTCTGAAAAGATGCAGGTATCCAGGTACATAAATAATAAACGTGCCATATAAAAACAGGCCTTAAAAATAATGAAAAAGACTAATGGAATGTGGGCTTTTGAATCTGGAAGACTACATGACAACAGAAGTCTTGCTTCAGCTAGGTAAAGCCCTGGTTAAACCACATCAAGGCTTTATGTTAGTAGTTCTGGACACCAGACTTAGGAATAATATATTCGCTTTGGATAAAGTACAGCATGGATTGATAAGATTAAATATTATAGGTGTTAAGCTATGCAGAAATGTTAAATTTTAAAGTATGTGGAATTTATCAGGTGAAGAGATGACATGGACAAATTTTCCAAATATTCAGCGAAACATACAGGTAAATGAGGAGAAATGATTTCTGTTAGTTGGGAAGTTCAAAAATTAGAACCCATGCTTTAGGAGTGAAATTAGAACACACATCAATATCTAAAAGGTGGAACTCTCTTCCAAAACAGCAATTAATGCCAAATCAGTAGTTCATTCCAAATCTGAGACTGATTATTTTCTTGATAGCCGAAGGTAAAAAGACATATGGAACATTGGTGCCTATAACATGTTTGATCAGAGCAATGAAAAAGAGTCACATCGAATTTGAAACACTAATGCTGTTTTTCCCTCCACAGATACCATCAGACCTATTCAGTTTTTCCAGAATTTGGTTTTTCATTTCAAATTTCCACCAGTTCATTCTCAGTGCATACAGGAACAAGAATAGGCCATTTATGGAAATAGAGTTATTAGCTGAATGACAAAACGTGTGGTATTGGAAAAGCACAGCTGGTCAGGCAGCATCTGAGGAGCATAGAGTCTCCTCAGATGCTGCCTGACCTGCTGTGCTTTTCCAACACTATACGTTTTGACTCTGATCCCCAGCATCCGCAATCCTCGCTTTCTCCTTTTGAGCTAAATGGCCTACTCCTGTTCCTGTAAATATATCCAAACCCATCACAGTATCCAAAAACTCATCAGGAGAATCAAAATGATCAGCAGGAATGTAACATTACTCAGGAGAACTGAAACAGAACGCTTTTGAGTATTCACAATATGACTTAACACCAGAAAATGCTTTGCCAAGATTAATAAAATCAAAAATTAATCAAACTTTTCTCTTTGTTTGGATTTCCTTAAGCATTTCCGACCTCCTTTGAAACCTTTGTTGATATAAATACTGATAGGCACTGCATGCAAGCTCGAAACTGAAAATGTTTAAGACCTGTAACAAATTGATCTCCCTGCATTCTTTGACCTCTATTTTATTCCTAACTTCTTTTCAATAGTTTTCCATGAGGCCTGGACTTCGCTTATGGCCCTGTGAATCTGAAACTGAATGAGACAAAAATGAAGGTGTACCCTGTGCATGCATGCAGTGTTCTCACCAGCAATTTCCTTTCTTTTAAATTCAGTGCTTGGTAAACTGGGATCAGCTGTGTCTCGGTTGATAGCCCCCAGATCCGTGAAACAGGAGGTCATGAGTTCAAGTCACCACTCCAATGAGTTGAATACATAATCTAGTCTGGCAATTCAGTGCAACACTGAGAAAGCACTGCATTACTGGAGGTGATGACTTTCAGCTAAAGTGAGAACTCTCCTCTGTCCTTTCAGGCAATGGACCCAATTTTAGGAGGAATTGCAATCACATTCAGATTGCTACTCAGAACCACAAAAACGTCATGATGCAGAAGGACACTTTTCTATCCATCAAGCCTGCATGGACTCATGATCACTAAGTACAATTCTCCTACTTTTGCCCACACCTTTGCATGTTATTTTCTATCCAAATATTCATCTAATGTCCTATGGAATGTCTCAATTGAACCTGTTTCCACCACATTTTGAGGCATTTTATAACCTAGATATTCAATGAATAAAATGCTTTTCCTCACTTTACCCCTGAATCTTTTATAGATCATTAAATCTATGCCCTCTCCCTCTCCTCATTTTATTACATGAAGGAAGAGGTCTGCATTTTTGGCAGGAGATTCCAATCTGGGCTCGTTCATAAATGTGAAGCAGGCTTCAAATCTGACAGGTCCCTTATAGTACAGGAAGTCTGGGGAGGGCAAACCATGCCACCATTCTCAACATTAGTTCCTTGCCATGTCCTGTGATTTCAATGCTTGGCATCACGTAATGCATATGTAAAAGAGCAAATATGTAAAGGTAAAAGGTAAGGGAGTCATGTTGCCAGGAGGGTACGGTGCCAGGTGAAGAGGGTATAGGGTACCGGGGTAGGGAACTAAGGATGTGAAGGTGTGTTCGCATCGAAGGGAATATCGGTTCACTGTGGAATGTTGGTGGGAGTGGATGTGCTCACTGGTGCCCTCTGGGGACAGCGGTGGATATTGGGTCCAGCAATGCTGGAGGGTGGGGAGATGGAAGGTTGGGGTGCTAGCCACTGGGTGTAGATGAGGGAACAAATCTGACAATGAAATCATAGAGATGCACAGTGCAGAAACAGACCCTTTGGTCCAATGCGTCCATGCCGACCAGGTACCCTAACTTAATCTAGACCAATTTGCCAGCACTTGTCCAGTATCCCTCTAAACCCTTCCTATTCATATACCCATCCAGATACCTTTTAAATGTTGCAATTGTACTGGCCTCCACCACTTCCTCTGGCAGCTCACTCCATATATGCACCACCCACTGCATGAAACAGTTGTCCCTTAGGTCCTTTTTATATCTTTCTCCTCTTACCCTAAACCTATGCCCTCTAGTTCTGGACACCCCTACCCCAGGGTAAAGACCTTGTCTATTTATCCTATCCATGCCCCACATGATTTTGTCAACCTTTATAAGGTTATCCCTCAGCCTCTGACACTCCAGGGAAAATAACTGCAGCCTGTTCAGCCTCTCCCTATAGTTCAAATCCTCCAACCCTGGTAACATTGTTGTAAATTTTTTCTGAACCCTTTCAAGCTTAACAACATCCTTCCAATAGAAAGGAGACCAGAATTGCATGTATTATTCCAACAGTGGTCTAACCAATGTCCTGTACAGTCGCAACATGACCTCCCAACTCCTACACTCAATACTCTGACCAATAAAAGAAAGCATACCAAATGGTTTGGAGGGATGTGGGCCGGTGCTGGCAGGTGGGACTAGATTGCGTTGGGATATCTGGTCAGCATGGACTTGTTGGACCGAAGGGTCTGTTTCCATGCTGTACATCTCTATGACTCTATGTCTCTATGTCTACCGCTCTGCCCTCATCAATCCTCTTTGTTACTGCGGTGACTTGGAAACTTCTGAAGTCATGAAAGGTGCTATGAAAGTACACATTATTTCCTTTCTTTCGTTCAAGAAATCTTCAGCTTTCCTACGATTCAACTCTACTTAGATTCAAGATCATTGATATTGAAAAGGTAGGGGGTATGTAAGTCTTAAAGGGGTATTGCAACCTAACCAAGCTGGAGTGGTATGGTAAAACCTCCACTGGTGCAAGTACTGACTTTCCTTTTAAACATGGCAATGGTTTATAAGTCTGCCAAAAACATTTCAATAACAATTTCATTGGCATAAATTGGAAGTTATTAACTTTAGTTACACATTAAACATTGACAAGCAGGTAAAGTTAAATCAGGAGTTTCTGACTTCCAAACTCAGGAATGCAGCAATTCTATGGTTTCCACAAGATATAAAGCTGTTGAGCATTTAAAACATGTAATAGCAAAGATAGGCTTTTTAATAATTTAGAAGATATTTCATAAGACTGGATGACAGTTTTGAATAAATATTTTGCTTTCTGTCGACTCAAAGATTCATAAGACACTTCATGGCACAAAATCCTCAAACAGCACTGTATGTCTTTGGATTATTATTCCCATGCAGAGCACAAAGAAGTATTGATGTGAGAAATTGAATATGAAACAGGATTGTGTTTGTTAACCAAAATATGTTTTTTGTAGTATCTTTAATGCAACAAAGAGCTTAATTAAGCATCAAACCAAAAGATGTGAAATTAGGATAAGGTGAAATTGAATACTTGGTTAATCAGACAGATTTAAAGGTGTGATATTAAATGAGAAAAGTGGGAAAATAATCATGACAGCAGTACCTAAACAACTGAAGGCAGTGACACAAACTACTGTATGAGTACCTTGCATTTAACATAGTCTGTGTTTCAGGAGTCCATGAGCTGTTTGTACACTCCAATCTGGCTGTTTACACGCAGTCAGTTTGCAAGCTGCACAAATAAACCAATGGCCTGCTGTAATGTCTGCTTCATAACTTAGAAAGTGTTTTACTATTTTAAATGGGCTAATCCATGAAGCAAGTAGAAAGGGAGGACTGCTGATGCTGGAGATCAGAGACAAGAGTCTGAGATGTTGGAAAAGCACAGCAAGTCATGCAGCATCCAAGGAGCAGGAGAATTGACACTTCGGGCAGGAGCCCTTCATCAGGAAAGTCCATGTGGAATCAGATGGTTCCATACTGAGGAAGGAGACATGGCTGTGGTAGCGAGTCTGCTTGAGGACTTGGCTGAAGAGCTTCAGGGCAGAGGAGAGGACCTGGGGGTACAGTGAGAGAGGGACTCAGTGAGATCTTTGTAGAGAGAGGAGGAGAAATTCTTCAAGGTAGGCATCCTTGGAATAGGCTGCACAGTAAGTTTGAAATCAACTAGGAGAAAGTGAGGACTGCAGATGCTGGAGATCAGAGTCGAGAGTGTGGTGCTGGAAAAGCACAGCAGGTCATGCAGCATCCGCAGAGCAGGAGAATCGAAGTTTCGGGCAGGTGCCCTTCTTCAGGAATTCCTGATGAAGGGCTCCTGCCCGAAATGTCGATTCTCCAGCTCCTCAGACTCTCGACTCTAATCCATGAAGCTGATCAATAAGACACTTCATTGTAAGTGACTAATTATTTGACCATTACAGACCACATGATACACAAACAATGAGGACGGGGAAGTTGGGCACATATAATGGGGATGAAATGAAGGGACAGAGTTCTTCGAGGCCTGAGACAAGTTACAGAGATAGAGAGGTCATAGAAGGACCTGAAGTATAGTTTTCCGATCAAGCTGTTGGTGAACAAGGAGCAAATGTAAGCCAATGAACTCTGGTGCGATGGGTACCTGGACTTTGATGCAAGTTAGAAAACTTTAAAGCATTAAATGTGTTATTTTGGGTAGAGTAGGAAAAGAAATTCAGAAATCATCAATTTTCTGTCATCATGAAATCTGGAAGGACTGAAACCCACGAATCAAGACATCACAGAAGTGGTTACAAGAAAGAGAATGAATGATGAGGGAACTCTAACAGCAGTAGTTACATACAGTACTTCCAAATCTGAAAGTTACAATCAAGGGAAGAATAAGGGAAGTAATGAGTTCTACAGTTTTAAGAATCTGGTACAGAATCAATTGGAATTGGAGAAATTATGATGAGATAAGTAGCGTTCTTTGAATAATTTACCTACAACCAAAGTTATTATTTTCCCAGCTTGTGCAAAGCTGATGTTTCATTTCCAACCAAAGCTTTTCTTTTATTTGTCTGGATGCCCTTTCAATTTTTTCCCCAATAAAGGAACTTTACATCCTTACACAGTCTGACCTACTTGTGACTCCAGACCCACAGCAACGTGTTCACTCTTAACTGTTCTATGGGCTTCAGGGATGGGCAATAAATATTAGCTGAGCCAATGACACCCACATCCCTTGGATTTTTAAAACAAAATTATAGATATATATTTATATATATGTAAAATTGACTTGATTTTCATGAGCTTGAGAAAACAATTCTGATGCAGGTTAAAAGAAACAGGAAGCTGTCTGGACACATTGAGTTGAATGGATCACAGTGTACCTAGATAGATTGGTGGAGTAGATTAAACTAATTTTAACTGCAACTGATAGTTTTCACCAAAAAAAATGGTTATTGAGTTAAAGCCACTTAGCCATTGAAGAAAGGCTTTCAGATCTTCAGGTGAGAAAGACAATGTAGATCATAGATCTCTTAGAATGTTACTACTAAAGCTTGAAAGAAATCACGTGAAATTCATTTTTGGAGTTAATACAATTCGACACAAAATTTTGCCGCACTTCCAGTATTTGAATATGGTTCATTAATGTTTTTGTCTGCTTTTACTATATGGAGACAACATTTGGGATATCCACTTTTGAAGCTGTCTGTTGATCAACTTGTAAGACATATACCAACAATAAGAAGAAAGTGAGGACTGCAGATGCTGGAGACCAGAGTTGAAAAATGCTGGAAAAACACAGCAGGCCAGGCAGCATCTGAGGAGCAGGAGAATCGACGTTTCGGGCATAAGCCCTTCTACACCAACAATAAGTCTTACATGTATGGCATCTTTAATGTATTAAAGCATTTGAAGGTGATTCACAATTGGGTAATCAACCAATAGCAGGTGTTGTGCTAAATAAGTGACATCAGAGCGAACGATCAAAAGTTGACTCAAACAGGAATGTTTTACAGGAGGCATGACAGGGGAGATATGGAGAAGATTTTAGGAAGAATTCCAGAGCTTAAAGGATAATCAACTGAAGGCACAGCCACCAATAGTTGGGTGAAGATCTGGGGAATGGAGGAATTTAAAGCCCCTAGAAGATTTTAGACAAGACAATAGATAATAGACAATAGGTGCAGGAGTAGGCCATTCAGCACTTCGAGCCTGCACCGCCATTCAATATAATCATGGCTGATCATTCCTAATCAGTATCCTGTTCCTGCCTTATCTCCATAACCCTTGATTCCACTATCTTTGAGAGCTCTATCCAACTCCTTCTTAAATGAATCCAGAGAGTGGGCCTCCACTGCCCTCTGGGGCAGAGCATTCCACACAGCCACCACTCTCTGGGTGAAGAAATTTCTCCTGAGCTCTGTCCTAAATGGTCTACCCCATATTTTTAAGCTGTGTCCTCTGGTTCAGCACTCACCCATCAGTGGAAATATGTTTCCTACTGCCAGAGTGTCCAATCCTTTCATAATCTTATACGTCTCAATCAGATCCCCTCTCAATCTTCGAAACTCAAGGGTATACAAGCCCAGTCGCTTCAGTCTTTCAGTGTATTTTAGGACTGAGCTAGATCCAGATGAAGAATGATGAGTTTCAAGACTCGAGGCATTGATGGGACTGGATATCTACTTAGATCTGTGAGCAGTTGACTGAGTGAAACTTCTAGAATTTAAATCATAGGCAGCAGTGTTTATGGAGTAGATGGGAGGTCAAAGGTTGAATACAATATAAATAACTGCAAAGAAAGATAAAACAAATTAAAAGAGAAAACTTCGACTGGGATAAAGCTAGCTCAAAAATACAAAACACTCAGAGGTTCTATCAGTAATTATTCAAATGTTAACACTGCATACCGTAGAAAGTGGGTCTGAGGAATTAATAAAAGGAAAACGAAAAGATAGTATATGATTTGAACAGATAGTTTGCATTGTTCTTCACAATAGTGTCCACAAGTAACATCCCAGAAACAGAAAATGAAAGGGAGGGAGGAGCTCTGAAAAATTAGAACTGTAAGGAAAGT
Source organism: Chiloscyllium plagiosum (assembly GCF_037043375.1). Lineage (NCBI taxonomy): Eukaryota > Metazoa > Chordata > Chondrichthyes > Orectolobiformes > Hemiscylliidae > Chiloscyllium > Chiloscyllium plagiosum. The sequence goes on from NW_028270150.1 coordinate 32,808,017, forward strand.
GGAACGAAGCAAATTACAAGACCTACAGTATGGCAAGTCCCTGGATCCTAATGAAGTTCACCATAGGTGTTGAAAGATGTGCCTAATGAGATCATTAATGGGTTGGTTTAATGTTCCAAAAGTCCTTAGATTCAGAGAAGGTTTCATTAGGCTGGAAGATAACAAATGAAACCCCTTTGCTCCAAAAAAAAAGGGAGCCAGAAAGCAGGAAACTATTGGCAAGTAAAGTATCCATAATATAACTGGATCAACAGAACAATTTGCTCATGAGAGAAAGAGATGTCGGGGGTGGTTTTTAACCTGAGGGTCACCATGCCTCCGGTGAGTGGAGAGGTTGAAAAGGAGATCCCTTCATCATAACATCTGCCAATACAGGAACTGAACCCACACAGTTGGCATCACTCTGTGTTGCAAACCAACCATCTAGTCAACTGAGCTAACTAGGCCCCTTTAATTCATCCAATACATGATGTAGTTTAACATCTTCATTGTAAAGAAGATAGAAGCAATTAAAGATATTATGGCAAAGCTTTAAGAAAAAAGAATCATGGTAATCATGCAAGGTAAAATAGTTACGTGGAAAAAAAATCACGTCTAACTAATGTATTGGAATTCATTGAAGAATTAACAGGTGCCATCAATAAAGGGGAGCTAGTGGAAGTACTTAGATTTCCATAAGACATTTGATATGGTGCCTTATCAATACTCACTAAATGAAAGTCATGGTAGAGGCTAACAGGTTGCCATGGATAGAAGATTGAAGAGATACCGGAACAAATGGCTCTAATGTTCAAGTACCCCCCACTGTGCTTTGCATTGTAGTTGTGATTTGCACCAGAGGGGACCTTTCCCTTCTTCTCTATGCCTTGCAGTGTTGTGCTTTCCTCTTCTGTTGTTTATAAGAATTACAGTTTCAATTTCAATGATGTGTACAACTAGAGAAAAAAACTACCTCAAGTGACTTCCTATTGATTTCTTCATTTGTGCTTAAATGAAAAACACATCCATTCGAAAATTATTCTAAACTCACAGACAGTTGATAACTCCCTCAAGATTCTTACGCTTTCACCTTTGAAAACTCATGGTTCCACAATTGCTGGCTCATAAACCCTGAATATGGAAACCTTATTTGAACCTTCAGTAACTGGCAAAAGAGTAGGGCTTTCCATATAAGTTCCATAAATATGATCTTGTTTAACTGCAAGGCAGAATTGCAAGTAACAGAACTAAACACCATTGCCTAAGAGTATAGTACTGCAGTGTATATATGCTGGGGAAGATACAATCATTTTTCTTCTATATTCCTTTTCATAGGAGATGGCATCGCTGGCAAGGTCAACATTTGTTGCCTATCTAAAACTAACTTTGAACAGGATGGCTTGTTTGGCCATTTCAGACAGCAGCTCAGAGTCTGAGAGTCTATAGTCACATATAGAGCAACGATGCGAACTTCCTTCTCTGAAGGAGAGATAGGTTTTTCCTCTGGTAACCAATGATAGCTTCATGCTCAGTAATACTGTAATAAGCTTTCAATTCCAGATTTTATCAAGTGAATTTCAATTCTATAAGCTGTCTTAGTGAGATTGAAACCCATGTTCCCTTGGCATTAACCTGGGCCTACTAGTTAGCGATCTGATTACTATACCACTGCTTCCCCTTTACTTCAGTCATTACACTTGTTAAAATTCAGGTAAAAATTTGAAAAGTTCACTTTGCAATGGATAAAGTATTTTTTCAAGTAAAGCAGAAAAAGCAGTGTCAAACTATGCAAATATTGTCTTGAAATTTATGCTGACCTAAATTTTTACTGGTCATGAAAATAAACTAATAAATTGATTAAATTAATAAATTGAGTAATAAATGTACTCTAGTTGAAAATGTCACAGAATCCTACAGTATTGAAACAGTCCATTCAGCCTATACCAACCCTCCAAAGAGCATCACACCCAGACTCATCTCCTTACCCTATAATCCTGCGTTTGAAAAGCCATGTCTAACACACTTTATCTCTACATGCCTTGACACAATAGGCAATTTAGCATGGTCAATCCACCTAACCAACACATCTTTGGCCTATGGAAGAAAACCAGAGGAACCGACAGAAATGGGGAGAACGTGCCAACTCTACAGAGATGCTGCTGGGTGGAATGGAACCTGGGTCCCTGGCTTTGTAAGGCAGCAGTGCTAACCACTGAGCCACCACACTGTTTAGTTGTTCATAGTGTCCAGGGATGTGTAGATTAGGTGCATTAGCCATGGGAAATGCAGGATTATTGGGATAGACCATAGAACATAGAAAAGTACAGGACAGAACAGGCCCTTCGGCCCGCGATATTGTGCCGAAGATTAATCCTAATGTAAAATAGAATAACCTGACCAACACGCCCCTCAATTCACTGCTGTCCATGTGCATGTCCAGCAGGCACTTAAATGCCCCCAATGACTCTACTTCTACCACCACCGCTGGCAACGCATTCCATGCATTCACAACTCTCTGTGTAAAAAACCTACCTCTGGCGTCTCCTCTAAACCTTCCTCCTAATATCTTAAAACTATGATCCCTCATCCCAGTCTATTCTGCCTTGGGGAAAAGTCTCTGGCCATTGACTCTATCCATGCCTCTCATTGATAGGGCAAAGGGATGGGTCTGGTCGGATGCTCTTCAGAGGGTTGGTCTTGGACTCGTTAGGCCAAATGGCCTGTTTCTACACTCTACGGATTCTATGGTATAAAAATTTAATAAGCTGAACTGTCTGTTTTTAATTCTGAGACTGAAACTCTTAAATGGTTTGGGTGTTTTACAGGCTGTGCAACTGTATAGGTTGGTTGATGCAGTCAGATTGGGTGGACAATATATTTCATGTTTTTCGCTCACGTTTTGGCCTCAGTTTTCTACACAAACTCCAGGAATTTCGAGTATTCCGGAAATGGTTACTATAGCAATGAAGTTTCCTTAAACAAAGCAGCAACAAACTGGGCCACAGAAGTGCACCATTCCGTGAACACCTTGTACAGCTTGCATGAGCTCTCTGCTGTCTCTCACTCCACAATTACCGGTAATGAGAATCAAATGTTTCTTTGGACCAGGATTAACCTCGGAGGGAAAAGGGATGTAATTATTGTTATGAAAAGGTTCCTTTCTGCCCATTGAGATAATGAGCCTGAGCAGACACATGTGCTTCTTTTGTTAGGCAGTGACTGAGTGGCAATAAGCAGCTGAGCAAAGTTAAACTGCACACACATCGCAAACCAGTTGGCCACCACCTGCCTATATTTCCTGGCCCACTCTCTTGACCCAATGTGACAAGCTGTTTCTGAACATCATGTTCTTAGACATAACATTTTATTATGTGCTGAACTACTGGCAGGTAACTGAGGGCCAATGATAAAAACTATAGGTAGGCAATTTCTATCATTAGTGCACGAGTCACACACAATAGCCAAGCTTTGGATCTGAGCAGCCGGAGATTCATCTTATGTTCAATTCTAGCTAAGTATTTTCTGGAAACATGCCCTACACAAAATGGACAGGGCAAACAGGACTGACAGCTGCCAATCTGGTGAAGCAATTTTAAACCCAGGAAGTCCTGGGTTTAACTCTCAAGGTTTTGCAATATACCAGCACTGAAATGGAACAGCCTAATCTCCTGACTGAGGCAGATGACACACAGGCACGGGAGAGAAATTAAAGTAGTAGTGGAGGTTACAATTCAGAATGTTGCGACTTTCTTTTCCCCACTTCCCTCACATTTTCCCCCCAATGTTTTTCAGTGGTAGGGATGCTGATGCAACTGCCTTTGTAATACAAAGAGGACAACAGGGATTTCAAAAGTCATTCCAATTTCCAAGAAACACCTTCAAGGAATCATTTCAACATACTCAGAAGGTTGAACCTGTATCCTTTGGAGTTTCCAAGGAAGAAAGGCAATCTTATTGAAGCACAACGAATCCAAAGAAACTTGACTGGGTGGTTGCTGAAAAGATGTGTTCCCTTGAAATAGGACTAGAAATAGGAAATCCAGTTTTAAAATATGGAAACTCCCATTCAAGACGCAGTTGATGAAGAGATTTTCTGTCTCTGTGTGGGTTAGCGGTCCGTGGAATTCTCTTCCCCAGAGAGTGATGGAGGCAGGGCCTTTGATTATTGTTAGGACATGGTTAGATAGATTTTTATTTAACAAAGGAGTCAAAGGGTATTGGACGTAGGCAGGAGATGGATTGGAGGACACACTGAGATGAGCCATGATCTTAATGAGCGCTGATGCTCAAGAGGCCAACTGATCCAGTCCAGTTCCTATTTTATATGTTCTCATTCAACTGAACAACTGTGAAATGTATAGCCTTTCCTTCAGGTAAAGTCAAGTTGTAAGAAGATCAGATACAGAAGAGGCCAGTCATGGCAAGTTCCTGTGCACCTTTTTAGAGGTTTAGAGGCTCAGGAATGCTTGTTAGGGCCCGACAAGGAAAGTTTAAGTCTCCCTTACCCAGACTTTTCTCCCCTGGATTAATACCCAATACCTGCCAAGGACTTAGAAAACACAATCCACTGACTAATAAGTAAAAACAAAATTTCTGTACCAAACTGTCAATTTGCAATGAATTCTGCCTCCAAAGTTACTCACATTAGTTGTACACATACTACTCATATTTACTTTTCCCTTTGTGACCCTGCAGCCTTGGTTGTTTAAAAAGTGCTAATTATCACAGAAAGGCCACTACACATGAGGAATAAATGGCACGTACAATAGTAATCCCACTAAAGCTACTGTCTGTTACCCAACATTCCATTTAGAACTAAAAATGAGCTTACATTCTGTTAATCAGAAGGTGGTTTGTTAAGAAAGATGACCCATTTTCTTGAAGAGAAATTGCAATTTCACACTAATACAATTCCAACTCATTTAAAGGAAATGGTTAATGAATACTCAGTGTTCTGAACTATAATTTATTTGGATGCTCTGTAATCTTAACTGAAACTATCTCCATATCCCATTGAAATCAGCTCGCAGTATCTGATTTAATTCTGATGTACTTATAAAAGCTCTGGTTCTTTAATTAGCAATTCTCTGGTTGCTGAAAGATTTCCTAAAACTTCCACAGTGCGGAAAAATGTTCAAGTTTGGGAATAGTCCGGTGCTTTTCTTATTTTTAACTACTCCTATTAAAAGTTCAAAATTCTTCAAGGACGAGAGATGGTGAATGCAGAAAGGAAGTTTGTCCTGAGTGGTGGTAAAACAGGGGACACAGACTCAGAATACAGGGTAGCCATTTGTAAGTGAAATGAGGAATTCCTTCATTAAGAGGACAATGAATCGTTAGAATCATCAAAAGGGGTGTGAAAGCTGAGTGAGTTCAAGACAGAGATTAATAGACTTCTAGGTACTAATGACATCAAACCATTTTATAGAACAGTGCAATAGACTCAAAAGACTGAGTGGCCTATTCCTTCTCTCACGTTCCTATCAGGCATGTGTGTAAAATGTATGTATTCTTATAATGAGCATGAGACATTGATGGCCCAGTGTGCACTATTTATTATTTATGTGATAGAAATATATATGGAGCATGCAGAGCGAGAATAAAAATGAAACATCCTTTAGATTGTCCAGATAGTCTAATTCAAAGATAGAAGGTGAATGATTTCTTTGTAAATTCCTAGCCATATAGAGCAGCTTGTTCTCAGCCTGCAGTAACTATCCCCTTCCTGTCTTACCTTTTGGTGAAATTTCTTATATCAATTCGGCACTTCCCCCATGACCTTGACTAAGCTAGAGAGTTTGCTACACAGAGAATGGCAGACCTTAATACTCAGATCTTTCCAAATTAATGTGTCTGACACTGCTGAGAAGTAAACACTTCTTGTCTAAGCTATTGCCTCCAGAACGCATTCCCAAACAAGAATGGCATGATACAAGTTGGAATGCCCGTTGTGTACTCCAGTAGCATCCAAAAATTTCTGATTTAGAAAAATGTTCCCTAATAAAATATTGTAACAGTTCTAATCTCCAGATCAGCAATCATGAAGACTTTATGTAAGATGGTTCAATTATTTCCAAATTAAGGTCAGTTTTGTATTGAGACTGAGGCATTGACTTCACCAAATACTTGTAGGTTTCATTAATGAGAAGACTTTCATCCTGTCTATCTGAAGGATCTGAACTCAGGTCTCAGAGGTGGAAGCAATCACTTATTGAAGCCACTATTACAAAAACAGTCAATTTGATTGACAAGGAATTTGGTTTCACATAGACAGACTGTCATAGACAGAACAGGTTTTGTCAGCTGTTGAAAGACCGTGGTGCAATGCACAGCTGTAATCTACAAAGGAGTGAAACTCATTGTATTCCTCTGTCAGCTGGAGAGATCATCTTCTGCAATGGTAATACCAGATACCCTAAAGGCAGAAACATTGGGTGGGACTTCAGATGCAAGAATGACTGATGGACTCATTTGTTCTAGAGTTTACAGCAATTGTATCATCCCATACTCCATTTTAACAGGACCATTTGGTCTTCCCAATATATTATTTCACTAAAATTATTACCAGAAAATGATTATCTCATGACAAGTCTTTTGTAACATTGTGTAACTTTTCTTTGAAACATTCACAGGATAGATGTCACTGGACAGACCAGTATTTATTGCCCATCCCAAGCTGCCCTGGAGCGCAAGAACTTTCTATAGGCTACAACCTTTAGAACCCAACTGGAAATCTTGTAAAGACACCTGCTCATTGTAGGGCTATGGAAAATTAAGTTGCAATGCAACATTTTCTGACATACGAGCATATGAAACAATTTAGCCCTAGACCATCAAGCCTCTCAAGGCTGCCCCACCATTTAATGAGATCATGGTTAATCGGATTGTGTTTTGAATTCAATTTTTTCACTTGCCTTCAAAAGTCCTTGACTACTCTGCTTAAAAAGCTACATCTACTTCTGTTTATAAATGTTCAATGACCCTGCTTCCACTGCCTGCTGATGCAGTGAATTTAAAGTCACACAACCCTCAGATAAAAATAATTCATAGAATCCTTATAGTGCAGAAAAAAGCTATTCAGTCCAATGAATCTGCACTGACCCTCCAAAGAGTTTTTGGGCTGTTGTTGGACCACGTTCTGAGCTAGCCCAGAAGAGGAAATATCCTCTTTCACATCCATCTTGTCAACATATTCACAGACATTCTATTCTTCAAAGCATCCTATCTTCAGAAGACAATGTGCTCAATCAATCTAGTAAATCTCCTCTGAACTATCTCCTATACATTCAAATCCTTTTGTAAATCAGGAGCCCAGAAGTATACACTGTATTCAAGATGTGGTCTCACCAATGACTTGGAAACTGAAACAAAACATCCTACTTTCATATCCAACTCTTCTCAAAAATAAGGATAACATCCAATTAATTGCCTTGATCATGTGCTGTACCTGTACATTAACTTTCCCATAGCCTGTGAACCAGAACATTGAAATCCTTTTCCACTTCAGAATTCTGTAGTCATTTTCTGTTTAATGAATAGTTTCCTTCTTTATCTTTTCTGTCAAAGTGGACATCACATTTTATGTCATCTAACAGGTTTTTGCACATTCACTGAACCTCTGTTTGCAACTTCTGTATGTCTTCTTTGCAACATCATTTCCTACCCATCTTGATTTGACCTGCAAATCTAGCTACCACGCCTTCATTCCCATTATCTAAGTCATTGATAAAAACTGTGAAACATTGAGGCCCCAGCACACACTGCGGTGGGAACTACTGTTGTATCAGGCAAAAGATCCAATTATGCATGCTCTCTGTTTTCTGGCAGCTAGCCAATCTTCCATCCATGCTGATAGGTTACACCTATACCATGAGCTTTTATTTGCTGCAATAAACTTCGGTGCGGCAGCTTATAAATGCCATCTGGAAATCCACAGGTTCTCCTTTATAAATGCCTTCAAAGAATTTCAATATATTGATTAAAGATGACTTTCTTTGACTAAATCCTGCTGACTCTTCTTGATTAGCTTGAGCTTTTATATATGCATAGCAATATCCTCTTTAATGATCAATTCTAATATTTTACCCATGACAGACATCAAACTAACTAGCCTATAATTTCCTGTTTTCTGCCTTCCTCCCTTCTTGAACAGAACTGGAATGTTTGCTCCTTTCAAGTCCAATGAATCTGGGAGATACAGGAAAATTAACACCAATGCATTTACTAACTTATTGACAAATTCTTAAGACCCTAAAATGAACCTGGACCTAAAGACTTGTCAGCCAACAGCTCTTTCAATTCTTTAGTATCACATGCTTTGTGATTATAATTTGGCTAAATTCTTTGTCCCCTCCTGCTTCCTGATTTACAGCTATGACTGGAATGTTTTTATATCCTCTGTAGTGAAGACAGAAGCAAAGTATATGTTCATTTCATCTGCCATTTCTTTGTTATCTGCTACTAATTCCTCATTCTCTCTCTTTAGAGAACATACATTTGTTAAAGGAAAAGTGGATAATCTTGCTATCCGGTTTGACAACCCTAGCTCCCACACTCTCATTTCTATTAGTCATTCTCTGCCATTCTTTATATCTGACCAATCATCATTTTAAGATGAGAGAGGAAAGGTTTAAGGTGAATGGAGAGAAATGTAAAAGGATCTGAGGGGAAACTTCTTCACATAGAATGCAGTGCATGTACAGAATGAACTGCCACAGGAAGTGGTAGAGGTGGGTACTATTACAGCATTTAAAAGACATTTGGACAGGGATGTGGATAGAAAAGGTTTAGGGGAATATAGACCAAATTAGGCAAATGAGAGTAGTTCGGTTTAGGAAACCTGGTCAGCGTGGACAGGTTGGACTGAAGTGCCTGTTTCCATGTTGTATGATTCTACCTACCTACCACCTCATCTTTGTGCAATTAGGTGCTTTTTTGTTCCCTTTAGTTCAAAGCTTCCCCTAACCCCCTTAGTAACCACAAATAGTGAACTCTCCCTGTAGAAATTTCTAAACATTGACCTTTAGGATTCTGGATATACCTTGTTCCCATTTACACTGGTATGAGATGTCACTTGAGTCTATACAGTACTGTATTACTTGCTATTCGCTGTATCCCACATTAGGCTGACACTCCGATGCCTAATACTAGACAAGCACTTCACTTACAGTGATGCCACTTTCAGATGAAATCTTAACTGAGACCTTGTGTGCCCTCTTGAATTGAATGCAAAAGATCTCATGACATTGTTTGAAGAGAAGTGGGGCAGTCTTACAGCATTTATCCCTCAACCAAAAAATAATCTAGTCATTGACTCAACCCTGTTTAAATATTGAAAATAGAAGCAGGAGTAGGTCATTCAGACATTGAGCCCACTCCGCTATTTAATATGATCATCGTTGACTCTCTTTCTCAACACCGTGCTCACACTCACTCCCCATACATAGATGCCTTTCATGTCTGGAACTCTTTCCATTTCTTTCTTAATTATATTCAGTGATTGGCCTCCATAGCTTTTGATGTTAGAAAATTCTGGAGAATTGCCATTTCCTTCTTCCCCATTATCAATTTGTCTGTTTCAGACTGTAAGGGGCCTACATTTGGAGGCTAATATAATAATTTACTGCTGAATTTCCTACAGTGATTACACTTCAATAGTACATCATTCGCTGTAAAATGTTTTATGAAAGGTGATATATAAATGCAATTCTTTATATTTTTCTTTCTCTGTCAAACCACAACTATTATTAAATATCTCTTAAATCTCAAATAACATATCATAATACTTCTGGATAATTGACTTTATATTTGTTATTACAAATAATTACAGTAATTACCATCAGCAATTGGAAAAGTTTAGAACAGGGCATACCCATGGCATATCACTTAACAATAATTTGGCCCAGCAATTATCATCCAGACATATAATCGTGAAAGAACCTGGTTGGATCATCAACTAATTTTAAATTTTCTTCAAAGCACACATAAGTACCTGAAAGAGAAAACAATGGATTTACAAATAATCCCAGAAATGTACCCTACAGAAGTTTATTATTGAAGTCTCCGATGATTGCAGATACTGCATTGTGAAAGACTCCTGTGCAGAACACTAAGATATATTTTTAGCACCAAGCTTGTGGGAAAGGACTGCCCACACTGCAGGTTTATGGAAAAGTAAGTGCTGCAGTATTAAATTGCCAGGCATATCACTATTTCTATTTACACTACTGCAAGATATCACTTCAACCTACACGATGCTGACTAAGCTCACAAGTAAAATGAGTTATAGAAGGTACTGTTAACACTTGTCTGCTTCTTCAATGACTGATTTTCACATTCCATCAGTGGCTTGCTTTGGCAGAAGAAAGCTAGACTTCAAATCAATCAGTTGCTAAGGCTAAAACCACATTTACTAAACGGAGGTATTTTTCACATTGGTAGAAAACTGTTCATCTTAGCTTGGAAGGTCTCTTCTCAAAATAAGTCTGTCTGTCCATGCATTTTGTCATAACCCAGACTGACAATTGATACAATTCCTTCATAAAACAAAGTGGTAACTTACTCAAGTGACAACTGTATGAAATACAAGCTTGTGAGGTGAAAGATAGCATGTGGCAAAGATGTACAAAACATGTTTGAATAAAGCTAATGTAAGTCAAATGAAAATAATAAAGATTGGATATCCTCTTGGCTTTATGTGCATGGCTGACATTGTGAGGAGGGCAATGTTAGAGCTAGAGAGAAGGAGAAAGAGTGGAAAAACTAAAAAAGGACAGGATAGTGGTAACAGATTACAACAGAGATGTATTTAGGATAAAGTTTATTAAATGCTAAAATGATTGCAGGATCATAATGCATAATTAAATTGTGCTGCATTTATCTCCTGCAGGCAACACCCAAGCTTTGTACTCTCTGTTCATTTAATTCAGGCAGAGTACAGCCAATGCTATCGAGTGGCTGCACACCTGAACACAGGGCACAAATTGAGCTAGTAGTATGATCTCACATTGGACAGCATGACGAAGCTAGAGGTAAGATTTAAAGGCAATCCAGAGTTAGGAAAAAGGGGCAGACATTTAGGTTGTACCAGATACTGGAAGCTATTCCAAATATCATTTGACACAGCAATGGCAGATTCTCTAAGGGAACTTTGAAAACCTTATGACTGACATTGGAGAGGGGAAGTGGTTCTCTGCCCACAGATGGACATGAGGATCCTCAAACACATCCTCAGCATACAGTCAAATAGGATTCCTGATGAAGGGCTTTTGCCCGAAACGCCGATTTTCCTGCTCCTCGGATGCTGCCTGACCTGCTGTGCTTTTCCAGCACCACTCTGATCTAGACTCTGGTTTCCAGCATCTGCAGTCCTTGTTTTTACCTAGTCAAATAGACAGCCCCATGCAGGTCAATGCCAGTAATTTAGAAAGATAGACCTGGATACTTTGTCAAAAGAAGTCCAATGACCCCATAAAAGTGGTCAAGCTCAATGAAATCATCTTGAAATGATATTTCTCAGTGACTACACCACTAATCTCATGTTCTACAAAATGCACCACACCCCTATCACTCACCTAACAACAATTTCTATCAATCTAAATTCATTCCTAAAATCCTCAGTTTCACCTCATGCTCGCATAGCATTGCTGCAAGTTACAAACCCGTATCTCAAAGCACACACAAACTGCTAGCTACTTAACAATGATAGGTACATCATCCAAACATATTGCACCATATTCATGCTCATTCTCACATTCTCTTTACTCTTGCAGCACCTGGTGGCTGTGAGATCTTTTATCAACTGCTTTGTCCACCTACCTGCCCCTTCAATGATTCCTGCTCATACACATCCAGGTCTTTCTGCTCCAGCATTGCCTTTAGAATTGTAAGCTTTTGGTATTATTGGTTTTTCTCATACTTCCTACTTCTTTACATCAAATTTCATCTGCTCCATGTCTGTAATTCTCCAAAAGGTAGCAGGATTGTAACAGACTCAAGGCCACACTTTCATATGAGAGCTTTATTTCAGTTATCCACAGTCCATAAGCCTCACAGCCAATGCTAGTCAGGCATCTGTGGAGTAGGTAGGATTTAACCCTAGGGTCTCCTGCCTCAAAGGCGAAGAAAGTACTACCTGCACTGCAAGAACACTTAAAGGTGATTTTGAATAAAGGCATCACTGAGATTTGGACCCAGGACCTGCTGGTTATAAGACGGACATTTCAATTCACTAAGCCATTTCAGCACTCAGCCACACAGTGATTAATAATGCCATATTATTATACAATAAATTCAAACCCAATTAATTTAGTTAATACATCCATCACCTGTTCTCTCATTCCATTAGGCCTCAGACATTGCTGCAGACCACATCAAATGATAACATTGTCTGCCTATTCCATGAACACATTTCATATATTTGGCCTCACTACTGGTTGTATGTTTCTGGAATAACCTCAGTTAATAAAAGAATATATCCCATATGACTTTGTAACCACTACCCTGCTATCTTCAGGCACCTGTGGACATGCTTTCCAATGTCCCTCAGTTCTTTTATGCTTGTCAGTACCCTACCACTTATTTTGTATTCTCTTTCATGTTTGTCCTCTTTAAATTCATTACCTCACACTTTATTCATACCTCCATTTTACACTCTTACCTCCATTTGCAACTTTTCTGCCCCCTGACTCATTCATCAATTAGCCTGGCATTCCACAGCTTTCTTCTCTGTTGCCAACCAGATGGGCAGTTTTTCTATCATCTCAAAACTTTCAGTCGTGTACTATACATTTAAAATTAAATCTTTGACACATGACATGAATAGCAAGGCTCCTTCTATCTAATCAAACCCCTTCCACTCAAACTGAGCCACATTGTTCACCCCACAGTTGAACTTTAAATCCTACATCCTGTCTATCAACTTAATTGATTACTTCCACACCTACCAATACACGCCCATATCTTTCAGGCTTCCATGAACTCTGATAACAGTCTTAAAGAAAACTGAAGATAAAAATTATTCTGTGACGCAGAAGTTTCTTTTTTCCTCTTGGTCTCTCATCTTTTATCCTTACCCATTATACTGCCTCTGCCAATCTCTTGACATCCAAATTTGTGACCTAAGAAATTCACCATGGCTTTGCACCTGCTTAATACTGAAACGTTATACAGCATTATACCCGAGACCTATAAACTTCTGGTTTTGACACATCCCAGTTTCTCCACTCCAACACTCGTGGAACTGTTTTCAATCATTTCAGCTGCTCTTTTTCAAAATCCTTCCTCTAAGTCCTCCACTTAGCCCCTTGGTTTCCAGACATCCTTAAAATCTCATTTTCCATTAAGCTTTTGCTCACCACTTTGTTTCTGCTTACCACCTGTTTCTCATAGAACAACTGAATATTATAAACTGTACTCGATTCTTCCCTACTGCATGAGAATGGCTGATTTAGATTATATTACAGGATAAGTTAAGGGAGGACTGATGGGCACATACGCACAACATAACAGTTAATGATGTAGAAAATATCCAAACTGCAAAGAGGTATAATTTAGCAAAGATAAAGAAAAAAAGATACAGGTATGATTATTGATCACTTACTGAAAGAATCCAAGCAGTGCTAAGCTCAAATCAATAGAGTTAATCAAATACTTGAATCCATCAAGGTGACTCTAACCTTGTATTGATCTCTGGTGAGGATACATGCTTGCAGTTTTCAATATGCTAAGATCAACAGATCTTTTATGACTTACAGTTGCCTTGGAGAAGGGGACCAAGAATCCAAGAAGGGGATCCTTAATCCCATGCATTAAGGATCAAAAAATTTGGGCAAGCCTTTCAGATGTATTTTGATTGGAGGAATGATCACAATTAGAGAGGTGATCTATTTCTATAAATTATTTAATGTCATTTGTTTAGAATTATGTGACTGGGATTACTTACACAGAATTAAATAAGATAGATTTTAAACTGCACAAGATTCAAATAGAATGCTTTCCACACAATGCCCATCTCCCTATTGCCTGTCCACCATCTAGAAGGCACAAGTCTGGAATGTGAAAGAATATTCTCCACTTGCCTGGATGACTGCAGTTCCAGCAACACTCAAGAAGCTCAAGATCATCCAGGACCAAATAGTCTGGTTTATTGTCTGCCCAACTAGTATCTTCAACATTTACTCCTTTCATCACAAATGCACAGTAGCAACAGTGTGTACCAGTTACAAGATTATTTGCTAAGGCTCCTTCAATAATACCTTCCAAAGCCACAATCTCTCCCATACAAAAAAATATGCACAACAGATGCATGGGTTCATCACCACCACCTGAATGCTCCTCCACCAAGCCACCACCATCCCGACTTGGAAGCATATTGCTTTTCCTTCACTGTTGCAAGATGAAAATTCTGGAATTACCAGCCCTAGCAGCAAGGAGGATGTCCGACAACACAAGGATTGCAGTAGTTCAAGAAGGCAGCTCACCACCAACTTCTCCAGGACAACTAGGGGTGAGCAATAAATGATAACTCAGATAGTGACACCCATATTCCATGACTGGGTAAAAAAAAACTCTCTCAAAGAAATAGGCCTCCATCAAAAAGATCACCTACTAATTGAATCTGATCAAATTCTGTTGGGAACCGGACTGAAGATTATGAAGCTAGGCACATGTAGAGTTGACCTAATACACTACAGTCAGGGGCAATTGGCTCCAGTCTTGTTAGAGGAGGCAAAATGGGATGGTTACATTTCAGAGAAGGAAGACAAAAGTCAATTGCATACCATGGAATTTGACTGCATCTGATGCTTAATTATTTTGTCAGGATCCTTAAACCTCAGCTAGATTGACAGGTTTGGCTTCCATTCAGTAATGTGGGCTAGTCCAAAGCAAGCCTTATCCTAGGTAAAGGTCTACAGAGACAGAGGTTCACCTGCCTCTTCTCCAACCTAGTTTGCTGTATCCGGGGCTCCTCGTGTAGTCTTCTCTAAATTGGGCAGACCAAAAGTAAACTAAGGGCATATTTCACTGAGTATCTCAGCTGGGCCCACAAGGGTTGACCTAACCTCCCAGTCATTGCCCATTTCAACTCCCCTTCCCATTCTCTCTCTGACATGACCTCCATTGCCACAGTGAATCAGACCGCAATTGGAGGAACAACAAGTCATCTTCTGCCTGGGCAGCCTACAGCCTGGAGGACTCAACATTGGGTTCTACAGTTTCAAATTACCCTCCCAACCATTCCCTGACTCCCTTTCCAGTCCCTTCCCCCCGCCTTCCATTCTACTTACTGACCCTTCCTTCCAGCCACCAACCGGATTCATTCCTTCAATCAGCAAACCAGGCTGGACACTCTACCTGTGTTCACCTATCACCACCTTACCACTCCACCTATCTCCCCACCCAAAAATCCTCCTTCTTGCCCCCCACTTTGTCTGCAGCTCCCCTATCCCCACCACACACCCCCCATTCATAGTCCTGAAGGAGGGTTATACCCAAAATATTGACTTCTCCACCACCTAATGTTCCCTGGCTGACTGTGCTCTTCCAGCCTCCTGCTTGTCTGGAATGGTGTGCCTGTCAAGGGCAAGGGGATCAGGTCCATCAGTCCAGGCTGACTTTGAAGAGGGGGGATAATGATAGTTCAATCCTCTTATCTGGAGTTACATGAGGTGGAATTATATACTCGTGGAAAGGAAGGAGCAGGGAATCTGTTTGATGACATTACAACGCAATGCAAGAGGGTTAGCTTTGGGTGCCCAGGTGCCAACAATCATGTTCATCCCAGGTCACAAGTCGTACTGTAAAAAGGCACTTTGCTCTTCTCCAAAGCTGTTCTTTCCTCATTTCAGTTGACGGGTTTCCCCAAAGCCTTGGAAATGCACTTGGCCAGGATTAAACCTGCAGACTAAATTCAAGGTTGCTAGCCTTATTGCAATAGTTAAATAGCCATCTCCTCTTTGTATGGGTTGGCTGCCCATTCCTCCTTCCATCCCTGTTAAATCTGGAAAAGGGCTGTTAGGGTCAGTTTTAAGATTGTAAAAACGTTAAGATCCTGGAATACTGCGTACAATTCTGGTCTCTCTGCTATAGGAAGGATATTGTGAAACTTGAAAGGGTTCAAAAAAGATTCACAAGGATGTTGCCAGGGTTGGAGGTTTTGAGGTATGGGGAGAGGCTGAACAGGCCGGGGCTGTTTACCCTGGAGCATTGGAAGCTGAGGGGTGACCTTATAGGGGTTTATAAAATCACAAGGGAAATGGATAGGGTAAGGAGACAAGTCTTTTCCCCAGAATGGGGGGAGTCCAAAACTAGACATTTAAGATGATAGGGGAAAGATTTAAAAGGGATCTAAAGGGCAACTTTTTCATGCAGAGGGTGGTGCATGTATGGAATGAGCTGCCAGAGGAAGTGGTGGAAGCTGGTATGATTACAACATTTAAAAGGCATCTGGATGAGTATGTGAATAGGAAGGGTTTAGAGGGATATGAGCCAAGTGTTGGCAAATGGGACTAGATTGGGTTGGGATATCAGGTCAGCATGGACGAGTTGGTCTGAAGAGTCTGTTTCCATGCTGTACATCTCTATGACTCTACCTCACTTGATCCTAACACATTATTTTTTGCGGACATGAGATGAATTCATTCTGAATGATTGCTGCTTACTTCAATCAAAATCAAAATTGAAAGTGACTTAAAAGGGCTTTCCACTCATTATTACCCAATTCTGCTAAGGCAAGAACTGTCCCATTTCGAAAAGTGCTTTTTCTCAGAGTTTGTTTTCACTTTCAACTTCTTGTGATCTTCTTGAACAAACATTTTGCTGTGATAACCACATCAGTATTCATTTGAGTTTTGGTTAGAGATTAAAGAAATCAAGTGTGGGCAATGGGCTGTAATTACATAGCATTTTCAGAAATAGTCAATACTGTGATTTGTTGAACACTTCATGCTGCCATTACTGCTAATTTAAAAAAGGTCTGTGTGTGTGTTAGATTATGCCTTACAGTGGTGGAAGCCAAATTGAGGATGAAACAGAATTGTTTGAGCAATGGTCTGGGTGGAATATTTTGAGAAATAGTTATGTTATTTTTTAACATTATTACATCCCTTTAATAATAAAACTACTTTGATATTACAGCTACAAATCTTCATATTTATAATAATGTTATGTTATTTGATACAAATCATATTTTACCTGGCATATTTGCTGGAGCCTATAAAGCATGAAGATTAACGACAAGCTGTTATAGATGATGCATGTGTCATGCCACTTATCTGTATGTGAAATACGTGCCTGTGGGAGACAGGCACGTATGAACTATGAACTAAATAAGGACTAAACTCAAGAACAGATGGAGAATATATCTAAATCCAGACAGCATAGTCTCTAAATCGGTATGAGTATAAATAGGTTCATTTAAAACACTTAGTAAAAGATTTGATCAGCTTCAGGCTGAGGCAAAGATTGTTTCTGCTTAACTATTTTAAACTTTGCTACCTGTGTAAAGTAGGAGAAAGTGAGGACTGCAGATGCTGGAGATCATAGTCGAGAGCATGATGCTAGGAAAGCACAGCAGGTCAGGCAGCATCCTGATGAAGGGCTTATGTCTGAAACATCAATTCTCCTGCTCCTCAGGTGCTGCCTGACCTGCTGTACCTTACCAGCACCACATTCTCGTACCTGTGTAAAGTGCGTTATGAAGGTGTAGAAGTGTACTGTACCTTTAAGTGAATTGAAAAGCTAGCAAGGACTAAAAGCACTGAGTGACCTGAACAATGTAACCTTTGGTTGAAACAAATAGAAGCACATGGGTTTCCATGAAACAAAAACAAATTCAAATTTGGACAATCAGTTTAAGTTATGCCCCAAGATACCAAAATCCAATCAAATTTGAATTTAGTATTTTGATAATATTAAAACTAATGAAACGATTCAATGTTTTGTGGTATAGAACCAGACATTTTAAACAGTTAGGGGGAGAACTGTCAAAGCCCAACAAATGCGGACTGCTAGCTGAACAGCTTTCTGAAAGGTACCTGTGTGTGGGGAGTTCATGCAGCAGAACATCGAGGCCGACCTGGAGAGAATCTACAGAGAAGAGTCGGCAAAGTTGACTGGCTTTTACACGTGATTTTTTTTCTAAATATTAATCGGGATTTTTAAAAATTGGGTTAGCATTGTAGAATGGGAGATAAAAGATAGGCTCAAGAGAAATGTGTTGTAAGTAGTTGTTGGTTTTAATATTTTCTGTTGGATGTAAAGAATAAAGTTGTTAATTTTTACTTTAACTAGTGACATCTGTGATAATTCTTTGCTTCTTGAATTTTAACAGATTACAGAACGAGGTGAATCTTTTGTGTTGCCTATTTAAATTAGCAGAGGGGTTATATTATAGGACATACCAAACATTTCTGAGGTGAAAGACAGAGATATTTATCTACACTCCATTTCTGAAGTTGTTCACTTATTCTGAATATAAAACTACCTGTTAGCATTTTGTCACACATAATCTAGTTCTGACAGTACCCATACACAAGCACACTTTCCAAATGGGTCACTGGATAATAATCAAGCAGTAGGTCTCAATGATGATTTATCCTGTTCTCAGCCCAATTTTGATGCTCAAAATATGTATTTGCTATTCAATCTGTTCAGGGATCACATTACACGCCACTGGAACATGTGGGTTTTCAACGCAGGTCCTCCTGACTCAAATGAAGGGACACTACCACTGTACCACAATATCCCCTGCCCACTCTAACTTACAACATATGTCTCTTGCAAGCACGGCTCCCTGCCAAAAATCTGAAATCAGAAAACCACACTTTATATTACATGACATGAGGGAAGCCTGGGGGAGTGAAGGGGAAGGAGAAATAATATTACAGTTGGGAAATAGTGTAAAATGGGCATCAAATTGGTTGTTTATTATGCATTCTATCCAACTATCCCAAGGTACCAGGTAACTAGTTCATTATCGCCCATGGTTAAAGTGATCCCTCTGAACTTTGGCTTTACAACTTAAAAGGTTTGTTCATTTGAGATCAAGTGTTGACAACACTTACAGTTCCAGAGGCCTGTCTGCAACTTCAGCTTGTCATTCAGCCAAATTAAAGATTGTAGTAAGCATTTACAAAGAAATAGGTAAATAATCTGAAGAAACAGACAGGAGATACAATGCTTCTTATATTTTGGACAAGTTTTTCCAAGCAGAAACATTCAGCATTGTTAAACCTTAAACTATAAGGTTAAAAATCACAACACCAAGTTATAGTCCAACAGTTTTATTTGGAAACACTAGCTTTTGGAGCACTGCTCCTTAATCAGGTAGCTGTGGAGCAGGACCATAAGACATAGAATTTATAGCAAAAGATTACAGTGTCATACCGCTGAAATAAATTAAACAAACTTAGATTAAGTCTTTCATTTTTGAGAATGGTTTTGCTAGTTTCAGTTTGTTAACATGTAAATCCCAGAACTCATTTTAAGTCACATTCTCAAGATAACTTCAGGTTTTCTAACAAAATGTGTCATCTCAGCTCAGACAATGCATTAAAGGATGTAAGGTTAAAGTCTATCTGTGTCCCAATCTTGAGTCAGATTGGTCCTATTTCTAAAAGTGGGATTTACAGAATTTTACATGGATTGACTGTAGGTTATGTACTTTTTGAGCAAACTAAAATATAATTCTGCAAATACAGATTCACCCATAAACATATATGTGTGTGTGCAGGAGTAGTACATCACGTACTACTCCATGTTCTTTGCAGCCTGTAACACATTATTGATGAGGATGAGACCATCCCCACGCCTCCATTTCTGCCCTTTAAACAACCACCAAACCTTAAACAGACCATTATTTGCAGCAAACTGCCCAGCCTCCAGGACAACATCAACCACAACACTGTACAGATCAGAGTGGTGCTGGAAAAGCACAGCAGGTCAGGGAGCATCCAAGGAGCAGGAAAATCGATGTTTCGGGCAAAAGCCCTTCATCTGGAAGGCTTTTGCCTGAAACGGCGATTTTCCTGCTCCTCGGATGCTGCCTGACCTGCTGTGCTTTTCCAGCACCACTCTGATCTAAACTCTAGTTTCCAGCATCTGCAGTCCTCACTTTTGCCACAACACTGTACAACCCTGTCACAGCAGCCACTGCAAGACGTGTCAGAGTGTCAACACAGAGACCACCATTACACAAGGGTACGCCACTCACCATGTACGTGGCAGGTATTCATGTGACTTGACCAAAGTTGTCTATCTCATACAGTGCAGGCAAGGATGCCCTGAGGCATGATACATTGGTGAGATCGAGCAGACACTACAACTGATGAAGGGACACTGTACAACAATCACCAGGCAGGAGTGTTCCTTCCCAGTCAAACACTTCAGTGGTCAGGGACATAAGGGTATGGGTGGGTTTCGCTTCGGCGGGTCGGTATGGACTTGTTGGGCCGAAGGGCCTGTTTCCACACTGTAATGTAATCTAATTTGGCCTCGGATCTTTGGGTGACCATCTTCCAAGATGGACTTTGGGACAAGCAACAACGCAAAGTGGCCAAGCAGAAGCTGATGGCCAAGTTCAAAACTCATGGGGATGGCCTCAACCGGCACCTTGAGTTCATGTCACACTACAGGTGACCTCACTGCACTATACACTCCCCCCCCCACCTCTCTCTCTCTCTCTCTCTTTTACACACACACATACTCTCGTACACAAACTCTCTCTCATACGCACATACATACACCCGCCACATTCACACCCATGTTTGTACCATCTCACAGGCTTATACCCCATCACACTCATACACACACTTTACCAAGCTTACGTGCACACATTGTCTCACATATCAGAGTGGTGCTGGAAAAGCACAGCAGGTCAGGCAGCATCCGAGGAGCAGGAAAATCGACGTTTCAGGCAAAAGCCTTCCAGATGAAGGGCTTTTGCCTGAAACGTCGATTTTCCTGCTCCTTAGATGCTCCCTGACCTGCTGTGCTTTTCCAGCACCACTCTGATCTGTACAGTGTTGTGGTTGATGCTGTCCTGGAGGCTGGGCAGTTTGCTGCAAATAATGGTCTGTTTAAGGTTTGGTGGTTGTTTAAAGGGCAGAAATGGAGGCGTGGGGATGGTCTCACCCTCATCAATAATGTGTTACAGGCTGCAAAGAACATGGAGTAGTACGTGATGTACTACTCCTGCACACACACATATATGTTTATGGCTGTTCGATTCCAGCCTCAGGCGACTGACTGTGTGGAGTTTGCACATTCTCCCCGTGTCTGCGTGGGTTTCCTCCGGGTGCTCCGGTTTCCTCCCACAGTCCAAAGATGTGCAGGTTAGGTGAATTGGCCATGCTAAATTGCCCGTAGTGTTAGGTAAGGGGTAGATGTAGGGGTATGGGTGGGTTGCGCTTCGGCGGGGCAATGTGGACTTGTTGGGACGAAGGGCCTGTTTCCACACTGTAAGTAATCTAATCTAATATATTCACTCACATATACACATTCACTCTCTGTCTCTCCTGAACGCAAACACATATACATTCATGGGGTGAATCTATATTTGCAGAATGATATTTCATTTTGCTCAAAAAATGCATAACCTATAGTTAATCCATGTAAGATTCTGTAAATCCCACTTTAGAAATAGAACCAGTCTGACTCAAGATTGGGACACAGACAGACTTTAACCTTACACCTTTAATGCATTGTCTGAGCTGAGGTGACACATTTTATTAGAAAACCTGAATTTATCTTGAGAATGTGACTTAAAAGAAGTTCTGGGATTTACATATTAACAAGTTGAAACTAGCAAAACCATTCTAAAAGATGAAAGACTAAATCTAAGTTTGTTTAATATATTTCATATATATGCATGACATTGTAAGCTTTTGCTATAAATTCTGTGCCTTATGGTCCTGCTCCATAACTACCTGATGAAGGAGCAGTGCTTCGAAAGGTAGTGATTCCAAATAAACCTGTTGGACTATCACCTGGTGTTGTGTGATTTTTAACTTAGTCCACCCCAGTCCAACACCGCCTCCTCCAAACCACGATTAACCTATAAGCGAATACCTCTCAATAGCATAGTTTTGCTGCCACTTTTCTGCCTTCGCCTTAAACCCATCCTTCAGTGAAGCCAAGAACAAGGGCCATTGTGTATATTTTGCAGGTTGCACTTCTGCACTTACCCCATGTATCGGATAAGATATCCATCCCAGCTCTCCTTGAACTGCTTTAGAATCCAGGAGGTTCACTGTGGAAACAGACAACAGCTAATAAACAACAAGTCCCACATTTCTTCACCAAGCCTTCTTCATGATTGGACTCTCTCATGCAATTTAATCATGACCTACAATTTCAAATAAATGCACATCTGATCAGAGTGTGGGTTCTCAACATAGCAAGTCATTTCTAATTCATTCCCATCCAGAAGTACTGATACAGGACATAATACAAATCCCAATTGCAATGCAAACTAATTCCAAAATCAAAGAAAACATGTTTTTCAACAATTGTGCACTGAATCCCATCAAAATACACATCATTGGTGACTTTGCTGTATTAGATTTTACAGTACAGATGGTAGAATTACAATATCCAAAATGTAAAGCCAAACATGTTAATTGAGTACCATTGACAACAATGCCTTCAACTGGTGAGTCACTGAGAACTGGAATTTAAATCCTAACTTCTATTATGTTGCTATGTTCCTTTAACACACTCAGCAAAACTCATCTCCTTGACAAAGCCTTTGTCCTTCGGCCCTGGTACCTCCTTGTGTAGCTCTGTGTCAAACCATATTTGGTAATTTTCCTGTGAAATGCCTCGGGATGATTTATTACATTAACTTGCATTTTTGTGAAGTGCTTTTATTGTTGTAGTGGTCTGCTCTCAGATTCTCCTTGAACCTCAACTGTGGAAATGCTTGCTTGTCTCAATGTTAAAGATGGCTATTGTTCGGGGTTGTCACATTTAATTTGTTTTTGTCAGAGATTATAATGTTACAACTGAGTCTTGAGAAATACATAATGAATTTGTCATGAAATGTGATTCTTGGCTCAGAATGAGAGAAATGTATTGTCACAGTTAAACAAAAATAGTTCTCTCATCTATTTAACAGTTTTAAAACATATGTTTGCTTTTGATACTCATAATTATGTAAAACTTCAGTGGACAGGGAGGGTATTGTCAATGCACATTTGCACTAAGAAAAGGATGTATTCACATGTTAATCATATCTTCTGAATACCTCACAATGATTCACAGTTAAATAACTACTTTGGAAGTTCTGTTGTTATGTATTAAAGAAAACCTGACCCTGCAAACAGCAAATGAATAATTGACTAAGTATTTCATTTTTACCAATATTGGACATATATGATGAGAGGTGGTGACGATACCAAGAGAGCTCACTCTTTGAAACAGACCCAAAATGCTTGGCTTCTATTAGAACTGGCATTGGCTTAACAGCTGAAAGATCATTTTCAAGGAGGCAATATTCCCTTAGTTCTATACTGAGATTAAAGTTATGTATTCAAAACCCACTTGATCTGGAATCACTGAAGTGGGAATGGAGCATTTGAGTTGAATGGCTCAGTGAAATAGACGATAATGAATTTCATAGAATCACTACAATGTGGAAACAGGCTATTAGGCCCAACATGTCCACACCGACCCTCAGCAGAGTATCCCACCCAGACCCATCCCCCTACCCTATTACTTTACATTTCCCGTGACCTACACATCCCTGAACACAATGGGGCAATTTAGCATGGCCAATTCACCTGACCTGCATATCTTTAGACTGTGAGAGGAAACTAGAGCACTGGAGGAAACCCACACAGACACAGGGAGAATGTGCAAACTCCACACAGGCAGTTGCCCGAGCCTGGAGTCAAACCCAGGTCCATGGAAGTGTGAGGCAGCAGTGCTGACCACTGAGCTACCATGCCGCCCACTTCTACATATGTGTAATGGTGACTGCAGTCAACATTTCCTGGCTGCAATTCAACTGATGAAATAAGTCAAATGTTAAACTACAGGACTAACTGTCTCTGAATATCAGAATATAATGTGATGAATGACGGTTGTCAACGCCCTCGACAGCAGCTGTTATTTTATATAATGGTGGGCATTAGAAAAAAAGGATTGGACTGAATGCAGAATGCCCTGTTGATTCATTATCATGCTCTAAATACAATTTTTCAAAATTAAATTCGTTCCCCAGTTTGAACTTAGTTATTCAGAAGCGAAAGCAATTGGAGTACAGTTATCGCTGGAGAACATACTGTGAATGTCACATTCAGCAACTGGGGTGAGTGGTGCAAATATCAAATACTTAACCCAGTTGTCTACTCCAAAGTACTTCCACCCTCTTAGTTAGGCTTAAATTAAAGTGAGCCTCCTGAAGTCTCTCCAGGTGTTGTCCCATTAATCTGCGAATTTCTCGTTAAATTCTAACACCTTTTTACTCCCTTTCTCAAATTGCACTTTCACAGGTTTTATTGAATCAAACTTAGGCTATGTGTGAATCATCACCACCTTCGCAGATTGGAACATCTGTTCAAAGGACTTGCTGCAGTTAGCAGTTAAGATGTGTCTGCTACCAGAGAATTGTTATTTCCTTGCGTTGAATAC
The DNA here is from genome assembly GCF_037043375.1 of Chiloscyllium plagiosum. Taxonomy (NCBI): domain Eukaryota; kingdom Metazoa; phylum Chordata; class Chondrichthyes; order Orectolobiformes; family Hemiscylliidae; genus Chiloscyllium; species Chiloscyllium plagiosum. The sequence goes on from NW_028270150.1 coordinate 32,832,629, forward strand.
TTTTTAGTTCTGTTAGAGAAAAGGAGACAATTCTACATATGTGTAATGGTGACTGTGGGCAATATTTCTTGGCTGCAATTCAACTGATGAAACAAATGAATTGTTAAACTACAGGACTAACTGTCTCTGAATATCAGAATATAATGTGATGAATGACGGTTCTTCACGCCCTCCACGGCAGCTGTTATTTTATATAATTGTATGCATTAACTATGATTCCAATGTGCAAATGGAAACAGCAACACATAGCATTAGTTGTGCTGATGTGTAGGCAGAAGGGTGTAAGGAAACTGCAATGAACAGTTAACAGCAAAGTTGCAAGACTCACGAAAGCATTACACCACAGGGTTGTGACATCCACGAAATAGCAGATGTATTCAATCCATAGGAGGTTACAACAGTCTAGTTTTTATGAGGAATCTTAGCTGTGATATGCAACAGTAAGCAATTATTAATAGGCCAAGATAAAGGCCCAATTTAAAATTGAGATTGCAGTCTTTCTGGGGTGGTTGTTGGGACTGGGGTAGGGGTTGGACGGGATGGCGGGGCAGCAGATAGAAGAGTGTTTCAATCTCACTAGCATGACCACCAGGAGATAGTAACTTCATTTTTAACATGATTCAACTCCTGTTATTCCCACTCAAACACCCATAGAAAGCAGAATGTTAGAGAACAAGAGACCATCAAAAGGGACTGAATGAATGGTCGATGACATGATGACTGAGCCAAGGATGACCCAGGTCTTCCTTGTCTGATTCAGAGGACTCTTAACTTCTCCGAGCTCCAAAGAGAAATTTAAAAGAAAAAGGCGAACCATTTCCCTCTTCTTTACCTTGTAGCCCTGGTTCTTTTCCTTTCCTGCTTTGCGTCATGGAAAAGGCACAATAATTTCCACAGGCAACCCTCAGGTTATAATTACAGTCAAACCCTGACAACATAATTAGAGGCTGATCAACATATTCAGTCGAAGGCCCTTGCTGGCTTCAGACCCCTACCTCCATACATGAAAGAGCAAGAACCCTCAGGAAGACAGCAGGCCCTTCTTGAGTAAATACAAAACATGCAATTGTGAAGAATACATACTGTTATGTACCTCCAGACTTGAGCAGACTTAAAAAATTCAGACTAAGTTGCTTGCTGATATGAAAATATTACAGTATGCCATATTCTTGAAGAAGAGTGATTGGTTTGATATAGTCAGTCATTTATAGATCAAGACAAAAGCCCAATTTAAACTTGACACCAGAGTCGTTCTGGGGTGGTTATCAGGCAGGAGTGGATTTGTAAAGTATATTTGGCATGTTTCAAGGTAAGGGTCTGCAGTTTCATTCTAAATGAATACCAGTGATGGACTAGAACACAATGGATTATGAATGGAGATGAACAGTTGCACAACAGTTCAATTAAATATCTAGTAGTTACACTGTTATTGATAGGTATTTGGTCATTTAACCCTGCATAATATTGCCATATGATCAATGAATGGCACATATCAAATTAATGCTTAACACCATCCATGGTTATGCACTACCATCCTCTACAAGAACTGCAGTCATCCATACATGCTTTGACGTAAATTTAATGAATTATTTCATAGAATTCCTGCAGTGTGGAAGCAGGCCATTCAGCTCATTGAGTCCACACCAACCCTCAAAAGGGCATCCCACCCTATCCCTATAACTCTACATTTCCCATGGCCAATCCACATAGCCTGCACAGTATGAGTAATTTAGCATGGCTATCCACATAACCTGCACATCTTTGAACTGTGGGAGGAAATCAGAGCACCCAGAGGAAATCCATACAGATACAGGGAGGATGTGCAAATGCCACATAGACATTTGTCCAAGGGTGGAATTCAACTTGGGTCCCTGACACTGAGGCAGCAGTGCAAATTCCTGATGAAGGGCTTATGCCCAAAACGTTGATTCTCCTGCTCCAAAAGACGCTGCCTGACCAGCTGTGCTTTGCCAGCACTATACCCGTGACTCTGAGCACCGGTATCTACAGTCCTCACTTCCTCCTCTGCAGCAGTGCAAACCACTGAGCCACTGTGCTGCCCCATATGCTCTATGGATCCCTCCTGATCTGCAGGATCACTGCATTATGATTGTTATTGGGATGTATACTCTAGTTGATTCAGCACAATAATCCATGCTTTTAAAAATAACTACTTATCCAAAAAGAAGTTAGGAACTTGGTGAAAATAGAGCACTAACATAAAATGTTGGCAAGTTCTTTTGCATTAAGAATAGATTTGGTATATTTTGTTTGGTAGCAAAAGGGCTAAGTGTTAAATTACTGTTGGTAATATCAATAGAACAACACTATATGAACATGAGCAACATCCCTCTGTACATTTTAATGGAAATGTTAATACATTTAAAAGGTAAGTTAACTACATTTAAAAGTTAATTGCTGAAACTGAAATAGAGAAATATTTTGTGATGTGACCACCTCTTTCGTAGATGTTTTCTAGGCATAACCATGAATGCCCTCCAGAACCTGGATTTGAATGCAAACCTCCTCCATGACCATGTTAATCTGTATGATTATGTTCATCCACATTCTGATGAGCTTTTGCAATTTTACATTACTGTATATCAATTTAGGAAATTTCAAATTCAGTGTATTGTCCTGTAGTATTGCCTACAATTTGGTACAGATTGGCATTAGATGCCAAATTCATTCGAAGAACATGTGCGTGTTAAGTGAGACAAGAAATAAAATTAAATCATCAACTCCTAAAAATCTGGCTGCTCAAAATTGGATTTCTGTATAGATTCAGTGACACATGACAATGAGGAATTAGACAGAAAATGCAGCAAGACTTGCACAACCACAGGCCAAGCTATAATACACAATACTTAAAATAACTTCTGCTGCAGAAGAAAATTAAAAGAAATACTGCTTGCAGAAGATATAAACATGTATGGCAGGACATAGTGAGCGGAAGCTGGGAGCTGGACAGACGTGCTGAAGGCTTGAAACTCATTTTGAAACCAGGCTCAAGCACATGATTCCTGAAGGTTTTCATCATTGACGATTTATTGGCTGAACATTGCAGAACTGTGAAATCAACTGCAAGGTTGTCTTCCAACTCAAAAGTAACGCTTTCTGGAAATACTAAGTCTTCAAAATATGAAAAGATGCATGGATTTTTATGTAACTGTACATGATACATATCCTTTGATTGAGAATCAACCAGAAATTTATCTTCTTAAATTGTCATGGGAAGACATGGTGGCTTAGGGTTAGCACTGCTGCCTCACAGTGCCAGGAACCAATGTTCGATTCCAGCCTCGATTGACTGTACATTTGTACATTCTTTCCGTGTCTGCATGGGTTTCCCCTGGGTCCTTCGGTTTCCTCCCACAGTCTAATGATGTGCTAAATTGCAAGATAGGGTCCAGGGATGTGCAGACTAGGTGGATTAGCCATGGGAAATGCAAGGTAATAAGGTAGAAGGTGTGAGTCTGGATGGGATGCTCTTCAGAGGGGCAGTGTGCAATTGATGGGATTCTTCAGGGATTCTATGATTCTATCATGTCAACATACAGTTACAATAATTCCAATCAGGAGTCTATTCTAAATTCACAGGATACAAATCACACAATGCACAATTGGCTAATATTGCATCTGTTTCTTCCAGAACCCTGTATCAACCCAGGGCAGCACAGTGGTTAGCACTGCTGCCTCACAGCACCAGAGACCCGGGTTCAATTCCCATCTCAGGCGACTGACTGTGTGGAATTTACACATTCTCCCCGTGTCTGTGTGGGTGTGCTCCAGTTTCCTCCTACAGTCCAAAAATGTGCAAGTTAGGTGAATTGGCCATGTTAAATTGCCCGTAGTGTTAGGTGAAGGGGTAAATGTAGGAGGGTGGGTGCGCTTCAACGGATAAGTGTGCATTTGTTGGGCTGAAGGGCCTGTTTCCACACTGTAAGTAATCTAATCTAAATTCCAATAAGATATATTATAAAAACTATATCTTATATTTAGACAATTTGTTCAACTTTGTACAAGGTTTCAAGACTCTTCTTAAGATCATTTCAGACAAACTCTGATATCAAGCCACAAATGAAGACTGGTCAAAGAAGTAGGATTTCAGGAACGTCTAAGGGAGGGAAGACAGGTTGAGAGTTGGGAAGACAGGTTGAGACTTGGAAAGGTACTCAGAAGGAAATTACAGAGTTTAATACTGATGGCTTTCACAACTGGGATAAAGGAAATTTGCCTTGTGCAAGAGGTCAGAAGAATAAAATGTTCTAGGATGGTTAGAAGACATAGAATTGACCTAGGGAGAGATTTGAAAGCTAGAATAAGAATGTTTACTTTGAGACATTGCTGGCAAGCCAATGGACTGAGGATATACTGATACAAGTAAAAAGCTTTTTTTACTTAAATTGGCTTATGCTGTCAAGCTAAGGTTATCAAAACCACATTTCAAAACCATGAAGATAAAATTTAAAAATTAATGTCAACTTTTCCTCTTTTATATCTCAAACATATTTTAGTTTTAAAATATTGAAACAGGATGCCAGAAATTACTACTGGCAAAATGTTTAACATACTCTCTTCTTCACAACTTCTATTGGAGATATGGATTGATTTAAAGTAAATTTATTAACATCTTCTTTAAAGCAAATGTTTTTAAATTAATGGCCTAGTGGAATTATCACTGGACTGTCAATCCAGAGACCCAAGTAAATTTCTGGGAACTTGGGTTTGAACCCCACCACAGGAGATGTTAGAATTTAAATTGAAAACAAAACAAAAATTGGAATTAAGAGCGAGGACCATGAAACCATTGTCGAAACCATTGGAAAAACCCATCTTCTTCACTAATGTCCTTCAGGGAAGGAAACAGCCATCCTAACCTGGTCTGGACTACAATATGACTCCAGATCCTCAGCAATGTCATTGATTCTTAACTGCCCTCTGGGATGGGCAATAAATGCTGGCCTGGACAGCGATGCCCTCATCCCATGAATGAATAATAAGAACAGCAGTAAACATCCACTATTGAATGCACCAGCATGCATTCACACTTCTCACCATCAATAACTTTTAGAATGTATTCTGTTTTGATCCTGTCAAAAGAGGATTTGTTTAATCTTTTGGAAGTAAGATTATGTACCATAGTAATTTTAAAGAAGTGCATGGAAATGTGTTTTGTACAATAGACAACAGGAGTTGAGTGGTCCAAGCTGTCTCTGGCCTAAGGACTCTAAATGATTATACACTGACCGTTTATTAATATTGCTCTTCTCTCTCTCCTCCTGTACCCTCTCCTATCAAGGATTTTCACTGCTCTAACATGAATTCATGCAAACTTCCATGCAGCAACTGGAATGCTCAAGAACACCAATTAACATATTCATACCAAGGAATCTTTTCATCATCTCAGAAAGTACTTGGAGCAAACCTCGAAGAAAATGAACCATTTTCAGGCAGTAGCACTGAAGGCTTTTTGGTGAAGCACTTTTTTTCAAATGGACACGAATGCAAATTAAAACACTATATTGCATATAATATGAAAGTGTTGCATAGTAAACATTTTAATAAGGCTTCTAGGAAAAGTAATTACTTACAAATATGAGTGAGATGGGAGTGTTTACTTTTCACTGCAGAGTCAGGTTATTCTTGACAGCAGTCTGGAGAGAGTTGAAATCCAAGGGGAGCAGAACACAGCGGGACCATGAGTAGAGCAGGAACAACAGGGAAGTGTAACACGGTGAAAACAAAAACATGCAGCGAGCGAGAGCGTGGAGAAAACAGGAATCTGGAGAGGGCACTGGAGGAGCAGGGGGAGAACTGGAGTATGAGTGGAACAAGCACAGATTTAAATCACCAGGGGAGCAGGAGAAATGAAGCAAGAACAGAAAATGCCAAGAGCAGAGCACAGAGTTATGAAGAGCCCAAAATCAAGAGAGAAGAAGATTGCAAAGTGTGGGTCCAGAACACACTTCAGGCTGCTAATTAATTGTTTACCCTGGACCTGGATTGCTGGATGTAGTCATCCATGTTACCCATCTGTTGACAGGCCCTCGTGTTGTGAACCCCTGGTAGGTCTGCAGACCCCAGGTATCAAACCGATCACAACTTGAGCAGCAGCTGAGCGCGGCCGAGTAAACTGGCCTTGAGCAAAATTATATACTTATAAAAATTCAATCTTTCAGTTTTGTTTCATTTTTAATTTCCCAAAGGACACTCACTAAATAAACACTTGTAATTGGAACTGCCAGATATCAAATTTTTTTAAATCATTATTGTCACCATTCCAAGCATGACCAGCAATAGAAGAAAACAATGTATAAAGTTGACTGGCCTGTAATTCCGCACTCCATAACTGATCCGGTTGTTCATGATACCTAGTTTCACATTCCCATTTAATCCATGAGATAGCCTCTTGGTCCACCTCCTGCTTGGTACAGATTCATGATCTAGTGGAAGAGCTGATTGTAAAATGCTGACTCATTGGTTGAGGAGCTCACTATCATTTCAAAATGCTAATGGTCAACTTTGCTAGGATTTTCCGGTTTTGTCTTCAAACATTGATCTACTATTTGCAAGACACATAACCTCCAAGTCTCTCTGGTACCTGAGTGGTCACTTTATTGCTGTTGGAAGCATCATTTCCTGGTTAAGCAATACTCCATATCCCCCAAGCCACCCTGGCTTGAAGTTGCCAGCCATTCAGAGGCTGGCAGTATTAAGGCTGAAGCTGTTGCTATTGCCAGGATACCAACATTGCCAACCTTCCAAGTGGGGGAGCAGAGGCAAGATGTACTATGAGAACTGTTTGGAAAGGATTTCTGGGGTTTGTGGTCAGAGGTCAGATTGTTAGCCCCCTGAGAGCCACTATCTTCTCTAGTGCTTCGGTCTTGCACAAATTAGTGCCATTCAAGGGACTTGCCTGATCTCTGATCCACCTCAAATTGACATATTTTCTGCACAAGTTAATCAAATGATTACTTGGGTAGGCCAGCTCTTTCTCATCTCACTTGCAGCCTATGCAGTCTGAGGTACCTTAGTTGGTACTAATTGACCTTAATCAGATGTAATTGGAGACAAGTTGGGAAAGTCAATGCTGAGCCTCCATAGGCAGACTTTAATTTCTAAGGGAAGATTATTTCCCTTGGACCAACTCACCTGATTATTGTTCCTTCCTGATCCTTGCTGCTTCTCAGAAGGGAACATTTCTGCCACATGCATCAGAATTAGAATAATTAGCAATGAGACTTTGAAGTGTCACACTGATGAAATAAAGAGTGCACTTTTGAATTTGGAACTGAGGAACATGAATTGGACCGGAAACTTTACCTTGTAATTAACACATGCTATAACACCAAGCTAATGCTGTTCTTATGGGGAATAGTTCATGCAATAAATTTCAAAGACCTGACAATTTCTGCAACATATTTATGTCTATTTACCCTATCCATGCTCCTTATGATTTTATAAACTTCTATACGGTCACCCCTCAGCCTCCGATGCTCCAGGGAAAACAGCCCCAGTCTTTATAACCTCTCCCTATAACTCAAACCCTCCAACCCTGGCAACATTCTTGTAAATCTTTTTAAAACAAGATATTTCTGTTTGTTTTCATGAATTTATTGTGAAAAGATGCTGAGACACTATTCAGAGAGTATTAAGGAATTGTTCCAATGTTTTAGCTAATATTTCTATTTCAAGCAACACAGCCAAGAAAATAAATAGACTTATGATTGATCACAATGTTGTTTCCAGGAACTTGCACTGTGCAAAATGACTGCTACGTTTGTCTACATAATAAGTCAATTCAAAGTCAATTTTTAAAATACATTTACAAGATGTGCGTATTTATTGTCCACTCCTAATTGCCCAGAGGGGAGTTAAAAATCAATCACATTACTGTGGGTCTGGAGTCACATGTAGGCCAGCAGTTTCCTTCCCTAAAGGACATTAGTGAACCAGATGGATTTTCCCTGCAATTGAAAACAGTTCATGGTTATAATTAGACTCTTAGTTTCAGATTTGTTATTTAATCCAAATTTCACCATTCGTCATGGCAGGATTTGAACCCAAGTCCCAGGACATTACCTAAATTTGCTGGATTAATAATCGAGCTAATAATAACATTAGGCTATCATCTCCCCAGGTTATGTATATGAAGCATTTTACTTATTCCTGAAAGGTGTGATCATGCAGATGGATAAGAGTCTTGCAAAGATATGTACTTGTGAATAATGAAAGTGCATGAAAATTAATCAGAGTTCAGTTCAGTTATGTTGCAATCAGTTTTGACATAACAATATGCGACTTTGTTTTATTTGAGCATCAAGTGACCTTCCTTCCTGGCAGCTTGTGGAAAAGCCAACCGCGTACAAGTTATAATAATAGAGAAATAATTGAGTGGAGGAAGTGTTTATGTGTTGATGGATTGTTCTCTAACCCATAAAACTCTGGGTATCCTATTATATTTCCAGCCTTCTGGCTTTTAGATAGGTTACTGTCCAGTGTTAACAAATAAAACAAGATCATTTCCAACCTATACAACAGAAACAACTTACACTTCCATAACATTCCTCACACAAAACAATATTTCACAAGGCTTTTTGAAATACGATCATAAAAAGATCAAGATACAAGAGGTATCTGAAGGTTAAATTACCATTGAATTGACCACTATTGAGAGTGTATAATTACAGAAAGGATGGGCAGAAGTATGGATAGAAGAGAACCACTCTAGGGAGTTATAAAAGAAGCTTGATATCAATGAGGTTACAGAAAGGTTCCGGAAACCATAACTTCTAAAGTCGTGTTGATGTTTGCAACTAATTCTGTCAGCCATAATTTGAATTCTTTTTTCCAATTCCGCTTTTTTTTTGTGAATTAACATTTGAATTTGAAGGACAAATTGTGTTTCAGATATTTAATATTTTGCTCCTGTACCGTGAAATCTCTATTTAACCTCCTCTGCTTAATGTAAAATTAAATAAATAAAATTGTTCTCCTTATCTTGCAAAAAAAATCTATGTTTGGAAGCAGAATGATGTTCTAAGGTGCAGGAATGTAGTATCTGTAATGGTTACAGCCCCCTTTGTTGTCTATTATCCTAATTGCACTAATGGAAGGTTAAATATATATTAGAGTCAACCATGAAGGCATTATTACTGTGTGTTGACTTTTCAAAAAGGCAATTGAACACGCACCACTTAGTACTCATGTTGCAAGTGCCTTTTTTGGGCACTGTCACTTCTGACAAGCTGATAAGATGCTTCTGCAATCTGCCAGAGATGCTTCGCCAACTCAAACAGCTGGCAGGACATTATAGTACCTTTAAAATGTCCTACAATCAGCTAAATGCACATCGTAGAAATGTTATTGAATTACAAGAAGCCATGAAATAAAACATGCTAACAAAATAGCACAAATTTCATCACACGATACACTCATACTTTGGTATGACTTACATGGTGCAAACATCAATTTCACTTTCGAGCACTTGATGCAGTCAAGGGATCTCACAGCCCAGGTGAAACACTGAACAATGAGCAGAGTCAACAAATATAGTCATTCTCTGCTCCAAATTTGTACAGTAATGAATTTTATATTCCTTATTATAATACTGTCTCTAGAGACAGAATTACAATGTCCAAGCATCACTCGAGGCACGAAAAGCTATTATCTAAGGGGGAACAAAACTCAACGATAATGGTAATCTGCAAAGCTCACTCCTGACAATACTGGTGGATGGGAAGTACTAATAGCACTCAGATCAACCAAGCTTACTAGATAGGGGAAATGGCATACCCTGGTTCCCAAGTTAGGTATATCCCATCCAAATCATTCACAGAAAATTTCATATTATAATTTTCAATATACTTAGCCTGATGTTGAGAAAGTTGCGTCGCCTGAAAGGAAAGGTTTCTTTCTGACAAATCTGTTGCTCAAGTTTGCTGTCAGTTCTTGGAATCTGTTGTACAAAGTGTGCCTTTTTGCAGCAAAGACTTCAGATCACTCAACAGTTGCCACTGGAAGCAAATTTACAACTTTGATGGAAATGTAATGCAAGAGGCAGGAACTGTTTGAGTATCAGGTGTGATATTACTTGAACTTACTTTTGTACCAGTTTCTGGAATACAATGCTTCAGCAGTACACTGCATGTGCACCACAGATTGAATATGATAAATTTCTTGGAAAGTTTTTGTGTAACTTTAGCACAAAAGCTGAAGGAAAGTATGCCTGCAACTGATTTACCCCAACTTCACACTGAAACATCACTTTATGACTTTCTTCCAATTTGTCTATTCATGTTGGAAGAGGCTCAAAGGGTTGCTTAATCCTGTTTCTAGCCCTGATCCTGTGAGTGTTGACTGCAGTTATTACACCTTGAATATCATTTGTCAGAATCTATAGTGTATACGTCGCATAATTCATCTACAGACAATGTCAGAACAACTTGTGCACATGAGAGACAATAACGCAGTATGCAGTCAATGAGTGCGAAGTGATAGGATTGAGCTGGCTCTACTTTAACAAAGTGTTAATGCTGTGGTTACTACAGCCATCAATCACCTAGTCCACAGCTGCCATTACTAATCTCCAGCTCTATCAGCTCTTAATTATCTAGCTGGCACTCAGCTCTCCCCTTCTGACAATCTCTTCACTCATTTCAATCTCTGCATGAAATATAGGTTATCTCAACAGTACTAGTGTATATGTGCATGGGTTGCATTTTTCACAAGTGATTAAAGGACAGAACTCACTAGTACTGCAGGCATGAATGAATAATGATAGCAGCTTTCCAAATAAAGGATTTGTGTTATGGCTGCATATTTTGCTGCAATATTCTATTTACTAAGTGGCCATAGTCCAGAATGGGCATTGTGCCATAATTTTGGTCATGATTGATAAATAATTAGTCACATATGCGAATAGTGCCTTTCTTTGCAGTTAATGAGCACTATCCTAACCACTTACAGAAATGGCAAATAGCAACATATTGTGAAACTGGAGATCTAGCTTGAAAAGTATTCATATGCTTCTGTCCCTTGGACTGTGGTAGTTACAAAGAAAAGAAAAATGACAAATAGATAACATCATTGTCAGGTATAACAAAGTATGTTATGTCTGAAATATAAATGAACACAATTCAGAATAGCAAAATAAATCTCAAAAGTAATCCACATATAACTTCTTTTAAACTATATTTCTGCCTATTTATATTTCCATTATCCAAATGTGTATTCAGTGAGCCTTAGTAGAGAAGAGGATTTATTGTGCAGATGGTATGATTTCTTAAATAAGGTGATGGCTTATCCTTTGCATTTTTATCATTTCTCCAATATGGACAGAGCATGTGACTGAGTTTATTGTACTCTGCTTACTGTTCCTGGCTGTCTTCAGTTGGATTGAGTTGACCAAATTGGTTTGGGATAGAATTAGTTGGACTGAATTTGTTGCTGCGTGATGCCCATTCTCCATTAGTCAGAGACTTCTACAATCACATGAATAAAGACTGCTCCTCAAAATGGTTTAGTACCCAATGTGAAGATCTCAGTGAAAGCTGCAATCCACAAAAAGGGTTATTGTTCAATTAAATAATGTTCCATTTAGGTGGTGGGAAAAAAAATCTATAAAGTACGGTATAATAAAGCTCAATAACTATGGGCTTGAAATTTTAGTGATTACATTGGCTACGTTTTATGTTGTGATCTGTTCATTTAAATGTGCTATTCTTTATTTGAAATTATTTGAAATTCCAGGATTGAACTAATCACAAATTTCCTTGAGAAACAGAAAGGGAAAAACAATTGACCTTTTCACATTTCAATTTTTTTGAGATCCGTATACAATAGCAACATGATGATTGCAATTATTTCCAAATTTAAAAAGTAATATCCTCCACACATTACAGATTAACCATTACAATTGCATCTCAATTCCCATTAGCCACAAAGAAAATTGAAGTCTAATTATTGCAAAATTAATTACTTCCACTGATGGCATTGGATTTGCTCTTACATGTTTGGAACCTTTCTTCCCTTACATTTTAAAGGGTTTGATTTATATAGTAGGGTTTGATGGGCATAGATCACCATTTAGGATTTCAGCAATGGGACCATTTTTCAGTAAGTACCAGGAGGGTGTTGGACTATCAAAGCATCAGAATTACCACCAATTCTGAACTTATATACAATGTCCACAGAAATATACTTGCAGTCAGAGTCATTAGATTGCATTCAAAAGTGGCAGCTTGTACACTCAAACAGGCCAAAATTATGTATCAAACCAGACCAATTATAGCTCCCTGACCATTGGTTCAAATACCCAAGGGGTTCCTATCTGCATTGCTCAGTCACCCTATCTAAACTAGCTATCAGGAAAAGCACAATCATGTTACTTTTAACAGATCGATCACCTTTCAAGAGCAGCCCATAGCCATTATTGCATTATTGTTTTATTGGGAAAGATTTGATTATTTTTGTGGTGAATTTTCCTGCAGCTTTGCTCACACCTAGAAAACACTTGCTGTGAAATTCTCCATTCAACTCCATAGCCACTAGAAATGTTCAGACTACAGAACAAATGCAACGTCCACAGCAATATAGAATAATTCAATAATTTAGTGGCTCTTCTCGTTTTAATTAACTTTTTAAAAAAGATATTGTTGCAGTTATATGCTGGCACAATGACATCCCTGTGTGCGTTTCACAAAATGGCATTTGAGTCAAAACATCCACATTCCATCATTATTTTATCCAGTCAACGTATCCTCTAAGTTTTATGTTGGTACACTTTAAATTGATAGAGTGGAATACATTTTAAAGCGCGAATGTATTTGGAAGATGCATTCACCTCCCCTTGAAACTTGTCAACTTTAAAAACCAGACTTTGCAGTGGAAATGTCCACTATACAGATTTAATACCAAAAATACTCAATGAGATAATTTAATAATAAATTATTGTGGAGAAATATTATCATCTCCAAAGAAAAGCTGAATTAAATTGGAACGTGAGGGGGTTGCGGGGAGAATTCGGTCAGCAATGAAAGCTTTAACTTGAGGCCAGGTCGTAGCCAGAAACAGTAGATTCCAATATTTCAGACTAATTAATTGATGTTTGAATTTTGCCTTGGCATTCATCTTGCTGATTTTAACACCAATGAACGCCCTTAAGACTACAATCGGCACTTGGATATTTCTTTACGAGTCCTGACAGATATCAGCACTACATTCTGCACTCACACTAATAGACTGTGAGCATATATACATCAGTTAGCATGAGTTATAGCTGTACAAATGATTGGTTTCTCATTTCGAATGATTGCCATTGATATCCTAACAATAGTAAACACTGGGTTCAAGTTAGCTGTATGAAACAAACTTTCAAAGGAAAACTTAGCGAAAATCTTTTATTGTTTTGAAAAAAAAAACAAGCAAAAGGGTAGTTGAAATGGTGTGGATTTTTATTCCATTTACAGAAATGGTCTCGTGGCCCATTAACCGACAAAGTGTCGTTGCTATTCGTTGTTAATGCATGATAAAGAAACCCGAATTCTATACTTCTCATTTGGAAATGGCAATGGAAAGTTAGCTGCAGTTACCCTAGTAATCTCGATAATGGGGATTCTCGGCGTCTCGACTCTGTTAATCTCAGTGATCAATTGGATTCTTTGTATCCAGCTGAAAAGATATCTTCATACTCCACTAAACTAAACATTCCATTTCAAAATAAGATGATTACCATTTCTACCGGCACATTTTCATTTCTTTTTCTGTAGAAAGAGTAATCTGTTTACTAAGTCATGCCGGCGTATACACAGTAAATGGAGAAAAAAGCTTGGAGGCGAAAATAAAACGGGTTTGAGTGTCACAGGGAGAATCGAGTAGAAACTCACTAGGAACAAAACGTCAATTAAGACCTTTCTGACATTGTTGCAGAACATGAAAGGCGCCGACAACATTCATAGGATTGTGTGCAAAGGTTAACAAGGTCGCTATGCATTTGTCCTTCCACTAACATGATGTTGGATGCGGGGTTGGAGACACTCCACGTCTCGCCTATTGCTCCCTGGTGTCTCTCTCCTCCCTCTGCACCCCTGGGCTGTATTCTCCAGAGCTATGACCATCCCCTTTCACAGAGGGCTGTCAGCTCCGATACACTGCAGTATTCCAGCCAACACAGGAAACCCCTCTCTCACACACACACACACACAAAACCCTCACAGTCGCCGCTTTGTCGATTATATTGCTCTTGCATCCACTTAGCATTTAAATGTCTGTTGCGTCTGCCTCTTTCAGTGTGTGAGGCTGTTTAAACAGTGCTTTGATCAGCACGACCAGCTCAGACGTTGGAACTAAACCCGAGCCTTATATATACACACGCGCGCGGATTTATCGCTTTCTTCAGACCAACGGGCAAAGAGGACCCTCCCAGGTCAGTTTCCCCTATCGTTGGGAAGGCGTGAGATCGGAGTTCTATCAGAGATTTCCTCCCCAGAATTAGAATAACCACCGGCCCAGCACAAAACTAGCCACCTACTTTACCCACACGGCGGCCACTCTAACTGAGTAAACCGTCCGCTCATCTCTTGTGGGAACACGAATCCCACGAACAAAAAGGTAGCACAGGGCCGGCGGATGCGAAATGCGATTGGGAAGTGTCGTCTTCTGAAGGCTCCGACACCCACCCCCTCGGCGCTGCCTCATTAAGCTTGGTCCAAAACAATTCAATTGCTTCCTCAGCCGAAGGAATCGCCCCATCTCCTCATCCAGTTTCTGTTGCTTGCAGCCACTAAATTGGCCCAATGGAAAGTGACAGACGGCTTGCTCGAAGCAATTTAAAATTAAGCTGCAAACCGAGTACTGGGTCCAACACTGAGAGAGAGAGAGAGAGGCAGCTGACCGCCTCTACATGTGGACCCCACATTTCAAAATTAAACGATTTATTTGGAAATAGGCAGAAACAGAGCTTCGCGTGTCCCTTTCTCTCTCATTCTCACATCAAGTAATATTCGTGCAATGTTCAAACAGGAAATCGTGATATTTTAAACGGGGGAACTGGCAAAAAGTTTCAACCTTGTTATCGTAACGCTGGCTGACAGAACATCACTTTAAAAGGTGCTGCTGATGGTTTTGGAGTTTTCTAAGAGTGTGTTGTAGATGGGGTCACTGCGAAAACCCCGGCCCATGAGAAACAAGTTCCCAACCATTTTTTAAGATCCGAATCCTGACTGAATTGTGTCCTGCCAAGCTTTTAAAATGGGGAACATATTGACTGCCTTTAAAATAAAGGTGCTTGCTGCAGCGCGTGGAACAACTAGCTGTGTGTCTAATCATTCCTGCTCACTGTTTCATTGAATGCAAACAATGGAAAAGTTGGATTCATTCTATCGCAGGAATGATTTGTGTAAACGTTAAGGACAACAAAATTGCAGCAAAGGGAGTTTTAATTTCTTGACATAATGCTGAGTGTGTGCAGTATGGAACAGTTTTAAAACAAAATGTTTCAGTTTAAAATTGTTTCATATTGAGACCTTAACCCCTTAACTGACATGCATTTGTGTGCATGTTGTTTTCGTCGCTATAATTTTACCTTGTTCCCCAGTCTCCGCCAACTTTATTTATTTAACCTGAGTCAGATTAATACTTCGACCTTCGTTTCAAACTGGACAGGAAAAAAGCCGGAATAAAGTAAGCTTGTTTTAATCTATGAAAGTGAACAAGTTTGCTCCCCTCGATGCCCAGATCCCTCCTTTTCCTCAGGAAAGCTCTGCAGTGACCCACACTGGTCAGATTTCAACTAATTGAATAATTACTTCCCGGCGGGATCTATTCCCTGATTTTACTCGATAATGCTACAAAATAAACACAACAAAGCAGGCCGCCGTATATGGAAGTTTCCATTGCTTTTAAAAGCCAAAATCCAAACCGAAGATGAAATAAATGCTGTAGGTTAGATTAGATTAGATTCCCTACAGTGTGGAAACAGGCCCTTCGGCCCAACAAGTCCTCACCCAAATGTGCATAAATGTGCATTTAAAACTATTTGGAAAACCTGCCTGAATACAGGGAATTAAAAGTAAAACTTTATGCACACAAAACCCTGTAGCACTCGTGCAGGTAAACCACACGGAACCTTCAGCGGATCGGCTATAGTCAGAAAGTTTCCGAAAGGAAACTAAACGTGGAATTTCTAATCAAACGTTTAAGTGGTGGCCATAAGATTTGACGCATGCATCTAACCTTTACCGAATAGCATCAGTGAGCAGTTTCATTCATGTTCACTTACCAAAACAGAAAACTGACTTGATCTTGGAGCAACTCATTTTATTAATTCGCATCATGATTTTTACTATCAGCTCTGGCAACTTTTATCAACTATGAAAAAAATATTTCTCCATAATACTAATTCGTTATCAATGTAATTTCAGTATCGTGAAAACATACCCATGTGCTCACCCTGTACTTTACATTTTGGTTTTATCTAATAATCTGGTATTAGGAATGACATTGCCTTTCCGTCAAATTATTTCCCCCTTCTTTCAACCACAATTTGCCGAGTTTGCCATCCAGTTTCACAAAGTCATATTTAAACACGACTGTCTCCACGCAGCCTATCTCTAAAACTCTTTCTGTCACTACCTAAAGGTAAATCTGTCTGAGTTAAAACGTAATTGTGTTTGAGTTTAAGACCTATCCTTTTTTTTAATCGCCCGGAGTTTGTTCAAGTAAATAAACTGTGAAGATGAATTGGGCTGTAGTCGGACAACTGTCTGTATGTGTATTTTATAAAGTGAGTTTAAACACATTATATGCTATGCAAACTACCCAGGTCTGAAAAATACTTTATTTCTACACCGACTTCACCTTTCCTTAGATAGTTTGCACTTTAGATAATAAAGTCATTTCAAACTCTCGACCTACGCAGACTGGAAAAGGGATTTTAATTAATTTACAGGAAAAGGTTTAAGTTTTTTTTTGAAGTGTCAATGATGCACCGAGGATTTCAGGATCTCATCTCAGCCTGACTGGCCAATTCATTTTGTAGGACTTTTGAATAACAAACGGCAGTTTCAAGCGAGTTAGCCCCGTAAACTGAGCAGCGCACCAGGTGTACACGTTTCTCCCCAACTGATCTCTGCTGCTTTTTACACTTCCGGACGGTACCTTCATTGAGAGAAACAACGGTGCAGAATTGGAAAACTTGCTATGATCGTGCCTTTATTTACGAATACTTGGAAAAAGTGAATCTGTGAAGGATGAAGGGCCATTTAATCTGTCGTGTGAGAATGGGCTTCACAATATAAACACGTTCCAAACAGTACTTACTGACTCAACTCTTTAACATAGCTGAGACTTCTTTTCCTACGCGCCTTTATTAGATGTGGCTGTCATTATAACTCCTGTGTGGATTGATCAACTTGCCGGGCCATGTCTGAATTCTCATAGTAACAGAGGGTAGAAAAGCTTGATTTTAAATAATTCCCTTTATTCCTGCTTTGCTAACCATACAAACTCATATTACTTGAACTTTCTCATTTTAACCCTAACCCTCCAATTGATTTCATTTACTGTTGTTTTACTGCAATAGTACTGATGGTAGCGTTTAAATATCGCAGCGATAACATTATGAGAGCCGTGGCTGAAATTGTTGAATGGACTCGGTTTGATTAATTAAGGTTGCTAAATTGTGCCCTTGACCACCTTAAAAGATGATGGCAGCTCAGCCTCTTGCCGTACAGTACCACCCACTCGATGTGTGCTAGACCGTCTCTAATACTTCAGTGAGGAATAATGTTCAGATCTCTTTTTAATTCTTACCTTCATTTGCAGAATGCCCAATCGATTGTGCCACGCAGATAACACAGCAGAGGATCAGAGAGAGAATGCGGATTTGGAAACCCAAGGCCATTTTGGAGCTGTGATCGGTTGTGAGTGGAGCATATCTCTGTGAAGCATGCCAGCAATGATCTGAGGGAGCTGTGATCGCTGTGGAAGTTACCATGCACAGCTTTCAGGGTGATGTCAAGTTTGACACTACAGATAAGGAGGAGTCAGCACTGCCTTTCTACTGCCAGCAGAGGGCCGCGACTGGGTCCTAGAGACCACACATACATTAATCGCAAACCATCTGGTGAGGATATTTACAAGTTCAGTGGAAACAGACTTTTTTTCCGCCGTCGTAATTTAACCATCCCTAAGCCTTTCACCTTGATTTTTCTTTGTTAATATTTAATGTAATTACAAAGAAAGTTTTTGTTACTGATGCGTGTTGGGGATGGAAGTGGTGGCTTCAGTACACTATAGTGTAAGCCAGAATGTTTATTTACAGCAAAAGCACAATTTTATTCAGTGAACATACTGTTAAACACTTTATTTTCTAGTAAACCATGAATCTCTCCAAATGTAGTTTGGTTATCTCACTCTGCCACCCTGCACCCTTCACCCTTGCATCTTTGCTCTCAATGGGTGCAGATGAGCATATGATCCACTTTCTTCAAAAAGGTGCTATGGTGTAGTGATATATGTCACTGGATCCCACGTTAATGCTGTGGGGACATAGGCTTGAATCCCACCATGCTAGATGGTGAAATTTAAATTCAGTTAAAACTGGAATATAAAAAAAATATTATCCCAGTGGTGACCCATGTAATCACTGTTGATTTTCATTAAATATATGGTTCATTAATATCCTTTAGGGAAGGAGATCTGTCATCTTTATCTGGTTTGGCCTACATGTGACTACAAATCCATAGCAATGTGATTGACTGACTCTTAATTACCCCCAGACAATTAGGATGAGCAATAAATGCTGTGGAACCAGCGATGCCCACATTCTGTGAATGATTTTTTTAAAAAAAATCTTTGACTTATGTAGGCAAATGTAACAGTCATTTTGCTCAAAGCAAGTTTCCAGAATCAATAACAAGTCTATTTATTTTCTTGGTTATGTTGGTTGAAAAATAAGTATTTGCTAAAATAATGGAACAATTCCTTATTCTTCCTTGAATAGTATCATGGAATACTTTTACATTCAATTCACTAGATGAAGGCTCCATATAAACTTTGTACTTCCAAAACATTGTTACTATTTACTTGTTATCTTTTAAGAATCCAAGTTATTCATACTTATCAATGTCCATCTTATTACTTTTTAATTTTGATTTGCTCTGCTGAATATTGATATCTGTCACCTGTAGATAAGTCATTACGATCAATCAATATATTGTCTATTGCATTGAGGATGCAAACATGCATTCTTAGGAGTTTAGGAAATGGTGCTATAGTCAGTCTTAAATTTACACCATTGTCTCTCATTTCCTTTTCCCCCAATCCATCTACTCAAAGTAATAATTAATGGTTAAGCTTGTCATACTGAAATTGGAATCTGAAGCTGATTAAAGCATTTTGCTGCACTTGGTGCTTTAATCAGCTCAGCATCCTCTATTTAGCATTAAACACTAAAACATTCATTAGAATCATGTTAATGCAAATTTAAGCTACTGGCTAACAATAATTATGAATATATATAGTGAAGATATCGAGACTGAATGACAAATCCTAAATTCTGAAAGCAACAAGATTTTTAAAAAATCACAAAACAAAACATTCTGTGGATGATTCCATTTGAAACATGTATATGGGAAACCAAAAGCAACAATATTAAAAGTTGAAATTCAAAAACAATATTCATGATTTAATGATAATGTTAGGTATAATTCCTATATGACCATGGTGAATGATCCACTCTGATATTGCAAAGTTAAACTCATTTAATTGATACTGGATGTTTTTCTATTCTTCAATCCATCACAATACCAGATAGAATAAATTGACCAAAGCCTTAGTTAATCACATCAGAAATAATGGCATGCTACATATATTGTACTACAACAAGTTAAAATACATTTAAACAATTTTAGCTCTTCTGGAAAAAATTCTGTCTGAAATGCAGAAGTACAGGCATTTTGTAACATTTTATCAATAATTAAAATAAATCAGTCTTAAGGAAGTAGATTTTTGTAGGAATATATTAAAAGAGAGTACCAACAAATGATTAGAGTAATTTTTAAACAGCCCAAATATAATGGATGTCAATAACAACATTTTGTTTTGGAACTTTGCCTGTTCTTATTTTCGAGAGTGTCATGTGTTCCACATGGAACTTTTTGTTTGTTGCAATGGACCTGTTGCATTTGAGCTTGCTTTTGAAAAGAGTGTCATATCTGAATGTTATAATGTTTATTTGCAGGAACGTCTTGTTAAACCTTTTTCCAAGTAAAAGTATGAGACATTTCAGTTGTAACCTTTTCCCCACTATACTACCCTGCACCTTTTCACATCCTTGCTCCCAAAGGGTCTAGAAGAATACACGTCTGAGCAAGCAACCCATCATCACCAAATCTGACTGGACCCCATCAAGCATATTGGGATCACTTTTCTCAGCTAAAATTAGCCAGTACTCCAGGATCACACTACCCTTTCTCCTCCTTTTGGCTCTCATTCTAAAAGTCATAGTGAATTGCTTTTTCCTCCCCTGGTGCTGATAATACTCCAGTCAGAAGGATGCTGATAGCTATTTTATGACAACTCCCAAAATTTGCAATCTTCATATGTTTTCTGTAAATGCAGTGCCCAACTTTGGAATGTTGAATTTTGTCCCTTTTAAATAATGACATTTCAAACATTTACAGTGCCAAAATTTGAACAGTTTAATTGAAATAAAGCTATCTAGATGTTGGAATATTAAAATTTGTATTAAATTAAACTCTATGTGACAATAGACAATCGAAAAATTGTCTCTTGTGGAAAAATGACAAAACAACGGCTTGAATTTAATGAAAAATTGAATGCATGCTATGAATCTGTGGCTAGACTCACCTTTTATAAAGGCAAAAGTAAGGACTGCAGATGCTGGAAACCAGAGTTTAGATCAGAGTGGTGCTGGAAAAGCACAGCAGGTCAGGCAGCATCCGAGGAGCAGGTAAATTGACGGACATCATGATGCATATTAAATTCATTGATGTGTGGATGGAAGGGGATAAAGGTAAGGCCTTTGCTGAGGACTGATCGTTTAATGAAGGGCTTTTGCCTGAACTGTCGATTTTCCTGCTTCTCGGATGCTGCCTGACCTGCTGTGCCTTTCCAGCACCACTCTGATTTAAACTCACCTTTTATAAAGTAAGCCTCATTTACAATTGTTTATATCGTTTTCCCACCTTTTGTGTTTTAATATATTCTGTTACAGAAACAATAAAATAATGAATTAAGAAGCCTGAAAAATAGTATTCTGATCATTACAGAATAAAATTATCATGGGATTGACAAGATATACAGAAATTATTTTTCAGTACAAATGTGAAATTAGATGGCTGTTGAGACAATATGCAATTTTACATTTCAGTTACGTTTATTGGGAAGTAATACCTCGCATTGCTTCACCCTTCACCACCTTCTCTAAACTGCTTTTGTTAGCCACAATCAAAATCATGGCATGTTTGAAGTCTGATATTTAAATGCAAGTTTGCATTTTGTGCATACAGTCTCTGTTACTTTGTTTCTCATGATGTTGCTATCTCTTAAGTTTTCTATCTGACAAACAAATTGTGAGCAATTTTGGGCCCCATACTCAGGAAAGATGTACTGGCTCTGGAGACCGTTCCGAGGAGGTTCACAAGAATGATCCCAGGTATAAAAGGTTTAACATACGAAGAATGCTTAAGGACTCTGGGACTGTACTCAATGGTGCTTTGAAGGAGGAGGGGGGATCTGATTGAAACTTACAGAATACTGAACGGCCTGGACAAGGTGGACATTGAGAAAAGGTTTCCATTAGCAGGAGAGACGAGGACCCAAGGGCATAGCCTTAGAGTAAAGGGAAGACTTTTGGAACAGAGATAAGGAGAAACTTCTTTAGCCAGAGAGTGGTGATTCTGTGGAATTCATTGCCACAGAAGGCTGTGGAGGCCAGGACATTGAGTACACTTAAAACAGAGATAGATCAAAGGTTACAGGGAGAAAGGTTTTTCAACCTAATTTTCCCATTTTCAGCCATGATTGAATGGCAGAGCAAACTCAATGGGCCGAATGCCCTAATTCCTGCTCCTATGTCTTATGGTTTTATCCCATTTGCACATTTGATGTTCTCTCTTTCACATAAAGTAAAATACTTTTATTTTTGAAGATCATCCTTCAGCTGGAGGAAGAGTAGCCTAGGCCACAGATGTCATCATTAAACATAAGGACTTGTATGTCAAGCGTGTGGTGCTGGAAAAGCACAGCAGGTCAGGCAGCATGGAAGGAGCAGGAGCATCAATGTTTTGGGCTAAAGCCCTTCATTAGGAATTCATAAGGGCATACATACCATGTGATGCATAGTTCATTATGTCCATCTGTGTGCTTGCGTCCTGATGTGAAATAGTATTGTAATATAAGCATATGGGCACTCAGAACTTGCTGGATAGCTGTATCAGACCTGTTAGCAAATACTTAATGTTTGAGCACCACCAAGATAAAAGCACCAAGAAAATCTGGTTCTGCAAAGTTTTTTATTAGAAATTGTCTCTGTTTGGTTTCCAGAAATGAAGCTACTTTATATATTAAGCAACATCAGTTGGAATGGATGGATGAGGGGGAATATTGCATCTGCCACTGATATTCAACAAAATGGTGGAAAACTTATAAGTATGAAAAACTGTGAGCAGAAAACAACCTTTCTTGTCCGCTGGTTTAATCTTTTAACATTTTCATAACTATACATTGGAATAGGTTCTCTAATATACCCATCGTTAAAGGATAGTTTGAAAATAATTGTCCCATTTCAGTCAAGAAACTCTACATTTTAAAGAAATCTTTTGATGGAACGTTTCAACAGGAGGAATTCAGGTCTCTAACTCTCTCTTTATCGTAACCTGATATCTTTCTTTATTCTCAATCTTTCCACAGAACAAACCCATTTGATAAAAGCGAGGGACGTTGTTTGTTTTGTCTAATGTTTGTTAATATTTCATTACATATAAGTACTATTGTAATATTTTTAATGTAAAAGCTTTCCTTTCCTCACCACAATTATCTGTCAGAAATATAAATTGTATATGAATAACATAACATCTGTTTTGAATTGTTGACAATGTTTATTTGAATAATTGTGTTATTGCATTAAATGAACAAGTGAAGATTTTCTTTCAGATTCCGTTTTTATGCATAGCATTGGAATCTAATTCATCAAAACCATAACTTGCTTATTATTTCTTTTCATTTTAAATTTGAGCTTTCCATGTAGTCTTGCACAAATGTTTTTGCAACAAACTTTAAACTATGACAATAATGTCAAGAGTATTGTGAGCTTGATTCTCAGGTCCTGTTCAATCCTACATCAAAATGTTAATGTGGCACTCTAAACAGATCTGACAAAAGAATAATGTTGTGAGGCACTTGCATATAAATATTTAGCAAATTCTTAATAATTTGTTTTCACCATTTTAAAAGAGACATTAATCTATTGAGTTTTAAATAGGTGACTATCTGTGGTAGGCAACAAAAGAATAAAATTTAAATTGAATAACTTCAAGCAGCAGACTTTCAAATAAGTTCTGATGAAGGGCGGATATCCATCTGAAAAGTTATTGCTTGGTGGAATGTTATTGGGGTCTGAACAATGTGGGATATGGCGTGACATGTAACAGAATCAGACCGAGACGTCTAATAGAGGTCCACCTCATTATTTGGGAGCAACGTGTGCCATCTTTTATGTTTTTCATAAGTGGCATGACAAATTTTGTGCTAGGCATCAGGGAGTTATCAATTAAGGGAGATTGTTACTTATTAAATGCCTTTTTAACAGACCTATACACCTTTTAATCAGTTGCCCATTCTGCTACACTCACCAAACAAGCTTGATATCTAGAAAATTCCATTTGAATATAAGAGCGGGTATGTGGGAAGTTCAGCTCGCTGCTTGCTCTGAACAATCTTCATGTTGGAGATTGCTAACATGTCAGGGCATACTCCATGGCCTCCAGCCAAATGCACTCCATATCCCCAGACACTGACATCCATAATGTGTCAATGTCTAATAACCCATAACCCATAAGCATCCTTTAAACTTCAATTCTGCACAGTCAACTATCATTGTAATGCTACTGCAAGGACATTTACCAGTTCATGGATTTGACCTGGCTATATCATCATGTTCTTTGCTCATTTTCAGAGTGGTCACTCACCCCAAGCCTACTTGGATTCTCACTCTAACCCTGTCTAGAATTGCCTTGCCTTTTTGCATTTTGTCCCCTTCAATTAACATTCAGGCTCATTTCATTTGTCTTGCATTTCTGTTTATTACAGACACAAAGGAACAACATGTGTCTTAGTTTTCAATATGCTTCAGTCATTGCGTATATGAGTAGGAAGGGTTTAGAGCGATATTGGCAAAAAGCTGGCAAATGGGACTAGATTAATTTAGGATATCTAGATGGCATGGATGAATTGGGCCGAAGGGTCTATTTCTATACTGTATAATTCTATGGCTGTAAGTCAAGGGCAACCCCATAGCACTCCGGGTCTTTGACACCGTTGGTCAGACACAGAGGGTGATCAGAGTCTAGATACTCTCCATGTAAGGGTTAAGAAGCTGAATGTCAGGCAACTGTATACCTATATTGTCTTTCTGCCCTATTGTGGACTGCTTTCATCCTGAAATGAGAGAGACACAGTGGAGATGAAAGTGGATGGCACAGCAGTTACTTTTGGTATAGATGGCAACCAAGTGAGTAGGCAGCACAGGAGGAATGCAGATTTATTACTGTTGGGGGTGGGTGAGAGCAAGTAAGGGGAGAGGTTGTAGTGTGCGTGAGAGTGATAGTGCATGAGCCTTTGTGGGATGTGTGCACAGAAGCAGAAATAGAGTGAATGTGTGGCATTGGAGAGAAGATGGTGTCACAGTAGCCGAGTAGATCATTGACCTTCTTTCTACATTGCTGGGCATTTCTCCTGATGGCTGAGACTGCTTTAACCTCGCTTGGACCAGCCTGCTGTAGTCCAATGTCATGGCCTCCACTCATGGTCCAAGGGGAAGAGTAAGTCCCACGTCTGCATCCCATTCAACAGGATTTCCTGGTCTCTGGCTGCAGAATGGGACATCTGTCTGCTATTTCCAGTGCAACTGTACAAGGCAGCTCCATAATGAGTGACTTTGCTTACACAGTTTCACAATGAGATTTTGAAGCTGGTGCAGACACAAAGGATGCCAGGGAATTCTGGGATATCTATTAAGTGTTGTTTGGGAATGGCATATGGTAATATGGAGCCTGAAGTGAACGTGAGAGATGCCATAGGGGTGGTCAGTATTTAATGCAGAAACTTTGATAGGATATGGTGAGAACCTGCTAAAGAATGCAATAATCAACTCTCCAAAAACCTTGACATAATGCCGACTTAGCCAAAAAAAACAACAAAAAAATCCTCTCCATAAGTGTTACCTGATCTAATGACTGTTTTCAGTATTCTCTGTTTTGAGATATTTTTTTCTCCTCTAACTTGTCTGGCTTAAAAATTATAATCTTGCAAATGCTAAAATTGTAGTTCCTATTAGAGGGTTTTCATGTGTTGCTTTGAACTCATATATTAGCTATCCAGTAAATATTGTTCTTTGGAAATTGGGGTGTAAAGAATTTACTTGTTGGAGTTTTGCCTTTCAGTTAATTTGGGTTATATCTGACCCTGGAGGTAAAGTTATTAACAGTGAATGAAAAATGCTGGAAATATTCCATTGAGTAACACTCATGGCTTGTTGAGTATAATTCTTACTCAAATAAAAGGCTCAGTAGTTATTTGTTATAAATAGAGACATACAGTATGGAAT
Organism: Chiloscyllium plagiosum; assembly: GCF_037043375.1. Taxonomy (NCBI): domain Eukaryota; kingdom Metazoa; phylum Chordata; class Chondrichthyes; order Orectolobiformes; family Hemiscylliidae; genus Chiloscyllium; species Chiloscyllium plagiosum. The sequence goes on from NW_028270150.1 coordinate 32,858,481, forward strand.
CAGACCCTTCAGTCCAACCTGTCCATGCCGACCAGATATCCCAACCCAATCTAGTCTCACCTGCCAGCACCCGGCCCATAGCCCTCCAAACCCTTCCTATTCAGACACCCATCCAAATGCCTCTTCAATGTTGCAATTGTACCAGCTTCCACCACTTCCTCTGACAGCTCATTCCATACAAGTACCACCCTCTGTGTGCAAAAGTTGCCCCTTAAGTCTCTTTTATACCTTTCTCCTCTCACCCTAAACCTATGCCCTCTAGTTCTGGACTCCCTGACTCCAGGGAAAGGACTTTGCCTATTTACCATATCCATGCCCCTCATAATTTTGTAAACCTCTATAAGGTCACCCCTCAGCCTCCGAAGCTCCAGGGAAAACAGCCCTAGCCTATTCAGCCTCTCCCTATAGTTCACATCCTCCAACCCTGGCAACATCCTTGTAAATCTTTTCTGAACCCTTTCGAGTTTCACAACATCTTTCCGATAGGAAGTAAACCAGAATTGCAAGTCCTTTCTCTGTAAAGGTTGTGCCCTTCACAGTACCTCCTTATTGGACCAATGAATCTCGGATATGTTCTGTCAGTTCACTCAGGAGACCAGTTTGCTTGATTCAAAATAATTTTCGGCTTTAGATTCTATATGTAAGTTCAAAAATAATTAAGAAATTTTTACAGAATCAAACTGATTCAATCTCTATTGAAAAAATTAACTTGGTCTTCCTATTCCAATTTAACTTTTAGGTATTGTTCATACCCATTCACTTAACTTAGAGGTTTTGGGCCATTTTTCAAATTGTTGTTGAAGTTAATGGTGGATATCATAGGTTTAAAATAAAACATATTTTATTTCAAGAAGTTGACATATGCCTCAGGGATTCTGGAGATAACTGTGGCAATGAAAAGAGAAGCCTTGGCAGGAAATATTTTGGTTCCAATTGGATAAGTGAAGGTGGAATCAGACAAGGACAATCTTACTCAGCTGGCCAACAGAAAGGAGATTTGGAAAAGGGTAATGCAGTTAACTTTATCCAATACTGCAGATTGGTTAACAAGGAAAAGGAGGATAGTGCATAATGGGCACAATCATAGAGAATGACATTTGTGAGCAAGGTTATAGTGGCAGAAACATATTGTGTAGATTCACAAATGGTGTGGCAAGAACAATGGGCATTGATTTCGGGGGAAGCAACATGTTTGAGGATACTGGATATGAAAGGGAAATTTGAAGTGGGATTATTATTTTCAAAGGACAGAGTTGTCAAGAATAGGCTTTTAGAGAAGCAATTATGATGGTAGATTTGAATGAAACATTTGGGTGTATTGCAAATGAGAGAACCAATTGTAGTATTCAGGTACCTGGCTGAAGCATGCTTCAGCAAATGCAGCAAGTTTACTTTTAAAGGTAATAACGATGATTAAGATTGATTCCTCTTCATGACTTTAATACCTAAGAAGTATGTGAAGAAAGCAAGAATATGGCATTAAGATAGAGGATCAGCAATATTAATGTTGAATGGCAGAGCAGGCTTGAAGGGCTGAATGGCCTACTCCCACACCCAAGCTCAGTCTCTTGCAACTTAATGAATGGGGGTCTATAGTTTGTGGGAAGAGTTTTTTATTCTTCTTTGGGATTTGGATGTCACAGGCTTGGCCAGCATTTATTGCCCATCCATTAATATGACACAATGGTTTACTTGCTCATTCCAGAGGGTAGTTGAGCATTGTTGTTGTGTTACATTTAAGCCAGATCAGAAAAAGTCAGATTTTCTTTATGCAATGATATTAACATTACAGATGGGATTTTATTTTAACAGCAATTGAGGATTAGTTCCAGGTTGCCATTATAAAACTTGCTTTTAGTACCAGATTTTTGAAGTGAATTTAGATTCGACATCAACCATGAAGGGATTTAAGCCAAAAGTATTCCCTATGCTACTAAAATGGTCATCCAATGAAATTATCAATTCATCACCACTTGTTCAAGAGTTCATCCTAATAGACAGCATGAAATCTTTACTTGCAATAGGCCTAACATTTTAAGTTACCAACTAAGGAAGGATGTTGTGAAACTTGAAAGGGTTCAGAAAATATTTGCAAGGATGTTGCCAGGGTTGGAGGATTTTAGTTATAGGGAGAGACTGAATAGGCTGGGGCTGTTTTCCATGGAGCGTCAGAGGCTAAGGGGTGACCTTATGGAGGTTTATAAAATCATGAGGGGCATGGATAGGATAAATAGATGAAGTCTCCTCCCGGGGGTGGGGGAGTCCAGAAGTAGAGGCTATAGGTTTAGGGTGAGAGGGGAAAGATTTAAAAGAGACCTGAGGGGCAACATTCTCACGCAGAGGGTGGTGCGTATTTGGAATGAGCTGCCAGAGGAAGTGGTCGAGGCTGGTACAATTGCAATATTTAAAAGGCATCTGGATGGGTATATGAATAGGAAGGGTTTGGAGGGATATGGCCCAAGTGCTGGCAAATGGGACTAGATTATTTTAGGACATCTGGTCAGCAGAGACGAGTTGGACCGAGGGGTCTGTTTCAGTGCTGTGACTCTATGACTCCTTATGCGACCTTTCCCTCATGGAAATTAACTTACTAATGGATTTACTGCGTATGTGAGCACTTCTGGTTTTGATTTTACAAGAGTTATTGCAAGTTCTACATTTTTTAAAATTCAGACATCAGATAAATTGGATCGGAGTTCCTTCCTAACAATTCAAAGTCTGAAGTGCTACGGTGATTTATTAATATCTGCATTGTTGCTTTGACAACAGATTTTCTGAAACTTTGAAACAGCCAACAAGTAATACATTTCAGGAGCTACAGCCCACGGACTATTTACAATCTACTGATGGGAGCAATTCAATTCTTCAAAGATCAACTGTCCTCTTGATGTCAATATCAAATAATATCGAGGTGGAAACCACTTTAACCTGAGCCACCTCCATGTCAAAACGAAACTGACCACCATAGATCTACCGTCTCTTGGATGACTGGAATGTTATTGATGGCTTTGCAGTAGATTTACAAGCCATGCATGATCTTTTCTCCTCTGACTACAAGAAATTTCTTGAGTAATTGAATGATGGCAAAATAAAACTCATGTCAACCCATGCCTTGCCAGCCAAACATTCCGCCTCCCGTAAATGAAGGGGCTTTGGAATATGTCGAGCAATTCCTGTACCTCAGAAGGTAAGCCTCTCTAATGACCATCAATGATGATGAGATCCAATGCTGAATCAGCTTTCCCATTTTATTCTTTTACAAACAACGGCAGCAAGTGTTGGAGATCAAAAATCTCAGTAAGTCGACAACAGCCTTAGTGTACACAACAGTTGAAAGCACCACCCTTTGGTCCTGCAGTGGTACCTGAAATGTGTAGCATTTGGTTTGTATCAATGCCACATAAGAATATTAGAGAAATTCCATCAGCAATGCTTCTGCTAAATCTTCCACAGGCAATGGGTGAACTATTGAACAAGTATTTCTTGGAGCCACATCCAAAAGCATTTAGGAAGATTCCTGCAAAATCAACTTAATAGACTGACCACCATTTATTCATGGCTGAAAGAAACTCATTAGGTTCTGTTCCATCAATTCTCAAAAGATTAACCTTCAACGCAAAGACAAAGAAATCACATGAAAGACATTCCAAAGGTCTCCTATGAGTCTTAAGTAAGTGGGAGGAACTTGCTAGCAATCATACAGAATGGTGAAAAACTGTCTGTCAAGCTTCACTACATGCTGAATGGCAACGTCATAATGATTAGTGTCACAAAGCTAGTCCCTTTTTTTCTAAAAACATTTCCTTGTCTCAAGGAAACTGTCCTTAATATTTTTCAGAGGGTTAATAAATGGGCAGGACTCTGATCAGTTTGGTTTGGGACAGAGATTAAAAGGATCTAGAGAGGTCTTTTGTTTATCTGCAAACAGATGAGACTTCAGGCCAAAGTGGTCGTGTTTTAGAAGTGACGTGTATAATGAAAGAGGAGTGATCCGCTCTTTAGCTGGGCTGAACAATTTTAGTTCAATCTTGAACTAGGAAGTTCAAAAGGGAGCTGTGTGGAAACTCTCTCTCCTTTCTGCCCTTCATCTTCAACCTCACTTACGACACTAAAGTCAGTGGAATAGTGGATAGTTTGGAAGAATGTTACAGGTTGCAGAGGGACTTGGATAAATTGCAGAATTGGGCTGAGAGGTGGCAAATGGAGTTCAATGCAGCTAAATGTGAGGTGATGTACTTTGGGAAGAATAACAGGAAGGCAGAGTACTGGGTCAAGGAAAGATTCTTGGTAGTGTGGATGTGCAGAGGGATCTTGGAGTCCATGTACATAGATCCCTGAAAGTTGTCACCCAGGTGGATAGTGCTGTTAAGAAAGCATGCGGTGTGTTAGGTTTCATTCATAGAGGGATTGAGTTCCGGAGCCGCAATATCATGCTGCAACTATACAAAACGCTGGTGCGGCCACATTTGGAATATTGTGTACAGTTCTAGTCCACACATTTTGGGAAGGATGTGGAAGCATTGGAAAAGGTGCAGAGGAGATTTACCAAGATGTTGCCTGGTCTGGAGGGAAGGTCTTATGAGGAAAGGCTGAGAGACTTGGGTCTGTTCTCATTGGAAAGAAGAAGGCTAAGAGGGGATTTGCTAGAGACATACAGGATGATCAGAGGATTAGATAGGGTCGACAGTGAAAGTCTTTTTCCGAGGATGATGACATAAGCTTGTACGAGGGGGCGTAACTACAAATGGAGGGGTGATAGATTTAAGACAGAAGTCAGAGGCAGTTTCTTTACGCAGAGAGTGGTAAGTGCATGGAATGCCCTACCAGCTAAGGTAGTCAACCCAGCCACATTAGTGAGATTTAGCAATCCTTAGATAAGCACATGGATTATTTTGGGATAATGTAGGGGGACGAGCTGAGAATAGTTCACAGGTCAGCGCAACATCAAGGGCTGAGGGGCCTGTTCTGCGCTGTATTGTTCTATGTTCTATGTTCTCTAATCTGGAAGCATGTATTCCATTTATACGAGTTTTCAAAGGGTGTTTGCTTATTGGAACAGTTGTGTATATTTGGAACAGCATAATTAAGTTTAGTTGGATAGGCTGAGTTCTGTAGGGATTCTTTATTCTGTTCTTTGTGTTTCATTGCATAACATTTTGAATGAATGTTTGTTTTAAAATCTAGTAGTCAAGCTCGCTATCTTACTCCGGGTATACTTACCGAAACCAATCACAAAGTTATGGTCTGGGGTTGCCTGCTTAAGAATGTTTTGAGTGGTCGGGCCTAGTCCAGAACATGAGGTAGGCTGATCACAAAGAGGGAATGGAATCAAATCTAGAAATTTTTTAATGAGACATGCTGCATCTATTCTCAAAGATTTGTGAGTTGTAGATCAACCTGCTAAGCCACAAAAAAACTCCTGGCAGAAGATTGCAACTCTAAGTAGATGGCATCTTCAAATAGGAGGATAGTCACTGATTATTATATTTCACAATAAATCAATTTAAATGCTTGTTTTAAAGTTAAAAAAAAAGAGATTCCCCTCACAAATCAATTAGAATGGATCAATTTTCACTTTTGTCCATTTTGTACTCCATCAGCTTCCAATGCCAGAGCATTGACTACAAAATCTTTATTTTCCAGTCCGTCTGTGACCTTGATGTATACGCTAACGCAACCTTTTACAGTCCTAGGTCTCAACATTCTGAATTACTTACAGTATGGACCCCTGCAATCTAACAGTAGCAAGACTTATTCCGCTATGCCACTATCCTCCAGAATTCTATCATCTGTTTTTGTCATCTTTCTCTTGTCAACATTTCCTCCATTTCTAAAGAACCCTTGAAAATTTGCATGGAGCACTTTGCTAACAGTTGCCATGAAATGAGAAAAACAGAAGAGAAAAAGAGAGAAAAGCAGATTGCTGCTAATGGATTGGAAGTACCTTCATCCATGCCATTTTCCTAAAGCTACCATTCGAGGCTGTTGCAATGTCAGTAGCATTGTCTTCAGTCAGGTTTATGAACTATTCAAGGGTACAGCTCCTTATGTTCTTCCAGGTTACATAGGACTTATCCTTTCCCCTTTGGCTCTTTCATTTCCACTTGTGCAGCCATACTGTAGAATTTTCATGATTTTAATAAAGCTCAGAGGGAACTGAAATTTTCTTGACTATACAATGAAATTCATGACTTTTTGTTGGCATCTGAGTGTAGACTTAACAACATTTGTAGACATAAAGTGCATTTTTACCTGCTGGAATCAACCATAAAAGTTTGTTTGATTGTGTGAAAGTGTGATTGAAGTAAATTTTTTATTCATTCATGGGATGTGGGTGTATCCGGCTGGCCAGCATTTATTGCCCATCCCTAGTTGCCATTGAGCTGCTGGTGGTGAGCTGCTTTCTTGAACGGCTGCAGTCCACCTGCTGTAGATGGACCCACAATGCTCTCAGGGAGGGAATTTAAGGATTTTTATCTGACAACACTGAAAAAAACAGTGATTATATTTCCAGATCAGGATGACGAGTGGCTTGGAGAGGAACTTGCAGATGGTGGTGTTTCTATGTACTTGCTTGTCCTTCTAGATAGAAATTGTCGAAGGTACTGTCTAAGATCTTTGGTGAATTTCTGTGTGCATCCTGTAGATGGTACACACTGCTGCCTTTGTGCATCAGTTGTGGAGGGAGTGGATGCTTGTGGATAAGTTACTTACTGGTTTTGACAAGGTGGACATGGAAAAGTTGTTTGATTTTGTGGGCAAGTTCAGAACTAGGGAGCACTGTTTCAAGGTTAGGCATCACCCTTTTAGGATTGAGATGAGAAAAATTGTTTTCTCCTCTGAGGGTTGTACTGCATTGGAACTCTGAGAGTCGTAGAGACGGGAATCATTAAGTATTATTAAAACAGGGGTAGATAAATTATTGCTAGGCTGTGGAATCAAGGGTTATTGGTGGGGGGCGGGGGAGTGGGTTGATGTAAATGTGGAATGTGAATTACAAACATATCAACCATGGTCATGTTGAATGGCAGAACCAAATGAAGGCCAAATGGTTTCTGCAGCTGCTATTTTGTATATTCATATAATTGTATGTGATTACAGAAAGCTTAGCATTGAAAATGGTTACCGCGTAAGTCTAAATATCATTATTCAGGATGGAATGTACCCAGTCCCTGACTGACCTGGGCTATAATGAGAAGTTTGGGAAAATTAGGTGAACTGTTCAGCAAAGTCCTTTTCATTGATATGCAGTCTCTCAATATCCCACTGCTGGATAGAAATTTGGATCTGAGAATTCTCGATCTGATAATTAGAGTGGAGACCTGGTGACTCCAGCTTACCGTTTTGCTGCTCCTCCTCATCATCAGCTTGGATACTGGGCAGTAACATCCATGGGCAGCTGCTGCATGCACCCACCATGCATGAACATTGGCATCTGACATATACCAGCCTCTATGTATGATCATGGCATATTTCCGATCCACTTACAGCATGGTTCTGTACTTTAATGTTGCACTGGAGTGCACTGGCACTTTCATTGCAATGCTGCTGCAAGGACACTTTGCTTGCATTCAGAGCTGGGACATTGCAAGATTCCTGGTGCTAGGGCCAGATTTAAAAGGCCATTGCACTAAGTGCTGACAATCTGGTACTCTGCCTGGTTTGGGAACTTTGGTCCATGGCAAATTGGCATGCTACTTTGCAGATAGGGACCTGGAGATCCTGGTAAATAGAGTGATTCACAGGAGGGTGAGCCTCTTCCCCTGACCAGCAGAGAAGATCATAGCACCTATCCTTGCCAGTCTGATCTGAGGTTATTCCCCCCCATCCCCCAGGCAATGAGGTCTCAGCCATCTGGAGGAACAGCAGGCAGTGCTACAGGAGAGTCAGTTACTTTCTCCACTCCACCAGGTAAATGCCACCACCTTCTCTCTGCTACCTCATACTCATTCTGTCCGTGCTACTGAACCCACGTCCCAGCAAGGTTGATGCTCTATAACACTCACTGTCTCTCCCAAAAATCTTCCCTCACGCTCTTTCATCCTCCCAGAATCCTAACCCTGCATGGCATCTACACCAATTACACCCTCATTCATGACACCTCACCACATTTCATCCACCTGCCAGTGTGTGCTAGTCACTTCCATTTTATTCATTCCCTGCTTTTGTCTCATTCCAGAAGGAAACATCTCACAGACGGGCATAAAGAGCCAACTTGAGTATTAGGGTTCCCGACATTCAGCTTCTCATCCGCTACGAGGAGACAATACTGATTGTGACTCTCCCAAGCACCTGAACTTATATTGGAGAGTGCCCTTGACTTACTGTAATCGTGGTCCTCGGACTGACTAACAGGGGACTACCCTGCTTCCAATTTAGGACTTTTGGCTGATGCAAATGCATTGTGTTTGCTATGCAGGCTGTTGGCGGATGCTGAATGTGTGACATTGACATGGAATGATTTTGTACAGCAACATGTCCATTCCCTTGATTAATGCATGCTGACAACCATAGGGAGCTGCCTGCCTTTGTGTCTATGCTGAACAGCAAGGTAAAACAGAAATTTGGCAAACTGCAAAAAGGTAAGGTAAGGCAAAGATATTGTGACCATCCAGGTGGATGCAAAGTGAGCGTGTAGTAGGAAAGTGAGCCCTGTGATGCAACTTGGTCCAGTTCATGAGCTGAGTGCTTCCCTATCCGCAAAGTAGCGTGCCAATTTCTCCTTCTCTGCCATGTCTGGACCAAAGTTCCCAAACCGAGTAGAACATTTCTAATTGCCAGTGCTTAGTGCAATGGCTTTTTAAACATAGCCCTGCCAGCTGGAATCCTGCAATGTCCCAGCACTGGTGATTACTTTGCTTACAGTGAGTAGGAGAATTGGGTTAGCATCTGACAAGAGAGGACCTAGTTAATGAAGCATGATAGTATTTATTCAACTCCACTGAGAGAAACCATCGACAAATCTTAAAAAAAAAAAATGAAGCTGAGGAGATTCTGGTAAAATTCAGCTGCTGATTACATTTATCTTCTGTCTTGCCCCCACAGAGTGAATCCCTTCTCAGGTTAAAAGTGATGACCAGCTCCCATCTATTGTAAATATCAAAATATGCTCATTATTCTAAGCAATGGGATACAAATTCATGAAATTAAATTATTAAAGTTATTCCAGCAATTTTATTGTAATTTACTACATTAGCTATGAATTATCCTGTTAACTATCCTTTGTTACAGAACAAACCTTATTGAATACAATGATATGTAGACACAAATGCTACTTTTTGAAACAAAAGTCTTCAACTTGTCCTTAATCATTCACAATTACTTTTGGCTATGAAGTTGTGTATTACATTTTTGAGTCCAGTTTGTAATTACAACAATCATTTTGAAAATAGGACTGTAAGACCCAGGGGAAGTTTATTTGTTCTCTATAGATAGACTGTCAGTTACACCTCTTAAACAGAGGGTACACAGTGGCGTCTGGAGAACTCTATAACCGCGGATCATAATCAAACAAATCTGCTGCTTCAAAGCTTCAACAGAGCTGCAAATTGGAGAAGCCACCCCTCATTTTCGCACAACTGCCAAATGTGTGACTGGGTTCATTTGAGTTCCGAGTATGCAGTCAATAGGGGAAACAAACAGGATGAAAATTAACTTGTGTGCGTTGTGTGTGTGTGTGATTGTTAGCACAGATGCAACTCAGTTATTATAGTTCTTCAAGAAAGGGATGTTTGGTTTGTTTGACTTACCTACATTTTTTTATCCTCTTAAATATTTTACAATCCTGTCAGAAAATATTTTTGTACTTTTCAAAAAAAAATGTAAACAAATAATGCTAAATTTGGCCACTATTCTACTTCCAACCTCCAACAAGTTATCATTGACTTTACACTTGAAAAATGAAAGGAAAACAATTTTTTGAAAGGAAATGAAAGAAAATGCTGTAAATACTCAACAGGTCTGTCTGCATCTGAGGAGAAATGGAGGGCAATAATTTCCAATAGGTTGCAGGACTCTCCTGTCAAGTTCAAATGGGTGTAAGAGGTCCAACCTGGGCAGGAAACTAGTCACTTGTCCATCCTTTTCCCTGGACCAGTCTGTTATTGAATTGTGGGTGCTATCAACAATGGTTGATCAATAAGAAACCTTCCAATTTGATTGCAGAAGCATGTCAGTTTTTGCAGGTAAGTGAGGGAAAAGGGAACCCTGCATAATTGAAGGTGCCGCCTATTCAGCAACTTCAGATATCAAATAAAAATGACCTTTCAAGCCAGGCTATCACACAGGCAGTTCAGGGAGGATTACATTTGAAACATTGTCCCCAGTTCCACATTTCCCACCCAGTGTATGGAAACTGCTTCTGGGGGGCTAAAATGTCAATGTCCCGTCTCACCGGACAAATCATCACTCTTCAACAAGCCATAATTATTTCAGTTGGGTACCCACTCATGTGGGCATATAGCCTTTCACCAAGAGCCTCCCCACTGCTAATCTACGTCCAGGGAAGTGGATGCAGGTTGGAGCTGGGAAACTGCTGAGCAGCGCAAAATTCCGTATCAGCCAAAAAATCTTGCCCGTGAAACCTGACAGGGTTTTGCCATGCCATTAGGGTTCATGTCAATCTTGTTGGGTGAACCGGCAGGGACTAACTGACCTTGCCCCAAACCCCACACACCATCCACCGCACAGTCATTGCACCAGCCAGACTGGCAGTAGCTGGAGGCACAGGATCTTTGCATGACCCCAGGCCAATAGGTCAGTGAGAGTGGGATAGGGGTCGCAGGAGAGAAGGGATGAGAGGCCCAGGGCAGGGCTAGTATGGTTGGCATTCAGTGGCCGCTCACTGCCCAATGCCACATCACTCAATCGAGTGTCTGAATATGGGGGACCACTCCGGGTTGACTGAATGACCTGACAAGGGCACAGGAAAGCTGTTTGGCCTCCACTTAATCCCTAAGTCACCTCTAACTTGCAGGGGATTCAGGGGTAATGGCTATCGATTGTCTCATTAATGAAACTGACTGACATCCTGCTATTGCAGGCTTCCTGCAGTTTAAACATGGGCACAGAGGTTTCTCCATCAGAAGGATTCTCCTACGATTAAACAGATCTGGCCACTGGGTTTCCCACCTCGATGTTTGCATTTCTTCTCATCCAATGTCTCAGATCCATGACCTATCATCAGAATGACAATAATGCTACTTAAATAAACACCTGCTTAAACCAGTGAGAAACTTTGGAAAATCTATTGCTATCAAAATAACAGAAAACATTTAATTGCTCAATTATTTTTTTCCCTAAATGTTTTTAACTTGCCCAATTATGTTATTTTTTTCTTCTGCCATTTGGTTAAGATCTTTTTCAGAGGCTCACTATTATTCTTCAAACTACTTGACTGCCTGTGGAAAATAATTACATCAGAAAGTAAAAGTTAAAGGGCACTTTTCAGCCTCAGGCTGCAACAAAATTGACAATTGTTAACTCAAATGAATCATGGTACTGCAAGTGGGTGGATGGGAAATGGCAGATGTATTTTAGATTCGTACCTCCATGGTGCTTATGAAACAGGATTTGCACTTAGTTGGTATAAAGTATTTTAGTGTTTGGTGAAAACGCACTCCAACAGTGAACACTTTCACACAATAATAAGAACAGGAAATGCTGGAAATACACAGCGGACTTATTGCGATTGGTAAAATGTAAAGGTGGGCTACATTTTCAGGTGCTTCTCTTCTTTTTCTAGATGCTGATTTTGCACAATTTTCTAGCTACACTGTAGTGGCTGTGCAAACACCAGCATGGTGTGTGAAAGGGATCTTTACATGGCAAGCTAACACAACCGCTCGCATATTGAACTCCTGTTAACAAGAGCTATTTAGCCTGTTCCAGGGACTTTGTGAGGATGAAGTTTGAGTGTATTCAAATATAGGAAACGGATATAATGAAACAATTAAACAAAAAGAAAGCAAAGGTGATCAAACAAATAAAAGAAGGTTCTGTCAAGTGTAACTTTTGATCATGATTAATTTTCATTACTTATCAACATAAAGCATTGTTTACGATTTTTGAGAGGATTTGTAGCTCAGGTTGATGATAAGCATGTAAGGTAGCTCACTGAGCTTGAAGGTGATGATACATCTGAAAACAAACCTTCAAGCTCAGCCAACCAACTTACATACTTATAAAACATTGTATTTGATAAAAGACAATGTTGTGATTCACCATATTTAACAGGATAATGCTACGTATAGTGCTAATGTCACTGGACTAATAATCTAGAGAGGAGAAAGTGAGGACTGCAGATGCTGGAGATCAGAGCTGAAAATGTGTTTTTGGAAAAGCGCAGCAGGTCAGGCAGCATCCAAGGAGCAGGAGAGTCGACGTTTTGGGCATCATTCCTGAAGAAGGGCTTATGCCCGAAACGTCGATTCTCCTGCTCCTTGGATGCTGCCTGACCTGCTGCGCTTTTCCAGCAACACATTTTCAGTCAGTAATAATCTAGAGATCCAAAGCAACACTCTGCATACACAGTTAATTCCCACTATGGTAGCTGGTGGTATTTAATTTCAATTACACTGTATTGCAGGAAAGTGTAGGTAGCAGTACATTTTTGGTAATACATATTTGATGAATAGTAGACCTCTCCTGTCATGTATAATTCTACTATTATTATAGATAAGGTTTATCACTTCTGCTGCCATATTCTTCAGCTCCATCAATGAAAACTCTAATGGGGTAAATTTCACTATGACAGTTACTTGTGTTCTGAGACTAAATTAGTTTGACAGCCTTTGTTTTGTCAGCTCATTCTCTCTTTTCATTCCCACATTTCCCTGGATTTCTTTATATTTGTGAGGGGCCCAGAGGATGCTCAAGCTGTGGATTTAATATGCTTTATTTTCATATTTTTAAATTTATTCCAAATTTAAATTCTTGAGCTTTTCTTGTGCTATCCCTTCACTGTGTCTTAACGGGCTGACTGATGTGTCAGAATCACTATGAAAGCAATCCAATTACTAACTATATGTAACCACAAGCATTACTAAATGTAAAATATGTTACCAGGTGCTCTCTGTCCCAACACAGCATTGTCTGTGTTTGGGTTAAACATGTCTTCCATGGAGCAATATTAATTTAAAAAAACTGAAAATGGCATAAATTGTGAAATTCAGATCTTTTACTCAATGCCATATTAAATTTCATAATTAAGCAAAGCATATTGATTACTTCTGTAACATTAAACATGATGTAGTGGTCTTAGAATATTCTTAAAGTAGCAGTATCAATATTTTGGAAATTATTGATGCCAAGCTACCTTCTTGAGACCAGACACTGTGCAGGGAATGATGGTTGTGAATCCATATCTCCATATTTTGCCTATGATTATTTGACACAAATATTCACAAGCCTTAACCAAGTTTAGTACACAGATAAGCAGAGGAAGAGCACAACTCTGATGACCCCTCTCCTAATCATAATTAAGCAATTCAATATTCAACATTTTGGTCCTGTTTAGACAAATTCAACTTTGCAGAGCGAAAAACAGTTTCGATTTTCCACAACATATCAGTTCTGAGATCATGAAGAGAGAGGTAATATATTTAACCAGTATGTGATTAACTCCTTAGTATACCCCATTTATAATGTCATAATGTTGATATTTAGTGAATGATTGGAACTACAAAAACAAAGCTACATTCCTTTTGAAAATCAAATCATATTCTTATACCTTACTCCAAGTTGTGCTTTATGGTGAGATTTTTTTGTATTGTAGAAAGATTTTATAGGAATCCTAATCCCAGATGGTTTGAAAGACTGCTCATCTGAGATGGAACTTGAATTTGGGTGACAGTTGGTAAGGTGAAGACAAAATTCAAAATGAAAGCAAATGAATTCTGAAAGGTAATTAGCTAAAAACAATGACTGCAGATGCTGGAAACCAGATTCTGGATTAGTGGTGCTGGAAGAGCACAGCAGTTCAGGCAGCATCCAAGGAGCAGTGAAATCGACATTTTGGGCAAAAGCCCTTCATCAGGAATAAAGGCAGTGAGCCTGGAGCGTGGAGAGATAAGCTAGAGGAGGGTGGGGGTGGGGAGAAAGTAGCATAGAGAACAATGGGTGAGTGGGGGAGGGGATGAAGGTGATAGGTCAGGGAGGAGAGGGTGGAGTGGATAGGTGGAAAAGGAGATAGGCAGGTAGGACAAGTCCGGACAAGTCACGGGGACAGTGCTGAGCTGGAAGTTTGGAACTGGGGTGAGGTGGGAGAAGGGGAAATGAGGAAACTGTTGAAGTCCACATTGATGCCCTGGGGTTGAAGTGTTCCGAGGCGGAAGATGAGGTGTTCTTCCTCCAGGCGTCTGGTAGTGAGGGAGGGCGCTGAAGGAGGCCCAGGACCTCCATGTCCTCGGCAGAGTGGGAGGGGGAGTTGAAATGTTGGGCCACGGGGCGGTGTGGTTGATTGGTGCGGGTGTTCCAGAGATGTTCCCTAATAATTGCCTGATGATGTCTTTTCCAAAACACTGCAAGATGAAAAGACCTAAATGTGGATGAAGAATGGGACACCTGGAATAAAGTTCAATGCAGGTTATAGATGCTTAAGAATATCTCTCTTCGGAAACACTACTGCAAATTCTTTTTAAGTGAGCATCCCAAGGTAAAGGCATGATATTGTGCAGTGCTTTGATGATATTCTCTTGTCTGTTTGAAAATGGCTTTACATCTCTTCAGCAACATTGTCCTTTGCAATTTCTCAACTGCCCTCAATGCCATCATTTGGTGCATCATCTCGTCCACCTCCTATTCTTAATTTGTAGTCAACTAATAGTCTGAAGAAGGAAAACCTAGCCTTCTTGTGAACTGGTGTCCAAGGGTCAGCTAGGGCCTAAAACAGAGGCAGATGGGCACAGTACCAATGGATACTGGTTTCCTTGTCCATTCACCCAGAGGTTGGAACATGGAGGAGGGGAGTCGGCATCCTGCCTGAAAGTAGCATTAATGGATTCAGCTATTTGATAACAACTTAAAGCCAATTGTTGAAAATGGAGAAGGATTTTCAAGTTAAGTTCCATGCCACTGCAGACAGGAAGGAGTTGTTTGATCCTTTGCAGACAGTTTCTCAGACAAGGTAGCCAATGCTCCAGACAATCACAAATACTGTCCTCGCATGACAGGGTCCCTACAATATTGGTGGAGAGACTGCTAAACGTATTCTTTACATTAACTTCCATCAATTTAGAAAGAGGGTGCCTCCATTTTGGAGTGCTCTGTAACTCCTCTGGCATCCTGTTACTACTTTGATGCCAGAGGAGCTCTGAATTGGTTCTTCATCTTAGAGCGTCCATCCGCTATATTGATTAGATGGTGGGCCTGCCCCATTGGATATTAATTGGGTCACAGGCTTCCAAGACTTACAGGAGACCCACAGGAAAATCTTTAAATTGTGTTGCATTCGGAGCAGTCATGAGAAAAACGCCAGTCCTAGGGCATTGAGCTTTTTAAACAATAGGTGCTACTGCAATGCACATACCCATTCACTGGTGAGTTCAGCAAAATTAATGATCTAGGTCTTTTGCAGAATTTTCCAGACTTGGAGCAAGACACAAGGGCATATTCAAATTAAATCCATAATAAGCTCACACAGGCACTAATCCGAGAATCCAGCTTTCACCAAGTTACCTCCCTCTAAGTTTGTGATGCCAGCCTGTTTGAAGGAGGATGGCAGTCTACAACATGTGGCGAAACCCGAGCAGTGTGGCCTGCATGTCATAATTGAATCAAGTAGCTTACATTTCCAGAGGTCCCAATTTCCCCAGAATTTAATAGCACAAATTCCTGTACTTCTATGCAGTAACACAGCAGTATACATTTCTGCTGAAGCCATGCTACTCAGCTGATTAATAGGTGTGAATACTCCAATGCCCAGCTTTCTGTGTGGGCACAAACTCACAAACTTTGCACAGGATGAGAGAACAAACTGCAATACTGCAAGGTAATGTGCAGGCAAGCTTCCTCTCAAAAACTATTAGAAGCACAGCTAGATCCTGATGAACACAGCCAAAGTAATTTCCAAGCTATCTTTTTTTCATAATTAATAATTACATAAAAGATCTTTCCAACCACTCCACACCCCAACAGACTCTAAAAATATCCTTCAATCACGCGTCCGATAAGAGGACAAGCAGTGCTGACAGTGGACAAGGGAATGAATGTGTTTGCAACGTGCTCATATTGATGACAATATGTATATCTGAGATTTGATTGTGGTACCACTATGGATTTCTTTAATTACCATACTTAAATAGCAGTAGCTCAAACACAGAAGCTAAGTCTAAAAGAAAGCTAGCCCACATTAACTTATAAGCGAGGAGTCCTTATCATCTAAGATTATTGTCAGAGAAGTGTGAAAGGCAAATAATTGCTTTGATTTACAGTAAGGCACAGGTAGTTCTAGGACGCCTTAGTTGCGTTCCAGCGAAAGCTCAGTTAATACAAAATCACTTAATAATAATAATGGGGTCTATGGGAAAAGTGGAGTTCGAGGGAGACCAGCAGAAAATATCGTGCACAATCACTCTCAAATCACCCAAAAGTTTAATGCAACATTTAGCATAGCCCGACTGCAAGTTGAAATCATATTTACTAATGAATCAAAAGTAAATTTAGCACAGTACATTTAAAAATATATAAGAAAGTTCCTCTCTGTACCATACCTCTGATGAAAGCTGTTCTGTTGGCAGCTGACATCAGAGTATTTGGAAAATGAAGAACGTGAACCGATCCCCACTGGATTTGCGCTATTGCCAACAGGAGGTTCTCGAAAATACCGTTCCCTAATTCTTCAGCAATGGTATAGACAAATTGTGCTGCCGAAATGCCGTAGTCCCAGAAATACCTGTACATTCACCCTTGCCCAGTTATTCTAAATGTTCCCATTATTTTAAAGATGTTTAGTTTGAAAATCCATTAAGGTAATGATTTGAAATGGTAAAGATAAGACCAGTCCACTGATGTTTTGATTTCTAACAGATAGTTATTTATACCAATGTGCACGGTGTAGTGAGAAGTTAAATATTGCTGTAAAAAGAGACATATTCCTGAATCCTTTTATCCTGTACTTATTGGGACAAATCCAAGAATGTTAAGCTTCAAACCAAATGATCACTATTTTTTTTTCCCCACACTACTACCTGAGTGCGGTAGTGCTTATTTTTCCCCCAGCACTCATGGTGTGTGTGTGCAGGTGTGAGACACAGTGAAAGACACAAAGTACACGAATCTTTATTCAATTTCCACCACCAGGAAGATAGGAAGACACCGATTGGCCAGTGACAAGCACTGCCCTTCACATCAAAGGACAGTGCTGTGTGATCAAACAGTGAAGGGGAGGGTAGGGACTAAATCAAAATAGAGTTGGAGGGAGAAATAATGCACTCCACTCCCTGCGGCGCCCACCTCTCCCTGAACAATTCCAGGGTGTTGGTGGACACTGCGTGCTCCTTCTCCAAGGACACCCGGGCCCTAACGTAATGATCACTATTTATACATAGGTGAAAAGGGTAGGAATTGGTTGGCAAATTTGTTCTAATTGATTTGGGCATTGTATGGCGAAGGCAACATGGAATCCTTGAGGCATTGCTTGGGAAACTAACTAATTCAGATGCACTAGAAGATATAGAACTCGCATCAATGAACATCCTGTTGAATTTGTGTTTTATACAAGGTTAAGTATTATCATTCTATCAGAATGATCCACCCTGAAGCAGCAAATAGTATAGTAACACAAAAATAAAATTACACAGTGCAGGTATAATAACTGTCAAAACCAGGGCCAACAGTCCTCAAGCATGAGACCCAACAAGTGGTAGGAGAATGTGTTCTGGGAAATACTTGGGATATCCAGACCACCTTTGTGAAGTCAGAATCTTGGGAGGAGATGAGGAAGCGGTAAATGTAATGTATCTGTATGCACAATGGTATACTGGATTAATTGTGGCCAAAAACCAGGGAAGATGCAATGGTTCTGAAGAGGCTAATATATATGTTACCGCAGCTCTATCCATTCTACTGATGTTACACAAAGTGAGAAGGGAGAGTGAAGGAGCTCTACTCTAGCATTTGGAGGGAGCAAGTACATTATGTCAGCTCCCTAAGCAATGTGGAAGTATGCTTACCCAAATCTCTGCTATCATGCAATTCAACTTATTGTTATGTAATAACAGTGCCACTTCCATAGATACTCTAAGTTGGTGGTATATTCTGTGTCAGTAGATAGGCCCAAGACAAAGGAGATTTTGTGAACTACTTTAAGCATCCCTTATCCATTATGTAGAGGTGATGTATAGTCCAAGATACCAGGAGTGGGCATCTGGTTGAATACGATCGTATGGAACATCCCCATGCCACAGCAAGTGGGAGATCCGTGATTCAGGCCATGGTTAAGGGAGGAAAAACATACTCAAGCAACAAAAAACAAAATTCATTCAAAGAAGCTGTTAAAATAAACAGGAACCTTTATTAAAATTGAAAGGGAACAAACATTATTAGAAATGTTGTAGACTGCATGAATCATTTAGGGAGATGTTTAGCAAGCAGGATTCATCCTTATCGTAGCAGGATTGATTTGGTCAATCAGAGAAAAGGATAAGATTTGTTGTAAGTAATTGTTCATTTGCTCACACAAAGGTAGGAAAACTCCATTTAGGCTACAAAAACACGGGAAAATCCTCCTCTAATATGCAAAAAGTTATATTATAGATTTAAATATTTTTCAGGTATAGAAAATAAAGCAACATTGAGAGACTGCAGAATTGGAAGGATTTAAGGTAAGATAAATAAGTCATAAAGCATGGAGTCATAAAGTCATAAAGAGTCCTACAGCATGGAGACAGGCCCTTTGGCCAAATTGGTCCATGCCGACCGAAATGTCCATCCACGCTAACCCCATCTCCCTGTACTTGGCCCATACCCTTCTAAACTTTTCCTATCCGTGTGTTTGTCCAAATTTCTTTTAAAAGTTATTAATGTACCCACTTCAACCACTTGCACTGGTAGCTTATTCCACATGTGTACCACACACTGTGTAAAAAAGTTGCCCTTCAGGTTCCCTTTTATTCTTTCCCTTCTTACCTTAAACTGATGCTCTCTAGTCCTTGATTCCCCAACCCTGGGATAAAGGCTAAGTGCCTCCACCCCATCCATGCCTCTCATAATCTTATATACCCCCCTCAGTGTCCTATGTTCTAAAGAAAAAAGTCTTAATTTGTCCAACCTCTCCCTATAACAGAGACCAATCACTCCTGGCAACATCCTTATAAATTTCTTTTCTACTCTTTCCAGCTTAATAACATCCTTCCTATTGTAAGATGACCAAAACTGAATGCAATACTCCAAGTGCAGCCTCACCAATGTCCTATACAACTCTGACATAACTTCCCAACTTCTATACTCAATGCTCTGACTGATGAAGGCCAGTGTGCCAAAAGCCATCTTAACTGCCCTGTCTACCTGTGACTTCAATATCAGAGAACCATGCACCTGAACTCCAAGGTCTCCTTATTCCACTCCACTCCTTAACAACCTACCATTCACCATGAAACTCCTACCTTGATTGGACTTTACAAAATGCAAGACCTCACACTTTTCTCTATTAAACGCCATTTGCTATTTCTCAATCCACTTCCCCAACTGATCAAGGTCTTGCTGCAAGTTCTAGTAACTTTCCTCAGTATCCATGATACTGCCAATACTGACTTTAAGAAGAAATTCCAGCAGAATAATACACATGAGAAGATTTAATTTCAGAGATGGGACAACTATAACATAGAATTGGCTATCTTGGAGAAAACATTTCTTGAGATACAAATTGCTCCCAAACTAGATACAAGATCAGAAACCAAACAAGTAAATGCTTTGTATTTGATTCAGTCTATAACTGGTGACATTATAGCTCACTAAGATATTACAAAAGGTACAATTACATTTGATAAGGTTCTACAACCTTTTGATAATTACGTTAATCTGGCAATCAAAAAAATTCTTGAAAAAAAAGAAGAGTTCAGCTTCCAGAGGAAGCATTAAATACTTTTCTGAATAATTTCTATAGTTTAATGAAAACATTTGAATGTGCAGCTTTAAAGTCAGAATTCCAAAGTGATAGAATAATTCATGGAATAATGCATGAATCTCCATCTGATTTATTACAATATAAAGAAGATTTGACTTTGGAGAAAGCCATTCAGGTGGTTTTAGAAGCAAAAGTCAGAATGAAAACAAAGAAATCTTGAAAGGTGAAGGACAATATTATCACAGGAGAGCATGAAATCCATAAGTCAAGATAAGGATTAGACAAGATAGTCGATGTTCAGTCACAGTTAGTTGTAATGAGATTTATATCCAAAATTGTTGGGCGATACAATTTTCACAGTTCACTCAGTTCAAAGGGTGGCTACATGCGACAGTTTCAAAATGTTAGCAATATTCAATTTTGCTCAGTATTAGGTAAGGGGCTTATTAAAATATTTTTGATGGGTTACTGATGTCAATTTTGAGGGTCACTGCAGAGGAGTTCGAAGGCTACAAGCAATGAGTGAGGATGAAGAGAGAAATTAATCTCATGTTAATAGTGCAGCAGTTAGTTGTTCTGCAAAGAAGGCAACTGAACTATACAGATTCTGTATAGTACACTTAGTAACAATTCAATGTCCATTTGTCCATTGGATTTTTGTGCTGTAGAATTCAGCATAAATTATAGGTGTTAAGAAGCAGCCAAATGTTAGAGTCAGGGCTTAGGGATTATGCCAGTGTATAAAACAATGTAGTTTTTGGAGTCCAGTGAAACTTACATCTAGGAAAGGAGGGTGATTGACTATAACATGAGCAGTTATTAAGGCAGTCCATGATGGACTGTCTTCTGAAAAGGTAAGTCAAGGCCAGATCAGTAAAAGTGAAGAATTGTGAATATTTTGTGAAGTTTGATTATGTTTAATGACCTACAATGCAATTTACATTTAGAAGGAATTTCTAAGAAATCCATAGGATCTGTCTTGATTGCTTTTCCCATTTGATATGCATTGTCTGATGTATGGTTATATTCAATTGCCCATAAGTGCAACATGTTAATTTTGAATGAAAGAAGTCAGCTGTATACATTTTGTATTACTCTTCACTGTACAGTACTCTTTAGTGTTGTGTATTCAAAACCACAGAATCTAGTCGTTGTTTTCTCTCAGTAAGTATCTGGAACCCATGTTTTGTCTACTTCAAACAATAAATTACTGGACCCTAGCAGATCATCATTGAGTGCTGTAGAGCAAGAAGGCCTCACAGGCTTAAGTTGTGCCCAGCTATTACAAAAGTACACTGTATCTTTAAAACAGGATGCCATTTCCAGACACTATGAAATGATAAAACACAATTCCAGAGCAGCATGAAGTTAAATAGCTGCTCACACAATGATATTAATGAGGTCAAGCAATCTGCAGTAGAAGAGACATTCAATGTATTCCTAGGGATAGTTGGTAACGCACCCAATTTGTTTCGACAAACATTGGTTTATTTCAATGGACATCTCAGTAATTTTAATCTTAATACAAGGATGCTTGCCAATATATTATTCCATTGGATACCATATGTGAAATAACAGCAGTTATCACCCACAGTAGTGTAACTACACAAAATGTGAAGTATAGGTCTCAAAGTATGTTACAAGCAATTCTGCAACACAAGATATGTTAGATAACAGAGAATGTATACATACATAACAATCAAGACTTCTCACTCATGAGCACGAATTACCTCAACCCTATTCGAAGGGCAGAAGAAGTTGAGCTAGCTATAATCCATAATGAAGTGGCTGAGAATCAACTTTTCATGCCTTGACTGTTCAAGAAGATGCTATTCATAGAACAACTGGAGCAGGAAATTTAGTTATTCAACAACCCATCAAAACATCCAGTAGAAGATTTCAGAGGGCTTCCTAGATTCAAAGTGGAAATCCAATAAAAGGCAGACTCCAATATCTTTAACTGAAGTCATTCTGATAACAGCACAAATGCCACCAGTCCTGTTGAATTTATCCAGGAATTTCTGTTTTTGTTTCTGATCTCCAGCATCCATGGATTTGATAAAAAAAAAGTGATTTACATTTCGCAGAACAGCCTGTTTGAACAAATTATTTTGACAGATTCAAATTTGATGTCAGAATATGAGATAACACAAGTTCAACAAGTACATTTCAGTTCTTTATTTTTCAAGGAACAATCATTAGTATCAGTGACAGAGATCATGCTGAGTCAGCAGAAATCCTCAATTAGCATGGCTGAGGAAGTGACTGTGTTGGGTTCAACAGTAAAGCAAACAGAGCAAATACAAGACACCAGCCCAATTTTTTCTTAAGAATGTTACTTTTCATGAGGGAAATTCAAATATTAGAGGTCCCCAGATGATATTATGAGACAGTTGCCTGTATCAGCAAGATAAAACTCCTCTGTTAAAGAAACTCAGGAGACTAAGTGTCCTTCAGATGAGGTAATGGACCAATTATCTCAATCAGTGACAAAGACACCATTCGTGAAGGACTTTTAAGAAATAAGTGGTCATCCAATAATAAAAGACTTCATAGACTTCATAAGGTCTAGAACAGAAGACTGGCCAGGTGCAAAAATAATGCATTCTGGAAGAATAGTGATACCTCCAGCTTCCCTGAGCCCATGAAGTCAAAGACTTTGGGAAGATGGGGTAACAGTGATTGTAATAACATACCTGAATATATAATCACCAACTGTGGAAATAAAAATGTATAGGGGAGATGTGTTTAAGTTAAAGATTCTGAAAGGGTTAATTCTGAGGACTGCATTGTGCTCAGTGATGTCATCAGTACTTAGGTAGATTAAAGCAGGATCTTGGATCTTGAAAAGTACAGACCTATTATCTGCACTCTCTCAGGAGTTTTCATAATAATGTCTATCTTATTAATGTTACTTTAACTTGATTGTTATCAAGCAATAAACTACATATTCTTACATCTCAGCAGAAAAAAATAGAGTACATATTCTTGTAACAAATTAAGAAATTGCTGGAGAAACTCAGTAGATCTGGTAGCATCTATGCAGAGAAAGCAGATTTAACATTTGGAGTCACTGGACTTGAAACATTAATTTTGCTTTCTCTCCACAGATGTTGAGACCTGCTGAGTTTCCCAGCAATTTCTGTTTCTGTTTCTAGTTTTCAGAATATGAAATTCTTTGGGTTTTTTGCCACTTCTTGATAAATTGCCAAAGAGCTTTCCTTTCCCATGTTAGACCAAGTACCTGGAGACCCAGTCAGAACAAGAGATTTCAGCTGTCTGCTCAACCATATGTGGTTAATGTTTGCATCACATACCCATTCAATACAGATAGCTGACTAGCATCATAAAACCAGCCTTGATCTTATGCAACACTGTGACTCAGTGATTAGCATTGCTGCTTCACTAAGCTCCCAGGTTCGATTCCAGCTTTGGACGACTGTCAATGTAAACTTTGTGTGTTCTCTCAGTGTCTGCACAGGTTTCCTCCAGGTGATCCAGTTTTCTACCAAGGTCCAATATATGCAGGTTAGGTGGATCTGCTATGCTAAATTGCCCTTCATATTCAGGGACGTGTAAGCTAGGTGGGTTCACCATGGGAAATGCAGGGATATGGTTGAGGGATGGGTCTGTGTGGGATGCTCTTCAGAGGGTCAGTGCCAATTTGATGGGCTGAATGGCCTGCTTCCATACTGTAGGGATTCTATGATAATCAGTGGGCCATTTCACTTCCACTCTCAGGTTAGAATCAGTGCTTAACTGTCAAGGTTTGAGAATCTAAATGTTCTATGCTTTTCCATTCTCTTTTTTCATTCTGGGTCATGTGATTAGGTCTTACATTGTCTTTTCTAGGCTAACTTACTTCAAAAAATACTTTTTCCTCATATATGACAATAAACAAAATTCCACTGGAAAGGTACCAGTAAAGAAAAATGCCTTTCAATTATTTGCGATTAAGTGCTTAAAATCAATATGACTCATCTTTGGCTGTTCTGAAATGTGAGGAAGAAAATAGAAGCATCGTGTTAGGAGAAAGGCTATCCAGTTAGAATGACCCCCAAATTACCCAATGGGTTGAGGAAAGGGGAAGATGAAAATAAGCGATACAGCACTTCACAAGTCCCAAAGGAGCAAGCATGGCTTCATTGAAGAGTGAGTTATGGAATGAGTAGCCCAAAGAAAAATCAATGGCAATAATTATGACTGATACTTGATATGCTTTATTAAATCTACAAAATGCATAAAATTAAGCAACCTGGAAGCATTGGAAATGAGCTGTGTATTTTATCGCCAATCTTGTACATGCCAACTAATTAAATTCAGAGCGACATACACGGTTGACTGATCTACTTCTGGCAATCACACATCACTGAATAATGTTAATTGAATGATTAGAAAACTGAGGTGGTCTTTCAGTCCAACTGTCTGTTTCTGTTGGGCAGGTTCCATGATTTTGACCAGATTATTGGATGAAATAAGGCTCTATTCCCCTTATTTCCACATTGTTCTCAATCCATTCACTGTCTACAAGCAAAACAAACGATACAAACCAGCCTGTTAATTCCTGAAGATGTATTGTCACTACCAAGCAATGAATCACACAGTAGCATTATACAAACTATACAGTCACCCATTTCTCTTTACGTTTGTTAAACAAAAATTCAGAAGGCACTATTGCAAGGAGATGGCTGAAGGAAAGTGGGATCACTGCACCCCAACAGTTTGTTCATAGAGCATAGTTAGAGCAATGCATTTCAGACCAATGTCACATCTGTTTCCACAAGTACTTACTGCTGCTCTGTGCAAACTGTCAAATTGTTAACATCAGTGTCCATGCTTGTGATGAGTAAATAGACTACAGATACAAAGAGAAACTTTTTTAAAAAAATTACGTAAATCTGTTAAATCCCAGAGTAATTGCACAGGATCTGGTGCAATTAGCTGTGATGGAGCTAACATCTGTATTGGTTTTATACTGCACCATTAATATAACTTACCCATTGTATAACCATGTTAGTCTTTCATGTTTCATTTAGAAAGCAGCAGTAGTTTTTCTTATTTATCTGCCACACTAAAACAATCAGGGATTCTGCTGGGATACAGTTTGATTAATCTGCGGAGACAGCAATTAACCATGACTTTAATTTCTTGAGCAATCTAACACTAATGCTGACATCTTCATCTCTTTCTTTCTGGGCTAATTGGGTTAGGTTTGGCTAACACAGGAAGAATATTAACAAAGCTGAAGCTAAGCACATTGACTGTTCAGCCAAAGGAAACTCGAATGGTTCATTCACAGTCTGGAGCAAGGGCGGGGGAGGGAAAAGCCTTGTGTCCTGATTCGTGATCTTAGATGCTTTACACAACTGACTCTTCGAAGCTCAATGACTGGTTTAGTTTCTGCTTTAATTCTGGCTTTAAAGACAGGAGCAATAGAAATCAGAGCTGAGTTTTGAATTTAGTTAACTTGGTATTCCCAAGTAAGCTTGGTCACAGTTTTTTCCAGGCTAACATTAATCAAAATGTAAGTTGTTATACAATATACATTGTTATATTGGAATCATATATGTACACTTCTTCTTACATTGCAACACTGATTATATTTCAAAAATGAAGTAATTAGTTTGCTAAATACTACTTTAGCACATCAGTAGTTATGAAAGGCACTTCTTTCTATCAGTGGAGGAACAGATTTCAATTTGTCAATGAAATAACATTCATTTCTGTTTCTGCCATTGCTTGGGTATTCATAAACTGCCAATGTTTATAACCTAAATCATAAAGCAAGTTTATTAGCTTTTTCCAGTAAAGGGATGGAAAATTGAAGGCAAGCATGCCTACTCTTTTTGTATATCTCCTGCAAGTTGATTCAAGACTGCTGGAACTTTCTAATTTGAATCTCCTGTTACTCAGAAATCTTGGAATTGGAAGAAAATCATTCATAAAATGGATGGGGGAAAG
The DNA here is from genome assembly GCF_037043375.1 of Chiloscyllium plagiosum. Classification (NCBI taxonomy): domain Eukaryota; kingdom Metazoa; phylum Chordata; class Chondrichthyes; order Orectolobiformes; family Hemiscylliidae; genus Chiloscyllium; species Chiloscyllium plagiosum. The sequence continues at coordinate 32,884,504 of NW_028270150.1, forward strand.
TAAACAAAGTGTTACAGAGAAGGGGGAATATTTCATCAAGCCTTCAGGATGAAATAAATATCTCTCTTCAAGAGGCATGCAAATACCTAATTTTCTAATTGACGATTATCCAGTGCTCTTCACTGTACAAGGCTCCTGATAACACACGATAGACAATATCTATACAATATCCAGAAACTTATCAAGGCATCTTAGGCAACACCTTTCAAACCCGGAAATATTACCATCTAGAAGGACAAGGTCAGCAGATACTAGGGAATACCATCACCTGCAAATTCCCCTCGCCATCCTGACATTGGAAATATATCGTCATTTCTTCACTATTACTGAGTCAAAATCCCCTGGATTTGGCATTGTGGATATGATAGGAAGGATGTTATTAAGCTAGAGGGGTTCAGAAGAGATTTACCAGGATGTTGTCGGGTATGGAAGGTTTTATTATAAAGAAATGATAAATAGGCTGAGATCTTTTTCACTGGAGCGTAGGAGATTGAGAGGTAACCTGATAAAGGTTTATAAAATCATGACAAGTATAAATAGAGTTAATGATAGTTATCTTTTCGCTAGGATAGAACATAGAACATAGAACAATACAGCACAGAACAGGCCCTTCGGCCACGATGTTGTGCCGAACATTTGTCCTAGCTTAAGCACCCATCCATGTACCTATTCAATTGCCACTTAAAGTTCGCCAATGATTCTGACTCTGCCACTCCCACAGGCAGCGCATTCCATGCCCCCACCACTCTCTGGGTAAAGAACCTACCCCTGACATCCCCCCTATACCTTCCACCCTTCACCATAAATTTATGTCCCCTTGTAACACTCTGTTGTACCCGGGGAAAAAGTTTCTGATTGTCCATTCTATCTATTCCCCTGATCATCTCATACACCTCTTTCAAGTCACCCCTCATCCTTCTCCGTTCCAATGAGAAAAAAGGCCTAGCACGCTCAACCTATCCTCGTACGACCTATTCTCCATTCCAGGCAACATCCTGGTAAATCTTCTCTGCACCCTCTCCAAAGCTTCCACATCTTTCCTAAAGTGAGGCGACCAGAACTGCACACAGTACTCCAAATGTGTCCTAACCAAAGTCCTGTACAGCTGTAACATCACTTCCCGACTCTTGAATTCAATCCCTCTGCTAATGAACGCCAATACACTATAGGCCTTCTTACAAGCTCTATCCACCTGAGTTGCAACTTTCAAAGATCTATGAACATAGACCCCAAGATCCCTCTGCTCCTCCACCTTACTAAGAACCCTACCGTTAACCCTGTATTCCGCATTCTTATTTGTCCTTCCAAAATGGACAACCTCACACTTGTCAGGGTTGAACTCCATCTGCCACTCCTCAGCCCAGCTCTGCATCATATCTAAGTCCCTTTACAGCTGACAACAGCCCTCCTCACTATCCACAACTCCACCAATCTTCGTATCATCTGCAAATTTACTGACCCACCCTTCGACTCCCTCTTCCAAGTCATTAATAAAAATTACAAACAGCAGAGGACCCAGAACTGATCCCTGCAGAACTCCACTTGTAACTGGGCTCCAGGCTGAATATTTACCATCTACCACCACTCTCTGACTTCGACCGGTTAGCCAGTTTTCTATCCAACTGGCCAAATTTCCCTCTTTCCCATGCCTCCTGACTTTCCGCATAAGCCTACCATGGGGAACCTTATCAAATGCCTTACTAAAATCCATGTATACTACATCCACTGCTCTACCCTCATCCACATGCTTGGTCACCTCCTCAAAGAATTCAATAAGACTTGTAAGGCAAGACCTACCCTTCACAAATCCGTGCTGGCTGTCCCTAATCAAGCAGTGTCTTTCCAGATACTCATAAATCCTATCCCTCAGTACCCTTTCCATTTCTTTGCCTACCACCGAAGTAAAACTAACTGGCCTGTAATTCCCGGGATTATCCCTATTCCCTTTTTTGAACAGGGGCACAACATTCGCCACTCTCCAGTCCCCTGGTATCACCCCTGTTGACAGTGAAGACGAAAAGATCATTGCCAACGGATCTGCAATTTCCTCTCTTGCTTCCCACATAATCCTAGGATATATCCCGTCAGGCCAGTTATTCAAAATGTCCAACACATCTTCCTTCCTAACAAGTATCTCCTCTAGCTTACCAGTCCATTTCACACTCTCCTCTTCAACAATACGGTCCCTCTTGTTTGTAAATACTGAAGAAAAGTACTCATTCAAGACCTCACTTATCTCTTCCGACTCAATACATAGTCTCCCACTACTGTCCTTGATCGGACCTACCCTCGTTCTCGTCATTCTCATGTTTCTCACATACGCATAAAATGCCTTGGGGTTATCCTTGATCCTATCCGCCAAAGATTTTTCATGCCCTCTCTTAGCTCTCCTAATCCCTTTCTTCAGCTCCCTTCTGGCAATCCTGTATCCCTCCAATGCTCTGTCTGAACCTTGTTTCCTCAACCTTATGTAAGCCCCCTTCTTCCTCTTTACAAGACATTCAACCTCCCTCGTCAACCAAGGTTCCCTCACACGACCATCTCTTTCCTGCCTGACAGGTATACATACATATCAAGGACATGTCGTATCTGTTCCTTGAAAAAGTTCCACATTTCCATGATATCCTTCCCTGACAGCCTATGCTCCCAACTTATGCTCCTCAGATCCTGTCTTACAGCATCGTATTTACTCTTCCCCCCAATTGTAAAGCCTACCCTGTTGCATGCACCTATCTCTCTCCATAACCAAGGTGAAAGTCACAGGATGGGGGATTTCAAGATGAGTGGCACATTTTTAAGGTGAGAGGAGTGAGATTTAAAAAAGATATGAGGGGCAAATGCTTTATGCAGAACATAGTTCATGTGTGAAATGGACTTCCTGAGGAGGTGATGAATTTGGGCATAGTTACAATGTAAAAGGACACTGAATATGAAAGGTTTGGCCAGAAGCAGACAGGTGGGACTAATCTAGTTTGGTATTGTGTTTGGCATGGACTGATTGGAACCAAAGGTCTGTTTCTGCGCTATATGACTTTATGATTATTGCATCAAATGGACTGCAATGGTTCAAAAAAGCAACTCCCCCACCCGGGATGGGACCATTCTCTACAGCACATTCGCCGCCAACAATTAGCAACTACCCTTTTACCACCGAGGATGTTTAGCCACCGCCCATTGGCCACTAAAGACGACTCACCACCGCAAGTAACTCATATATTTTGAATATAATGTTTGCGTTGTTTCAGTAACAACTTCTTTTCATTACGGGAGAGCTTTTTTAAGCTTGTATTTTTGGAACGGGAGTTTTTAGTATGGAAACAGAAATTATTACTAAACGTGGAAATAAGAAGTTTTACCACGATAGTTTTATATCAGTGCTATGAGACAATGTTTTCCTGAAGTTAGAATTGACCAATAAAATGATATTTATTTTACCTCTTTTTTTAATCACTATGTACTATGTAGTTGTATAAATAAAGGGGACTGAGAAGTATGAAAGAACAGGCGGGAGGGAAAACAATCAGTACATATATATATTTCTGGTGGCGAATAGTCCCCAGAGGTCAAACGACCCCAGTGGAGAAACGCTGGTGGCGAACCGGCAGTGGCTAATCATCGGTGGCGAATGTGCCGTGGCGAATTGCCACCAACCCCTCACCATCACCTTCTCAATGGAAATTAAGGGTGGGTAATAAATGCTTACACAGTCAGTGAATCCCATATTCCATGAAAGAAGTTTTTAAAAAATCAGTGTTATACATTTCAAAGTACATATCTGAATGCAATTCCAAATTACATTCTTTCAGTTGGTCAATCTATTTACAACCTTTATAAAAAAAATTGGAATATTAATCTTCTGTGGCATGATTTTTCAAATTTACATGCCATCATTTTAATTTCCAGCAGAAATATGTACTAACAAATTCTGATTGATGCTTAATGCAGTCTTCAACATCAACTCTTTACAAACTGTTATCACACAGCATTGATTATTAAGATTTATCTGTATTTATTCCAGCAATGCAAACATATGTAATGCTTCAAAGCAATATTTGAAATTAAATTACCCAGTCAGACAAATATTGTATTTTATTGGTATATATGGTGATTTCAATTGGGTGACCAGATTTGAATGGTATAATACCAAATGAAAACAATAAAGTGTAATGTGGCTCATTGTGAAATTACTGTGGCGTAAGGAGTTAAACATATCTTTACACTAAAGATGATGATTAATCTTGCGTGTAAGGGACCATGCCATAGTGATGCCAGGTCACATGGAATTTAAGCCTAAATCTGTCGGGTTCCAGAAAATATCATCTCTTATCATTGCATGTATATGGTTAAATGCAATAAAACCTGCTAATGTTCACTCACTTGACTGTAAACCTGAACTTACTATAATTGGGGTCAGTGATCATACTGACCTAATAAGAAAGATAGGGATACATATTAATCGATTAGACCTTAGGTTTTACCCAAATATTACCTCCAATTAAGTTCCATTTTAAAATAATGAATATCTGTCCACCCATGCAAAAGTTTTTTGGTCAATTTTGCTTCGTGTTAAATTAAAGTTTAGTAATTTTTTTTCTGCAATGTTGCAGGAAATAGCTTAGCTTGCTTTGATAAAACTTTTTCAGAATATATTTACTTGGGTCTAAGAGCCTAATTGGTTTAAAATAGTAATGGATTAACCATTGTTGAGACTTAACAATAAGAAGTTCCTGTCTCAACGTGATATAGTGGATTGAATGATAGCCAATATGTAAAAGCTACATTTGCTCATTAAATATTGTGATGAAGATAATTAAAAACAGTGAATCTTAATGCAGTTTCCAACATTAGCTTTTTCAGAAAACCTTTACCTATATAGCAATAGACAGTAATACCATTATTCCAGACATCCTACTTTACCTAATGAAACTGCAGTAAAATAAAAGACTCGTCTCTCCATGGAACCTGCTACAAAAATCGTAATTTTTTTTCAGAGGGACCAACTCTTTATACTGATGCAAGTTAGAGTTGTGTGCCCAGCCCAGACAATCACGGAAGCCAACCACCCACCCGTGGGCTCCATTTACACTTCTCATTGCCACAGAAAGGATGCCAACATCATCAAAGACCCTTCGCACCCCGGTAATGCTCTCTGCCAAACTCTTCTGTCAGGCAGAAGATACAGAAGCTTGAAAACATGCACCAACAAGTTCAAGAACAGCTTCTTCCCTGCATTTTTAGACTGTTGAATGGACCTCTCTAATTTCAAATAATGTTGATCTTGCTTTGTGTTTCCCTTGTGTAATTGTAACATTGTATGCCTTGCTCTGTCTAAACACCCTATGGTTTGTATGCCCTTGTTTGCTCTTTTCTGCCTATACTGCTCACAAAACAAGACTTTTCACTGCATTTAGGTACATGTGGCAACAATAAATTAAATCAAAGTTGTACATAGACATTCTGTTGGGGAAATCTTTTGGCTCAAGAAGGATAAAAAGTTAATTAGATTTCCTTTTTGATCTCCTGAGAAAATTCAGGGCAATGATTTATATGAATCTCCTCCATGATCAATGAGCTTATTCTTGCCACCTTTTGAGGATCTCTCCAGAATGCACACTAGCTATAAAATGTTTGTTGTTTCAATTGGTGTTTTAAAGGCTTTATACAGCAGATAAGAAGGCCATTTGGCCCATTACATTTATACCAGCTTTTTGATAGGTTATCTAATCAGCTAACTGGAGGATATCTGAAGAAATAAAAACAGAACATGTAGGAAATGTTCAGCAGTCTGAAAAAATCTGCATGATAGATGTTTAAAAAACAAAATTAGAGAGCTAAAGTTTTGCATCAGAATCTTTGGAATGGCTTTGGAAATCTAAGGTAATTGTTTGACAAAAAATTTGAGTCTTTGCTTTTTACAATATTTGCTATGCGCATCATAACTAAGAATGGCTCCAGGATAATTGGCCCTGTAGAGTTAATATATTAAATACTGTTAACATTTGGGGTTTAAGATAGGAATGTATTATTTACAACATTTACATAAAATAAGGTTTATTTTAATTATTTAATCAGTTTCGCTCTGTTCACCGTCACAGTACAGAAAAAGAGCCAAGCTTTTCAGAGGAGGTGTTAGCCTCGGCGGTATTGTACTTGCTGCCTCTGAATCAGCAGGTTGTGGGTTCAGGTCCCACACATCGACTTGAGCATATTGTCTAATATGACACTTCTGTGCAGTGTTGATGAAGTCTGTCAGATGTGACATTAAATGGAGGCCCCTTTGCTTTCCCAGGTGGGTGTAAGAGTCCCTTGCCATCTTTGGGTTGGAACAGTAGAGCTCTCCCTGGTGTCTGTGCCACTGTTTATCTGTCAACCAACATAATTGAAAAACAAATTAGTTGATAATTTTCACATTCCTGTTTGTGCGGGATCTAATTGTGCACAAATTTGCTCATATATTTCCTACAGAAATTTTAAAAATGATTTGGGACATCCTGACATCATGAAAAAGCTATAAATGCAGGTCTTCCTTTCTTTAAATTAATTATCTGTACAAAACCTAATGTATTAAATCATCAGAGATTAACCAGCACAGTGTTGTGTGTCGGAGGAAATCACCGATCTTTCCATCTACATCTGCAAAAATGGAGCATGCTTCACACCCATTCCTTAGGTAATGACTGTCAGGCATTAACACTTCTGGTGCCACACTTTTCATCACCAGGCTTTGGTGCTGCATACTCTTAAATGCAAATGTTTTTCACATCATTCCCATTTCAGCAAACAGGGATAGATCAGAATTTTGCCAAGAGAGGGAGAGAGGATAATCAGAGCACCAATCTTCTATGTTGATGAGGAAGAAAATTTAGTGCCTATTTTTATTAAGATGTATTTCTTTTTATCAATGGAACTCAAAGTCGATCATTTCTCAATGCCACAGTAATATTATCAAGTGATTATTTTTCAACATCAGAGAGGCGGCTACAGATAGCTGGACACACTGATAGACTGGGGGTCAATGCTTACAATATGTATTGTTTCTTTTTTGTCATGAGAATCCATAAAATACAATTATTTGCATGAGGTTTATTTTTATAAAGTAGCCTCAGCCACAAGGAATGATATTTATTTTTTGGCAGTCAGTTAGAAAAGGTCGAGATTCAGCCAAAGCTAAAGCTCTTGAGTGTTTTTTGGGTGCTTGGTACATTGGGTTGGAGGTGATATAATTTTGGGTGTTAAGGAAAGACATTAGGTGGGACTGTCAAACTGCCAGCCCATTTAGAGGGCTCACAGATCTGGAGCTTCTGCAGCTCTGCAGAGAGAGATCCCTAGATCGAAGCCGCAATACAAACCTGTTAGTGGCTCCATTTATTGAGAGACTTGGAAAGATGAGAATTTAATACATTTTTATGTGAACTAAGCTGACAGAGACATATTTCACATGGGGGACTGGGGTGACAGGGATGCCTTTTACTGCTGTGCCACAGAGAATGTGTTTCCGACGAATCGTTCTGGCAAGTTCCGGGAGGCTATCTCTGCAAAGTGGTGGTCACTGTAAGCTACCAATAAGATGACAGCAGTCCGAAGGAATCACTCTTAATTCGTTTAACCATTAACTTTGGCTTTCTGCTGAGTTTGGCAGCAATCTGTGTCACAAAACATTTTACTGGCTTCTTCACCAGGCGACCATCAACTCCAGGTTAAAGGTTTGAAAGCACTGTTCACAAAGACCAAAGAGGCAGAAGTTTAAGTTTCCCTGCCAGTGGGGATGCCTGAAAAATTGCCCAGAACCCCTGCCCATTGGCTGCTCACCAACTCTGATATCTCCATAATTTTACAGCGGAATGGTCACACTTCCAGGCCTCCCTGCCCTTGCCCCACCTGAGAGGCTTCAGTGACCAATCGCTGACTGTTTAAGGGCCCTCTTCCAATCAGTCTTATTTTTCAGGGGGGATGGTGGGAAACCCAGAAAGTTACCTGCTGGCATGGGGAAAGGAATTGTGGGGAGAGGGAAGTGTTTGTGGGAGTTTGGGGTGGGGAAGAGGTTTGGGATGGCCTACTTCTTTCCAACTTCCCATGGGTGTTCACACATGCTGCCACTCTCAGCCCAGCCTCTCCAACAACACCCTTAACCCCTTCGGCCCATCCCTTTCCGGCCCTCATCTCCTCTCTGCGCCCTGAAGCCCCAGTAATTAACCTGGTCCTGGGCTCTGGAGTTGAAGACTTGGCCAGTCCACCACAGCTCTGATGCTGTTGGAACCGGGAAGCTGTTAACCAATTTAATTCAGCTGTAACTCTCTGGTGCAGGGCTTCCTACTGAGTGATGGCCAATGTAATGGCCACGGGGTGGTTCTGGACATAAAGAACTTGTATTCTTGTAAGGTTTACTGCAGGGATGGATTTAAATGCTGCTCAAAATTTTCAGGAAGTGGAAGATATTCCAATGAAATATTAAAAATTCTTGAAGAAAACTGTGATGGAAGAGTTAGAAGATAAATAGAAGGTGAAAGTAAACACAAAATCTCATATGGATGAGAGGCTTCAACTGATTTTATAACATTCAGAATTCAAAGGCAGGAAACCTGAAATGAGTATGTCACATCTGATTAGCAAAGTTATAGAAATGAAAAGGCGTTAATTTGACATGAAAGGTACAGCATGATGAAGGGACATAGAGTTAAGAAAACTCAAAATGGAAAGGGAGGAATAAGAGAGGAATAGAAAGTGTGGAAAAGGAAAATCAGAGAGAAATGGAAAAGGAGATGTGAGTAAAGAAACACTTTAATTCCAAAGGGTAGGGAAATGAAAGAACATGAGCTATCTTACAGCAAAGTGGGATACAAGAGTTTTATCGAACAGACATTTCATAATGCTGGCAGCGAAGTACACAGAGAGCAGGCCCTTGTGTCTGGGGCTCGTCCGCATGCCTGCTTTTTTAGAATCTTTTTTTCTTTACTTCTTTGCTCCTTTTTATTTCCGTTTAATTATTTCTGCAACTTACCTTCTGAGGAGAGCTTGGGTTGTGGCGGCATCAACGGTGATGGCATCGACGAAGAAAATGGCTTCCTCAGGGCCTGGAGTGTGGTGGCAGCTGGTGATTCTGGAGTGGAGACCCTGGCAGTGGTCTAATGGAGATGGTTGAAGGAAGTAGACCCAGTGGCAAAAGATGGCGCCTGGGAATGGTGACTTTGACATTGGTGGGGTCCTGCACTTGGAGGTGGTGACGTGGTGGAGACAGGGTTATGGACTCTCTTTAGGCTACATCTTTTAAAAAAAAATTCTTGAGCTATTCAAAATGTTGCCACAATCATGGTGATGGTAGAAGTTTTTCACTGCATTTTATTATATTTTTCACTGTAAAATACACGTGACGATAAAATCATTCATTCAAAAGATGCCAAAATAATAAAAGAGAAAGGCTGAGTCAATAGCTGATGTAAAGAAATTAAAATGCTTCAATTGTAAACAGTTTGGATACATGAAAGCCCGTTGCTAGAGTTAAATGGGAGTCTAATTGCAGTTGATGAGATGTCTAAGGAACCTTCAAAAAAGAAAGGAAATAGGTACTAAAACTATCAGTAGTACAAATATCCTTGATTCGGAGATGCCGGTGTTGGACTGGGGTGTACAAAGTTAAAAATCACACAACACCAGGTTATAGTCCAACAGGTTTAATTGGAAGCAATTAAAAAAAGCTAGCGTGCTTCCAATTAAACCTGTTGGACTATAATTTGGTGTTGTGTGATTTTAAACAAATATCCTTAGAATACACACGAAGGGAAAGGTGGCTCAGGACATTGGTGAACATTTGTTGAATAGTGCCAAGGAGAATCAGACCACTTGAGGTTCTGAGTATTCTATCTCACAAAGGGAGGTGTTCCTTATGCTTTGAACAACGAAGGTAAACCAATAAAGATATTGAGAGATAATGTAGCAAGTCAGTCACTGATTGTAGCTGATGATACTATTTATCTTCCAGAAGGGTCAATGAAGGAGAAAATATTAATTGAAGATACACATAGATATTCCAAACCATGTTCATTATTGTTGGGATAGAGTGACTTTGTAAATGGAGAAGTTGTAGTGCAAGTTATGAAACAAATTCCCACAGAAGGGATTGATTTTGGTTTTGGAAATTACCTGGCAGGTTTAAAAATATTTGCTTCACTAGGGTGGTAGAAAAACCAATGGAAGTAAAAACAAAAGCACGAGAGTAACATCCTGACTTGTTTCCCGACTGTGTTGTGACTAGATAGCAGACAGATTGACATAGACGGGGAAGAAGAAGAATAAATAAAACACAAGTCAGTTTGGAAATTCAGTAATCAGATACAATTTTCAAAAAGTTAAATAAAAAAGAATAAAGGTAAAAGGAATGATGCTGATATGGTTAGTCAATTTTCCTTTATAGAAATGCAGGAATCAAATTTGAAATGTAAAGAGATATGTGTAAATAGTCAACTCAGCAATTGGATTAGAAACAGTATTTGAGTGCAATTACTTGAAAGACAATGTACTAATGAGGAAATGGAGACCACCTCAGATGTGGGCTGAGGAGTGGACCATCAGATGGTAATTCCTGATGAAGAGTTTTTGCCCGAAATGTCGATTTTCCTGCTCCTCGGATGCTGCCTGACCTGCTGTGCTTTTCCAGCACCACTCTAATCTTGATTCTGATCCCCAGCATCTGCAGTCCTCACTTTTGCCTAGATGGCAATTCCATCTGAGTTTTGGAATTACGTTATAGGAATGTCTCATGAAATTCCAGTTGTGGATCAATTAAGGTATTAGCTACAAGGTAAAGAAGTAAAACACATTTACTGCCTAGGATTCCATAAAGATGCACTTTTAAGTTTTTCCAAACAGTTATATCAGGTACTGGGGAAGTCCCAACTATGTAGTAAACCATATTTTAATTCTGATATTCAATTTGACGAACCATTTAACAGAATTTTAATAGATTGTATAGGAGCCCTACCTAAAAGCAGGAGTTGAAACCAATAACTATTGATTATGAATGTTTCCATACTTTTTCCTGAGGCCATGAATTTAGGAAAAAAATGCAGCCGTGGCATGTTAGTTGGAAGAAATATTGAAGTTCAAATTTAATTTTGCAAATATATAAAGAATTAATGACTTACCAACCACAATCTCAAGGTGCTTTGAAAAGATAGCTTCAAACCTTGAAGACCATGATTAGAGTTTATTATCATGAAAGTCCTAATGATTAGGAAAAGCAATTCCTTTGTTAATATTCGCCAATAGGGAGGTCCTCAAGAGTCTGCAAGATTTAATCTATTTGTACCAATAAACGGATATGAAGTGAGAGGACAATGCTACCTAAGAGAAATTGATAAACTAAACGTCAAACATGATGCTTACAATCTATATTTCAAATTCCAGAGAATAATTGGCCAATGCCTGTAAGTTGACCAAAAAGCATTTGAAGATGTTCAACAAACAATGAAAACTAAAGCAGATAGTAAGGCCAACATTTGAAATGTTATTGCTGTTGTTACTTGTCTCCAGGGGCCATCAAAAGCAAGGTTTACTGAAATTTAGCAAATCTGAAAGAAACTCAGCTCCAGACAGGGAGTAGAATCAACAAGTTCACCATAGTAGTATATTGAAAAGAGATTATGACAGGGATGATAATCAGGGGAAAGTGCACTTACAGTAATGCAAGAAGCTTGGAGTAAAATAGAAACATGAGAGCATTATTCAGGAATTGAAAATCCAAAAGTTAACCTTCAAACCATCAGATTGTAAAATGTGGAGATGCTTAAAAGATCATGTTATATCTTCCACAGCGGGGGGGGGGAGGGGGTTACTAACAAAAGATTAGATTAGATTACATACAGTGTGGAAACAGGCCCTTTGGCCCAACAAGTCCACACTGACCCGCCGAAGCGCAACCCACCCATACCCCTACATTTACCCCTTACCTAACACAACGGGCAATTTAGCCTGGCCAATTCACCTGACCTGCACATCTTTGGATTGTGGGAGGAAACCGGAGCACCCGGACGAAACCCACGCAGACACAGGGAGAACGTGCAAACTCCACACAGTCAGTCGCCTGAGGCGGGAATTGAACCCGGGTCTCTGGCGCTGTGAGGCAGCAGTGCTAACCACTGGGCCACCGTGCCACCCACCAAAGCTGTTACAGAATCATAATTTGCGGGAAAGTGCCAGAAGAATGATTTTGATTCTTCATGACCTTAATGTGGGGTGGATTACCCAGAAAGCAACACTTGTACAGAACTAATTTCAAAATTAGTTAGCTCAGGTGATGGAAGAGATTACGTTCATTCAGTTCTTATGGTCTTGTGATAAAGACAATATTCAACTATGTCAGCTTACTCATCATGATGGCATGGAAACCAGATTGGTCACAAAGACTCTGTATTGCTTATTGCAAAGCCAATGTGGTAATGAAAGTAAATTCATATCCTAATCATAGACTGGAGGACTGTAGTGAACAAATTGGACATACACAATTTGTCACAAATATTGACCTGCTAACAGGATATTGGCAAGTTCCGTTAACTGATTGACCGAAAGAAACATTGGTTTCCTCAACACTATATGGACTTTCTCAGGGCAAAGTCATACCATTTGGAATGAAAAATGCACCAGCAACAATTCAACTGTTAACCAATAAAGTAATTGAAGGACAATGTAATTGTATTAATTACATTGGCGATTTGTTTTATTAACTAAATCTGGGAAGAACGCTTACACCATTTGACTGAACTGTTTTATCAGCTACAAAACACCAATTTCATTATAAATTTAGCTAAGAGAGAATTTCCAAAGGCAAGGGTGACTTATTAGGCCATAATGTGGGACAAGGTTTAGTAGCTCCTAGAGAAATGAAAGTATGAGCTATTTTGGATCTTCCTGTGATGAGGACACAATGTGAGATTTTACATTATGTTGGCATGAACGGATTCAATCACAAGTTTGTTCTGAACTTCAGCACAGTTTAATAAACGTCAGCACCTTTAATAAACTTTGTTGAAAAAAGGCAGAATCTTTGAATTGATGTGAGAGTTTAAAATGCTTTTATAAAAATTTCAAAGCTGTGACAAAAACTGTATCAATTTTAGTTGAGCCAAATTTTACTAAACCATTTAAACTAGTTGTTGATGTCAGTGACTTTGGGATGAGGGCTGTTTTACTGAAAAATATTTTAAAATACTTTAAAAAGGTGAATTGAGTCTTGTTATAGCTCTACATCATTTTGAAATATTCATCAGTAATAACATGAAAACAAAACGTCATTTATATGGGCCACAATCCATTGATTTTCTTAGAATCATAGAATCCCTACAGCACAGAAAAAGGCCATTCGGCCCATCACATCTGCACTGACCCTCTAAAGAGTATCCCACCCAGACCCACCACCCATCCTTTCCCTATAATCCTGCATTTACCTTGGCTAACCACCTAACCTGCACATTGCTGGATACTAGGGGGGAATTTAACATGGCCAATCCACCTAACCACTACTTCTTTGGAAAAACTTTGGGTTAATTACATAGGTACTTTGAGGAGCTTAAATCTCCAAGTGTAAAGTTTGAAAATTGTTCATGCACCAGGAAAATAAAATGTGAAAATAACACTTTATTGAGAGCACCTTTGCAGAATAGAATGATGTGGTGCCCATAGATGGATACAAAATATGGTTGATTTATATCTCATTGCATGTTCAAGTTTAATATGTTACGACTGTTAGTATGACATAAAAGTAGCATTAAGACAATTCTTATGAATAATGGAAGCTCTGCTTCAAGATATGTTTTATTTTTCTTTGTAAGGATGTGGGATGTAGAATGTGTGATACATGTGTACATCAGTATCATTTATCTATGAGTTATGATTTTTAGGTTATGAACCAGTGGCATGTGGGTTTGATCTATATATATGAAACGTGTTAATGACTAACCTGTATGTAGCCATGATGATTTATATTAAAACAATTTGAGAGATCCTTGAAGAACTAATGGTTTTACATACATTGGGAAAGTCTACATGCGAATGAAGTACACAGTGTAGGATATAAGGCTTTCTAATGGAAGATTCTGGATTTGTTTTCTTTTTAAAAGCTTAATGAAGAAACACCCATAGCTCGGAGGGAAACTTTTCAGTCTTGGTTTCAGTTTGTGGCAGTTCTACACAAGTCTTGGCTGGATATGGATGTGTAAAACAGTTGCTCCTGAGAAAGGGAGTGGATAGTATAGGTTTACTGAGAATAATTACATCAGGGTAAGGGGTTTAGTCATAGTTCCAAAAGACCATATGTGGTTGGAGTAGAAGTAGGCTATTCAAACCATAGAATCTGCTCTGGCATCCACAAGGAGAACTGTCAACTTCACTTTCCTCCTTTACCTCTATTATCCTTGATTGCTTTATGAATTAAAAACCTGTCTATTACAACCTTGAATATACTTAACAGTTCAACTATACAGTACTCTGCTGTAAAACAAATTCCACATATTCAATACCCTCTTAATGAAGAAATTCATCTTTATCTTAAATGGGTGACACCCTTACTCTGAGATTATGCCCTCTGGACATAAACTGTCCTACAAGGGGAATCTATCTATCAACATCTAGGAATCAAGCCTCCTAAGGATCTTGTTTGTTTCAACAAGAACTTCTCTTATTCTTCTAAACTCCATGAGTACAGGCCTAACCTTCTCAATCTCCATACCTGAGATCAACCTCATGAACCTTACTTGGACTGTCTCCAATGCCAGTATAGCTATAAGGTAAGCAAAATGCTTCACAGTATTGAAGGTGTGTTCTTACTATTACCGTGTATATTTTTAGCAAGACCTCCCTACTTTCCCCTTTGAAATAAAGGCTAAGAGTGCATTTGCCTTTCTTATTACTCACTGAACATGAATGTTAACTTTTATCATTCATGCACAAGGGTGTTCAAATCACTTTGGTTTTACGTTTCTTCAATTGTTCTCTATTTAAATAGTATTCTTCCTAGCTAAGTACATAACCTCATATTTTCCCACATTATACTCCATCTACCAAGTATTTGGTCATTCACTTACTTGTCTGTATCCTTATATTGACTCTTTATACCTCTGTTATGACTTACATCGCTCCTTATGTTAAGTCATCTGTGGAACTTGGAACCTTTTAGTAGGTACTTTGTTCCTGGCATTGTACCTTCACTTCCATTATGTAAGTTGGTAATATATGTTGTAAATTATTGTGGTTCCAGCACTGATCCCCATGGTGAATCCATTAGTTAAAGGTTGCCATCCTAAACACACCCTCTTTATCCAACTCATTGCCTTCTATTAGTTCATCACCAGAGACCAGAGTGCTTGTGTAAAACCCTGAAGATATTATTTAGAGTTGAGAAACTATAAGGGCGGGTATAGGAAGGGTCCTGGGAGAAGCTATTAAATTATCCAGATTGGGAGTTGATGTCAATGTTGAACTAACCCTACTGAGGTGTGCGATAAACAAGGTTAGGTTATCCTTGGTTTTTTTTTCAGAGAGGTTGTAAACAACACAGGTTCCGAAACATCTAAGGTTGGATGGATTTTATGGCCAATTTGTTTACAACTAACAGATACTACCTCAGGCAGAAGGCTTTCCAGTTTTGAAAAAATACTTGCATAATGAAAGGAGTGCGGCCAGTTCGAGCAGCTCAGATTTTTTTCTTTGTTTGGTTTTAATGCAGCAGTGGGTGTGTGAAGAAAGGCTGCTGGACTCTCTCTCTCCCTCTGATTCCATTCCTGTTAGAACTTGTGCTTCATTTTACCTTTTGTGCCAAGGGTATTTATGGGAATAGTTGTGGGTATCTTGGAATAGCATCATTAAGTTGGGATAGTCTGTTGGGTTTTCTGAAAGGGTAGGTTACTCAGTATTCTGTTTTCTGTTCTTTGTGTTTCATTTAGTAATCTTGAAAATAAATTCTGATTTGATTAAAACTAAGTAGTTAGACCAGCTGATTCTCTCCTGGAATATCCAATGTACACTTACTTAAAACAAATGCAAAAGTAGGGTCTGAGCTACCTTTTTGAAATGTTTTTAAGGGTCTGACCTGGTCCATAACAGGTGAAAGAGACGGAAATTCTCTTTGATGTGAGTACTGTAAAGAGGTGCTTTTAGGATTATATTTTAGCGTTTATTTCAAGCTCTTTAAATATGTATTGTATGTCAACATCTTAATATTAATTTCTTTTGCATAATAAACTTCTGTTTCATTGATAAATCCCAAATCTACAACAGTACATGCTAATGTTTCAGTGACAGACCATCTCATTAGAACCAAATAAAACGAAATATGACCTATCAAGTCAGATTTCAGTCCGGATCTAATCTGTCCTGTTTTGATCATTACAAGATTTACAGAGGGCCAAGAAATTGTACCCCATTTCAAATGAAGTATTTGTCAACTTATCTACAAAATATTTTCACATCAACTGTTAAGGGTAGCAGATGCCCTCTGGAATGATTTAACTGATCCAGTGGCATGAAATATTGATGATATTTTAACCTTGGCTTCACCGAAAGAGAGTCGACCTTGTTCCAGATGTCATCAGAAGGACATTCTGCAGCAGATAGTAGAACTCTGTTAGTGCCAACATTGTGAAATGGGTAGCAAAGCAAGGCCCCCTCTGACATATGGAGGGATCTGTAAATCTGAGTTCTAAGATGGTAACGAGAACATTCAAAGCAGCTTGAGTGTCATTGTGCCAGTCCTCACTGACCTCTTAGGAACACCCATTCCTTTCCTAAAATATACACAATATCTTTGAAGTTCCCGAAGGGATTCATTATTTCAGCACTTTGTTGCAATTTAATTGAATCATAAAATCACAGAATGGTTATGGCACAGGAGGGGGCCATTTGGCCAATAGTGCTGGCTCTTTGTAAATCCAATTTGGCTAATTCCCCACTCCCGGATCTTTCCCCAAATCCCTGTATTTTGTTTTCTTTTTTCATATGTTTGTCTAACTCCCAAATATCAACACAAAAAAATCTAATTCGTGAAAATATGAGAAAATGTGACAAAAATTACAGATTTTCCCAAGACAACCCTGAACCAGGAAGCAAAATAAAAGTCTAAAAATATAATCTAAAATGGAAAAATAGAACACTTCTATCACCAACTAAACGTAATGTCTTCTTTTAAGCACCTGATTGATCAAGGGTTCCAGCACCTATCACACTTCATTTTAAACAGAGCAAATGATGCCTTACCTGCTGAATATTCCCAGTGGTTTTTTTTCATTTTTATTCTCCTGTTTTCAAGTTGGGATGTTCAATATGGGACGAGTGTTAAATGATTCCATTGAAATTAAGTCCTGCATCATGGTTTCATTTTAAGAAACCCACCGCTTGTGAGCAATAGATCAGCTCCCATGAATTTTCCTTCATCGGCAAGTGGTGAGTCTCGATCCTATTTCAGAACCCCAAAAAGATTCAATTTAGAATATTTGCTAAGAATTTATATTTGCGTTTGATCTGGATTCCCAGCTTTCAACCACCTCATTCCAACTTGAGTCCATTTCCATCCCATCTTTTCTCATGTGCTTCACGCAAATGATGGTGGATGCTATACGTTGTCCTCATGTTGACTGGAGCTATCTTGATGTCCTACGTGGGTTCAGTGGGTTCAATCTTTCTCATGGGTTTTAGTCAAAGTTATGAATACCAGTTGAGAAGACTTGGTAATGTGAAATCTTGGATAAACAGGAGGCTTGGTTTGAAAAACAGGTTTACTACAGGATACTTAATAGCTGCTTGCATTACATCTTGCTACTTGTGATACTTGCAAATCCTTTGTTAGACCTCATGCTGTATTTAAGAGTATGCTGGCTTTGCTGCTACTGAAATACTCGGTTTACAATTTAGAGCCTTATATGTATCACTTTGTCTGGCAGTTCATTCCACATACAAACTACCCTTTGCAGGAAAACGTTACCTTTATATCCTTTTAAACCATTCTCCTCTCACCTTAAAAATATGCCCCGGATTTGAACTCGCCCACCCTGGGGAAATGACCTTTGTTATTCCCTTTTTCTATGCCCCAGATGATTTTATAAGCCTCTATAAGGTCACCCCTCACCGTCCTATGCTCCTGTGAAAAAAGTCCCAGCCCATTCTTATAACTCAATCCCTCCATTGCTGGAAACACCCTGGTAAATCTTTTCTGAACCCTCTCCAATTTAATACCATCCTTCCTATAACTGGGTGACAAGAATTGTACACAGTACTCCAAACGTGGCCTCACCAATGTCCTGTACAACTTCAACATTATGCTGCAACTCCTATACTCAATGATTTGAGCAATGGAGGCAAGCATATTAGACACCTTCTTAACCACCCTGTCTACCTGAGATGCAACTATATACTTGAACCCATTGGTCTTTCTGCTCAACAACTCTACCCAGGGCCTGACCATTAGCTGTATAGGTCCTTTCCTTGTTTCTCTTACCAAAATGCAATACCTCACATTTATTCAAATTAAACTCCATCTGCCACTCCTCAGCACAATGGCTCAATTGATCAAGATCCCTTTGTAATCTTAGATAATACACCTCTTGACTCCTCAAAGCCTGTCCATCATTCACAAGGCACAATCTGAGCGTAATGTGATACTCCCTATTTGGATGGTTAGCTGCAGCTCCAACTATAGACAAGAGGTTCAACAATATCCAGGAAAAAAAACAACCATTTTGATCTGCATCCCATCTAAGGCCATAAACCTTTACTCCCCTACCATTGACGTACAGTGACAGCAATGTGAATAATCTACAAAATGTTTTGCACAATTTCATCAAGGCTCCTCAGACAGCGCCTTCCAAATTCACAGCCTCTACTAGCTAGGACAAGGGCAGCAAATATTTAGGTAGCAAGTTCCCTTCCAAACCTGTATTGTTAGGCTGAGAGTACCTAACGGATTCATTCTGATTAAAATGATAACACCAAGACATCTGCAGTTCCGTGCAGAATATAATGGTAATTTATTAGCTTAATTTATTTAATATATACACACAAACTGATGAACAAATCTATTAGCTTAAACTACTTTATTCATGTGCAAACTAATGAGACTCTCTGTTTTGTCTTCACACCGGGCAGTTTGGACAGCTGGCGCTTGGAGCTCTATCTCAGATTCCATCGCATTGTTCTCTTGAACCTGGTCTGATGGGGAAAGTACAAAGAGTGGGACAAAGTCCCTGATAAATGCTGTGTAGCTACTTTATAACATTTTTAGTACTTTTCAGACTTACCATTGTGCATAAAACAAGTTAAAAAATATCTCCAGGTGGCTCTATGTTAACTACATAAAAGAACTACCTTAGACAACCAAGGTTAAGCAAATACCTCCCAGTCAAAACAGCCTTTTTTTTACCCTAGGTGTATTTTGAGGGATTTTTCTGCTTTGCTTCAATTGCTCATTGCTGTGTCCAATTTAACCCTTAATCATTAACTATAATGGTCTGGTTTGGAGATATCAATTTTAAGCCAAACACTGCAAAGCCACACAACATCCTGGCGTTTGGAATTGGCTGTTTGCTATTGTAAGCAGTTTTGATGTCCTTATCTGAGGAAAGATGTTCTAGTTATGGAAAAAGAGCATTGAAGGTTTACCAGGCTGATTGTTGGGATAGCAGGACTGACATATGAAGAGAGACTGGATCAGTTAAGACTATACATTTATTGAAGGTTAGAAGAACGAAAGGTGATCTCATAGAAACCTCTAAAATTCTAACAGTAACTAGACAGGGTAAACTGGAAGGATTTAGAATGTTTCAAAGGATATTCCTGATGACCAGGGATCACAGTTGAAGGATGTGAGGTATGTCATTTAGGATTGAGATGAGGAGAAATTTATTTACCAAAGGAGTGGTGACCTTATGGAATTCAATGCCACAGAATGTGGTTGAGGCAAAATAATTTCGAGAAGGAGTTAGATCTGGTTCATAGCATAAAGGAATCAAAGAGCACAGGAGAAAGCAAGAACAGGGTACTGAGTTGGATGAACAGCCATAACCAAAGCAAATGGAGAAGCAGGCTTGAAGGGCCAAATGACCTACATTCTGTGTTCATATGTTCCTTCATTGTTGCTGGTTCAAAATCCTGGAAATCCCTCCCTAACAGCATTGGGGATGTACCAACATTGCTTGGACTGCAGTGGGACAAGAAGACAGCTCACCATTCCATTGCAATGGACAATTAAGGATGGGCAATACATTCTAGCCTGGCCTGCACTGCCCTATTCCTGTGAGTGATTTTTTTAAAAATGATACCTTTGTCGGAAACAGAGCAAACTTCCAGAGCTAAGTTGAAAGTTACTGTCATTGAAACCAAGACAGCATTTGTGAGAGTTTGATATCAAGAAGCCTTTGGACTGGATTTTGTCCTACCATTATGGCACCATCTGACAGGCTGGATGTCATCAGGAACATGGTGTAGGTTTTCATTTGTTGAATAAACACAATTCAATTAAACTTGGGAATGTAGATGATGCAGATTTGCAGCTGTATTATATTTTGGGAGTTCTGATCTCGGGAAGCCAGTATCACCTGATGGATTATTATTGTTTATGTGATGTGATCATCATTGGTAAGGCCTGAATGTGTTGCCTATTCTTAATGCCCTTTGAGCCAAGTGTCTCACAAGGTAGTTACAGGTCAACCACTTCATCACATAGATGCCAGACTGGATAAGGATGTGGCAAAATAAGGGCGTGGACAGATATTTTTGAGGAACAAGTTTTAATATTTCCAAGGTGGCCATTACTGATGGCTAGCTCTCAATTTCAGATTTTGTTTTGCTATTTGAATTTAAATCCCACCAGCTGCTGGGATAAAGTTTGAATCCATATCACCAAAGGATTACCCTGGACCTCTTGATTACTAAACCAAAGATACAACCATGACACTACTATCTTGGGAAGCGCTATGCAACCTTGTTAAGAATGTTCGGCAATGTAACTCTCCAGTATACAAGATAATTCAGCATCTTGTCCAGTATCACTGTCCAGTCAGCACATCTCCTCCAGGGACAGGTTCAGGGTGGATGATTCCCAGATGCCATAACCTCTCCCTTTCCTTTCAACCCTTCCTCCCAGTTAGTGACTCAGATGTGTGATGCCTAATGGCATGTTTCTTCTGCAGCTCAGTTTTGCAATGTCCCTTTAAATGTTGGACTCAGTGTTTCACGATGGGTTCCTCTCCAAGAGCCCGAGCGAGTTTTCCTATGTCATTGTCTACAACTTGCCACATTAGCTATGCACCAAGCATCTCTGGTGCCCTGCTTATGCTTTCTTGCCTCTCTCAGAGACTAAAGAGCTCACCACTGCCAAGCTAGAAGGGAACTAGTGCTGTATTAGGACTTCCAGAAGGTGTTTGATAACTACCTCACAAAAGGTTCAGTAATACGTTAAGAGCCCATGGTGTTGGACGTCGTATATTTTTGTGGGTAGAGAATTGATTAATGGGTGGGAAACAGTGAGTGTGGATAAGGGGTTCTTTTACATGTTAGCTGCCTGCAACCCCCCAGTAGGGTTCAACAGGGATTAGTGCTGGTACCACAACTGTTTATAATATATCTTTATGACTTGGAGGAAGGATGTGAATGTACAAATTTGCAGACGACACAAAAATAGGTAGAAAGGTAGTTTATGGGGAGATATTCATAGATTAAATAAGTTGAAAAATGTAAAGTTGTTCATTTTGGAAGGGAGAATAAAAGAACAGAATATTATGTAAATGGAGAAAAATTGCAGAAAGCTACAATACAAAAGGCCTTGTGCACAAAACACAGAAAGCTAGCACATAGGTACAACAGGGAATCAAGAAGGCTGATGGAATGTTGTCCCATATTTCAATGGGATTGGAGTATACGAGTATGGAAGTCTTCCTGCAATTGTCCAAGGTATTCGTGAGACTATATCTGGAGTACTATGAACAGTTTTGGTTTCCTTATTTAAGAAAAGATATTACTTCCCTGAAGGCAGTTCAGAGAAAGTTCACTGGGGTATGGAGGGATTGAGGAGAAAGTGAGGTCTGCAGATGCTGGAGATCAGAGCTGAAGATGTGTTGCTGGAAAAGCACAGCAGGTCAGGCAGCATCCAGGGAACAGGAGAGTCGACGTTTCGGGCATAAGCCCTTCTTCAGGAATGGAGGGATTGAACAAAGGCTAAACCGATTGGGATTCTACTCACTGGAGTTTAGAAAAATGAGTGGTGATTGCATTGACACATAAAGGATTCTTAAGGATAAATGCTGTCAGGATGTTTCCCTTTGTGGGAGGATCTCAGACGAGGGACACCAAGTAAAGACTGAGATGGTTAGAATTTCTTCTCTCAGAGTTGCGAGTCTTTGAAACTCGTTGCCACAAACAGTTGTCAAGGCAGAGTCCTTGTGCGTATTTAAGGCTGAGATAGATTCTTGATCAGTAGGGGAGTCAGGGAGAAGCTAGGGCAGTTGACATGAGGGAAGTCAGATCAGCCATAATACTACTGAATGATAGAATAGGCTTGCGAGGATGAATAGCCTTGTCCTGTTCCTATATCTAATGGATTTCCCAATATTCTTGGCGCTGATACCAATTTTAAAGTCAAACCATGCACCCCGTAAAGCACTGCCAGACAGGAACTACCCTTCATGGTGCATGTGAACTGGGAATGGGGCAAAATAGAAATTATTATGAGGGCATATTGTTGGCATGGCTGACTCTTCATTTCAAGGACAAGTGCACCTTCAGAGGTATACTGCTATTTAAGAACCAAACTATACAGGTTAGTGTCATCCTCAGCATCACCCCAATTTGAAATCTCGATTAAGGGAGTGTTACTCTTTCCCCAGTGCCTGATCTAACCCAACATCTTCTCATAGTTCAATGAGGAGCCATCATACACTGGAAAGTCTTCAAATAGTTGAAAACATTCACTTAAATTCAGTCGCAATAAAAGCAAAGAAAAAGACAAAAGCAGCATTTGGGAACAGAGAGGGACTGCTGCCTTTCTAACAGTAACAGATGTACAGTGTGTGATCACTGTACTTAGCTCTCATCTATTGGTATCATTAGGTTCTGTCTGTATTGTTGTTCCTGATGCTGCAGCGTTCGATCATACTGAAGTGATGTTCCTTCTGTTCAACGTGTTCATCTTCTTCTTTGAAGACTGCTGCCACTCTCCCAGCTCTTCAGAGTCCATCACATCCCTTCTTTGCCTGTTATGTAGAACATAGCATGCTAGGATGATGCAGCACGCTCTCTCTGGGCTGTATTGCAAGATCCCATCCGACTGATCCAAACATCCAAATGTCATCTTCATCAGACCTATCGTCTGCTCCACAACATCCCCTATCTAAAAACGGATGCATTGTATCAACAAGAGGATGGGAGGCAGTGGCATATTGGTAATGTCACTGGGCCAGCAATCCAGAATCCTCTGCAATGTTCTGCAGACATAAGTCTTAATCTCATCATGGCAGATGATGAAATTCAAAATCAACAAACACTGGAATAAAGAGTTGGCTTTGGCTTTGTTATTACTATTATTTCCTGCCTGGACCTTAACATAATGTAATATTTTCATTAAACTGCTCTTCCTTTCCTATTCCAGTCAACTTATCTTTTTCTGC
This sequence comes from Chiloscyllium plagiosum, assembly GCF_037043375.1. Lineage (NCBI taxonomy): Eukaryota > Metazoa > Chordata > Chondrichthyes > Orectolobiformes > Hemiscylliidae > Chiloscyllium > Chiloscyllium plagiosum. The sequence continues at coordinate 32,908,140 of NW_028270150.1, forward strand.
ACTGTTATGCTTTCCTAGTGTGTCAAATTTTATGAGAGAATTTTGAACGTCACTGGTTTGAGAGTTAGCTCACCAAACCTCTGGCATCTATCCTTAGTTGCTGTGGGGAACAAAGTTGCTTCTACGTCAGGTTCCTCCTCCTGTGAATCTTGTCATCACTTTCTCTTTCCACTTTATCCTACCCTTGACTTCCCTTCTTCACTTGCTCAGAATAGCTCACCCAATAGCTGCCGATGTGAAATGATTTTGTCACTTTTATTTTAACCTTTAAAAGGTAAAGGCAACAACAGTTACTGACCATCCTCAGATCAGAGACCACCTGGTGTGATATCACATCTGATATCAGTTGATCTTCTTGATCAAATTTCCAGAAATATTCAACCTGAGGATGGTCATGATGTGGAGGTGCCAGTGTTGGACTGGGGCGGACAAAGTTAAAAATCACACAACACCAGGTTTATTTGGAGGTAAGCTTGTACCTGTTGGGACTATAAGACCATAAGACATAGGAGTGGAAGTAAGGCCATTCGGCCCATCGAGTCCACTCCGCCATTCAATCATGGCTGATTGAATCATGGCTATAACCCCGTGTTGTGCGATTTTTAACTTTGTCAACCTCAAGATGGCAGCCCTTGTTAATTTTGGCCAAAAACCACTTCACACAGCTCAGAAGATGACTTGAATTTGGCACCTTTGGGGTTTACAAACTCAAATCATCAGTTCACCGAAATCCTATTATTTTCACAAAAAGGGAAAATTAATAATTGTTTTGTGCATTCATACATATGCAAAACATCATTAGCTGTTGAATCCCCTCTGATCTTACTGACGTCTAATAAACTGAGCAACTCGGCGATTCAATGCAGACAACGACTAAGTCTGGAGACTGCAATATCAGCTTCTTAAAATCTGAAGTAAACATTTTCTGTACATTTTGAGACATTAAACAGGCTTAGCAGAATATGTGAGATATCAGCAAGACTTGTTTGCCTTACTTTCTTGCTGCAAGTAAGAATGTGATGCTTTTGATAAACTGAAGCCATTTTAATATGTTCTATTTTTCCATTAGGTTATGCTGATATCTCACACATGGGGCATCTTAATCCTTAGGAGTTCAACTAAGGGACAATTGTAATTCAGTGACTGCTGCAATAACCTGATGTTTGCCTTGGCAATCAGGCTCAATGCTAAACTCCAGTGTGCAGGGGATGTTGAAATGCATTGGCTGCCAACATATTATACCTGAGGGAAAACAGCAAAGACGCAGCTAGTTGGGGGAAAAGGAGGAAGAAAATTGATCCAAAGAGGATGTGTTGACTGATAACCAGTCTTTGTGAATCTGAAGATAAGATCACACTGGGAGATTGCTGTATGGACTCTGCACTTTCAGGCTCTAATCTCTCCACCATTTTGGGAACTAGTTCAAGGTAGTAAGGAATTAAAGGGATTAAGACTTCCATCACTATGTCTGCCAGCCCCATTGGTTTCCAAGCTTCTCTCGCATATGGAGTGTTTTCCTTTGATTCCGATCGGATGGTATTACTCTGCTGCTAGTGCTTTTCATCAAAATGTCGAACCAACTTGTATTTTTTCTTATTCATTTCTTGTTTCAGATATCTTTTTGAAAAAAATAACCAAAAGTTACCCTGTTGAAGATGCAAAAGCCATTTTAAAACATTGCAGGCACCACTATTTCACAGCAAGTATTTGCAAAAGAGCTGTGTGTGAATTTAACGTCCTCAGTATGCAGTGCTCTGTTTCATTTAGTTTCAATTATTAAGACATTTCCAGCTCCAAAGTTTACACCTTTGCCAGAAACAATGTCAATGTTTATAAATTGCATTGATAAATAATGGACCCAAAATGATGTGGGTTTCCACAGGATATCAAGGAGGAGGAGAGCATTGGAACAACAATATGTCAAAAATCTGGTTATGGTGGCTCTGTAAGTCTCCAAGATGTCCTTGGGAGGTATCTAAATTCCATGGTTCCAGAACAAGCTAAATATCATTGAGAGGTGGGTCTGGGTGGCTGGGACTCTGCACACCAGAAATTCCCACTTTTCCAGTTGTTTCAGGACACGGTGCAGTATGGAAGATTGTCTGTTCTGAGGTGAGGGGAACCAGCTAGGATTCAGGTTTTATTGCCATGTGTGTTCAAGTACAGGATACAAGAGGACAATGAACAGTGCTCAATGTCACCACACACAGAGTCCTCTGAGGTAAAATATTTTAGTTTAAAAAAAGAGTAATAAAGGAATAAGTTTAAAAATTCAGCACATTACATTTCTCAGCATAAAGGTAGAAAAATAAACAAATAACTTCAAAATGTCAAACACTACAGATCTTATTTGACATACAGGCCCACAGATACTCCAAGCTGGGCTTTCTCCGAGAAGGATCGTGCTCCAGCACGCTGGGTTAAATGCAGCCGAGCATGCCAGACTTCGCCGATGCTCGCAAGGCATCAGCCCTGACTGCTGTATCGCTGCTGACTGCAACAAACGCCATCCTGAATGACCGACATCCTCATCGCTAATAGGCACAGAACACTGCCACACTGCTGCTCCAGTACACTGCCTCACCGCTGCTTCTGAACACTGACTCACCGCTGCTGAACACTGCCGCACTCCTGCTGGTGAAAACTGCCACGTTTCAGCTGCTGCAGAAAACTGCCTCAATGCTGCCACTGAAAACTGCCAGGCTGAAGCTGCTGAACACTGCCTCGATGCTGCTGCTGAACACTGCCTCGCTACTGCTGCAGAACACTGCCTCACTGTTGCTGCTGAACACTGCCTCACTGTTGCTGCTGAACACTGCCTCACTGTTGCTGCTGAACACTGCCTCACTGTTGGTGCTGAACTTTGCCTCACTGTTGCTGCTGAACACTGCCTCACTGTGGCTGCTGAACACTGCCTCACTGCTGCTGCTGAACACTGCCTCGCTGCTGCTGCTGAACACTGCATCGCTGCTGCAGCTGAACACTGCCTCGCTGCTGCTGAACACTGCCTCGCTGCTGCTGCTGAACAATTCCACACTGTTGCTGATGAACACTGCCTCACTGCTGCTGCTGAACACTGCCTCACTGTTGCTGCTGAACACTGGCTTACTTCTGCCGAGGAACACTGCCTCACTGCTGCTGATGAACACTGCCTCACAGCTGCTGCTGAACACTGGCTCGCTGTGGCTGCTGAACACTGGCTCACTGCTGCTGCTGAACACTGCCTCACTGCTGCTGCTAAACACTGCCTCACTGCAGCTGCTGAACACTGCCTCGATGCTGCTGCTGAACACTGCCTCACTGTTGCTGCTGAACACTGCCTCACTGCTGCTGCTGAACACTGCCTCACTGCTGCTGCTGAACATTGCCTCACTGCTGCTGCTGAACACTGCCTCACTGCTGCTGCTGAACACTGCCTCACTGCTGCTGCAGAACACTGCCTCACGGCTGCTGCTGAACACAGCCTCGCTGCTGCTGCTGAACACTGCCTCGCTGCTACTGCTGAATCCTGGCTCACTGCTGCTGCTGAACACTGCCTCGATGCTGCTGCTGAACACTGCCTCACTGTTGCTGCTGAACACTGCCTCACTGTTGCTGCAGAACACTGCCTCACTGTTGCTGCTGAACATTGCCTCACTGCTGCTGCTGAACACTGCCTCACTGCTGCTGCTGAACACTGCCTCACTGCTGCTGCTGAACACTGCCTCACTGCTGCTGCAGAACACTGCCTCACTGCTGCTGCTGAACACTGCCTCGCTGCTGCTGCTGAACACTGCCTCGCTGCTGCTGCTGAACACTGCCTCGCTGCTGCTGCTGAATCCTGGCTCACTGCTGCTGCTGAACACTGCCTCGCTGCTGCTGCTGAACACTGCCTCACTGCTGCTGCTAAACACTGCCTCACTGCTGCTGCTGAACACTGCCTCACTGCTGCTGCTGAACACTGCCTCACTGCTGCTGCTGAACACTGCCTCGCTGCTGCTGCTGAACAATGCCTCACTGCTGCTGCTGAACACTGCCTCACTGCTGCTGCTGAACACTGCCTCGCTGCTGCTGCTGAAAAATGCCTCACTGTTGCTGATGAACACTGCCTCACTGCTGCTGCTGAACACTGCCTCACTGCTGCTGCTGAACACTGCCTCACAGCTGCTGCTGAACACTGCCACATTGCTACTGCTGAACACTGGCTCACGGCTGCTGCTGAACACTGGCTCACTGCTGCTGCTGAACACTGCCTCACTGCTGCTGATGAACACTGCCTCACAGCTGCTGCCGAACACTGCCTCGCTGCTGCTGCTGAACACTGGCTCGCTGTGGCTGCTGAACACTGGCTCACTGCTGCTGCTGAACACTGCCTCACTGCTGCTGCTAAACACTGCCTCACTGCAGCTGCTGAACACTGCCTCGCTACTGCTGTAGAACACTGCCTCACTGTTGCTGCTGAACACTGCCTCACTGCTGCTGCTGAACACTGCCTCACTGCTGCTGCTGAACACTGCCTCTCTGCTGCTGCTGAACAATGCCTCACTGCTGCTGCTGAACACTGCCTCACTGCTGCTGCTGAACACTGCCTCGCTGCTGCTGCTGAACACTGCCTCGCTGCTGCTGCTGAACACTCCCTCACTGTTGCTGCTGAACACTGCCTCACTGCTGCTGCTGAACACTGCCTCACTGCTGCTACTGAACACTGGCTCGCTGTGGCTGCTGAACACTGGCTCGCTGTGGCTGCTGAACACTGGCTCACTACTGCTGAACAAGACATTGATGCTGCTGTTGAACACTGCCATGCTGCTGCAGCTGAACACTCCCTCACTGCTGCTGCTGAACACTGGCTCACTGCTTCTGCTGAAAACCGACTCACTGCTGCTGCTAAACACTGCCTCACTGCTGCTGCTGAACACTGGCTCGCTACTGCTGAACAAGACATTGATGCTGCTGTTGAACACTGCCATGCTGCTGCAGCTGAACATTGCTTCACTGCTGCTGCTGAACACTGCCTCACTGCTGCTGCTGAACACTCCCTCACTGCTGCTGCTGAACACTGCCTCACTGCTGCTGCTGAACACTGCCTCACTGCTGCTGCTGAACACTGCCTCACCGTTGCTGCTGAACACTGCCTCACTGCTGTTGATGAACACTGTCTCACTGTTGCTGCTGAACACTGCCTCACTGTTGCTGATGAATCCCACTGCTTCGCTACTGCTGCTGAACACTGCCTCACTACTGCAGCTGAACATTGCCTCACGGCTTATGTTGAATGCTGGCTCGCTGTGGCTACTGAACACTGCCTTACTGTAGCTGCTGAACACTGCCTTACTGTAGCTGCTGAAAACTGCCTCTCTGCTGCTGCTGAACACTGCCTCACTGGTCAACCCTGCCTCACTGCTGCTGCTGAACATTGCCTCACTGCAGATCCTGAACACTGCCTCGCTGCAGCTGCTGAACACTGCCTCGTTGATGCTGCTGAACACTGTCTCACTGCTGCTGCTAAACACTGCCTCACTGCAGCTGCTGAACACTGCCTCGATGCTGCTGCTGAACACTGCCTCACTGCTGCTGCTGAACACTGCCTCACTGTTGCTGCTGAACACTGCCTCACTGTTGCTGCTGAACACTGCCACGTTTCAGCTGCTGCTAAAAAATGCCTCGCTGCTGCCACTGAAAACTGCCAGGCTGCAGCTGCTGAACACTGCCTCGTTGATGCTGTTGAACACTGTCTCAATGCTGCTGCTGAACACTGCCTCACTGCTGCTGCTGAACACTGCGTCACTGCTGCTGCTGAACACTGCCTCGCTGCTGCTGCTGAAAAATGCCTCACTGTTGCTGATGAACACTGCCTCACTGCTGCTGCTGAACACTGCCTCACTGCTGCTGCTGAACACTGCCTCACAGCTGCTGCTGAACACTGCCTCACTGCTGCTGCAGGACACTGCCTCACTGCTGCTGCTGAACACTGCCTCACTCCTGCTGCTGAACACTGCCTCACTGTTGCTGCTGAACATTGCCTCACTGCTGCTGCTGAACACTGCCTCACTGCTGCTGCTAAACACTGCCTCACTGCTGCTGCTGAACACTGCCTCGCTGCTGCTGCTGAACAATGCCTCACTGCTGCTGCTGAACACTGCCTCACTGCTGCTGCTGAACACTGCCTCGCTGCTGCTGCTGAACACTGCCTCGCTGCTGCTGCTGAACACTCCCTCACTGTTGCTGCTGAATACTGCCTCACTGCTGCTGCTGAACACTGCCTCACTGCTGCTACTGAACACTGGCTCGCTGTGGCTGCTGAACACTGGCTCGCTGTGGCTGCTGAACACTGGCTCGCTACTGCTGAACAAGACATTGATGCTGCTGTTGAACACTGCCATGCTGCTGCAGCAGAACACTCCCTCACTGCTGCTGCTGAACACTGGCTCACTGCTTCTGCTGAAAACCGACTCACTGCTGCTGCTGAACACTGCCTCACTGCTGCTGCTGAACACTGGCTCGCTACTGCTGAACAAGACATTGATGCTGCTGTTGAACACTGCCATGCTGCTGCAGCTGAACATTGCTTCACTGCTGCTGCTGAACACTGCCTCACTGCTGCTGCTGAACACTCCCTCACTGCTGCTGCTGAACACTGCCTCACTGCTGCTGCTGAACACTGCCTCACTGCTGCTGCTGAACACTGCCTCACCGTTGCTGCTGAACACTGCCTCACTGCTGTTGATGAACACTGTCTCACTGTTGCTGCTGAACACTGCCTCACTGTTGCTGATGAATCCCACTGCTTCGCTACTGCTGCTGAACACTGCCTCACTACTGCAGCTGAACATTGCCTCACGGCTTATGTTGAATGCTGGCTCGCTGTGGCTACTGAACACTGCCTTACTGTAGCTGCTGAACACTGCCTTACTGTAGCTGCTGAAAACTGCCTCTCTGCTGCTGCTGAACACTGCCTCACTGGTCAACCCTGCCTCACTGCTGCTGCTGAACATTGCCTCACTGCAGATCCTGAACACTGCCTCGCTGCAGCTGCTGAACACTGCCTCGTTGATGCTGCTGAACACTGTCTCACTGCTGCTGCTGAACACTGCCTCGATGCTGCTGCTGAACACTGCCTCACTGTTGCTGCTGAACACTGCCTCACTGTTGCTGCTGAACACTGCCTCACTGCTGCTGCTGAACACTGCCACGTTTCAGCTGCTGCTAAAAAATGCCTCGCTGCTGCCACTGAAAACTGCCAGGCTGCAGCTGCTGAACACTGCCTCGTTGATGCTGTTGAACACTGTCTCACTAATGCTGCTGAACACTGCCTCACTGCTGCTGCTGAACACTGCGTCACTGCTGCTGCTGAACACTGCCTCCCTGCTGCTGCTGAAAAATGCCTCACTGTTGCTGATGAACACTGCCTCACTGCTGCTGCTGAACACTGCCTCACTGCTGCTGCTGAACACTGCCTCACAGCTGCTGCTGAACACTGGCTCACGGCTGCTGCTGAACACTGGCTCACGGCTGCTGCTGAACACTGCCTCACTGCTGCTGCTGAACACTGCCTCACTGCTGCTGCTGAACACTGCCTCGCTGCTGCTGCTGAACAATGCCTCACTGTTGCTGCTGAACACTGCCTCACTGCTGCTGCTGAACACTGCCTCACTGCTGCTGCTGAACACTGCCTCACTGCTGCTGCTGAACACTGCCTCACAGCTGCTGCTGAACACTGCCTCATTGCTGCTGCTGAACACTGGCTCACTGCTGCTGTTGAACACTGCCTCACTGCTGCTGATGAACACTGGCTCACTGCTGCTGCTGAACACTGCCTCACTGCTGCTGCTGAACACTGCCTCACTGCTGCTGCTGAACACTGCCTCTCTGCTGCTGCTGAACAATGCCTCACTGCTGCTGCTGAACACTGCCTCACTGCTGCTGCTGAACACTGCCTCGCTGCTGCTGCTGAACACTGCCTCGCTGCTGCTGCTGAACACTGCCTCACTGCTGCTGCTGAACACAGCCTCACTGCTGCTACTGAACACTGGCTCGCTGTGGCTGCTGAACACTGGCTTGCTGTGGCTGCTGAACACTGGCTCGCTACTGCTGAACAAGACATTGATGCTGCTGTTGAACACTGCCATGCTGCTGCAGCTGAACACTCCCTCACTGCTGCTGCTGAACACTGGCTCACTGCTTCTGCTGAACACCGACTCACTGCTGCTGCTAAACACTGCCTCACTGCTGCTGCTGAACACTGGCTCGCTGTGGCTGCTGAACACTGGCTCGCTACTGCTGAACAAGACATTGATGCTGCTGTTGAACACTGCCATGCTGCTGCAGCTGAACATTGCTTCACTGCTGCTGCTGAACACTGCCTCACTGCTGCTGCTGAACACTCCCTCACTGCTGCTGCTGAACACTGCCTCACTGCTGCTGCTGAAAACTGCCTCACTGCTGCTGCTGAACACTGCCTCACCGTTGCTGCTGAACACTGCCTCACTGCTGTTGATGAACACTGTCTTACTGTTGCTGCTGAACACTGCCTCACTGTTGCTGATGAATCCCACTGCTTCGCTACTGCTGCTGAACACTGCCTCACTACTGCAGCTGAACATTGCCTCACGGCTTATGTTGAATGCTGGCTCGCTGTGGCTACTGAACACTGCCTTACTGTAGCTTCTGAAAACTGCCTCTCTGCTGAACACTGCCTCACTGGTCAACCCTGCCTCACTGCTGCTGCTGAACATTGCCTCACTGCAGATCCTGAACACTGCCTCGCTGCAGCTGCTGAACACTGCCTCGTTGATGCTGCTGAACACTGTCTCACTGCTGCTGCTAAACACTGCCTCACTGCAGCTGCTGAACACTGCCTCGATGCTGCTGCTGAACACTGCCTCACTGTTGCTGCTGAACACTGCCTCACTGTTGCTGCTGAACACTGCCTCACTGCTGCTGCTGAACACTGCCACGTTTCAGCTGCTGCTAAAAAATGCCTCGCTGCTGCCACTGAAAACTGACAGGCTGCAGCTGCTGAACACTGCCTCGTTGATGCTGTTGAACACTGTCTCACTAATGCTGCTGAACACTGTCTCACTGCTGCTGCTAAACACTGCCTCACTGCAGCTGCTGAACACTGCCTCGCTGCTGCTGCAGAACACTGCCTCACTGCTGCTGCTGAACAATGCCTCACTGTTGCTGATGAACACTGCCTCACTGCTGCTGCTGAACACTGCATCACTGTTGCTGCTGAACACTGGCTCACTGCTTCTGCTGAACACTGCCTCACTGCTGCTGTTGAACACTGCCTCACAGCTGCTGATGAACCCTGCCTCACAGCTGCTGTTGAACACTGCCTCACTGTTGCTGCTGAACACTGGCTTACTGCTGCTGCTGAACACTGCCTCACTGCTGCTGCTGAACACTGCCTCACTGCTGCTGATGAACACTGCCTCGATGCTGCTGCTGAACACTGCCTCACTGTTGCTGCTGAACACTGCCTCACTGTTGCTGCTGAACACTGCCTCACTGTTGCTGCTGAACACTGTCTCACTGCTGCTGCTGAACATTGCCTCACTGCTGCTGCTGAACACTGCCTCACTGCTGCTGCTGAACACTGCCTCACTGCTGCTGCTGAACACTGCCTCGCTGCTGCTGCTGAACACTGGCTCGCTGCTGCTGCTGAACACTGCCTCGCTGCTGCTGCTGAATCCTGGCTCACTGCTGCTGCTGAACACTGCCTCGCTGCTGCTGCTGAACAATGCCTCACTGTTGCTGATGAACACTGCCTCACTGCTGCTGCTGAACACTGCCGCTGCTGAACACTGCCTCACAGCTGCTGCTGAACACTGCCTCATTGCTGCTGCTGAACACTGCCTCACTGCTGCTGCTGAACACTGCCTCACTGATGCTGCTGAACACTGCCTCACAGCTGCTGCTGAACACTGCCTCGCTGCTGCTGCTGAACACTGCCTCACTGCTGCTGCTGAACACTGGCTCACTGCTGCTGCTGAACACTGCCTCACTGCTGCTGCTAAACACTGCCTCACTGCAGCTGCTGAACACTGCCTGGCTGTGGCTGCTGAACACTGGCTCACTGCTGCTGCTGAACACTGCCTCACTGCTGCTGCTAAACACTGCCTCACTGCAGCTGCTGAACACTGCCTCGATGCTGCTGCTGAACACTGCCTCACTGTTGCTGCTGAACACTGCCTCACTGTTGCTGCTGAACACTGTCTCACTGCTGGTGCTGAACATTGCCTCACTGCTGCTGCTGAACACTGCCTCACTGCTGCTGCTGAACACTGCTTCACGGCTGCTGCAGAACACTGCCTCACTGCTGCTGCTGAACACTGCCTCGCTGCTGCTGCTGAACACTGCCTCGCTGCTGCTGCTGAATCCTGGCTCACTGCTGCTGCTGAACACTGCCTCGCTGCTGCTGCTAAACACTGGCTCACGGCTGCTGCTGAACACTGCCTCACTGCTGCTGCTGAACACTGCCTCACTGCTGCTGATGAACACTGCCTCACAGCTGCTGCCGAACACTGCCTCGCTGTTGCTGCTGAACACTGGCTCGCTGTGGCTGCTGAACACTGGCTCACTGCTGCTGCTGAACACTGCCTCACTGCTGCTGCTAAACAGTGCCTCACTGCAGCTGCTGAACACTGCCTCGCTACTGCTGTAGAACACTGCCTCACTGTTGCTGCTGAACACTGCCTCACTGTTGCTGCTGAACATTGCCTCACTGCTGCTGCTGAACACTGCCTCACTGCTGCTGCAGAACACTGCCTCACTGCTGCTGCAGGACACTGCCTCACTGCTGCTGCTGAACACTGCCTCACTCCTGCTGCTGAACACTGCCTCACTGTTGCTGCTGAACATTGCCTCACTGCTGCTGCTGAACACTGCCTCACTGCTGCTGCTAAACACTGCCTCACTGCTGCTGCTGAACACTGCCTCGCTGCTGCTGCTGAACACTGCCTCGCTGCTGCTGCTGAACACTGCCTCACTGCTGCTGCTGAACACTGCCTCACTGCTGCTGCTGAACACTGCCACGTTTCAGCTGCTGCTAAAAAATGCCTCGCTGCTGCCACTGAAAACTGACAGGCTGCAGCTGCTGAACACTGCCTCGTTGATGCTGTTGAACACTGTCTCACTAATGCTGCTGAACACTGTCTCACTGCTGCTGCTAAACACTGCCTCACTGCAGCTGCTGAACACTGCCTCGCTGCTGCTGCAGAACACTGCCTCACTGCTGCTGCTGAACAATGCCTCACTGTTGCTGATGAACACTGCCTCACTGCTGCTGCTGAACACTGCATCACTGTTGCTGCTGAACACTGGCTCACTGCTTCTGCTGAACACTGCCTCACTGCTGCTGTTGAACACTGCCTCACAGCTGCTGATGAACCCTGCCTCACAGCTGCTGTTGAACACTGCCTCACTGTTGCTGCTGAACACTGGCTTACTGCTGCTGCTGAACACTGCCTCACTGCTGCTGCTGAACACTGCCTCACTGCTGCTGATGAACACTGCCTCGATGCTGCTGCTGAACACTGCCTCACTGTTGCTGCTGAACACTGCCTCACTGTTGCTGCTGAACACTGCCTCACTGTTGCTGCTGAACACTGTCTCACTGCTGCTGCTGAACATTGCCTCACTGCTGCTGCTGAACACTGCCTCACTGCTGCTGCTGAACACTGCCTCACTGCTGCTGCTGAACACTGCCTCGCTGCTGCTGCTGAACACTGGCTCGCTGCTGCTGCTGAACACTGGCTCGCTGCTGCTGCTGAACACTGCCTCGCTGCTGCTGCTGAATCCTGGCTCACTGCTGCTGCTGAACACTGCCTCGCTGCTGCTGCTGAACAATGCCTCACTGTTGCTGATGAACACTGCCTCACTGCTGCTGCTGAACACTGCCGCTGCTGAACACTGCCTCACAGCTGCTGCTGAACACTGCCTCATTGCTGCTGCTGAACACTGCCTCACTGCTGCTGCTGAACACTGCCTCACTGATGCTGCTGAACACTGCCTCACAGCTGCTGCTGAACACTGCCTCGCTGCTGCTGCTGAACACTGCCTCACTGCTGCTGCTGAACACTGGCTCACTGCTGCTGCTGAACACTGCCTCACTGCTGCTGCTAAACACTGCCTCACTGCAGCTGCTGAACACTGCCTGGCTGTGGCTGCTGAACACTGGCTCACTGCTGCTGCTGAACACTGCCTCACTGCTGCTGCTAAACACTGCCTCACTGCAGCTGCTGAACACTGCCTCGATGCTGCTGCTGAACACTGCCTCACTGTTGCTGCTGAACACTGCCTCACTGTTGCTGCTGAACACTGTCTCACTGCTGGTGCTGAACATTGCCTCACTGCTGCTGCTGAACACTGCCTCACTGCTGCTGCTGAACACTGCTTCACGGCTGCTGCAGAACACTGCCTCACTGCTGCTGCTGAACACTGCCTCGCTGCTGCTGCTGAACACTGCCTCGCTGCTGCTGCTGAATCCTGGCTCACTGCTGCTGCTGAACACTGCCTCGCTGCTGCTGCTAAACACTGGCTCACGGCTGCTGCTGAACACTGCCTCACTGCTGCTGCTGAACACTGCCTCACTGCTGCTGATGAACACTGCCTCACAGCTGCTGCCGAACACTGCCTCGCTGTTGCTGCTGAACACTGGCTCGCTGTGGCTGCTGAACACTGGCTCACTGCTGCTGCTGAACACTGCCTCACTGCTGCTGCTAAACAGTGCCTCACTGCAGCTGCTGAACACTGCCTCGCTACTGCTGTAGAACACTGCCTCACTGTTGCTGCTGAACACTGCCTCACTGTTGCTGCTGAACATTGCCTCACTGCTGCTGCTGAACACTGCCTCACTGCTGCTGCAGAACACTGCCTCACTGCTGCTGCAGGACACTGCCTCACTGCTGCTGCTGAACACTGCCTCACTCCTGCTGCTGAACACTGCCTCACTGTTGCTGCTGAACATTGCCTCACTGCTGCTGCTGAACACTGCCTCACTGCTGCTGCTAAACACTGCCTCACTGCTGCTGCTGAACACTGCCTCGCTGCTGCTGCTGAACACTGCCTCGCTGCTGCTGCTGAACACTGCCTCACTGCTGCTGCTGAACACTGCCTCACTGCTGCTGCTGAACACTGCCTCGCTGCTGCTGCTGAACAATGCCTCACTGTTGCTGATGAACACTGCCTCACTGCTGCTGCTGAACACTGCCTCACTGCTGCTGCTGAACACTGCCTCACAGCTGCTGCTGAACACTGCCTCATTGCTGCTGCTGAACACTGGCTCACTGCTGCTGTTGAACACTGCCTCACTGCTGCTAATGAACACTGGCTCACTGCTGCTGCTGAACACTGCCTCACTGCTGCTGCTGAACACTGCCTCACTGCTGCTGCTGAACACTGCCTCTCTGCTGCTGCTGAACAATGCCTCACTGCTGCTGCTGAACACTGCCTCACTGCTGCTGCTGAACACTGCCTCGCTGCTGCTGCTGAACACTGCCTCGCTGCTGCTGCTGAACACTGCCTCACTGCTGCTGCTGAACACAGCCTCACTGCTGCTACTGAACACTGGCTCGCTGTGGCTGCTGAATGCTGGCTCGCTGTGGCTGCTGAACACTGGCTCGCTACTGCTGAACAAGACATTGATGCTGCTGTTGAACACTGCCATGCTGCTGCAGCTGAACACTCCCTCACTGCTGCTGCTGAACACTGGCTCACTGCTTCTGCTGAACACCGACTCACTGCTGCTGCTAAACACTGCCTCACTGCTGCTGCTGAACACTGGCTCGCTGTGGCTGCTGAACACTGGCTCGCTACTGCTGAACAAGACATTGATGCTGCTGTTGAACACTGCCATGCTGCTGCAGCTGAACATTGCTTCACTGCTGCTGCTGAACACTGCCTCACTGCTGCTGCTGAACACTCCCTCACTGCTGCTGCTGAACACTGCCTCACTGCTGCTGCTGAAAACTGCCTCACTGCTGCTGCTGAACACTGCCTCACCGTTGCTGCTGAACACTGCCTCACCGTTGCTGCTGAACACTGCCTCACTGCTGTTGATGAACACTGTCTCACTGTTGCTGCTGAACACTGCCTCACTGTTGCTGATGAATCCCACTGCTTCGCTACTGCTGCTGAACACTGCCTCACTACTGCAGCTGAACATTGCCTCACGGCTTATGTTGAATGCTGGCTCGCTGTGGCTACTGAACACTGCCTTACTGTAGCTTCTGAAAACTGCCTCTCTGCTGCTGCTGAACACTGCCTCACTGGTCAACCCTGCCTCACTGCTGCTGCTGAACATTGCCTCACTGCAGATCCTGAACACTGCCTCGCTGCAGCTGCTGAACACTGCCTCGTTGATGCTGCTGAACACTGTCTCACTGCTGCTGCTAAACACTGCCTCACTGCAGCTGCTGAACACTGCCTCGATGCTGCTGCTGAACACTGCCTCACTGTTGCTGCTGAACACTGCCTCACTGTTGCTGCTGAACGCTGCCTCACTGCTGCTGCTGAACACTGCCACGTTTCAGCTGCTGCTAAAAAAATGCCTCGCTGCTGCCACTGAAAACTGACAGGCTGCAGCTGCTGAACACTGCCTCGTTGATGCTGTTGAACACTGTCTCACTAATGCTGCTGAAAACTGTCTCACTGCTGCTGCTAAACACTGCCTCACTGCAGCTGCTGAACACTGCCTCGCTGCTGCTGCAGAACACTGCCTCACTGCTGCTGCTGAACAATGCCTCACTGTTGCTGATGAACACTGTCTCACTGCTGCTGCTAAACACTGCCTCACTGCAGCTGCTGAACACTGCCTCGCTGCTGCTGCAGAACACTGCCTCACTGCTGCTGCTGAACAATGCCTCACTGCTGCTGCTGAACACTGCATCACTGTTGCTGCTGAACACTGGCTCACTGCTTCTGCTGAACACTGCCTCACTGCTGCTGTTGAACACTGCCTCACAGCTGCTGATGAACCCTGCCTCACAGCTGCTGTTGAACACTGCCTCACTGTTGCTGCTGAACACTGGCTTACTGCTGCTGCTGAACACTGCCTCACTGCTGCTGCTGAACACTGCCTCACTGCTGCTGATGAACACTGCCTCGATGCTGCTGCTGAACACTGCCTCACTGTTGCTGCTGAACACTGCCTCACTGTTGCTGCTGAACACTGCCTCACTGTTGCTGCTGAACACTGTCTCACTGCTGCTGCTGAACATTGCCTCACTGCTGCTGCTGAACACTGCCTCACTGCTGCTGCTGAACACTGCCTCACTGCTGCTGCTGAACACTGCCTCGCTGCTGCTGCTGAACACTGGCTCGCTGCTGCTGCTGAACACTGCCTCGCTGCTGCTGCTGAATCCTGGCTCACTGCTGCTGCTGAACACTGCCTCGCTGCTGCTGCTGAACAATGCCTCACTGTTGCTGATGAACACTGCCTCACTGCTGCTGCTGAACACTGCCGCTGCTGAACACTGCCTCACAGCTGCTGCTGAACACTGCCTCATTGCTGCTGCTGAACACTGCCTCACTGCTGCTGCTGAACACTGCCTCACTGATGCTGCTGAACACTGCCTCACAGCTGCTGCTGAACACTGCCTCGCTGCTGCTGCTGAACACTGGCTCGCTGTGGCTGCTGAACACTGGCTCACTGCTGCTGCTGAACACTGCCTCACTGCTGCTGCTAAACACTGCCTCACTGCAGCTGCTGAACACTGCCTGGCTGTGGCTGCTGAAAACTGGCTCACTGCTGCTGCTGAACACTGCCTCACTGCTGCTGCTAAACACTGCCTCACTGCAGCTGCTGAACACTGCCTCGATGCTGCTGCTGAACACTGCCTCACTGTTGCTGCTGAACACTGCCTCACTGTTGCTGCTGAACACTGGCTTACTGCTGCTGCTGAACACTGCCTCACTGCTGCTGCTGAACACTGCCTCACTGCTGCTGATGAACACTGCCTCGATGCTGCTGCTGAACACTGCCTCACTGTTGCTGCTGAACACTGCCTCACTGTTGCTGCTGAACACTGCCTCACTGTTGCTGCTGAACACTGTCTCACTGCTGCTGCTGAACATTGCCTCACTGCTGCTGCTGAACACTGCCTCACTGCTGCTGCTGAACACTGCCTCACTGCTGCTGCTGAACACTGCCTCGCTGCTGCTGCTGAACACTGGCTCGCTGCTGCTGCTGAACACTGCCTCGCTGCTGCTGCTGAATCCTGGCTCACTGCTGCTGCTGAACACTGCCTCGCTGCTGCTGCTGAACAATGCCTCACTGTTGCTGATGAACACTGCCTCACTGCTGCTGCTGAACACTGCCGCTGCTGAACACTGCCTCACAGCTGCTGCTGAACACTGCCTCATTGCTGCTGCTGAACACTGCCTCACTGCTGCTGCTGAACACTGCCTCACTGATGCTGCAGAACACTGCCTCACAGCTGCTGCTGAACACTGCCTCGCTGCTGCTGCTGAACACTGGCTCGCTGTGGCTGCTGAACACTGGCTCACTGCTGCTGCTGAACACTGCCTCACTGCTGCTGCTAAACACTGCCTCACTGCAGCTGCTGAACACTGCCTGGCTGTGGCTGCTGAACACTGGCTCACTGCTGCTGCTGAACACTGCCTCACTGCTGCTGCTAAACACTGCCTCACTGCAGCTGCTGAACACTGCCTCGATGCTGCTGCTGAACACTGCCTCACTGTTGCTGCTGAACACTGCCTCACTGTTGCTGCTGAACACTGGCTTACTGCTGCTGCTGAACACTGCCTCACTGCTGCTGCTGAACACTGCCTCACTGCTGCTGATGAACACTGCCTCGATGCTGCTGCTGAACACTGCCTCACTGTTGCTGCTGAACACTGCCTCACTGTTGCTGCTGAACACTGCCTCACTGTTGCTGCTGAACACTGTCTCACTGCTGCTGCTGAACATTGCCTCACTGCTGCTGCTGAACACTGCCTCACTGCTGCTGCTGAACACTGCCTCACTGCTGCTGCTGAACACTGCCTCGCTGCTGCTGCTGAACACTGGCTCGCTGCTGCTGCTGAACACTGCCTCGCTGCTGCTGCTGAATCCTGGCTCACTGCTGCTGCTGAACACTGCCTCGCTGCTGCTGCTGAACAATGCCTCACTGTTGCTGATGAACACTGCCTCATTGCTGCTGCTGAACACTGCCTCACTGCTGCTGCTGAACACTGCCTCACTGATGCTGCTGAACACTGCCTCACAGCTGCTGCTGAACACTGCCTCGCTGCTGCTGCTGAACACTGGCTCGCTGTGGCTGCTGAACACTGGATCACTGCTGCTGCTGAACACTGCCTCACTGATGCTGCTGAACACTGCCTCACAGCTGCTGCTGAACACTGCCTCGCTGCTGCTGCTGAACACTGGCTCGCTGTGGCTGCTGAACACTGGATCACTGCTGCTGCTGAACACTGCCTCACTGCTGCTGCTAAACACTGCCTCACTGCAGCTGCTGAACACTGCCTCGATGCTGCTGCTGAACACTGCCTCACTGTTGCTGCTGAACACTGCCTCACTGTTGCTGCTGAACACTGTCTCACTGCTGCTGCTGAACATTGCCTCACTGCTGCTGCTGAACACTGCCTCACTGCTGCTGCTGAACACTGCTTCACGGCTGCTGCAGAACACTGCCTCACTGCTGCTGCTGAACACTGTCTCACTGCTGCTGCTGAACATTGCCTCACTGCTGCTGCTGAACACTGCCTCACTGCTGCTGCTGAACACTGCTTCACGGCTGCTGCAGAACACTGCCTCACTGCTGCTGCTGAACACTGCCTCGCTGCTGCTGCTGAACACTGCCTCGCTGCTGCTGCTGAATCCTGACTCACTGCTGCTGCTGAACACTGCCTCGCTGCTGCTGCTAAACACTGGCTCACGGCTGCTGCTGAACACTGCCTCACTGCTGCTGCTGAACACTGCCTCACTGCTGCTGCAGAACACTGCCTCACTGCTGCTGCAGGACACTGCGTCACTGCTGCTGCTGAACACTGCCTCACTCCTGCTGCTGAACACTGCCTCACTGTTGCTGCTGAACATTGCCTCACTGCTGCTGCAGGACACTGCCTCACTGCTGCTGCTGAACACTGCCTCACTCCTGCTGCTGAACACTGCCTCACTGTTGCTGCTGAACATTGCCTCACTGCTGCTGCTGAACACTGCCTCACTGCTGCTGCTAAACACTGCCTCACTGCTGCTGCTGAACACTGCCTCGCTGCTGCTGCTGAACACTGCCTCGCTGCTGCTGCTGAACACTGCCTCACTGCTGCTGCTGAACACTGCCTCACTGCTGCTGCTGAACACTGCCTCGCTGCTGCTGCTGAACAATGCCTCACTGTTGCTGATGAACACTGCCTCACTGCTGCTGCTGAACACTGCCTCACTGCTGCTGCTGAACACTGCCTCACAGCTGCTGCTGAACACTGCCTCATTGCTGCTGCTGAACACTGGCTCACTGCTGCTGTTGAACACTGCCTCACTGCTGCTGATGAACACTGGCTCACTGCTGCTGCTGAACACTGCCTCACTGCTGCTGCTGAACACTGCCTCACTGCTGCTGCTGAACACTGCCTCTCTGCTGCTGCTGAACAATGCCTCACTGCTGCTGCTGAACACTGCCTCACTGCTGCTGCTGAACACTGCCTCGCTGCTGCTGCTGAACACTGCCTCGCTGCTGCTGCTGAACACTGCCTCACTGCTGCTGCTGAACACAGCCTCACTGCTGCTACTGAACACTGGCTCGCTGTGGCTGCTGAACACTGGCTCGCTGTGGCTGCTGAACACTGGCTCGCTACTGCTGAACAAGACATTGATGCTGCTGTTGAACACTGCCATGCTGCTGCAGCTGAACACTCCCTCACTGCTGCTGCTGAACACTGGCTCACTGCTTCTGCTGAACACCGACTCACTGCTGCTGCTAAACACTGCCTCACTGCTGCTGCTGAACACTGGCTCGCTGTGGCTGCTGAACACTGGCTCGCTACTGCTGAACAAGACATTGATGCTGCTGTTGAACACTGCCATGCTGCTGCAGCTGAACATTGCTTCACTGCTGCTGCTGAACACTGCCTCACTGCTGCTGCTGAACACTCCCTCACTGCTGCTGCTGAACACTGCCTCACTGCTGCTGCTGAAAACTGCCTCACTGCTGCTGCTGAACACTGCCTCACCGTTGCTGCTGAACACTGCCTCACTGCTGTTGATGAACACTGTCTCACTGTTGCTGCTGAACACTGCCTCACTGTTGCTGATGAATCCCACTGCTTCGCTACTGCTGCTGAACACTGCCTCACTACTGCAGCTGAACATTGCCTCACGGCTTATGTTGAATGCTGGCTCGCTGTGGCTACTGAACACTGCCTTACTGTAGCTTCTGAAAACTGCCTCTCTGCTGCTGCTGAACACTGCCTCACTGGTCAACCCTGCCTCACTGCTGCTGCTGAACATTGCCTCACTGCAGATCCTGAACACTGCCTCGCTGCAGCTGCTGAACACTGCCTCGTTGATGCTGCTGAACACTGTCTCACTGCTGCTGCTAAACACTGCCTCACTGCAGCTGCTGAACACTGCCTCGATGCTGCTGCTGAACACTGCCTCACTGTTGCTGCTGAACACTGCCTCACTGTTGCTGCTGAACGCTGCCTCACTGCTGCTGCTGAACACTGCCACGTTTCAGCTGCTGCTAAAAAAATGCCTCGCTGCTGCCACTGAAAGCTGACAGGCTTCAGCTGCTGAACACTGCCTCGTTGATGCTGTTGAACACTGTCTCACTAATGCTGCTGAACACTGTCTCACTGCTGCTGCTAAACACTGCCTCACTGCAGCTGCTGAACACTGCCTCGCTGCTGCTGCAGAACACTGCCTCACTGCTGCTGCTGAACAATGCCTCACTGTTGCTGATGAACACTGCCTCACTGCTGCTGCTGAACACTGCATCACTGTTGCTGCTGAACACTGGCTCACTGCTTCTGCTGAACACTGCCTCACTGCTGCTGTTGAACACTGCCTCACAGCTGCTGATGAACCCTGCCTCACAGCTGCTGTTGAACACTGCCTCACTGTTGCTGCTGAACACTGGCTTACTGCTGCTGATGAACACTGCCTCACTGCTGCTGCTGAACACTGCCTCACTGCTGCTGATGAACACTGCCTCGATGCTGCTGCTGAACACTGCCTCACTGTTGCTGCTGAACACTGCCTCACTGTTGCTGCTGAACACTGTCTCACTGCTGCTGCTGAACATTGCCTCACTGCTGCTGCTGAACACTGCCTCACTGCTGCTGCTGAACACTGCCTCGCTGCTGCTGCTGAACACTGCCTCGCTGCTGCTGCTGAACACTGGCTCACTGCTGCTGCTGAACACTGCCTCGCTGCTGCTGCTAAACACTGCCTCACTGCAGCTGCTGAACACTGCCTCGATGCTGCTGCTGAACACTGCCTCACTGTTGCTGCTGAACACTGCCTCACTGTTGCTGCTGAACACTGCCTCACTGTTGCTGCTGAACATTGCCTCACTGCTGCTGCTGAACACTGCCTCACTGCTGCTGCTGAACACTGCCTCACTGCTGCTGCAGAACACTGCCTCGCTGCTGCTGCTGAACACTGCCTCGCTGCTGCTGCTGAACACTGCCTCGCTGCTGCTGCTGAATCCTGGCTCACTGCTGCTGCTGAACACTGCCTCGCTGCTGCTGCTGAACAATGCCTCACTGTTGCTGATGAACACTGCCTCACTGCAGCTGCTGAACACTGCCGCTGCGGAACACTGCCTCACAGTTGCTGCTGAACACTGCCTCATTGCTGCTGCTGCACACTGCCTCACAGCTGCTGCTGAACACTGCCTCGCTGCTGCTGCTGAACACTGGCTCGCTGTGGCTGCTGAACACTGGCTCACTGCTGCTGCTGAACACTGCCTCACTGCTGCTGCTAAACACTGCCTCACTGCAGCTGCTGAACACTGCCTCGCTGTGGCTGCTGAACACTGGCTCACTGCTGCTGCTGAACACTGCCTCACTGCTGCTGCTAAACACTGCCTCACTGCAGCTGCTGAACACTGCCTCGATGCTGCTGCTGAACACTGCCTCGATGCTGCTGCTGAACACTGCCTCACTGTTGCTGCTGAACACTGCCTCACTGTTGCTGCTGAACACTGTCTCACTGCTGCTGCTGAACATTGCCTTACTGCTGCTGCTGAACACTGCCTCACTGCTGCTGCTGAACACTGCTTCACGGCTGCTGCAGAACACTGCCTCACTGCTGCTGCTGAACACTGCCTCGCTGCTGCTGCTG
The DNA here is from genome assembly GCF_037043375.1 of Chiloscyllium plagiosum. Taxonomy (NCBI): domain Eukaryota; kingdom Metazoa; phylum Chordata; class Chondrichthyes; order Orectolobiformes; family Hemiscylliidae; genus Chiloscyllium; species Chiloscyllium plagiosum. The sequence goes on from NW_028270150.1 coordinate 32,929,429, forward strand.
AACACTGCCTCGCTGCTGCTGCTGAATCCTGGCTCACTGCTGCTGCTGAACACTGCCTCGCTGCTGCTGCAAAACACTGCCTCACTGCAGCTGCTGAACACTGCCTCGATGCTGCTGCTGAACACAGCCTCACTGTTGCTGCTGAACACTGCCTCACTGTTGCTGCTGAACACTGCCTCACTGTTGCTGCTGAACATTGCCTCACTGCTGCTGCTGAACACTGCCTCACTGCTGCTGCTGAACACTGCCTCACTGCTGCTGCAGAACACTGCCTCGCTGCTGCTGCTGAACACTGCCTCGCTGCTGCTGCTGAACACTGCCTCTTTGCTGCTTCTGAATCCTGGCTCACTGCTGCTGCTGAACACTGCCTCGCTGCTGCTGCTGAACACTGCCTCACTGCTGCTGCTAAACACTGCCTCACTGCTGCTGCTGAACACTGCCTCACTGCTGCTGCTGAACACTGCCTCACAGCTGCTGCTGAACACTGCCTCGCTGCTGCTGCTGAACACTGGCTCGCTGTGGCTGCTGAACGCTGGCTCACTGCTGCTGCTGAACACTGCCTCACTGCTGCTGCTGAACACTGCCTCACTGCTGCTGCTGAACACTGCTTCACGGCTGCTGCAGAACACTGCCTCACTGCTGCTGCTGAACACTGCCTCGCTGCTGCTGCTGAACACTGCCTCGCTGCTGCTGCTGAATCCTGGCTCACTGCTGCTGCTGAACACTGCCTCGCTGCTGCTGCTAAACACTGGCTCACGGCTGCTGCTGAACACTGCCTCACTGCTGCTGCTGAACACTGCCTCACTGCTGCTGATGAACACTGCCTCACAGCTGCTGCCGAACACTGCCTCGCTGTTGCTGCTGAACACTGGCTCGCTGTGGCTGCTGAACACTGGCTCACTGCTGCTGCTGAACACTGCCTCACTGCTGCTGCTAAACACTGCCTCACTGCAGCTGCTGAACACTGCCTCGCTACTGCTGTAGAACACTGCCTCACTGTTGCTGCTGAACACTGCCTCACTGTTGCTGCTGAACATTGCCTCACTGCTGCTGCTGAACACTGCCTCACTGCTGCTGCAGAACACTGCCTCACTGCTGCTGCAGGACACTGCCTCACTGCTGCTGCTGAACACTGCCTCACTCCTGCTGCTGAACACTGCCTCACTGTTGCTGCTGAACATTGCCTCACTGCTGCTGCTGAACACTGCCTCACTGCTGCTGCTAAACACTGCCTCACTGCTGCTGCTGAACACTGCCTCGCTGCTGCTGCTGAACACTGCCTCGCTGCTGCTGCTGAACACTGCCTCACTGCTGCTGCTGAACACTGCCTCACTGCTGCTGCTGAACACTGCCTCGCTGCTGCTGCTGAACAATGCCTCACTGTTGCTGATGAACACTGCCTCACTGCTGCTGCTGAACACTGCCTCACTGCTGCTGCTGAACACTGCCTCACAGCTGCTGCTGAACACTGCCTCATTGCTGCTGCTGAACACTGGCTCACTGCTGCTGTTGAACACTGCCTCACTGCTGCTGATGAACACTGGCTCACTGCTGCTGCTGAACACTGCCTCACTGCTGCTGCTGAACACTGCCTCACTGCTGCTGCTGAACACTGCCTCTCTGCTGCTGCTGAACAATGCCTCACTGCTGCTGCTGAACACTGCCTCACTGCTGCTGCTGAACACTGCCTCGCTGCTGCTGCTGAACACTGCCTCGCTGCTGCTGCTGAACACTGCCTCACTGCTGCTGCTGAACACAGCCTCACTGCTGCTACTGAACACTGGCTCGCTGTGGCTGCTGAACACTGGCTCGCTGTGGCTGCTGAACACTGGCTCGCTACTGCTGAACAAGACATTGATGCTGCTGTTGAACACTGCCATGCTGCTGCAGCTGAACACTCCCTCACTGCTGCTGCTGAACACTGGCTCACTGCTTCTGCTGAACACCGACTCACTGCTGCTGCTAAACACTGCCTCACTGCTGCTGCTGAACACTGGCTCGCTGTGGCTGCTGAACACTGGCTCGCTACTGCTGAACAAGACATTGATGCTGCTGTTGAACACTGCCATGCTGCTGCAGCTGAACATTGCTTCACTGCTGCTGCTGAACACTGCCTCACTGCTGCTGCTGAACACGCCCTCACTGCTGCTGCTGAACACTGCCTCACTGCTGCTGCTGAAAACTGCCTCACTGCTGCTGCTGAACACTGCCTCACCGTTGCTGCTGAACACTGCCTCACTGCTGTTGATGAACACTGTCTCACTGTTGCTGCTGAACACTGCCTCACTGTTGCTGATGAATCCCACTGCTTCGCTACTGCTGCTGAACACTGCCTCACTACTGCAGCTGAACATTGCCTCACGGCTTATGTTGAATGCTGGCTCGCTGTGGCTACTGAACACTGCCTTACTGTAGCTTCTGAAAACTGCCTCTCTGCTGCTGCTGAACACTGCCTCACTGGTCAACCCTGCCTCACTGCTGCTGCTGAACATTGCCTCACTGCAGATCCTGAACACTGCCTCGCTGCAGCTGCTGAACACTGCCTCGTTGATGCTGCTGAACACTGTCTCACTGCTGCTGCTAAACACTGCCTCACTGCAGCTGCTGAACACTGCCTCGATGCTGCTGCTGAACACTGCCTCACTGTTGCTGCTGAACACTGCCTCACTGTTGCTGCTGAACGCTGCCTCACTGCTGCTGCTGAACACTGCCACGTTTCAGCTGCTGCTAAAAAAATGCCTCGCTGCTGCCACTGAAAACTGACAGGCTGCAGCTGCTGAACACTGCCTCGTTGATGCTGTTGAACACTGTCTCACTAATGCTGCTGAACACTGTCTCACTGCTGCTGCTAAACACTGCCTCACTGCAGCTGCTGAACACTGCCTCGCTGCTGCTGCAGAACACTGCCTCACTGCTGCTGCTGAACAATGCCTCACTGTTGCTGCTGAACACTGTCTCACTGCTGCTGCTAAACACTGCCTCACTGCAGCTGCTGAACACTGCCTCGATGCTGCTGCTGAACACTGCCTCACTGTTGCTGCTGAACACTGCCTCACTGTTGCTGCTGAACGCTGCCTCACTGCTGCTGCTGAACACTGCCACGTTTCAGCTGCTGCTAAAAAAATGCCTCGCTGCTGCCACTGAAAACTGACAGGCTGCAGCTGCTGAACACTGCCTCGTTGATGCTGTTGAACACTGTCTCACTAATGCTGCTGAACACTGTCTCACTGCTGCTGCTAAACACTGCCTCACTGCAGCTGCTGAACACTGCCTCGCTGCTGCTGCAGAACACTGCCTCACTGCTGCTGCTGAACAATGCCTCACTGTTGCTGATGAACACTGCCTCACTGCTGCTGCTGAACACTGCCTCACTGTTCCTGCTGAACACTGGCTCACTGCTTCTGCTGAACACTGCCTCACTGCTGCTGTTGAACACTGCCTCACAGCTGCTGATGAACCCTGCCTCACAGCTGCTGTTGAACACTGCCTCACTGTTGCTGCTGAACACTGGCTTACTGCTGCTGATGAACACTGCCTCACTGCTGCTGCTGAACACTGCCTCACTGCTGCTGATGAACACTGCCTCGATGCTGCTGATGAACACTGCCTCACTGTTGCTGCTGAACACTGCCTCGATGCTGCTGCTGAACACTGCCTCGATGCTGCTGCTGAACACTGCCTCACTGTTGCTGCTGAACACTGCCTCGCTGCTGCTGCAGAACACTGCCTCACTGCTGCTGCTGAACAATGCCTCACTGTTGCTGATGAACACTGCCTCACTGCTGCTGCTGAACACTGCCTCACTGTTGCTGCTGAACACCTTCTCACTGCTTCTGCTGAACACTGCCTCACTGCTGCTGTTGAACACTGCCTCACAGCTGCTGATGAACCCTGCCTCACAGCTGCTGTTGAACACTGCCTCACTGTTGCTGCTGAACACTGGCTTACTGCTGCTGATGAACACTGCCTCACTGCTGCTGCTGAACACTGCCTCACTGCTGCTGATGAACACTGCCTCGATGCTGCTGCTGAACACTGCCTCACTGTTGCTGCTGAACACTGCCTCACTGTTGCTGCTGAACACTGTCTCACTGCTGCTGCTGAACATTGCCTCACTGCTGCTGCTGAACACTGCCTCACTGCTGCTGCTGAACACTGCCTCGCTGCTGCTGCTGAACACTGCCTCGCTGCTGCTGCTGAACACTGCCTCGCTGCTGCTGCTGAACACTGGCTCACTGCTGCTGCTGAACACTGCCTCGCTGCTGCTGCTAAACACTGCCTCACTGCAGCTGCTGAACGCTGCCTCGATGCTGCTGCTGAACACTGCCTCACTGTTGCTGCTGAACACTGCCTCACTGTTGCTGCTGAACACTGCCTCACTGTTGCTGCTGAACATTGCCTCACTGCTGCTGCTGAACACTGCCTCACTGCTGCTGCTGAACACTGCCTCACTGCTGCTGCAGAACACTGCCTCGCTGCTGCTGCTGAACACTGCCTCGCTGCTGCTGCCGAACACTGCCTCGCTGCTGCTGCTGAATCCTGGCTCACTGCTGCTGCTGAACACTGCCTCGCTGCTGCTGCTGAACAATGCCTCACTGTTGCTGATGAACACTGCCTCACTGCAGCTGCTGAACACTGCCGCTGCTGAACACTGCCTCACAGCTGCTGCTGAAAACTGCCTCATTGCTGCTGCTGAACACTGCCTCACTGTTGCTGCTGAACACAGCCTCACTGATGCTGCTGAACACTGCCTCACAGCTGCTGCTGAACACTGCCTCGCTGCTGCTGCTGAACACGGGCTCGCTGTGGCTGCTGATCACTGGCTCACTGCTGCTGCTGAACACTGCCTCACTGCTGCTGCTAAACACTGCCTCACTGCAGCTGCTGAACACTGCCTCGCTGTGGCTGCTGAACACTGGCTCACTGCTGCTGCTGAACACTGCCTCACTGCTGCTGCTAAACACTGCCTCACTGCAGCTGCTGAACACTGCCTCGATGCTGCTGCTGAACACTGCCTCGATGCTGCTGCTGAACACTGCCTCACTGTTGCTGCTGAACACCGCCTCACTGTTGCTGCTGAACACTGTCTCACTGCTGCTGCTGAACATTGCCTCACTGCTGCTGCTGAACACTGCCTCACTGCTGCTGCTGAACACTGCTTCACGGCTGCTACAGAACACTGCCTCACTGCTGCTGCTGAACACTGCCTCGCTGCTGCTGCTGAACACTGCCTCGCTGCTGAATCCTGGCTCACTGCTGCTGCTGAACACTGCCTCGCTGCTGCTGCTAAACACTGCCTCACTGCAGCTGCTGAACACTGCCTCGATGCTGCTGCTGAACACAGCCTCACTGTTGCTGCTGAACACTGCCTCACTGTTGCTGCTGAACACTGCCTCACTGTTGCTGCTGAACATTGCCTCACTGCTGCTGCTGAACACTGCCTCACTGCTGCTGCTGAACACTGCCTCAATGCTGCTGCAGAACACTGCCTCGCTGCTGCTGCTGAACACTGCCTCGCTGCTGCTGCTGAACACTGCCTCGCTGCTGCTGCTGAATCCTGGCTCACTGCTGCTGCTGAACACTGCCTCGCTGCTGCTGCTGAACACTGCCTCACTGCTGCTGCTAAACACTGCCTCACTGCTGCTGCTGAACACTGCCTCACAGCTGCTGCTGAACACTGCCTCGCTGCTGCTGCTGAACACTGGCTCGCTGTGGCTGCTGAACACTGGCTCACTGCTGCTGCTGAACACTGCCTCACTGCTGCTGCTAAACACTGCCTCACTGCAGCTGCTGAACACTGCCTCGCTACTGCTGCAGAACACTGCCTCACTGTTGCTGCTGAACACTGCCTCACTGTTGCTGCTGAACACTGCCTCACTGTTGCTGCTGAACATTGCATCGCTGCTGCTGCTGAACACTGCCTAACTGCTGCTGCTGAACACTGCCTCACTGCTGCTGCTGAACACTGCCTCACTGCTGCTGCTGAACACTGCCTCACTGTTGCTGCTGAACATTGCCTCACTGCTGCTGCTGAACACTGCCTCGCTGCTGCTGCTGAACACTGCCTCACTGCTGCTGCTAAACACTGCCTCACTGTTGCTGCTGAACACTGCCTCGCTGCTGCTGCTGAACATTGCCTCACTGCTGCTGCTGAACACTGCCTCGCTGCTGCTGCTGAACAATGCCTCACTGTTGCTGATGAACACTGCCTCACTGCTGCTGCTGAACAATGCCTCACTGTTGCTGATGAACACTGCCTCACTGCTGCTGCTGAACACTGCCTCACTGCTTCTTCTGAACACTGCCTCACAGCTGCTGCTGAACACTGCCTCATTGCTGCTGCTGAACACTGGCTCACTGCTGCTGCTGAACACTGCCTCACTGCTGCTGCTGAACACTGCCTCACTGCTGCTGCTGAACACTGCCTCACTGCTGCTGCTGAACACTGCCTCTCTGCTGCTGCTGAACAATGCCTCACTGCTGCTGCTGAACACTGCCTCGCTGCTGCTGCTGAACACTGCCTCGCTGCTGCTGCTGAACAATGCCTCACTGTTGCTGATGAACACTGCCTCACTGCTGCTGCTGAACACTGCCTCACTGCTGCTGCTGAACACTGGCTCGTTGTGGCTGCTGAACACTGGCTCGCTGTGGCTGCTGAACACTGGCTCGCTACTGCTGAACAAGACATTGATGCTGCTGTTGAACACTGCCATGCTGCTGCAGCTGAACACTCCCTCACTGCTGCTGCTGAACACTGGCTCACTGCTTCTGCTGAACACCGACTCACTGCTGCTGCTAAACACTGCCTCAGTGCTGCTGCTGAACACTGGCTCGCTACTGCTGAACAAGACATTGATGCTGCTGTTGAACACTGCCATGCTGCTGCAGCTGAACATTGCTTCACTGCTGCTGCTGAACACTGCCTCACTGCTGCTGATGAACACTGCCTCACAGCTGCTGCTGAACACTGCCTCGCTGCTGCTGCTGAACACTGGCTCGCTGTGGCTGCTGAACACTGGCTCACTGCTGCTGCTGAACACTGCCTCACTGCTGCTGCTAAACACTGCCTCACTGCAGCTGCTGAACACTGCCTCGATGCTGCTGCTGAACACTGCCTCGATGCTGCTGCTGAACACTGCCTCACTGTTGCTGCTGAACACTGCCTCACTGTTGCTGCTGAACACTGTCTCACTCCTGCTGCTGAACATTGCCTCACTGCTGCTGCTGAACACTGCCTCACTGCTGCTGCTGAACACTGCCTCACTGCTGCTGCTGAACACTGCCTCACTGCTGCTGCTGAACACTGCCTCACTGCTGCTGCTGAACACTGCCTCGCTGCTGCTGCTGAACACTGCCTCACTGCAGCTGCTGAACACTGCCTCGATGCTGCTGCTGAACACTGCCTCGATGCTGCTGCTGAACACTGCCTCACTGTTGCTGCTGAACACTGCCTCACTGTTGCTGCTGAACACTGTCTCACTCCTGCTGCTGAACATTGCCTCACTGCTGCTGCTGAACACTGCCTCACTGCTGCTGCTGAACACTGCCTCACTGCTGCTGCTGAACACTGCCTCACGTCTGCTGCAGAACACTGCCTCACTGCTGCTGCTGAACACTGCCTCACTGCTGCTGCTGAATCCTGGCTCACTGCTGCTGCTGAACACTGCCTCGCTGCTGCTGCTGAACACTGCCTCACGTCTGCTGCAGAACACTGCCTCACTGCTGCTGCTGAACACTGCCTCACGTCTGCTGCAGAACACTGCCTCACTGCTGCTGCTGAACACTGCCTCACTGCTGCTGCTGAACACTGCCTCACTGCTGCTGCTGAACACTGCCTCACTGCTGCTGCTGAACACTGCCTCACGTCTGCTGCAGAACACTGCCTCACTGCTGCTGCTGAACACTGCCTCGCTGCTGCTGCTGAATCCTGGCTCACTGCTGCTGCTGAACACTGCCTCGCTGCTGCTGCTAAACACTGCCTCACTGCAGCTGCTGAACACTGCCTCGATGCTGCTGCTGAACACAGCCTCACTGTTGCTGCTGAACACTGCCTCACTGTTGCTGCTGAACACTGCCTCACTGTTGCTGCTGAACATTGCCTCACTGCTGCTGCTGAACACTGCCTCGATGCTGCTGCTGAACACTGCCTCACTGTTGCTGCTGAGCACTGCCTCACTGTTGCGGCTAAACACTGTCTCACTGCTGCTGCTGAACATTGCCTCACTGCTTCTGCTGAACACTGCCTCACTGCTGCTGCTGAACACTGCCTCATGGCTGCTGCAGAACACTGCCTCACTGCTGCTGCTGAACACTGCCTCGCTGCTGCTGCTGACCACTGCCTCGCTGCTGCTGCTGAATCCTGGCTCACTGCTGCTGCTGAACACTGCCTCGCTGCTGCTGCTAAACACTGCCTCACTGCAGCTGCTGAACACTGCCTCGATGCTGCTGCTGAACACAGACTCACTGTTGCTGCTGAACACTGCCTCACTGTTGCTGCTGAACACTGCCTCACTGTTGCTGCTGAACATTGCCTCACTGCTGCTGCTGAACACTGCCTCACTGCTGCTGCTGAACACTGCCTCACTGCTGCTGCAGAACACTGCCTCGCTGCTGCTGCTGAACACTGCCTCGCTGCTGCTGCTGAACACTGCCTCGCTGCTGCTGCTGAATCCTGGCTCACTGCTGCTGCTGAACACTGCCTCGCTGCTGCTGCTGAACACTGCCTCACTGCTGCTGCTAAACACTGCCTCACTGCTGCTGCTGAACACTGCCTCACTGCTGCTGCTGAACACTGCCTCACAGCTGCTGCTGAACACTGCCTCGCTGCTGCTGCTGAACACTGCCTCACTGCTGCTGCTGAACACTGCCTCACTGCTGCTGCTGAACACTGCCTCACTGCTGCTGCTGAACACTGCCTCACTGCTGCTGCTGAACACTGCCTCACTGCTGCTGCTAAACACTGCCTCACTGTTGCTGCTGAACACTGCCTCGCTGCTGCTGCTGAACACTGCCTCGCTGCTGCTGCTGAACACTGCCTCACTGCTGCTGCTGAACACTGCCTCACAGCTGCTGCTGAACACTGCCTCACTTCTGCTGCTGAACACTGCCTCACAGCTGCTGCTGAACACTGCCTCATTGCTGCTGCTGAACACTGGCTCACTGCTGCTGCTGAACACTGCCTCACTGCTGCTGCTAAACACTGCCTCACTGCAGCTGCTGAACACTGCCTCGCTACTGCTGCAGAACACTGCCTCACTGTTGCTGCTGAACACTGCCTCACTGTTGCTGCTGAACATTGCCTCACTGCTGCTGCTGAACACTGCCTCACTGCTGCTGCTGAACATTGCCTCACTGCTGCTGCTGAACACTGCCTCACTGCTGCTGCTGAACACTGCCTCACTGCTGCTGCTGAACACTGCCTCACTGTTGCTGCTGAACATTGCCTCACTGCTGCTGCTGAACACTGCCTCACTGCTGCTGCTGAACACTGCCTCACTGCTGCTGCTAAACACTGCCTCACTGCTGCTGCTGAACACTGCCTCACTGCTGCTGCTGAACATTGCCTCACTGCTGCTGCTGAACACTGCCTCACTGCTGCTGCTGAACACTGCCTCACTGCTGCTGCTGAACACTGCCTCACTGTTGCTGCTGAACATTGCCTCACTGCTGCTGCTGAACACTGCCTCACTGCTGCTGCTGAACACTGCCTCACTGCTGCTGCTAAACACTGCCTCACTGTTGCTGCTGAACACTGCCTCGCTGCTGCTGCTGAACACTGCCTCGCTGCTGCTGCTGAACACTGCCTCACTGCTGCTGCTGAACAATGCCTCACTGCTGCTGCTGAACAATGCCACACTGTTGCTGATGAACACTGCCTCACTGCTGCTGCTGAACACTGCCTCACTGCTGCTGCTGAACACTGCCTCACAGCTGCTGCTGAAGACTGCCTCATTGCTGCTGCTGATCACTGGCTCACTGCTGCTGCTGAACACTGCCTCACTGCTGCTGATGAACACTGCCTCACTGCTGCTGCTGAACACTGCCTCACTGCTGCTGCTGAACACTGCCTCACTGCTGCTGCTGAACACTGCCTCTCTGCTGCTGCTGAACAATGCCTCACTGCTGCTGCTGAACACTGCCTCACTGCTGCTGCTGAACACTGCCTCGCTGCTGCTGCTGAACACTGCCTCGCTGCTGCTGCTGAACAATGCCTCACTGTTGCTGATGAACACTGCCTCACTGCTGCTGCTGAACACTGCCTCACTGCTGCTGCTGAACACTGGCTCGTTGTGGCTGCTGAACACTGGCTCGCTGTGGCTGCTGAACACTGGCTCGCTACTGCTGAACAAGACATTGATGCTGCTGTTGAACACTGCCATGCTGCTGCAGCTGAACACTCCCTCACTGCTGCTGCTGAACACTGGCTCACTGCTTCTGCTGAACACCGACTCACTGCTGCTGCTAAACACTGCCTCACTGCTGCTGCTGAACACTGCCTCACTGCTGCTGCTGAACACTGCCTCACTGCTGCTGCTGAACACTGCCTCATTGCTGCTGCTGAACACTGCCTCGCTGCTGCTGCTGAACACTGCCTCACTGCAGCTGCTGAACACTGCCTCGATGCTGCTGCTGAACACTGCCTCGATGCTGCTGCTGAACACTGCCTCACTGTTGCTGCTGAACACTGCCTCACTGTTGCTGCTGAACACTGTCTCACTCCTGCTGCTGAACATTGCCTCACTGCTGCTGCTGAACACTGCCTCACTGCTGCTGCTGAACACTGCCTCACTGCTGCTGCTGAACACTGCCTCACGTCTGCTGCAGAACACTGCCTCACTGCTGCTGCTGAACACTGCCTCGCTGCTGCTGCTGAACACTGCCTCGCTGCTGCTGCTGAATCCTGGCTCACTGCTGCTGCTGAACACTGCCTCGCTGCTGCTGCTAAACACTGCCTCACTGCAGCTGCTGAACACTGCCTCGATGCTGCTGCTGAACACAGCCTCACTGTTGCTGCTGAACACTGCCTCACTGTTGCTGCTGAACACTGCCTCACTGTTGCTGCTGAACATTGCCTCACTGCTGCTGCTGAACACTGCCTCGATGCTGCTGCTGAACACTGCCTCACTGTTGCTGCTGAGTACTGCCTCACTGTTGCGGCTAAACACTGTCTCACTGCTGCTGCTGAACACTGCCTCACTGCTGCTGCTGAACACTGCCTCATGGCTGCTGCAGAACACTGCCTCACTGCTGCTGCTGAACACTGCCTCGCTGCTGCTGCTGACCACTGCCTCGCTGCTGCTGCTGAATCCTGGCTCACTGCTGCTGCTGAACACTGCCTCGCTGCTGCTGCTAAACACTGCCTCACTGCAGCTGCTGAACACTGCCTCGATGCTGCTGCTGAACACAGCCTCACTGTTGCTGCTGAACACTGTCTCACTGCTTCTGCTGAACACTGCCTCACTGCTGCTGCTGAACACTGCCTCATGGCTGCTGCAGAACACTGCCTCACTGCTGCTGCTGAACACTGCCTCGCTGCTGCTGCTGACCACTGCCTCGCTGCTGCTGCTGAATCCTGGCTCACTGCTGCTGCTGAACACTGCCTCGCTGCTGCTGCTAAACACTGCCTCACTGCAGCTGCTGAACACTGCCTCGATGCTGCTGCTGAACACAGCCTCACTGTTGCTGCTGAACACTGCCTCACTGTTGCTGCTGAACACTGCCTCACTGTTGCTGCTGAACATTGCCTCACTGCTGCTGCTGAACACTGCCTCACTGCTGCTGCTGAACACTGCCTCACTGCTGCTGCAGAACACTGCCTCGCTGCTGCTGCTGAACACTGCCTCGCTGCTGCTGCTGAACACTGCCTCGCTGCTGCTGCTGAATCCTGGCTCACTGCTGCTGCTGAACACTGCCTCGCTGCTGCTGCTGAACACTGCCTCACTGCTGCTGCTAAACACTGCCTCACTGCTGCTGCTGAACACTGCCTCACTGCTGCTGCTGAACACTGCCTCACAGCTGCTGCTGAACACTGCCTCGCTGCTGCTGCTGAACACTGCCTCACTGCTGCTGCTGAACACTGCCTCACTGCTGCTGCTGAACACTGCCTCACTGCAGCTGCTGAACACTGCCTCACTGCTGCTGCTGAACACTGCCTCACTGCTGCTGCTAAACACTGCCTCACTGTTGCTGCTGAACACTGCCTCGCTGCTGCTGCTGAACACTGCCTCGCTGCTGCTGCTGAACACTGCCTCACTGCTGCTGCTGAACAATGCCTCACTGCTGCTGCTGAACAATGCCTCACTGTTGCTGATGAACACTGCCTCACTGCTGCTGCTGAACACTGCCTCACTTCTGCTGCTGAACACTGCCTCACAGCTGCTGCTGAACACTGCCTCATTGCTGCTGCTGAACACTGGCTCACTGCTGCTGCTGAACACTGCCTCACTGCTGCTGCTAAACACTGCCTCACTGCAGCTGCTGAACACTGCCTCGCTACTGCTGCAGAACACTGCCTCACTGTTGCTGCTGAACACTGCCTCACTGTTGCTGCTGAACACTGCCTCACTGTTGCTGCTGAACATTGCCTCACTGCTGCTGCTGAACACTGCCTCACTGCTGCTGCTGAACATTGCCTCACTGCTGCTGCTGAACACTGCCTCACTGCTGCTGCTGAACACTGCCTCACTGCTGCTGCTGATCACTGCCTCACTGTTGCTGCTGAACATTGCCTCACTGCTGCTGCTGAACACTGCCTCACTGCTGCTGCTGAACACTGCCTCACTGCTGCTGCTAAACACTGCCTCACTGTTGCTGCTGAACACTGCCTCGCTGCTGCTGCTGAACACTGCCTCGCTGCTGCTGCTGAACACTGCCTCACTGCTGCTGCTGAACAATGCCTCACTGCTGCTGCTGAACAATGCCACACTGTTGCTGATGAACACTGCCTCACTGCTGCTGCTGAACACTGCCTCACAGCTGCTGCTGAAGACTGCCTCATTGCTGCTGCTGAACACTGGCTCACTGCTGCTGCTGAACACTGCCTCACTGCTGCTGATGAACACTGGCTCACTGCTGCTGCTGAACACTGCCTCACTGCTGCTGCTGAACACTGCCTCACTGCTGCTGCTGAACACTGCCTCTCTGCTGCTGCTGAACAATGCCTCACTGCTGCTGCTGAACACTGCCTCACTGCTGCTGCTGAACACTGCCTCGCTGCTGCTGCTGAACACTGCCTCGCTGCTGCTGCTGAACACTGCCTCACTGCTGCTGCTGAACACTGCCTCGCTGCTGCTGCTGAACACTGCCTCACTGCTGCTGCTGAACACTGCCTCGATGCTGCTGCTGAACACTGCCTCGATGCTGCTGCTGAACACTGCCTCACTGTTGCTGCTGAACACTGGCTCGTTGTGGCTGCTGAACACTGGCTCGCTGTGGCTGCTGAACACTGGCTCGCTACTGCTGAACAAGACATTGATGCTGCTGTTGAACACTGCCATGCTGCTGCAGCTGAACACTCCCTCACTGCTGCTGCTGAACACTGGCTCACTGCTTCTGCTGAACACCGACTCACTGCTGCTGCTAAACACTGCCTCACTGCTGCTGCTGAACACTGCCTCACTGCTGCTGCTGAACACTGCCTCACTGCTGCTGCTGAACACTGCCTCATTGCTGCTGCTGAACACTGCCTCGCTGCTGCTGCTGAACACTGCCTCACTGCAGCTGCTGAACACTGCCTCGATGCTGCTGCTGAACACTGCCTCACTGTTGCTGCTGAACACTGCCTCACTGTTGCTGCTGAACACTGTCTCACTCCTGCTGCTGAACATTGCCTCACTGCTGCTGCTGAACACTGCCTCACTGCTGCTGCTGAACACTGCCTCACTGCTGCTGCTGAACACTGCCTCACGTCTGCTGCAGAACACTGCCTCACTGCTGCTGCTGAACACTGCCTCGCTGCTGCTGCTGAACACTGCCTCGCTGCTGCTGCTGAATCCTGGCTCACTGCTGCTGCTGAACACTGCCTCGCTGCTGCTGCTAAACACTGCCTCACTGCAGCTGCTGAACACTGCCTCGATGCTGCTGCTGAACACAGCCTCACTGTTGCTGCTGAACACTGCCTCACTGTTGCTGCTGAACACTGCCTCACTGTTGCTGCTGAACATTGCCTCACTGCTGCTGCTGAACACTGCCTCGATGCTGCTGCTGAACACTGCCTCACTGTTGCTGCTGAGCACTGCCTCACTGTTGCGGCTAAACACTGTCTCACTGCTGCTGCTGAACATTGCCTCACTGCTTCTGCTGAACACTGCCTCACTGCTGCTGCTGAACACTGCCTCATGGCTGCTGCAGAACACTGCCTCACTGCTGCTGCTGAACACTGCCTCGCTGCTGCTGCTGACCACTGCCTCGCTGCTGCTGCTGAATCCTGGCTCACTGCTGCTGCTGAACACTGCCTCGCTGCTGCTGCTAAACACTGCCTCACTGCAGCTGCTGAACACTGCCTCGATGCTGCTGCTGAACACAGACTCACTGTTGCTGCTGAACACTGCCTCACTGTTGCTGCTGAACACTGCCTCACTGTTGCTGCTGAACATTGCCTCACTGCTGCTGCTGAACACTGCCTCACTGCTGCTGCTGAACACTGCCTCACTGCTGCTGCAGAACACTGCCTCGCTGCTGCTGCTGAACACTGCCTCGCTGCTGCTGCTGAACACTGCCTCGCTGCTGCTGCTGAATCCTGGCTCACTGCTGCTGCTGAACACTGCCTCGCTGCTGCTGCTGAACACTGCCTCACTGCTGCTGCTAAACACTGCCTCACTGCTGCTGCTGAACACTGCCTCACTGCTGCTGCTGAACACTGCCTCACAGCTGCTGCTGAACACTGCCTCGCTGCTGCTGCTGAACACTGCCTCACTGCTGCTGCTGAACACTGCCTCACTGCTGCTGCTGAACACTGCCTCACTGCAGCTGCTGAACACTGCCTCACTGCTGCTGCTGAACACTGCCTCACTGCTGCTGCTAAACACTGCCTCACTGTTGCTGCTGAACACTGCCTCGCTGCTGCTGCTGAACACTGCCTCGCTGCTGCTGCTGAACACTGCCTCACTGCTGCTGCTGAACAATGCCTCACTGCTGCTGCTGAACAATGCCTCACTGTTGCTGATGAACACTGCCTCACTGCTGCTGCTGAACACTGCCTCACTTCTGCTGCTGAACACTGCCTCACAGCTGCTGCTGAACACTGCCTCATTGCTGCTGCTGAACACTGGCTCACTGCTGCTGCTGAACACTGCCTCACTGCTGCTGCTAAACACTGCCTCACTGCTGCTGCTGAACACTGCCTCGCTACTGCTGCAGAACACTGCCTCACTGTTGCTGCTGAACACTGCCTCACTGTTGCTGCTGAACACTGCCTCACTGTTGCTGCTGAACATTGCCTCACTGCTGCTGCTGAACACTGCCTCACTGCTGCTGCTGAACATTGCCTCACTGCTGCTGCTGAACACTGCCTCACTGCTGCTGCTGAACACTGCCTCACTGCTGCTGCTGAACACTGCCTCACTGTTGCTGCTGAACATTGCCTCACTGCTGCTGCTGAACACTGCCTCACTGCTGCTGCTGAACACTGCCTCACTGCTGCTGCTAAACACTGCCTCACTGTTGCTGCTGAACACTGCCTCGCTGCTGCTGCTGAACACTGCCTCGCTGCTGCTGCTGAACACTGCCTCACTGCTGCTGCTGAACAATGCCTCACTGCTGCTGCTGAACAATGCCACACTGTTGCTGATGAACACTGCCTCACTGCTGCTGCTGAACACTGCCTCACTGCTGCTGCTGAACACTGCCTCACAGCTGCTGCTGAACACTGCCTCATTGCTGCTGCTGAACACTGGCTCACTGCTGCTGCTGAACACTGCCTCACTGCTGCTGATGAACACTGGCTCACTGCTGCTGCTGAACACTGGCTCACTGCTGCTGCTGAACACTGCCTCACTGCTGCTGCTGAACACTGCCTCTCTGCTGCTGCTGAACAATGCCTCACTGCTGCTGCTGAACACTGCCTCACTGCTGCTGCTGAACACTGCCTCGCTGCTGCTGCTGAACACTGCCTCGCTGCTGCTGCTGAACAATGCCTCATTGTTGCTGATGAACACTGCCTCACTGCTGCTGCTGAACACTGCCTCACTGCTGCTGCTGAACACTGGCTCGCTGTGGCTGCTGAACACTGGCTCGCTGTGGCTGCTGAACACTGGCTCGCTACTGCTGAACAAGACATTGATGCTGCTGTTGAACACTGCCATGCTGCTGCAGCTGAACACTCCCTCACTGCTGCTGCTGAACACTGGCTCACTGCTTCTGCTGAACACCGACTCACTGCTGCTGCTAAACACTGCCTCAGTGCTGCTGCTGAACACTAGCTCGCTGTGGCTGCAGAACACTGGCTCGCTACTGCTGAACAAGACATTGATGCTGCTGTTGAACACTGCCATGCTGCTGCAGCTGAACATTACTTCACTGCTGCTGCTGAACACTGCCTCACTGCTGCTGATGAACACTGCCTCACAGCTGCTGCTGAACACTGCCTCGCTGCTGCTGCTGAACACTGGCTCGCTGTGGCTGCTGAACACTGGCTCACTGCTGCTGCTGAACACTGCCTCACTGCTGCTGCTAAACACTGCCTCACTGCAGCTGCTGAACACTGCCTCGATGCTGTTGCTGAACACTGCCTCGATGCTGCTGCTGAACACTGCCTCACTGTTGCTGCTGAACACTGCCTCACTGTTGCTGCTGAACACTGTCTCACTGCTGCTGCTGAACATTGCCTCACTGCTGCTGCTGAACACTGCCTCACGTCTGCTGCAGAACACTGCCTCACTGCTGCTGCTGAACACTGCCTCGCTGCTGCTGCTGAACACTGCCTCGCTGCTGCTGCTGAACACTGCCTCGCTGCTGCTGCTGAACAATGCCTCACTGTTGCTGATGAACACTGCCTCACTTCTGCTGCTGAACACTGCCTCACTGCTGCTGCTGAACACTGGCTCGCTGTGGCTGCTGAACACTGTCTCGCTGTGGCTGCTGAACACTGGCTCGCTACTGCTGAACAAGACATTGATGCTGCTGTTGAACACTGCCATGCTGCTGCAGCTGAACACTCCCTCACTGCTGCTGCTGAACACTGGCTCACTGCTGCTGCTGAACACTGCCTCACTGCTGCTGCAGAACACTGCCTCGCTGCTGCTGCTGAACAGTGCCTCGCTGCTGCTGCTGAACACTGCCTCACTGCTGCTGCTGAATCCTGGCTCACTGCTGCTGCTGAACACTGCCTCACTGCAGCTGCTGAACACTGCCTCGATGCTGTTGCTGAACACTGCCTCGATGCTGCTGCTGTACACTGCCTCACTGTTGCTGCTGAACACTGCCTCACTGTTGCTGCTGAACACTGTCTCACTGCTGCTGCTGAACATTGCCTCACTGCTGCTGCTGAACACTGCCTCACGTCTGCTGCAGAACACTGCCTCACTGCTGCTGCTGAACACTGCCTCGCTGCTGCTGCTGAACACTGCCTCGCTGCTGCTGCTGAATCCTGGCTCACTGCTGCTGCTGAACACTGCCTCGCTGCTGCTGCTAAACACTGCCTCACTGCAGCTGCTGAACACTGCCTCGATGCTGCTGCTGAACACAGCCTCACTGTTGCTGCTGAACACTGCCTCACTGTTGCTGCTGAACACTGCCTCACTGTTGCTGCTGAACATTGCCTCACTGCTGCTGCTGAACACTGCCTCACTGCTGCTGCTGAACACTGCCTCGCTGCTGCTGCTGAACAGTGCCTCACTGCTGCTGCTGAACACTGCCTCGCTGCTGCTGCTGAATCCTGGCTCACTGCTGCTGCTGAACACTGCCTCGCTGCTGCTGCTGAACACTGCCTCACTGCTGCTGCTAAACACTGCCTCACTGCTGCTGCTGAACACTGCCTCACTGCTGCTGCTGAACACTGCCTCGCTGCTGCTGCTGAACACTGCCTCGCTGCTGCTGCTGAATCCTGGCTCACTGCTGCTGCTGAACACTGCCTCGCTGCTGCTGCTAAACACTGCCTCACTGCAGCTGCTGAACACTGCCTCGATGCTGCTGCTGAACACAGCCTCACTGTTGCTGCTGAACACTGCCTCACTGTTGCTGCTGAACACTGCCTCACTGTTGCTGCTGAACATTGCCTCACTGCTGCTGCTGAACACTGCCTCACTGCTGCTGCTGAACACTGCCTCACTGCTGCTGCAGAACACTGCCTCGCTGCTGCTGCTGAACAGTGCCTCGCTGCTGCTGCTGAACACTGCCTCGCTGCTGCTGCTGAACAATGCCTCACTGCTGCTGCTGAACACTGCCTCACTGCTGCTGCTAAACACTGCCTCACTGCTGCTGCTGAACACTGCCTCGCTGCTGCTGCTGAACAATGCCTCACTGCTGCTGCTGAACACTGCCTCACTGCTGCTGCTGAACACTGCCTCACTGCTGCTGCTGAACACTGCCTCGCTGCTGCTGCTGAACACTGCCTCACTGCTGCTGCTGAACACTGCCTCACAGCTGCTGCTGAACACTGCCTCGCTGCTGCTGCTGAACAATGCCTCACTGCTGCTGCTGAACACTGCCTCACTGCTGCTGCTGAACACTGCCTCGCTGCTGCTGCTGAACAATGCCTCACTGTTGCTGATGAATACTGCCTCACTGCTGCTGCTGAACACTGCCTCACTGCTGCTGCTGAACACTGCCTCACAGCTGCTGCTGAACACTGCCTCATTGCTGCTGCTGAACACTGTCTCAGTGCTGCTGCTTAAATAAGCCTCTCTACTTATGATGAACCCTGACTCACTGCTGCTGCTGAACACTACCTCACTGCAGATCCTGAACACTGCCTTGCTGCTGCTGCTGAACACTGCTTCGCTGCTGCTGCTGAACACTGTCTCACTGCTGCTGCTGAACACTGCCTCGCAGTGGCGGCTGAACACTGCCTCACTACTACTGCTGAACATTGCCTCACTGTTGCTGCTGAACACTGCCTCGTGCTGCTGCTGAACACTGCCTCACTGTTGCTGCTGAACACTGCCTTGCTGCTGCTGCTGAACAATGCCTCACTGTTGCTGCTGAACACTGTCTCAGTGCTGTTGCTGAATATTGCCTCACTACTTATGCTGAAAATTGCCTCACTGTTGCTGATGAACACTGCCTCGCAGTGGCTGCTGAACACTGCCTCGCTGCTGCTGCTGAACACTGCCTCACTGCTGCTGCTGAAAACTGCCTCGCTGCTGCTGCTGAATATTGCCTCACTGTTGAACCCTGCCTCACTGCTGCTGCTGAACACTGCCTCACTGATGCTGCTGAACACTGCCTCCCTGTGGCTGCTGAACACTGCCTCACTGATGCTGCTGAACACTGCCTCACTGCTGCTGCTGAACGCGGTCTCAGTGCTGCTGCTGAACACTGCCTCACTGATGCTGCTGAACACTGCCTCACTGCTGCTGCTGAACGCGGTCTCAGTGCTGCTGCTGAACACTACCTCACTGATGCTGCTGAACACTGCCTCACTGTGGCTGCTGAACATTGGCTCGCTGCTGCTAAACAAGACATTGCTGCTGGTGCTGAACACTGCCTCATAGCTACTGCTGTACACTGCAACACTGCTGTTGAACACTGCCTCACTGGTGCTGCTGAACACTGTCTCACTGCTGATCCAGAACACTGCCTCACTGATGCTGAACACTGATTCGCTGCTGCTACTGCACACTGTCTCACTGCTGCAGCTGAATACTGCCTCGCTGTGGCTGCTGAACACTGGCTCGCTACTGCTGAACAGGACATTGTTGCTGCTGTTGAACACTGCCATGCTGCTGCTGCTGAACACTGCCTCACTGCTGCAGCTAAACATGGCCTCACTGCTGCTGCTGAACTATTGCCTCACTGTTGCTGCTGAACACTGCCTCACTGCTGTTGATGAACACTGTCTCACAGCTGCTGCTGAATATTGACTCACTACTTATGCTGAACACTGCCTCACTGTTGCTGATGAACCCCACTTCCTCGCTACTGCTGCTGAACACTGCCTCACTGCTGCTGCTGAATACTGCCTCGCTGTTGCTGCTGAACACTGCCTCACTGATGCTGAACACTGATTCGCTGCTGCTACTGCACACTGCCTCACTGCTGCTGCTGAACACTTTCTCACTGTTGCTGCTGAACACTGCCTCGCTGCTGCAGCTGAACATTGCCTCACTGCTGCTGCTGTACACTGCCTCACTGCTGCTGCTGAACACTGCCTCCCTGCTGCTGCTGAACACTGCCTTACTGCTGCTGCTGAACACTTTCTCACTGTTGCTGCTGAACACTGCCTCACTGCTGCTGCTGAACACTGCCTCACTGTTGCTGCTCAACACTGCCTCGCTGCTGCAGCTGAACATTGCCTCACTGCTGCTGCTGAACACTGCCTCACTGTTGCTGATGAACCCCACTTCCTCGCTACTGCTGCTGAACACTGCCTCACTGCTGCTGCTGAATACTGCCTCGCTGTTGCTGCTGAACACTGCCTCACTGATGCTGAACACTGATTCGCTGCTGCTACTGCACACTGCCTCACTGCTGCTGCTGAACACTTTCTCACTGTTGCTGCTGAACACTGCCTCGCTGCTGCAGCTGAACACTGCCTCACTGCTGCTGTTGAACACTGCCTCCCTGCTGCTGCTGAACACTGCCTTACTGCTGCTGCTGAACACTTTCTCACTGTTGCTGCTGAACACTGCCTCGCTGCTGCAGCTGAACATTGCCTCACTGCTGCTGCTGTACACTGCCTCACTGCTGCTGCTGAACACTGCCTCCCTGCTGCTGCTGAACACTGCCTTACTGCTGCTGCTGAACACTTTCTCACTGTTGCTGCTGAACACTGCCTCACTGCTGCTGCTGAACACTGCCTCACTGTTGCTGCTCAACACTGCCTCGCTGCTGCAGCTGAACATTGCCTCACTGCTGCTGCTGAACACTGCCTCCTGCAGCAGCAGTGTGGCATTGTTCAGCAGCACCAGTGAGGCAGTGTTCAGCACAGCAGTGAGGGAGTATTCAGCAGCAGCAAGGCAGTGTTCAGCAGCAGGAGCAAGTCTGTGTTGCGCAGCAGCTTGGAGGCAGTGTTCAGCAGCAGCTGTGAGGCACACTTCAACAGCAGTGAGTCTGTGTTCAGCAGCAGCAGTGAGGCAGTATTTAGCAGCAGCAGTGAGTCTGTCTTCAGCAGCAGCGAGGCAGTGTTCAGCAGCTGCAGTGAGGTTGTGTTCAGCAGCAGCAGCGAGGCAGTGTTCAGCAGCAGCAGCGAGGCAGTGTTCAGCAGCGAGGCAGTGTTCAGCAGCTGCAGTGAGGTTGTGTTCAGCAGCAGCAGCGAGGCAGTGTTCAGCAGCAGCAGCAGCGAGGCAGTGTTGAGCAGCAGCATCGAGGCAGTGTTCAGTGGCAAAAGCGAGTCAGTATTCAGCAGCAGCAGCAGTGAGACAGTGTTCAACAGCACTGAAGCAGTGTTCAGCAGCAGCAGCAAGGCAGTGTTCTGCAGCAGGTGAGGGGTCGTGTTCAGCAGCAGCAGTGAGGCTGTGTTCAGCAGCAGCAGCGAGGCAGTGTTCTGCAGCAGCATCGAGGCAGTGTTCAGCAGCAGCTGTGAGGCACATTTCAACAGTAGTGAGGCAGTGTTCAGCAGCTGCAGTGAGGCACAGTTCATCAGATGCAGTGAGGCACAGTTCAGCAGCAGCAGCGACGCAGTGTTCAGCAGCAGCAGTGAGGCGGTTTTCAGCAGCTGCTGAGAGGCAGTGTTCAGCAACAGTAGCGAGTCTGTCTTCAGCAGCAGCGAGGCAGTTTTCAGCAGCGGCAGTGAGGCAGTGTTCAGCAGCAGCAGTGAGGCAGTGTTGTCTACTGTCTATTATACTGATGTGGAATGACCAGCCATGATCATATTGAATGGCGGTGCAGGCTCGAAGGGCTGAATGGCCTACTCCTGCACCTATTGTCTATTGTGCATAGTGTTCAGCAGCAGCTGTGAGGCACATTTCAACAGCAGTGAGGCAGTGTTCAGCGGCAAAAGCGAGTCAGCCTTCAGCAGCAGCAGCAGTGAGACAGTGTTCAACAGCAGTGAGGCAGTGTTCAGCAGCAGCAGCGAGGCAGTGTTCAGCAGCAGCAGTGAGGCGGAGTTCACCAGTGAGGCAGTATTCATCAGCCGCAGTGAGGCAGTGTTCAGCAGAAGCAGTGACACAGTGTTCAGCAGCAGCATTGAGACAGTGTTCAGCAGCAGCAGTGAGGCAGTGTTAAGCAGCAGCAGCATTGCAGTGTGCAGCAGTAGCAGTGAGG
Source organism: Chiloscyllium plagiosum (assembly GCF_037043375.1). NCBI lineage: Eukaryota > Metazoa > Chordata > Chondrichthyes > Orectolobiformes > Hemiscylliidae > Chiloscyllium > Chiloscyllium plagiosum. The sequence goes on from NW_028270150.1 coordinate 32,951,788, forward strand.
CAGAGTTCAGTTACAGCAGCAATGTCTTGTTCAGCAGCAGCGAGGCAGTGTTCATCAGCAGCAGTGAGGCAGTGTTCAGCAGCTGTAGTGAGGAAGTGTTCAACAGCAGCAGTGAGACAGTGTTCAGCAGCAGCAGTGAGATGGTGTTCAGCAGCAGCAGCAGCGAGGCTGTGTTCAGCAGCAGCAGTGAGGCGGAGTTTACCAGTGAGGCAGTATTCAGCAGCCACAGAGAGCCAGTGTTCAGCAGCCGTAGTGAGACAGTGTTCAGCAGCAGCTGTGAGGCAGTGTTCAGCAGCCACAGCGAGACAGTGTTCATCAGCAGCAGTGAGGCAGTGTTCAGCAGCAGCAGTGAGACAGTGTTCAGCAGCAGCAGTGAGATGGTGTTCAGCAGCAGCAGCAGCAAGGCATTGTTCAGCAGCAGCAGTGAGACAGTGTTCAGCGGCAGCAGTGAGATGGTGTTCAGCAGCAGCAGCAGCGAGGCATTGTTCATCAGCAGCAGTGAGGCAGTGTCAGCAGTAGTGTTGCAGTATACAGCAGTAGCAGTGGGGCAGTGTTCAGCAGCAGCAATGAGGCAGTGTTCAACAGCAGCAGTGGGACAGTGTTCAACAACAGCAGTGAGGCAGTGTTCTGCAGCAGCAATGAGACAGTGTTCAACAGCAGTGTCGCAGTGTACAGCAGTAGCAGCGAGGCAGTATTCAGCAGCAGCTGCGAGGCAGTATTCAGCAGCAGTAGTGAGGCAGTATTCAACAGCAGCAGCGAAGCAGTGTTCAGCAGCAGCGAGGCAGTGTTCAGGATCAGCAGCGAGGCAGTGTTCAACAGCAGCAGTGGGTCAGTGTTCAACAGCAGCAGTGAGGCAGTGTTCAGCAGCAGCAAGGCAGTGTTCAGCATCAGCAGTGAGACAGTGTTCAGCATCAGCAGTGAGACAGTGTTCAGCATCAGCAGTGAGACAGTGTTCAGCAGCAGCAGTGAGGCAGTGTTCAGCAGCAGAGTTGGAGTGTACAGCAGTAGCTGTGAGGCAGAGTTCAGTTACAGCAGCAATGTCTTGTTCAACAGCAGCGAGCCAGTTTTCAGCAGCCACAGCGAGGCAGTGTTCAGCAGCAGTGAGACAGTGTTAGCAGCAGCAGCGAGGCTGTGTTCAGCAGCAGCAGCAGTGAGGCGGAGTTCACCAGTGAGGCAGTATCCAGCAGCCACAGCGAGCCAGTGTTCAGCAGCAACAGTGAGACAGTGTTCAGCAGCCACAGCGAGCCACTGCCTCGTTGCTGCAGCTGAACATTGCGTCGTTGATGCTGTTGAACACTGTCTCACTGATGCTGCTGAACACTGCCTCGCTGTGGCTGCTGAACACTGCCTCACTGCTGCTGCTGAACACTGCCTCGCTGTGGCGGCTGAATACTGCCTCACTGCTGCTGCTGAACACTGCCTCGCTGTAGCTGCTGAACATTGCCTCACTGCTGCTGCTGAACACTGTCTCACTGCTGCTGCTGAACACTGTCTCACTGCTGCTGCTGAACACTGCCTCACTGCTGCTGCTGAACACTGCCTCACTGCTGCTGCTGAACACTGCCTCACTGCTGCTGCTGAACACTGCCTCACTGCGGTTGCTGAATACTGCCTCACTGGTGAATTCCGCCTCACTGCTGCTGCTGAACAATGCCTCGCTGCTGCTGATGAACACAGCCTCGCTGTAGCGGCTGAATACTGCGTCACTGCTGCTGTTGAACACTTCCTCACTGCAGCTGCTGAACACTGTCTCACTGCTGCTGAACACTGCCTCGCTGCTGCTGCTGAAAACTGGCTCACTGTTGCTGCTGAAAACTGGCTCGCTGCTGCTGAACAAGACATTGCTGCTGTAACTGAACTCTGCCTCACTGCTACTGCTGTACACTGCAATTCTGCTGCTGCTGAACACTGCCTCACTGCTGCTGCTGAACATTGCCTCACTGCTGCTGCTGAACACAGCCTCGCTGTGGCGGCTGAATACTGCCTCACTGCTGCTGTTGAACACTTCCTCACTGCAGCTGCTGAACACTGTCTCACTGCTGCTGAACACTGCGTCGCTGCTGCTGCTGAAAACTGGCTCACTGTTGCTGCTGAAAACTGGCTCGCTGCTGCTGAACAAGACATTGCTGCTGTAACTGAACTCTGCCTCACTGCTACTGCTGTACACTGCAACGCTGCTGCTGCTGAACACTGCCTCACTGCTGCTGCTGAACACTGCCTCACTGCTGCTGCTGAACACTGCCTCGCTGCTGCTGCTGAACACTGCCTCGCTGCTGCTGCACTCTGCCTCGCTGTGGCTGCTGAACACTGCCTCGCTGCTGATGCTGAACACTGCCTCGCTGCTGCTGAACACTGCCTCACTGCTGCTGTTGAACACTGTCCCACTGCTGCTGTTGAACACTGCCTCGCTGCTGATCCTGAACACTGCCTCGCTGCTGCTGAACACTGCCTCACTGCTGCTGTTGAACACTGCCTCACTGCTGCTGCTGAATACTGCCTTGCAGCTGCTGCTGAACACTGCCTCGCTGCTACTGATGTACACTGCGACACTGCTGTTGAATACTGCCTCATTGCTGCTGCTGAACACTGCCTCACTGCTGTTGTTGAACACTGTCCCACTGCTGCTGTTGAACACTGCCTCATTGCTGCTGCTGAACATTGCCTCACTGCTACTGCTGTACACTGCAACACTACTGCTGAACACTGCCTCACTGCTGCTGATGAACACTGGCTCGCTGTGGCTGCTGAATACTGCCTCACTGGTGAACTCTGCCTCACTGCTGCTGAACAATGCCTCGCTGCTGCTGCTGCTGAACACCATCTCACTGCTGCTGCTGAACACTGTCTCACTGCTGCTGCTGAACACTGCCTCACTGCTGCTGATGAACACTGTCTCGCTGTGGCTGCTGAACACTGCCTCACTGCTGCTGCTGAACACTGCCTCGCTGCTGCTGCTGAACACTGCCTCACTGCGGCTGCTGAACACTGGCTCGCTGTGGCTGCTGAATACCACCTCACTGGTGAATTCTGTCTCACTGCTGCTGCTGAACACAGCCTCGCTGCTGCTGCTGAACACTGTCTCACTGCTGCTGTTGAACACTTCCTCACTGCAGCTGCTGAACACCGTCTCACTGCTGCTGCTGAACACTGTCTCACTGCTGCTGTTGAACACTTCCTCACTGCAGCTGCTGAACACCGTCTCACTGCTGAACACTGCCTCGCTGCTGCTGATGAAAACTGCCTCGTTGCTGCTGAACAAGACATTGCTGCTGTAACTGAACTCTGCCTCACTGCTACTGCTGCACACTGCAATGCTGCTGCTGCTGAATACTGCCTCACTGCTGCTGCTGAACACTGTCTCAATGCTGCTGCTGAACACTGTCTCACTGCTTCTGCTGAACACTGCCTCACTGCTGCTGATGAACACTGCCTCACTGCGGCTGCTGAATACTGCCTCACTGGTGAACTCCGCCTCACTGCTGCTGCTGAACACTGCCTCGCTGCTGCTGCTGCTGAACACCATCTCACTGCTGCTGCTGAACACTGCCTCACTGCTGCTGCTGAACACTGTCTCGCTGCTGATGATCAACACTGCTTCACTGCTGCTGTTGAACACTGTCCCACTGCTGCTGCTGAACACTGCCTCACTGCTGATCCTGAACACTGCCTCACTGCTGCTGCTGAACACTGCCTCGCTGCTGATCCTGAACACTGCCTCACTGCTGCTGCTGAACACTGCCTCGCTGCTGATCCTGAACACTGCCTCACTGCTGATCCTGAACACTGCCTCACTGCTGCTGCTGAACACTGCCTCGCTGCTGATCCTGAACACTGCCTCGCTGCTGATCCTGAACACTGCCTCACTGCTGATCCTGAACATTGCCTCACTGCTGCTGTTGAACACTGTCCCACTGCCGCTGCTGAACACTGCCTCACTGCTGCTGTTGAACACTGTCCCACTGCTGCTGCTGAACACTGCCTCGCTGCTGCTGCTGAATACTGCCTCGCTGCTCCTGCTGAACACTGCCTCGCTGCTGCTGAACACTGCTTCGCTGCTGTTGTTGAAGACTGCCTCACTGCTGCTGCTGAATACTGCCTCGCAGCTGCTGCTGAACACTGCCTCGCTGCTACTTCTGTACACTTCAACACTGCTGTTGTTGAACACTGTCCCACTGCCTCGCTGCTGCTGTTGAACACTGCCTCGCTGCTGCTGTTGAACACTGCCTCGCAGCTGCTGCTGAACACTGCCTCGCTGCTGCTGAACACTGCTTCGCTGCTGCTGTTGAAGACTGCCTCACTGCTGCTGCTGAATACTGCCTCGCGGCTGCTGCTGAACACTGCCTCGCTGCTACTGCTGTACACTGCGACACTGCTGTTGAACACTGCCTTGCTGCTGTTGAACACTGCCTCACTGCTGTAGTTGAACACTGTCCCACTGCTGATGCTGAACACTGCCTCGCTGCTGCTTCTGAACGCTGACTGACTGCTGCTGCTGAACACTGACTCGCTGCTGCTGCCAATAACTGACTAACTGCTGCTGCGGAACACTGACTCACTGCTGCTGCTGCTGAACACTGCCTCACTGCTGTTGAAATGTGCCTCACAGCAGCTGGTGAACACTGCCTCGACACTGCTGCTGAACACTGCCTCACTGCTGTTGCTGAACACTGCCTCGCTGCTGTTGCTGAACACTGCCTCACTGCTGTTGCTGAACACTGCCTCACTGCTGCTGCTGAAAACTGCTTCGCTGCTGCTGCTGAACACTGCCTCACTGCAGCTGCTGAACACTGACTCGCTGCTGCTGCTGCTGAACACTGCCTTGCTGCTGCTGCTGAACACTGCCTCACTGCTGTTGAAATGTGCCTCACAGCAGCTGCTGAACACTGCCTCGACACTGCTGCTGAACACTGCCTCGCTGCTGTTGCTGAACACTGCCTCGCTGCTGTTGCTGAACACTGCCTCACTGCTGCTGCTGAAAACTGCCTCGCTGCTGCTGCTGAACACTGCCTCACTGCAGCTGCTGAACACAGCCTCACTGCTACTGCTGTACACTGACTCACTCCTGCTGCTGAACACTGTCCCACAGCTGCTGTTGAACTCCGCCTCACTGCTGCTGCTGAACACAGCCTCGCTGCTGCTGCTGCTGAACACCATCTCACTGCTGCTGCTGAACACTGTCTCACTGCAGCTGCTGAACACTGTCTCACTGCAGCTGCTGAACACCGTCTCACTGCTGCTGAACACTGCCTCGCTGCTACTGCTGAACACTGCCTCACTGCTGCTGATGAACACTGCCTCGCTGCTGCTGAACAAGACATTGCTGCTGTAACTGAACTCTGCCTCACTGCTACTGCTGCACACTGCAATGCTGCTGCTGCAGAATACTGCCTCACTGCTGCTGCTGAACACTGTCTCACTGCTTCTGCTGAACACTGCCTCACTGCTGCTGATGAACACTGCCTCGCTGCTGCTGCTGCTGAACACTGTCCCAATGCTGCTGTTGAACACTTCCTCACTGCGGCTGCTGAACACTGCCTCACTGCTGCTGCTGAACACTGTCTCGCTGCTGATGATCAACACTGCCTCACTGCTGCTGTTGAACACTGCCTCGCTGCTGCTGTTGAACACTGCCTCGCAGCTGCTGCTGAACACTGCCTCGCTGCTGCTGAACACTGCTTCGCTGCTGCTGTTGAAGACTGCCTCACTGCTGCTGCTGAATACTGCCTCGCAGCTGCTGCTGAACACTGCCTCGCTGCTACTGCTGTACACTGCAACACTGCTGTTGAACACTGCCTCATTGCTGCTGTTGAACACTGCCTCACTGCTGTTGTTGAACACTGCCTCATTGCTGATGCTGAACACTGCCTCACTGCTGCTGCTGAAAACTGCTTCGCTGCTGCTGATGAACACTGCCTCGCTGCTGCTGAACAAGACATTGCTGCTGTAACTGAACTCTGCCTCCCTGCTACTGCTGCACACTGCAATGCTGCTGCTGCTGAATACTGCCTCACTGCTGCTGCTGAACACTGTCTCAATGCTGCTGCTGAACACTGTCTCACTGCTTCTGCTGAACACTGCCTCGCTGCTGCTGCTGAAAACTGGCTCACTGTTGCTGCTGAAAACTGGCTCGCTGCTGCTGAACAAGACATTGCTGCTGTAACTGAACTCTGCCTCACTGCTACTGCTGTACACTGCAATTCTGCTGCTGCTGAACACTGCCTCACTGCTGCTGCTGAACACTGCCTCACTGCTGCTGCTGAACATTGCCTCACTGCTGCTGCTGAACACAGCCTCGCTGTGGCGGCTGAATACTGCCTCACTGCTGCTGTTGAACACTTCCTCACTGCAGCTGCTGAACACTGTCTCACTGCTGCTGAACACTGCCTCGCTGCTGCTGCTGAAAACTGGCTCACTGTTGCTGCTGAAAACTGGCTCACTGCTGCTGAACAAGACATTGCTGCTGTAACTGAACTCTGCCTCACTGCTACTGCTGTACACTGCAACGCTGCTGCTGCTGAACACTGCCTCACTGCTGCTGCTGAACACTGCCTCACTGCTGCTGCTGAACACTGCCTCGCTGCTGCTGCTGAACACTGCCTCGCTGCTGCTGCACTCTGCCTCGCTGTGGCTGCTGAACACTGCCTCGCTGCTGATGCTGAACACTGCCTCGCTGCTGCTGAACACTGCCTCACTGCTGCTGTTGAACACTGTCCCACTGCTGCTGTTGAACACTGCCTCGCTGCTGATCCTGAACACTGCCTCGCTGCTGCTGAACACTGCCTCACTGCTGCTGTTGAACACTGCCTCACTGCTGCTGCTGAATACTGCCTTGCAGCTGCTGCTGAACACTGCCTCGCTGCTACTGATGTACACTGCGACACTGCTGTTGAATACTGCCTCATTGCTGCTGCTGAACACTGCCTCACTGCTGTTGTTGAACACTGTCCCACTGCTGCTGTTGAAGACTGCCTCATTGCTGCTGCTGAACATTGCCTCACTGCTACTGCTGTACACTGCAACACTACTGCTGAACACTGCCTCACTGCTGCTGATGAACACTGGCTCGCTGTGGCTGCTGAATACTGCCTCACTGGTGAACTCTGCCTCACTGCTGCTGAACAATGCCTCGCTGCTGCTGCTGCTGAACACCATCTCACTGCTGCTGCTGAACACTGTCTCACTGCTGCTGCTGAACACTGCCTCACTGCTGCTGATGAACACTGTCTCGCTGTGGCTGCTGAACACTGCCTCACTGCTGCTGCTGAACACTGCCTCGCTGCTGCTGCTGAACACTGCCTCACTGCGGCTGCTGAACACTGGCTCGCTGTGGCTGCTGAATACCACCTCACTGGTGAATTCCGTCTCACTGCTGCTGCTGAACACAGCCTCGCTGCTGCTGCTGAACACTGTCTCACTGCTGCTGTTGAACACTTCCTCACTGCAGCTGCTGAACACCGTCTCACTGCTGCTGCTGAACACTGTCTCACTGCTGCTGTTGAACACTGCCTCACTGCAGCTGCTGAACACCGTCTCACTGCTGAACACTGCCTCGCTGCTGCTGATGAAAACTGCCTCGTTGCTGCTGAACAAGACATTGCTGCTGTAACTGAACTCTGCCTCACTGCTACTGCTGCACACTGCAATGCTGCTGCTGCTGAATACTGCCTCACTGCTGCTGCTGAACACTGTCTCAATGCTGCTGCTGAACACTGTCTCACTGCTTCTGCTGAACACTGCCTCACTGCTGCTGATGAACACTGCCTCACTGCTGCTGCTGAACACTGCCTCACTGCGGCTGCTGAATACTGCCTCACTGGTGAACTCCGCCTCACTGCTGCTGCTGAACACTGCCTCGCTGCTGATCCTGAACACTGCCTCGCTGCTGATCCTGAACACTGCCTCACTGCTGATCCTGAACATTGCCTCACTGCTGCTGTTGAACACTGTCCCACTGCCGCTGCTGAACACTGCCTCACTGCTGCTGTTGAACACTGTCCCACTGCAGCTGCTGAACACCGTCTCACTGCTGAACACTGCCTCGCTGCTGCTGATGAAAACTGCCTCGTTGCTGCTGAACAAGACATTGCTGCTGTAACTGAACTCTGCCTCACTGCTACTGCTGCACACTGCAATGCTGCTGCTGCTGAATACTGCCTCACTGCTGCTGCTGAACACTGTCTCAATGCTGCTGCTGAACACTGTCTCACTGCTTCTGCTGAACACTGCCTCACTGCTGCTGAGGAACACTGTCTCGCTGCTGATGATCAACACTGCTTCACTGCTGCTGTTGAACACTGTCCCACTGCTGCTGCTGAACACTGCCTCACTGCTGATCCTGAACACTGCCTCACTGCTGCTGCTGAACACTGCCTCGCTGCTGATCCGGAACACTGCCTCACTGCTGCTGCTGAACACTGCCTCGCTGCTGATCCTGAACACTGCCTCACTGCTGATCCTGAACACTGCCTCACTGCTGCTGCTGAACACTGCCTCGCTGCTGATCCTGAACACTGCCTCGCTGCTGATCCTGAACACTGCCTCACTGCTGATCCTGAACATTGCCTCACTGCTGCTGTTGAACACTGTCCCACTGCCGCTGCTGAACACTGCCTCACTGCTGCTGTTGAACACTGTCCCACTGCTGCTGCTGAACACTGCCTCGCTGCTGCTGCTGAATACTGCCTCGCTGCTCCTGCTGAACACTGCCTCGCTGCTGCTGAACACTGCTTCGCTGCTGTTGTTGAAGACTGCCTCACTGCTGCTGCTGAATACTGCCTCGCAGCTGCTGCTGAACACTGCCTCGCTGCTACTTCTGTACACTTCAACACTGCTGTTGTTGAACACTGTCCCACTGCCTCGCTGCTGCTGTTGAACACTGCCTCGCTGCTGCTGTTGAACACTGCCTCGCAGCTGCTGCTGAACACTGCCTCGCTGCTGCTGAACACTGCTTCGCTGCTGCTGTTGAAGACTGCCTCACTGCTGCTGCTGAATACTGCCTCGCGGCTGCTGCTGAACACTGCCTCGCTGCTACTGCTGTACACTGCGACACTGCTGTTGAACACTGCCTTGCTGCTGTTGAACACTGCCTCACTGCTGTAGTTGAACACTGTCCCACTGCTGATGCTGAACACTGCCTCGCTGCTGCTTCTGAACGCTGACTGACTGCTGCTGCTGAACACTGACTCGCTGCTGCTGCCAATAACTGACTAACTGCTGCTGCGGAACACTGACTCACTGCTGCTGCTGCTGAACACTGCCTCACTGCTGTTGAAATGTGCCTCACAGCAGCTGGTGAACACTGCCTCGACACTGCTGCTGAACACTGCCTCACTGCTGTTGCTGAACACTGCCTCGCTGCTGTTGCTGAACACTGCCTCACTGCTGTTGCTGAACACTGCCTCACTGCTGCTGCTGAAAACTGCTTCGCTGCTGCTGCTGAACACTGCCTCACTGCAGCTGCTGAACACTGACTCGCTGCTGCTGCTGCTGAACACTGCCTTGCTGCTGCTGCTGAACACTGCCTCACTGCTGTTGAAATGTGCCTCACAGCAGCTGCTGAACACTGCCTCGACACTGCTGCTGAACACTGCCTCGCTGCTGTTGCTGAACACTGCCTCGCTGCTGTTGCTGAACACTGCCTCACTGCTGCTGCTGAAAACTGCCTCGCTGCTGCTGCTGAACACTGCCTCACTGCAGCTGCTGAACACAGCCTCACTGCTACTGCTGTACACTGACTCACTCCTGCTGCTGAACACTGTCCCACAGCTGCTGTTGAACTCCGCCTCACTTCTGCTGCTGAACACAGCCTCGCTGCTGCTGCTGCTGAACACCATCTCACTGCTGCTGCTGAACACTGTCTCACTGCAGCTGCTGAACACTGTCTCACTGCAGCTGCTGAACACCGTCTCACTGCTGCTGAACACTGCCTCGCTGCTACTGCTGAACACTGCCTCACTGCTGCTGATGAACACTGCCTCGCTGCTGCTGAACAAGACATTGCTGCTGTAACTGAACTCTGCCTCACTGCTACTGCTGCACACTGCAATGCTGCTGCTGCAGAATACTGCCTCACTGCTGCTGCTGAACACTGTCTCACTGCTTCTGCTGAACACTGCCTCACTGCTGCTGATGAACACTGCCTCGCTGCTGCTGCTGCTGAACACTGTCCCAATGCTGCTGTTGAACACTTCCTCACTGCGGCTGCTGAACACTGCCTCACTGCTGCTGCTGAACACTGCAATGCTGCTGCTGCAGAATACTGCCTCACTGCTGCTGCTGAACACTGTCTCACTGCTTCTGCTGAACACTGCCTCACTGCTGCTGATGAACACTGCCTCGCTGCTGCTGCTGCTGAACACTGTCCCAATGCTGCTGTTGAACACTTCCTCACTGCGGCTGCTGAACACTGCCTCACTGCTGCTGCTGAACACTGTCTCGCTGCTACTGCTGAACACTGTCTCACTGCTGATGATCAACACTGCCTCACTGCTGCTGTTGAACACTGCCTCGCTGCTGCTGTTGAACACTGCCTCGCAGCTGCTGCTGAACACTGCCTCGCTGCTGCTGAACACTGCTTCGCTGCTGCTGTTGAAGACTGCCTCACTGCTGCTGCTGAATACTGCCTCGCAGCTGCTGCTGAACACTGCCTCGCTGCTACTGCTGTACACTGCAACACTGCTGTTGAACACTGCCTCATTGCTGCTGTTGAACACTGCCTCACTGCTGTTGTTGAACACTGCCTCATTGCTGATGCTGAACACTGCCTCACTGCTGCTGCTGAAAACTGCTTCGCTGCTGCTGATGAACACTGCCTCGCTGCTGCTGAACAAGACATTGCTGCTGTAACTGAACTCTGCCTCCCTGCTACTGCTGCACACTGCAATGCTGCTGCTGCTGAATACTGCCTCACTGCTGCTGCTGAACACTGTCTCAATGCTGCTGCTGAACACTGTCTCACTGCTTCTGCTGAACACTGCCTCGCTGCTGCTGATGAACACTGCCTCACTGCGGCTGCTGAATACTGCCTCACTGGTGAACTCCGCCTCACTGCTGCTGCTGAACACTGCCTCGCTGCTGCTGTTGAACACTTCCTCACTGCGGCTGCTGAACACTGCCTCACTGCTGCTGCTGAACACTGTCTCGCTGCTACTGCTGAACACTGTCTCACTGCTGATGATCAACACTGCCTCACTGCTGCTGTTGAACACTGTCCCACTGCTGCTGCTGAACACTGCCTCGCTGCTGATCCTGAACACTGCCTCACTGCTGCTGAACACTGCTTCGCTGCTGCTACTCAACACTGTCCCACTGCTACTGTTCAAAACTGCCTCACTGCTGCAGCTAAACACTGCCTCGCTGCTGATCCTGAACACTGCCTCGCTTCTGATCCTGAACACTGCCTCGTTGCTGCAGCTGAACACTGCGTCGTTGATGCTGCTGAACACTGTCTCACTGCTAATGCTGAAAACTGCCTCACGGCTGCTGATGAACACTGCCTCGCTGTGGCTGCTGAACACTGCCTCACTGCTTCTGCTGAACACTGTCTCACTGCTGCTGCTGAACACTGCCTCGCTGCTGCTGCTGCTGAACACCATCTCACTGCTGCTGCTGAACACTGTCTCACTGCTGCTGTTGAACGCTTCCTCACTGCAGATGCTGAACACCGTCTCACTGCGACTGAACACTGCCTCACTGCTGCTGCTGAAATCTGGCTCGCTGCTGCTGGAGAAGACATTACTGCTGTAACTGAACTCTGCCCCACTGCTACTGCTGCACACTGCAACGCTGCTGCTGCTGAACACTGCCTCACTGCTGCTGCTGAACACTGCCTCGCTGCTGCTGAACACTGTCTCACTGCTGCTGCTGAAATCTGGCTCGCTGCTGCTGAACAAGACATTGCTGCTGTAACTGAACTCTGCCCCACTGCTACTGCTGAACACTGCCTCACTGCTGCTGATGAACACTGCCTCACTGCGGCTGCTGAATACTGCCTCACTGGTGAACTCCGCCTCACTGCTGCTGCTGAACACTGCCTCGCTGCTGCTGCTGCTGAACACTGCCTCGCTGCTGCTGCTGCTGAACACTGTCCCACTGCTGCTGTTGAACACTTCCTCACTGCGGCTGCTGAACACTGCCTCACTGCTGCTGCTGAACACTGTCTCGCTGCTACTGCTGAACACTGTCTCACTGCTGATGATCAACACTGCCTCACTGCTGCTGTTGAACACTGTCCCACTGCTGCTGCTGAACACTGCCTCGCTGCTGATCCTGAACACTGCCTCACTGCTGCTGAACACTGCTTCACTGCTGCTACTCAACACTGTCCCACTGCTACTGTTCAAAACTGCCTCGCTGCTGCAGCTAAACACTGCCTTGCTGCTGATCCTGAACACTGCCTCGCTGCTGATCCTGAACACTGCCTCGTTGCTGCAGCTGAACACTGCGTCGTTGATGATGTTGAACACTGTCTCACTGATGCTGCTGAACACTGTCTCACTGCTGCTGCTGAACACTGCCTCACTGCTGCTGCTGCACACTGCAATGCTGCTGCTGCTGAATACTGCCTCACTGATGCTGCTGAACACTGTCTCAATGCTGCTGCTGAACACTGTCTCACTGCTTCTGCTGAACACTGTCTCACTGCTTCTGCTGAACACTGCCTCACTGCTGCTGCTGAACACTGCCTCACTGCTGCTGCTGAACGCGGTCTCAGTGCTGCTGCTGAACACTGCCTCACTGCTGCTGCTGAACGCGGTCTCAGTGCTGCTGCTGAACACTGCCTCACTGATGCTGCTGAACACTGCCTCACTGTGGCTGCTGAACATTGGCTCGCTGCTGCTAAACAAGACATTGCTGCTGGTGCTGAACACTGCCTCATAGCTACTGCTGTACACTGCAACACTGCTGTTGAACACTGCCTCACTGGTGCTGCTGAACACTGTCTCACTGCTGATCCAGAACACTGCCTCACTGATGCTGAACACTGATTCGCTGCTGCTACTGCACACTGCCTCACTGCTGCAGCTGAATACTGCCTCGCTGTGGCTGCTGAACACTGGCTCGCTACTGCTGAACAGGACATTGTTGCTGCTGTTGAACACTGCCATGCTGCTGCTGCTGAACACTGCCTCACTGCTGCAGCTAAACATTGCCTCACTGCTGCTGCTGAACTATTGCCTCACTGTTGCTGCTGAACACTGCCTCACTGCTGTTGATGAACACTGTCTCACAGCTGCTGCTGAATATTGACTCACTACTTATGCTGAACAATGCCTCACTGTTGCTGATGAACCCCACTTCCTCGCCAATGCTGCTGAACACTGCCTCACTGCTGCTGCTGAATACTGCCTCGCTGTTGCTGCTGAACACTGCCTCACTAATGCTGAACACTGATTCGCTGCTGCTATTGCACACTGCCTCACTGCTGCTGCTGAACACTTTCTCACTGTTGCTGCTGAACACTGCCTCGCTGCTGCAGCTGAACATTGCCTCACTGCTGCTGCTGAACACTTTCTCACTGTTGCTGCTGAACACTGCCTCGCTGCTGCAGCTGAACATTGCCTCACTGCTGCTGCTGTACACTGCCTCACTGCTGCTGCTGAACACTGCCTCCCTGCTGCTGCTGAACACTGCCTTACTGCTGCTGCTGAACACTTTCTCACTGTTGCTGCTGAACACTGCCTCGCTGCTGCAGCTGAACATTGCCTCACTGCTGCTGCTGTACACTGCCTCACTGCTGCTGCTGAACACTGCCTCCCTGCTGCTGCTGAACACTGCCTTACTGCTGCTGCTGAACACTTTCTCACTGTTGCTGCTGAACACTGCCTCACTGCTGCTGCTGAACACTGCCTCACTGCTGCTGCTGAACACTGCCTCACTGTTGCTGCTCAACACTGCCTCGCTGCTGCAGCTGAACATTGCCTCACTGCTGCTGCTGAACACTGCCTCCTGCAGCAGCAGCGTGGCATTGTTCAGCAGCACCAGTGAGGCAGTGTTCAGCACAGCAGTGAGGGAGTATTCAGCAGCAGCAAGGCAGTGTTCAGCAGCAGGAGCAAGTCTGTGTTGCGCAGCAGCTTGGAGGCAGTGTTCAGCAGCAGCTGTGAGGCACACTTCAACAGCAGTGAGTCTGTGTTCAGCAGCAGCAGTGAGGCAGTATTTAGCAGCAGCAGTGAGTCTGTCTTCAGCAGCAGCGAGGCAGTGTTCAGCAGCTGCAGTGAGGTTGTGTTCAGCAGCAGCAGCGAGGCAGTGTTCAGCAGCAGCAGCGAGGCAGTGTTCAGCAGCGAGGCAGTGTTCAGCAGCAGCAGCGAGGCAGTGTTCAGCAGCAGCAGCAGCGAGGCAGTGTTGAGCAGCAGCATCGAGGCAGTGTTCAGCGGCAAAAGCGAGTCAGTATTCAGCAGCAGCAGCAGTGAGACAGTGTTCAACAGCACTGAAGCAGTGTTCAGCAGCAACAGCAAGGCAGTGTTCTGCAGCAGGTGAGGGGTCGTGTTCAGCAGCAGCAGTGAGGCTGTGTGCAGCAGCAGCAGCGAGGCAGTGTTCTGCAGCAGCATCGAGGCAGTGTTCAGCAGCAGCTGTGAGGCACATTTCAACAGTAGTGAGGCAGTGTTCAGCAGCTGCAGTGAGGCAGTGTTAAGCAGCAGCAGCATTGCAGTGTGCAGCAGTAGCAGTGAGGCAGAGTTCAGTTACAGCAGCAATGTCTTGTTCAGCAGCAGCGAGGCAGTTTTCATCAGCAGCAGTGAGGTAGTGTTCAGCAGCAGCAGCGAGGCAGTGTTCATCAGCAGCAGTGAGGTAGTGTTCAGCAGCAGCAGCGAGGCAGTGTTCAGCAGCCGTGAGACGGTGTTCAGCAGCTGTAGTGAGGAAGTGTTCAACAGCAGCAGTGAGACAGTGTTCAGCAGCAGCAGTGAGATGGTGTTCAGCAGCAGCAGCAGCGAGGCTGTGTTCAGCAGCAGCAGTGAGGCGGAGTTTACCAGTGAGGCAATATTCAGCAGCCACAGAGAGCCAGTGTTCAGCAGCCGTAGTGAGACAGTGTTCAGCAGCAGCTGCGAGGCAGTGTTCAGCAGCCACAGCGAGACAGTGTTCATCAGCAGCAGTGAGGCAGTGTTCAGCAGCAGCAGTGAGACAGTGTTCAGCAGCAGCAGTGAGATGGTGTTCAGCAGCAGCAGCAGCAAGGCATTGTTCAGCAGCAGCAGTGAGACAGTGTTCAGCGGCAGCAGTGAGATGGTGTTCAGCAGCAGCAGCAGCGAGGCATTGTTCATCAGCAGCAGTGAGGCAGTGTCAGCAGTAGCAGTGGGGCAGTGTTCAGCAGCAGCAATGAGGCAGTGTTCAACAGCAGCAGTGGGACAGTGTTCAACAACAGCAGTGAGGCAGTGTTCTGCAGCAGCAATGAGACAGTGTTCAACAGCAGTGTCGCAGTGTACAGCAGTAGCAGCGAGGCAGTATTCAGCAGCAGCTGCGAGGCAGTATTCAGCAGCAGTAGTGAGGCAGTATTCAACAGCAGCAGCGAAGCAGTGTTCAGCAGCAGCGAGGCCGTGTTCAGGATCAGCAGCGAGGCAGTGTTCAACAGCAGCAGTGGGTCAGTGTTCAACAGCAGCAGTGAGGCAGTGTTCAGCAGCAGCAAGGCAGTGTTCAGCAGCAGCAATGAGGCAGTGTTCAGCATCAGCAGTGAGACAGTGTTCAGCATCAGCAGTGAGACAGTGTTCAGCATCAGCAGTGAGACAGTGTTCAGCAGCAGCAGTGAGGCAGTGTTCAGCAGCAGAGTTGGAGTGTACAGCAGTAGCTGTGAGGCAGAGTTCAGTTACAGCAGCAATGTCTTGTTCAACAGCAGCGAGCCAGTTTTCAGCAGCCACAGCGAGGCAGTGTTCAGCAGCAGTGAGACAGTGTTAGCAGCAGCAGCGAGGCTGTGTTCAGCAGCAGCAGCAGTGAGGCGGAGTTCACCAGTGAGACAGTATCCAGCAGCCACAGCGAGCCAGTGTTCAGCAGCAACAGTGAGACAGTGTTCAGCAGCCACAGCGAGCCACTGCCTCGTTGCTGCAGCTGAACATTGCGTCGTTGATGCTGTTGAACACTGTCTCACTGATGCTGCTGAACACTGCCTCGCTGTGGCTGCTGAACACTGCCTCACTGCTGCTGCTGAACACTGCCTCGCTGTGGCGGCTGAATACTGCCTCACTGCTGCTGATGAACACTGCTTCGCTGTAGCTGCTGAACATTGCCTCACTGCTGCTGCTGAACACTGTCTCAATGCTGCTGCTGAACACTGCCTCACTGCTGCTGCTGAACACTGTCTCACTGCTGCTGCTGAACACTGCCTCACTGCTGCTGCTGAACACTGTCTCACTGCTGCTGCTGAACACTGCCTCACTGCTGCTGCTGAACACTGCCTCACTGCGGTTGCTGAATACTGCCTCACTGGTGAATTCCGCCTCACTGCTGCTGCTGAACACTGCCTCGCTGCTGCTGATGAACACAGCCTCGCTGTGGCGGCTGAATACTGCCTCACTGCTGCTGTTGAACACTTCCTCACTGCAGCTGCTGAACACTGTCTCACTGCTGCTGAACACTGCCTCGCTGCTGCTCTGAAAACTGGCTCACTGTTGCTGCTGAAAACTGGCTCGCTGCTGCTGAACAAGACATTGCTGCTGTAACTGAACTCTGCCTCACTGCTACTGCTGTACACTGCAACGCTGCTGCTGCTGAACACTGCCTCACTGCTGCTGCTGAACACTGCCTCACTGCTGCTGCTGAACACTGCCTTGCTGCTGCTGCACTCTGCCTCGCTGTGGCTGCTGAACACTGCCACGCTGCTGCTGAACACTGCCTCACTGCTGCTGTTGAACACTGTCCCACTGCTGCTGTTGAACACTGCCTCGCTGCTGATCCTGAACACTGCCTCGCTGCTGCTGAACACTGCCTCACTGCTGCTGTTGAACACGGCCTCACTGCTGCTGCTGAATACTGCCTTGCAGCTGCTGCTGAACACTGCCTCGCTGCTACTGATGTACACTGCGACACTGCTGTTGAATACTGCCTCATTGCTGCTGCTGAACACTGCCTCACTGCTGTTGTTGAACACTGTCCCACTGCTGCTGTTGAACACTGCCTCATTGCTGCTGCTGAACATTGCCTCACTGCTACTGCTGTACACTGCAACACTACTGCTGAACACTGCCTCACTGCTGCTGATGAACACTGGCTCGCTGTGGCTGCTGAATACTGCCTCACTGGTGAACTCTGCCTCACTGCTGCTGAACAATGCCTCGCTGCTGCTGCTGCTGAACACCATCTCACTGCTGCTGCTGAACACTGTCTCACTGCTGCTGCTGAACACTGCCTCACTGCTGCTGATGAACACTGTCTCGCTGTGGCTGCTGAACACTGCCTCACTGCTGCTGCTGAACACTGCCTCGCTGCTGCTGCTGAACACTGCCTCACTGCGGCTGATGAACACTGTCTCGCTGTGGCTGCTGAACACTGCCTCACTGCTGCTGCTGAACACTGCCTCGCTGCTGCTGCTGAACACTGCCTCACTGCGGCTGCTGAACACTGGCTCGCTGTGGCTGCTGAATACCACCTCACTGGTGAATTCCGTCTCACTGCTGCTGCTGAACACAGCCTCGCTGCTGCTGCTGAACACTGTCTCACTGCTGCTGTTGAACACTTCCTCACTGCAGCTGCTGAACACCGTCTCACTGCTGCTGCTGAACACTTCCTCAATGCAGCTGCTGAACACCGTCTCACTGCTGAACACTGCCTCGCTGCTGCTGATGAAAACTGCCTCGCTGCTGCTGAACAAGACATTGCTGCTGTAACTGAACTCTGCCTCACTGCTACTGCTGCACACTGCAATGCTGCTGCTGCTGAATACTGCCTCACTGCTGCTGCTGAACACTGTCTCAATGCTGCTGCTGAACACTGTCTCACTGCTTCTGCTGAACACTGCCTCACTGCGGCTGCTGAATACTGCCTCACTGGTGAACTCCGCCTCACTGCTGCTGCTGAACACTGCCTCGCTGCTGCTGCTGCTGAACACCATCTCACTGCTGCTGCTGAACACTGTCCCACTGCTGCTGTTGAACACTTCCTCTCTGCGGCTGCTGAACACTGCCTCACTGCTGCTGTTGAACACTGTCCCACTGCTGCTGCTGAACACTGCCTCACTGCTGATCCTGAACACTGCCTCACTGCTGATCCTGAACACTGCCTCACTGCTGCTGCTGAACACTGCCTCGCTGCTGATCCTGAACACTGCCTCACTGCTGCTGCTGAACACTGTCTCGCTGCTGATCCTGAACACTGCCTCACTGCTGCTGCTGAACACTGTCTCGCTGCTGCTGCTGAATACTGCCTCGCTGCTCCTGCTGAACACTGCCTCGCTGCTGCTGAACACTGCTTCGCTGCTGTTGTTGAAGACTGCCTCACTGCTGCTGCTGAATACTGCCTCGCAGCTGCTGCTGAACACTGCCTCGCTGCTACTTCTGTACACTTCAACACTGCTGTTGTTGAACACTGTCCCACTGCCTCGCTGCTGCTGTTGAACACTGCCTCGCTGCTGCTGTTGAACACTGCCTCGCAGCTGCTGCTGAACACTGCCTCGCTGCTGCTGAACACTGCTTCGCTGCTGCTGTTGAAGACTGCCTCACTGCTGCTGCTGAATACTGCCTCGCAGCTGCTGCTGAACACTGCCTCGCTGCTACTGCTGTACACTGCAACACTGCTGTTGAACACTGCCTCATTGCTGCTGTTGAACACTGCCTCACTGCTGTTGTTGATCACTGTTCCACTGCTGATGCTGAACACTGCCTCACTGCTGCTGCTGAAAACTGCCTCGCTGCTGTTGTTGATCACTGTTCCACTGCTGATGCTGAACACTGCCTCACTGCTGCTGCTGAAAACTGCTTCGCTGCTGCTGAACACTGACTCGCTGCTGCTGCTGATAACTGACTAACTGCTGCTGCGGAACACTGCCTCACTGCTGTTCAAATGTGCCTCACAGCAGCTGCTGAACACTGCCTCGACACTGCTGCTGAACACTGCTTCGCTGCTGTTGTTGAAGACTGCCTCACTGCTGCTGCTGAATACTGCCTCGCAGCTGCTGCTGAACACTGCCTCGCTGCTACTTCTGTACACTTCAACACTGCTGTTGTTGAACACTGTCCCACTGCCTCGCTGCTGCTGTTGAACACTGCCTCGCTGCTGCTGTTGAACACTGCCTCGCAGCTGCTGCTGAACACTGCCTCGCTGCTGCTGAACACTGCTTCGCTGCTGCTGTTGAAGACTGCCTCACTGCTGCTGCTGAATACTGCCTCGCGGCTGCTGCTGAACACTGCCTCGCTGCTACTGCTGTACACTGCGACACTGCTGTTGAACACTGCCTTGCTGCTGTTGAACACTGCCTCACTGCTGTTGTTGAACACTGTCCCACTGCTGATGCTGAACACTGCCTCGCTGCTGCTGCTGAACGCTGACTGACTGCTGCTGCTGAACACTGACTCGCTGCTGCTGCTGATAACTGACTAACTGCTGCTGCGGAACACTGACTCACTGCTGCTGCTGCTGAACACTGCCTCACTGCTGTTGAAATGTGCCTCACAACAGCTGCTGAACACTGCCTCGACACTGCTGCTGAACACTGCCTCACTGCTGTTGCTGAACACTGCCTCGCTGCTGTTGCTGAACACTGCCTCACTGCTGTTGCTGAACACTGCCTCACTGCTGCTGCTGAAAACTGCTTCGCTGCTGCTGCTGAACACTGCCTCACTGCAGCTGCTGAACACTGACTCGCTGCTGCTGCTGCTGAACACTGCCTTGCTGCTGCTGCTGAACACTGCCTCACTGCTGTTGAAATGTGCCTCACAGCAGCTGCTGAACACTGCCTCGACACTGCTGCTGAACACTGCCTCGCTGCTGTTGCTGAAAACTGCCTCGCTGCTGCTGCTGAACACTGTCTCACTGCAGCTGCTGAACACAGCCTCACTGCTACTGCTGTACACTGACTCACTCCTGCTGCTGAACACTGTCCCACAGCTGCTGTTGAACTCCGCCTCACTGCTGCTGCTGAACACAGCCTCGCTGCTGCTGCTGCTGAACACCATCTCACTGCTGCTGCTGAACACTGTCTCACTGCAGCTGCTGAACACAGCCTCGCTGCTGCTGCTGCTGAACACCATCTCACTGCTGCTGCTGAACACTGTCTCACTGCAGCTGCTGAACACTGTCTCACTGCAGCTGCTGAACACCGTCTCACTGCTGAACACTGCCTCACTGCTGCTGATGAAAACTGCCTCGCTGCTGCTGAACAAGACATTGCTGCTGTAACTGAACTCTGCCTCACTGCTACTGCTGCACACTGCAATGCTGCTGCTGCTGAATACTGCCTCACTGCTGCTGCTGAACACTGTCTCAATGCTGCTGCTGAACACTGTCTCACTGCTTCTGCTGAACACTGTCTCGCTGCTGCTGATGAACACTGCCTCACTGCGGCTGCTGAATACTGCCTCACTGGTGAACTCCGCCTCACTGCTGCTGCTGAACACTGCTTCGCTGCTGCTGATGAACACTGCCTCGCTGCTGCTGAACAAGACATTGCTGCTGTAACTGAACTCTGCCTCCCTGCTACTGCTGCACACTGCAATGCTGCTGCTGCTGAATACTGCCTCACTGCTGCTGCTGAACACTGTCTCAATGCTGCTGCTGAACACTGTCTCACTGCTTCTGCTGAACACTGCCTCGCTGCTGCTGATGAACACTGCCTCACTGCGGCTGCTGAATACTGCCTCACTGGTGAACTCCGCCTCACTGCTGCTGCTGAACACTGCCTCGCTGCTGCTGTTGAACACTTCCTCACTGCGGCTGCTGAACACTGCCTCACTGCTGCTGCTGAACACTGTCTCGCTGCTGCTGCTGCTGCTGAACACCATCTCACCTCTGCTGCTGAACACTGTCTCACTGCTGCTGTTGAACGCTTCCTCACTGCAGCTGCTGAACACCGTCTCACTGCTGCTGAACACTGCCTCACTGCTGCTGCTGAAATCTGGCTCGCTGCTCCTGAACAAGACATTACTGCTGTAACTGAACTCTGCCCCACTGCTACTGCTGAACACTGCAACGCTGCTGCTGCTGAATACTGCCTCACTGCTGCTGCTGAACACTGCCTCGCTGCTGTTGTTGATCACTGTTCCACTGCTGATGCTGAACACTGCCTCACTGCTGCTGCTGAAAACTGCTTCGCTGCTGCTGATGAACACTGCCTCGCTGCTGCTGAACAAGACATTGCTGCTGTAACTGAACTCTGCCTCCCTGCTACTGCTGCACACTGCAATGCTGCTGCTGCTGAATACTGCCTCACTGCTGCTGCTGAACACTGTCTCAATGCTGCTGCTGAACACTGTCTCACTGCTTCTGCTGAACACTGCCTCGCTGCTGCTGATGAACACTGCCTCACTGCGGCTGCTGAATACTGCCTCACTGGTGAACTCCGCCTCACTGCTGCTGCTGAACACTGCCTCGCTGCTGCTGTTGAACACTTCCTCACTGCGGCTGCTGAACACTGCCTCACTGCTGCTGCTGAACACTGTCTCGCTGCTGCTGCTGCTGCTGAACACCATCTCACCTCTGCTGCTGAACACTGTCTCACTGCTGCTGTTGAACGCTTCCTCACTGCAGCTGCTGAACACCGTCTCACTGCTGCTGAACACTGCCTCACTGCTGCTGCTGAAATCTGGCTCGCTGCTGCTGAACAAGACATTACTGCTGTAACTGAACTCTGCCCCACTGCTACTGCTGCACACTGCAACGCTGCTGCTGCTGAACACTGCCTCACTGCTGCTGCTGAACACTGCCTCGCTGCTGCTGAACACTGCCTCACTGCTGCTGCTGAAATCTGGCTCGCTGCTGCTGAACAAGACATTACTGCTGTAACTGAACTCTGCCCCACTGCTACTGCTGAACACTGCAACGCTGCTGCTGCTGAATACTGCCTCACTGCTGCTGCTGAACACTGCCTCGCTGCTGCTGAACAAGACATTGCTGCTGTAACTGAACTCTGCCTCACTGCTACTGCTGCACACTGCAATGCTGCTGCTGCTGAATACTGCCTCACTGCTGCTGCTGAACACTGTCTCAATGCTGCTGCTGAACACTGTCTCACTGCTTCTGCTGAACACTGTCTCACTGCTGCTGATGAACACTGCCTCACTGGTGAACTCCACCTCAATGCTGCTGCTGAACACTGTCTCACCTCTTCTGCTGAACACTGTCTCACTTCTGATGATCAACACTGCCTCACTGCTGCTGTTGAACACTGCCTCGCTGCTGCTGTTGAACACTGCCTCGCACCTGCTGCTGAACACTGCCTCGCTGCTGCTGAACACTGCTTCGCTGCTGCTGTTGAATACTGCCTCGCAGCTGCTGCTGAACACTGCCTCGCTGCTACTGCTGTACACTGCCTCGCTGCTACTGCTGTACACTGCAACACTGCTGTTGAACACTGCCTCACTGCTGTTGTTGAACACTGCCTCATTGCTGCTGTTGAACACTGCCTCACTGCTGTTGTTGAACACTGCCTCGCTGCTGTTGCTGAACACTGCCTCGCTGCTGTTGCTGAACACTGCCTCACTGCTGCTGATGAAAACTGCCTCGCTGCTGCTGAACAAGACATTGCTGCTGTAACTGAACTCTGCCTCACTGCTACTGCTGCACACTGCAATGCTGCTGCTGCAGAATACTGCCTCACTGCTGCTGCTGAACACTGTCTCAATGCTGCTGCTGAACACTGTCTCACTGCTTCTGCTGAACACTGTCTCGCTGCTGCTGATGAACACTGCCTCACTGCGGCTGCTGAATACTGCCTCACTGGTGAACTCCGCCTCACTGCTGCTGCTGAACACTGCCTCGCTGCTGCTGTTGAACACTTCCTCACTGCGGCTGCTGAACACTGCCTCACTGCTGCTGCTGAACACTGTCTCGCTGCTACTGCTGAACACTGTCTCACTGCTGATGATCAACACTGCCTCACTGCTGCTGTTGAACACTGTCCCACTGCTGTTGCTGAACACTGCCTCGCTGCTGATCCTGAACACTGCCTCACTGCTGCTGAACACTGCTTCACTGCTGCTACTCAACACTGTCCCACTGCTACTGTTCAAAACTGCCTCACTGCTGCAGCTAAACACTGCCTCGCTGCTGATCCTGAACACTGCCTCGCTGCTGATCCTGAACACTGCCTCGTTGCTGCAGCTGAACACTGCGTCGTTGATGATGTTGAACACTGTCTCACTGATGCTGCTAAACACTGTCTCACTGCTGCTGCTGAAAACTGCCTCACTGCTGCTGATGAACACTGCCTTGCTGTGGCTGCTGAACACTGCCTCACTGCTTCTGCTGAACACTGTCTCAGTGCTGCTGCTGAACAATGCCTCACTGCTGCTGCTGAACACTGCCTCACTGCTGCTGCTGAACACTGCCTCGCTGCTGCTGCTGCTGAACACCATCTCACCGCTGCTGCTGAACACTGTCTCACTGCTGCTGTTGAACGCTTCCTCACTGCAGCTGCTGAACACCGTCTCACTGCTGCTGAACACTGCCTCACTGCTGCTGCTGAAATCTGCCTCGCTGCTGCTGAACAAGACATTGCTGCTGTAACTGAACTCTGCCCCACTGCTACTGCTGCACACTGCAACGCTGCTGCTGCTGAACACTGCCTCACTGCTGCTGCTGAACACTGCCTCGCTGCTGCTGAACACTGCCTCACTGCTGCTGCTGAAATCTGGCTCGCTGCTGCTGAACAAGACATTGCTGCTGTAACTGAACTCTGCCCCACTGCTACTGCTGCAGACTGCAACGCTGCTGCTGCTGAACACCGTCTCACTGCTGCTGTTGAACACTGCCTCGCTGCTGCTGCTGTTGAACACTGCCTCGCTGCTGCTGCTGAACACTGCCTCGCTGCTGCTGCTGAACACTGCCTCGCTGCTCCTGCTGAACACTGCCTCGTCGTTGCTACTGAACACTGCTTCGCTGCTGCTGTTGAAGACTGCCTCACTGCTGCTGCTGAATATTGCCTCGCAGCTGCTGCTGAACACTGCCTCGCTGCTACTGCTGTACACTTCAACACTGCTGTTGTTGAACACTGTCCCACTGCCTCGCTGCTGCTGTTGAACACTGCCTCACTGCTACTGCTGCACACTGCAATGCTGCTGCTGCTGAATACTGCCTCACTGCTGCTGCTGAACACTGTCTCAATGCTGCTGCTGAACACTGTCTCACTGCTTCTGCTGAACACTGTCTCACTGCTTCTGCTGAACACTGCCTCACTGCTGCTGATGAACACTGCCTCACTGCGGCTGCTGAATACTGCCTCACTGGTGAACTCCACCTCACTGCTGCTGCTGAACACTGCCTCGCTGCTGCTGCTGCTGAACACTGTCCCACTGCTGCTGTTGAACACTGTCTCAATGCTGCTGCTGAACACTGTCTCACTGCTGCTGCTGAACACTGTCTCGCTGCTACTGCTGAACACTGTCTCACTGCTGATGATCAACACTGCCTCGCTGCTGCTGTTGAACACTGCCTCGCAGCTGCTGCTGAACACTGCCTCGCTGCTGCTGAACACTGCTTCGCTGCTGCTGTTGAAGACTGCCTCACTGCTGCTGCTGAATACTGCCTCGCAGCTGCTGCTGAACACTGCCTCACTGCTACTGCTGTACACTGCAACACTGCTGTTGAACACTGCCTCATTGCTGCTGTTGAACACTGCCTCACTGCTGTTGTTGAACACTGCCTCGCTGCTGTTGCTGAACACTGCCTCGCTGCTGTTGCTGAACACTGTCTCAATGCTGCTGCTGAACACTGTCTCACTGCTTCTGCTGAACACTGTCTCGCTGCTGCTGATGAACACTGCCTCACTGCGGCTGCTGAATACTGCCTCACTGGTGAACTCCGCCTCACTGCTGCTGCTGAACACTGCCTCGCTGCTGCTGCTGCTGAACACTGTCCCACTGCTGCTGTTGAACACTTCCTCACTGCGGCTGCTGAACACTGCCTCACTGCTGCTGCTGAACACTGTCTCGCTGCTGATGATCAACACTGCCTCACTGCTGCTGTTGAACACTGTCCCACTGCTGCTGCTGAACACTGCCTCGCTGCTGATCCTGAACACTGCCTCACTGCTGCTGAACACTGCTTCTCTGCTGCTACTCAACACTGTCCCACTGCTACTGTTCAAAACTGCCTCACTGCTGCAGCTAAACACTGCCTCGCTGCTGATCCTGAACACTGCCTCGCTGCTGATCCTGAACACTGCCTCGTTGCTGCAGCTGAACACTGCGTCGTTGATGATGTTGAACACTGTCTCACTGATGCTGCTGAACACTGTCTCACTGCTGCTGCTGAAAACTGCCTCACTGCTGCTGATGAACACTGCCTCGCTGTAGCTGCTGAACACTGCCTCACTGCTTCTGCTGAACACTGTCTCAGTGCTGCTGCTGAACAATGCCTCACTGCTGCTGCTGAACACTGCCTCACTGCTGCTGCTGAACACTGCCTCGCTGCTGCTGCTGCTGAACACCATCTCACCGCTGCTGCTGAACACTGTCTCACTGCTGCTGTTGAACGCTTCCTCACTGCAGCTGCTGAACACCGTCTCACTGCTGCTGAACACTGCCTCACTGCTGCTGCTGAAATCTGCCTCGCTGCTGCTGAACAAGACATTGCTGCTGTAACTGAACTCTGCCCCACTGCTACTGCTGCACACTGCAACGCTGCTGCTGCTGAACACCGTCTCACTGCTGCTGTTGAACACTGCCTCGCTGCTGCTGCTATTGAACACTGCCTCGCTGCTGCTGCTGAACACTGCCTCGCTGCTGCTGCTGAACACTGCCTCGCTGCTCCTGCTGAACACTGCCTCGTCGTTGCTACTGAACACTGCTTCGCTGCTGCTGTTGAAGACTGCCTCACTGCTGCTGCTGAATACTGCCTCGCAGCTGCTGCTGAACACTGCCTCGCTGCTACTGCTGTACACTTCAACACTGCTGTTGTTGAACACTGTCCCACTGCTTCGCTGCTGCTGCTGAACACTGCCTCGCTGCTGCTGCTGAACACTGCCTCGCTGCTGCTGCTGAACACTGTATCGCAGCTGCTGCTGAACACTTCCTCGCTGCTGCTGAACACTGCTTCGCTGCTGCTGTTGAAGACTGCCTCACTGCTGCTGCTGAATACTGCCTCGCAGATGCTGCTGAACACTGCCTCGCTGCTACTGCTGTACACTGCAACACTGCTGTTGAACACTGCCTAATTGCTGCTGTTGAACACTGCCTCACTGCTGTTGTTGAACACTGTCCCACTGCTGATGCTGAACACTGCCTCGCTGCTGCTGCTGAACACTGACTAACTGCTGCTGCTGAACACTGACTCACTGCTGCTGCTGCTGAACACTGCCTTGCTGCTGCTGCTGAACACTGCCTCACTGCTGTTGAAATGTGCCTCACAGCAGCTGCTGAACACTGCCTCGACACTGCTGCTGAACACTGCCTCGCTGCTGTTGCTGAACACTGCCTCACTGCTGCTGCTGAAAACTGTCTCGCTCCTGCTGCTGAACACTGCCTCACTGCAGCTGCTGAACATTGCCTCACTGCTACTGCTGTACACTGCTTCACTCCTGCTGCTGAACACTGTCCCACTGCTGCTGTTGAACTCCGCCTCACTGCTGCTGCTGAACACTATCTCACTGCTGCTGCTGAACACTGTCTCACTGCAGCTGCTGAACACCGTCTCACTGCTGCTGAACACTGCCTCGCTGCTGAATACTGCCTCACTCCTGCTGATGAAAACTGCCTCGCTGCTGCTGAACAAGACATTGCTGCTGTAACTGAACTCTGCCTCACTGCTACTGCTGCACACTGCAATGCTGCTGCTGCTGAATATTGCCTCACTGCTGCTGCTGAACACGGTCTCAATGCTGCTGCTGAACACTGTCTCACTGCTTCTGCTGAACACTGCCTCACTGCTGCTGATGAACACTGCCTCACTGCGGCTGCTGAATACTGCCTCACTGGTGAACTCCATCTTACTGCTGCTGCTGAACACTGCCTCGCTGCTGCTGCTGCTGAACACTGTCCCACTGCTGCTGCTGAACACTGTCTCGCTGCTACTGCGGAACACTGTCTCGCTGCTACTGCTGAACACTGTCTCACTGCTGATGATCAACACTGCCTCACTGCTGCTGTTGAACACTGTCTCACTGCTGCTGCTGAACACTGCCTCACTGCTACTGCTGAACACTGTCTCACTGCTGATGATCAACACTGCCTCACTGCTGCTGCTGAACACTGTCTCACTGCTGCTGCTGAACACTGCCTCACTGCTGCTGTTGAACACTGTCCCACTGCCTGAACACTGCCTCACTGCTGCTGAACACTGCTTCGCTGCTGCTACTCAACACTGTCCCACTGCTACTGATCAAAACTGCCTCGCTGCTGCAGCTAAACACTGCCTCACTGCTGCTGCTGAACTCTGCCTCGCTGCTGATCCTGAACACTGCCTCGCTGCTGATCCTGAACACTGCCTCGTTGCTGCAGCTGAACACTGCGTCGTTGATGATGTTGAACACTGTCTGACTGCTGCTGCTGAAAACTTCCTCACTGCTGCTGATGAACACTGCCTCGCTGTGGCTGCTGAACACTGCCTCACTGCTTCTGCTGAACACTGTCTCACTGCTGCTGCTGAACACTGCCTCGCTGCTGCTGCTGCTGAACACCATCTCACTGCTGCTGCTGAATCATCATTTACAAGATGATTAGGGGGTTAGATAGGGTCGACAGTATGAACCTTTTCCCGCGTATTGAGTCGGGTATTACAAGGGGGCATAGCTTTAAATTAAGGGGGGGTAGATATAGGACTGATGTTAGGGGTAGGTTCTTCACTCAGCGAGTCGTTAGTTCATGGAATGCCCTGCCAGTAACAGTGGTGGACTCTCCCTCTTTATGGGCATTTAAGAGGGCATTGGATAGGTATATGGAGGATAGTGGGTTAGTGTAGTTTAGGTGGGCTTGGATCGGCGCAACATCGAGGGCCCAAGGGCCTGTACTGCGCTGTATTCTTCTATGTTCTATGTTCTAACACTGTCTCACTGCAGCTGCTGAACACGTCTCACTGCTGCTGAACACTGCCTCGCTGCTGCTGTTGAACACTGCCTCACTGCAGCTGCTGAACACGTCTCACTGCTGCTGAACACTGCCTCGCTGCTGCTGACGAAAACTTGCTCACTGCTGCTGCTGAACACTGCCTCGCTGCTGCTGCTGAACACTGCCTCGCTGCTGCTGCTGAACACTGCCTCGTCGTTGCTGCTGAACACTGCTTCGCTGCTGCTGTTGAAGACTGCCTCACTGCTGCTGCTGAATACTGCCTCGCAGCTGCTGCTGAACATTGCGTCGCTGCTACTGCTGTACACTGCAACACTGCTGTTGTTGAACACTGTCCCACTGCCTCGCTGCTGCTGTTGAACACTGTCCCACTGCTGCTGTTGAACACTGCCTCGCTGCTGCTGCTGAACACTGCCTCGCTGCTGCTGCTGAACACTGCCTCGCTGCTGCTGAACACTGCTTCGCTGCTGCTGTTGAAGACTGCCTCACTGCTGCTGCTGAATACTGCCTCGCTGCTGCTGCTGAACACTGCCTCGCTGCTGCTGCTGAACACTGCTTCGCTGCTGCTGTTGAAGACTGCCTCACTGCTGCTGCTGAATACTGCCTCGCAGCTGCTGCTGAACACTGCCTCGCTGCTACTGCTGTACACTGCAACACTGCTGTTGAACACTGCCTCACTGCTGTTGTTGAACACTGTCCCACTGCTGCTGCTGAACACTGCCTCGCTGCTACTGCTGTACACTGCAACACTGCTGTTGAACACTGCCTCACTGCTGTTGTTGAACACTGTCCCACTGCAGCTGCTGAACACTGCCTCGACACTGCTGCTGAACACTGCTTCGCTGCTGCTGTTGAAGACTGCCTCACTGCTGCTGCTGAATACTGCTTTGCTGCTGCTGTTGAAGACTGCCTCGCTGCTGCTGCTGAACACTGCCTCGCTGCTGCTGAACACTGCTTCGCTGCTGCTGTTGAAGACTGCCTCACTGCTGCTGCTGAATACTGCCTCGCAGCTGCTGCTGAACACTGCCTCGCTGCTACTGCTGTACACTGCAACACTGCTGTTGAACACTGCCTCACTGCTGTTGTTGAACACTGTCTCGCTGCTGATCCTGAACACTGCCTCACTGCTGCTGCTGAACACTGTCTCGCTGCTGCTGCTGAATACTGCCTCGCTGCTCCTGCTGAACACTGCCTCGCTGCTGCTGAACACTGCTTCGCTGCTGTTGTTGAAGACTGCCTCACTGCTGCTGCTGAATACTGCCTCGCAGCTGCTGCTGAACACTGCCTCGCTGCTGCTGAACACTGCTTCGCTGCTGCTGTTGAAGACTGCCTCACTGCTGCTGCTGAATACTGCCTCGCAGCTGCTGCTGAACACTGCCTCGCTGCTACTGCTGTACACTGCAACACTGCTGTTGAACACTGCCTCACTGCTGTTGTTGAACACTGTCCCACTGCTGATGCTGAACACTGCCTCGCTGCTGCTGCTGAATGCTGACTGACTGCTGCTGCTAAACACTGACTCGCTGCTGCTGCTGAACACTGACCAACTGCTGCTGCGGAACACTGACTCGCTGCTGCTGCTGCTGAACACTGTCTTGCTGCTGCTGCTGAACACTGCCTCACTGCTATTGAAATGTGCCTCACAGCAGCTGCTGAACACTGCCTCGCTGCTGTTGCTGAACACTGCCTCACTGCTGCTGCTGAAAACTGCCTCGCTGCTGCTGCTGAACACTGCCTCGCTGCAGCTGCTGAACACTGCCTCGCTGCAGCTGCTGAACACAGCCTCTCTGCTACTGCTGTACACTGCAACACTGCTGTTGAACACTGACTCACTCCTGCTGCTGAACACTGTCCCACTGCTGCTGTTGAACACTGCCTCGCTGCTGATCCTGAACACTGACTCGCTGCTGCTGAACACTGCTTCGCAGCTCGTGCTGTACACTGCAACGCTGCTATTGAATACTGCCGCACTGCTGCTACTGAACACTGCCGCACTGCAGCTGCTGAACACTGCTTCGCTGATGCTGCTGAACACTGCCTCAGTGCGGCTGCTGAACACCGTCTCACTGCTGCTTTTGAACACTGTCTCAGTGCTGCTACTGAACACTGCCTCACAGCTGCTGCTGAACACTGCCTCACAGCTGCTGCTGAACACTGCCTCACTGGTGCTGCTGCTGAACACTGCCTCGCTGCTGTTGTTGAACACAGCCTCACTGCAGATGCTGAACACAGCCTCACTGCTGCTGCTGAACACTGCCTCACTGCTGCTGCTGAACACTGCCTCACTGCTGCTGCTGAACACTGCCTCGCTGCTGCTGCTGAACATTGCCTCACTGCTGCTGCTGAACACTGTCTCAGTGCTGCTGCTGAATATTGCCTCACTACTTATGCTGAATACTGCCTCGCTACTGCTGCTGAACACTGCCTCACTGCTGCTGCTGAAAACTTCCTCACTGCTGCTGATGAACACTGCCTCGCTGTGGCTGCTGAACACTGCCTCACTGCTTCTGCTGAACACTGTCTCACTGCTGCTGCTGAACAATGCCTCACTGCTACTGCTGAACACTGCCTCGCTGCTGCTGCTGCTGAACACCATCTCACTGCTGCTGCTGAACACTGTCTCACTGCAGCTGCTGAACACGTCTCACTGCTGCTGAACACTGCCTCGCTGCTGCTGTTGAACACTGCCTCACTGCAGCTGCTGAACACGTCTCACTGCTGCTGAACACTGCCTCGCTGCTGCTGACGAAAACTTGCTCACTGCTGCTGCTGAACACTGCCTCGCTGCTGCTGCTGAACACTGCCTCGCTGCTGCTGCTGAACACTGCCTCGTCGTTGCTGCTGAACACTGCTTCGCTGCTGCTGTTGAAGACTGCCTCACTGCTGCTGCTGAATACTGCCTCGCAGCTGCTGCTGAACATTGCGTCGCTGCTACTGCTGTACACTGCAACACTGCTGTTGTTGAACACTGTCCCACTGCCTCGCTGCTGCTGTTGAACACTGTCCCACTGCTGCTGTTGAACACTGCCTCGCTGCTGCTGCTGAACACTGCCTCGCTGCTGCTGCTGAACACTGCCTCGCTGCTGCTGCTGAACACTGCCTCGCTGCTGCTGAACACTGCTTCGCTGCTGCTGTTGAAGACTGCCTCACTGCTGCTGCTGAATACTGCCTCGCTGCTGCTGCTGAACACTGCCTCACTGCTGCTGCTGAACACTGCTTCGCTGCTGCTGTTGAAGACTGCCTCACTGCTGCTGCTGAATACTGCCTCGCAGCTGCTGCTGAACACTGCCTCGCTGCTACTGCTGTACACTGCAACACTGCTGTTGAACACTGCCTCACTGCTGTTGTTGAACACTGTCCCACTGCTGATGCTGAACACTGCCTCGCTGCTGCTGCTGAATGCTGACTGACTGCTGCTGCTGAACACTGACTCGCTGCTGCTGCTGAACACTGACTAACTGCTGCTGCTGAACAATGACTCGCTGCTGCTGCTGCTGAACACTGCCTTGCTGCTGCTGCTGAACACTGCCTCACTGCTATTGAAATGTGCCTCACAGCAGCTGCTGAACACTGCCTCGACACTGCTGCTGAACACTGCTTCGCTGCTGCTGTTGAAGACTGCCTCACTGCTGCTGCTGAATACTGCTTTGCTGCTGCTGTTGAAGACTGCCTCACTGCTGATGCTGAATACTGCCTCGCTGCTGCTGCTGAACACTGCCTCGCTGCTGCTGCTGAACACTGCTTCGCTGCTGCTGTTGAAGACTGCCTCACTGCTGCTGCTGAATACTGCCTCGCAGCTGCTGCTGAACACTGCCTCGCTGCTACTGCTGTACACTGCAACACTGCTGTTGAACACTGCCTCACTGCTGTTGTTGAACACTGTCCCACTGCTGATGCTGAACACTGCCTCGCTGCTGCTGCTGAATGCTGACTGACTGCTGCTGCTAAACACTGACTCGCTGCTGCTGCTGAACACTGACCAACTGCTGCTGCGGAACACTGACTCGCTGCTGCTGCTGCTGAACACTGTCTTGCTGCTGCTGCTGAACACTGCCTCACTGCTATTGAAATGTGCCTCACAGCAGCTGCTGAACACTGCCTCGCTGCTGTTGCTGAACACTGCCTCACTGCTGCTGCTGAAAACTGCCTTGCTGCTGCTGCTGAACACTGCCTCGCTGCAGCTGCTGAACACAGCCTCTCTGCTACTGCTGTACACTGCAACACTGCTGTTGAACACTGACTCACTCCTGCTGCTGAACACTGTCCCACTGCTGCTGTTGAACACTGCCTCGCTGCTGATCCTGAACACTGACTCGCTGCTGCTGAACACTGCTTCGCAGCTCGTGCTGTACACTGCAACGCTGCTATTGAATACTGCCGCACTGCTGCTGCTGAACACTGCCGCACTGCAGCTGCTGAACACTGCCTCGCTAGTGCTGCTGGACACTGCTTCGCTGATGCTGCTGAACACTGCCTCACTGCAGCTGCTGAACACCGTCTCACTGCTGCTTTTGAACACTGTCTCAGTGCTGCTGCTGAACACTGCCTCGATGCTGCTGCTGAACACTGCCTCACTGGTGCTGCTGCTGAACACTGCCTCACTGGTGCTGCTGCTGAACACTGCCTCGCTGCTGCTGCTGAACACAGCCTCACTGCTGCTGCTGAACACAGCCTCACTGCTGCTGCTGAACGCTGCCTCACTGCAGCTGCTGAACATTGCCTCACTGCTGCTGCTGAACACAGCCTCACTGCTGCTGCTGAACACAGCCTCACTGCTGCTGCTGAACACTGCCTCACTGCAGCTGCTGAACATTGCCTCACTGCTGCTGCTGAACACTGCCTCACAGCTGCTGCTGAACACTGCCTCGATGCTGCTGCTGATCACTGCCTCACTGTTGTTGCTGAAAACTGTCACAGTGCTGCTGTTGAATATTGCCTCACTACTTATGCTGAACACTGCCTCACTGTTGCTGCTGAACACTGCCTCGCTGCAGCAGCTGAACATTGCCTCACTGCTGCTGCTGAACACTGTCTCAGTGCTGCTGCTGAATATTGCCTCACTACTTATGCTGAATACTGCCTCGCTACTGCTGCTGAACACTGCCTCACTGCTGCTGCTGAACACTGTCTCACTGTTGCTGCTGAACACTGCCTCGCTGCTGCAGCTGAACATTGCCTCACTGCTGCTGCTGAACACTGCCTCGCTGCTGCAGCTGAACATTGCCTCACTGCTGCTGCTGTACACTGCCTCACTGCTGCTGCTGAACACTGCCTCACTGTTGCTGCTAACACTGCCTCACTGCTGCAGCTGAAAATTGCCTCACTGCTGCTGCTGAACACTGCCTCACTGCTGCTGCTGAACACTGCCTCACTGCAGCAGCAGCGTGGCATTGTTCAGCAGCACCAGTGAGGCAGTGTTCAGCACAGCAGTGAGGGAGTATTCAGCAGCAGCAAGGCAGTGTTCAGCAGCAGGAGCAAGTCTGTGTTGCGCAGCAGCTTGGAGGCAGTGTTCAGCAGCAGCTGTGAGGCACACTTCAACAGCAGTGAGTCTGTGTTCAGCAGCAGCAGTGAGGCAGTATTTAGCAGCAGCAGTGAGTCTGTCTTCAGCAGCAGCGAGGCAATGTTCAGCAGCTGCAGTGAGGCAGTGTTCAGCAGCGGCAGCGTTCAGCAACAGCAGTGAGGCAGTGTTGAGCAGCAGCATTGAGGCAGTGTTCAGCGGCAAAAGCGAGTCAGTATTCAGTAGCAGCAGCAGTGAGACAGTGTTCAACAGCACTGAAGCAGTGTTCAGCAGCAGCAGCAGCAAGGCAGTGTTCTGCAGCAGAGTGGTCGTATTCAGCAGCAGCAGTGAGGCAGTGTTCAGCAGCAGCAGCGAGGCAGTGTTCTGCAGCAGCAGAGAGGTCGTGTTCAGCAGCTGCAGTGAGGCTGTGTTCAGCAGTATCGATGCAATGTTCAGCAGCAGCTGTGAGGCACATTTCAACAGTAGTGGGGCAGTGTTCAGCAGCAGCAGCAGTGAGGCAGACTACAACAGCACTGAGGCATTTTTCAGTAGCAGCAACGAGTCAATGTTCAGCAGTAGCAGCAGTGAGGCAGTGTTCAGCAGCTGCAGTGAGGCAGTGTTCAGCAGCAGGAGCAAGGCAGTGTTGCGCAGCAGTGAGGCAGTGTTCAGCAGCAGCAGAGAGGTCGTGTTCAGCAGCTGCAGTGAAGCTGTGTTCAGCAGCAGTCGCGAGTCAGTTTTCAGCAACAGCAGTGAGGACGTGTTCAGCTGCAGCAGTGAGACACACTTCAAGAGCACTGAGGCAGTGTTCAGCAGCAGCGAGGCAGCCTCAGTGCTGTTGAAGTGTGCCTCACTGCTGTTGCTGAAAACTGACTCGCTGCTGCTGCTGAACACTGCCACGCTGCTGCTGCTGAACACAGCCTCACTGCAGCTGCTGAACTCTGCCTCACTGCTGCTGCTGAACACGACCTCTCTGCTGCTGCAGAACACTGCCTCGCTGCTGCTGCTGCTGAACACAGCCTCACTGCAGCTGCTGAACATTGCCTCACTGCTGCTGCTGAACACAGCCTCACTGCTGCTGCTGAACACAGCCTCACTGCTGCTGCTGAACACTGCCTCACTGCAGCTGCTGAACATTGCCTCACTGCTGCTGCTGAACACTGCCTCGATGCTGCTGCTGATCACTGCCTCACTGTTGTTGCTGAAAACTGTCACAGTGCTGCTGTTGAATATTGCCTCACTACTTATGCTGAACACTGCCTCACTGTTGCTGCTGAACACTGCCTCGCTGCAGCAGCTGAACATTGCCTCACTGCTGCTGCTGAACACTGTCTCAGTGCTGCTGCTGAATATTGCCTCACTACTTATGCTGAATACTGCCTCGCTACTGCTGCTGAACACTGCCTCACTGCTGCTGCTGAACACTGTCTCACTGTTGCTGCTGAACACTGCCTCGCTGCTGCAGCTGAACATTGCCTCACTGCTGCTGCTGAACACGACCTCTCTGCTGCTGCAGAACACTGCCTCGCTGCTGCTGCTGCTGAACACAGCCTCACTGCAGCTGCTGAACTTTGCCTCACTGCTGCTGCTGAACACGACCCCTCTGCTGCTGCAGAACACTGCCTTGCTGCTGCTGCTGCTGAACACAGCCTCAGTGCTGCTGAACACTGCCTCACTGCTGTTGAACACTGTCTCACTGCTGCTGCTGCTGAATACTGACTCGCTTTTGCCGCTGAACACTGCCTCACTGCTGTTGAAATGTGCCTCACAGCTGCTGCTGAACACTATACACAATAGACAATAGGTGCAGGAGTAGGCCATTCAGCCCTTCGAGCCTGTACTGCCATTCAATATGATCATGGCTGATCATTCCACATCAGTATAATAGACAGTAGACAACACTGCCTCGATGCTTCTCCTGAACACTGCCTCGCTGTTGTTGCTGAACATTGCCACACTGCCGCTGCTGAAAACTGCCTCGCTGCTGCTGAAGACAGACTCACTACTGTTGCTGAACACTGCCTCACGGCTGCTGCTGAACACTGCCTCAGTGCTGTTGAAGTGTGCCTCACTGCTTCTGCTGAACACTGCCTTGATGCTGCTACTGAACACAGCCTCAATGCAGCTGCTGAACACTGACTTACTGCTGCTGAAGACAGACCCACTGCTGCTGCTGAACACTGCCTCACTGCCTCTGCTGAACACTGCCTCACTGCTGTTGATCAACACTGCCTCACTGCTGCTGCTGAACACTGCCTCACTGCTGATCCTGAACACTGCCTCAATGATGCTGTTGAACACTGTCTCACTGATGCTGCTCAACACTGCCTTGCTGCTGCTGAACACTGCCTCACTGCTGCTGCTGTAAACTGACTCATTGCTGCCGCTGCACACTGCCTCACTGCTGCTGCTGAACACTGCCTCACTGCTGCTGCGGAACACTGCTTTGATGCTTCTGCTTAACACTGAATCACTGCTGCTCCTGATGTCTGCCTCACTGCTGCTGCTGAACACTACCTCGCTGCTGCTGAACACTGCCTCATTGCTGCTGCTGAACATTGCCTCGCTGCTGCTGCTGAACATTGCCTCAGTGCTGTTGAAGTGTGCCTCACTGCTGCTGCTGAACATGGTCTCAACGCAGTTGAGGTGTGTCTCACTGCTGCTCTGAACACTGCCTCATTGCTGCTGCTGAACACTGCCTCACTGCTGCTGCTGAATACTGACTCGCTTTTGCCGCTGAACACTGCCTCACTGCTGTTGAAATGTGCCTCACAGCTGCTGCCGAACACTGCCACGCTGCTGCGGAAGACTGCCTCACTGCTGCTGCTGAACACTGCCGCTCTGCTGCTGAACACTGACTTGCTCCTGCTGCTGAACATTGCCTCACTGTTGCTGCTGAACACTGCCTTGCTGCTGCAGAATACTCCCTCACTGCTGTGCTGAACATTGCCTCACTGCTGTGCTGAATACTCCCTCACTGCTGCTGCTGAACACTGCCTCGCTGCTGAACACTGCCTCGCTGCTGCTGCTGAACACTGCCTCACTGTTGCTGCTGAACACTGTCTTGCTGCTGCTGAAAACTGCCTCACTGCTGCTGCTGAACACTGCTTCGCTGCTACTGCTGGACACTGACTCACTGCTGCTGCTGAAGTCTACCTCACTGCTGCTGCTGAACACTACCTCGCTGCTGCTGAACACTGCCTCACTGCTGTTGCTGAACACTGCCTCACTGCTGCTGCTGGACACTGGCTCACTGATGTTGCTGAACACTGCCTCACGGCTGCTGCTGAACACTGCCTCACTGCTGTTGAAGTGTGCCTCACAGCTGCTGCTGAACACTGCCTCACTGTTGTTGCTGAATACTGCCTCACTGCTGCTGCTGGACACTGGCTCACTGATGTTGCTGAACACTGCCTCACAGCTGCTGCTGAACACTGCCTCAGTGCTGTTGAAGTGTGCCTCACTGCTGCTGGTCAACACTGCCTCGCTGCTGCTGCTGAACACTGCCTCACTGCTGCTGCTGAAGACTGCCTCGCTGCTGTTGCTGAACACAGCCTCGCTGCTGTTGCTGAACACAGCCTCACTGCAGCTGCTGAACACAGCCTCACTGCTACTGCTGTACACTGCAACACTGCTGTTGAACACTGCCTCACTGCTGATGCTGAACACTGCCTCGCTGCTGTTGAAGTGTGCCCCACTGCTGCTGCTGAACACAGCCTCACTGCTGCTGCTGAACACTGCCTCGCTGCTGCTGCTGAACACTGCCTCACTGCTGCTGCTGAACACTGCCTCGCTGCTGCTGCTGAACACTGCCTCACTGCTGATCCTGAACACTGCCTCAATGATGCTGTTGAACACTGTCTCACTGATGCTGCTCAACACTGCCTTGCTGCTGCTGAACACTGCCTCACTGCTGCTGCTGTAAACTGACTCATTGCTGCCGCTGCACACTGCCTCACTGCTGCTGCTGAACACTGCCTCACTGCTGCTGCGGAACACTGCTTTGATGCTTCTGCTTAACACTGAATCACTGCTGCTCCTGATGTCTGCCTCACTGCTGCTGCTGAACACTACCTCGCTGCTGCTGAACACTGCCTCATTGCTGCTGCTGAACATTGCCTCGCTGCTGCTGCTGAACATTGCCTCAGTGCTGTTGAAGTGTGCCTCACTGCTGCTGCTGAACATGGTCTCAACGCAGTTGAGGTGTGTCTCACTGCTGCTCTGAACACTGCCTCATTGCTGCTGCTGAACACTGCCTCACTGCTGCTGCTGAATACTGACTCGCTTTTGCCGCTGAACACTGCCTCACTGCTGTTGAAATGTGCCTCACAGCTGCTGCCGAACACTGCCACGCTGCTGCGGAAGACTGCCTCACTGCTGCTGCTGAACACTGCCGCTCTGCTGCTGAACACTGACTTGCTCCTGCTGCTGAACATTGCCTCACTGTTGCTGCTGAACACTGCCTTGCTGCTGCAGAATACTCCCTCACTGCTGTGCTGAACATTGCCTCACTGCTGTGCTGAATACTCCCTCACTGCTGCTGCTGAACACTGCCTCGCTGCTGCTGCTGAACACTGCCTCACTGTTGCTGCTGAACACTGTCTTGCTGCTGCTGAAAACTGCCTCACTGCTGCTGCTGAACACTGCTTCGCTGCTACTGCTGGACACTGACTCACTGCTGCTGCTGAAGTCTACCTCACTGCTGCTGCTGAACACTACCTCGCTGCTGCTGAACACTGCCTCACTGCTGTTGCTGAACACTGCCTCACTGCTGCTGCTGGACACTGGCTCACTGATGTTGCTGAACACTGCCTCACGGCTGCTGCTGAACACTGCCTCACTGCTGTTGAAGTGTGCCTCACAGCTGCTGCTGAACACTGCCTCACTGTTGTTGCTGAATACTGCCTCACTGCTGCTGCTGGACACTGGCTCACTGATGTTGCTGAACACTGCCTCACAGCTGCTGCTGAACACTGCCTCAGTGCTGCTGCTGAAGACTGCCTCGCTGCTGTTGCTGAACACAGCCTCGCTGCTGTTGCTGAACACAGCCTCACTGCAGCTGCTGAACACAGCCTCACTGCTACTGCTGTACACTGCAACACTGCTGTTGAACACTGCCTCACTGCTGATGCTGAACACTGCCTCGCTGCTGTTGAAGTGTGCCCCACTGCTGCTGCTGAACACAGCCTCACTGCTGCTGCTGAACACTGCCTCGCTGCTGCTGCTGAACACTGCCTCACTGCTGCTGCTGAACACTGCCTCGCTGCTGCTGCTGAACACTGGCTCACTGCTGCTGCTGAACACTGCCTCGCTGCTGCTGCTGAATACTGACTCGCTTTTGCCGCTGAACACCGTCACTGCTGTTGAAATGTGCCTCACAGCTGCTGCTGCACTCGGCCTCAATACTGCTGAAGACAGACTCACTGCTGTTGCTGTACACTGCCTCACTGCTGCTGCTGAACATTGCCTCAAGGCTGTTGAACAGTGCCTAACTGCGGCTGCTGAACACTGACGCACTACCGCTGCTGAACTGTGCCTCACTGCAGCCGCTGAACACTGCATCAATGCTGCTGCTGAACACTACCTCGCTGGTGCTGGTGAACACTGCCACACTGCTGATGTTGAACACTGCATCGCTGCTTCTGCTGTACACTGCCTCACTGCTACGCAACACTGCCTCGCTCCTGCTGCTGAACACTGCCTCGCTGCTGCTGCTGAACATTGTCTCAAGGCTGTTGAACAGTGCCTCAGTGCGGCTGCTGAACACTGCCGCACTACTGCTGCTGAACTGTGCCTCACTGCAGCCGCTGAACACTGCCTCAATGCCGTTGATGAACTCTGCAACACTGTTGCTGTTGAACATTGCCTCACTACTGCAGCTGAACACTGCCTCGTTGCTGCTGCTGAACACTGCCTCACTGCTGCGCACGACTGCCATGCTCCTGTTGCTCAACACTGCCTCGCTGCTGCTGCTGATCAGTGCCTCATTGCTGTTGAACACTGTCTCACTGCTGCTGCTGAATATAGAATTGTTTTTGCGGCTGAACACTGCCACACAGCTGTTGAAAAGTGCCTCACTGCTGCTGCTCAACACTGCCTCGCTGCTGGACACTGCCTCACTGCTGCTACTGAACACTGCCTCATTGCTGTTGCTGAACACTGGCTCGCTGTTGTTGCTGAACACTGTCTCACTGGTGAACACCACCTCACTGCTGCTGCTGAACACTGCCTCGCTGCTGCTGTTGAACACTGCCTCGCTGCTGCTGCTGAACACTGCCTCACTACTGTTGAAGTGTGCCTCACTGCTGCTGAAGTCTGCCTCACTGCTGCTGAACTCTGCCTCACTGCACCTGCTGAACACTGCCTCGCTGCTGTTGCTGAACACTACCTCACTGATGCTGCTGAACACTGACTCACTGCTGCTGCTGAACACTGCCTCACTGCTGTTGAAGTGTGCCTCACAGCTGCTGCTGAAAACTGCCTCAATGCTGCTGCTGAACACTGCCTCGCTGCTGTTGAAATGTGCCTCACAGCTGCTGCTGAACACTGCCTCTCTGCAGCTGCTGAACACAGCCTCACTGCTGCCGAACACTGCCTCACTGCTGCTAAACATTGTCTCACCTCTGCTGCTGTACACGACTCACTGCTGCTGAATACTGACTCACTGCTGCTGCTGAACACTGCATCACTGCAGCTGAAAACATCCTCGCCTCTGCTGCTGTACACAGACTCACTGCTGCTGAATACTGACTCACTGCGGTTGCTGAAAACTGCCTCACTGCTGCTGCTGAACAATGATTTGTTGCTGCTGCTGAACACTGCCTCACTGCTGTTTAACTCTGCCTCAGTGCTGCTGCTGAACACTGCCTCACTGCTCCTGCTGACCACTGCCTCACTGCTCCTGCTGAAGACTGCCTCACTGCTCCTGATGAACACGGCCTCGCTGCTGAACCCTGTCTCTCTGCTGCTGCTGAACACTGCATCACTGCTGCTGCTGAGTACTGCCTCGCTGCTGCTTCTGAACACTGTCTCACTGCTGCTGAGCACTGCTTGACTGCTGTGGCTGAGCACTGCCTCGCTGCTGCTGCTGAACACTGTCTCACTGCTGCTACTGAACACTGCCTCGCTGCTGCTGCTGAACACTGCCTGACTGCTGCTGAACACTGCCTCACTGCTGCTACTGAACACTGTCTCACTGCTGCTACTGAACACTGCCTCACTACTGATGCTGAGCACTGACTGACTGCCTCCCTGCCGTCTGGCCTCACATTGGTTCCCAGCTGCTACCGTGCTCCATTGCCACTACTGCCTCGTGGTCCATGCTGTGTGTACTCTCCTCCGCGTTGGGCTCACTCGAGGTTCATGCTGGGCTTTCTCTAAGTCCGCAAGGTTTCCACCAATGCTCAAAAAGTACGTCAGGAAAATAGAAGATAGAAAATAGACAAGAGAAAAAGAAAGAAAAGAAAATAATTTGGAACGAGCAAGCGCTGGTTCAGAAGCCATACTCTGCTGCCAATATGAGATTTATTTTCACCTGGGCCCCATAACTGCAATGTAGTTTTAAATCTGTTAGATTTACTGGAGGTGGACATAATCTGGATCTGTAGGGTGACATTCAGAAAGCTCTCTCCTGTTTCAGCTGGGCTCCTGAGATTTGAGTTGAGGCAGATCGTTATCAAGACAAGCTGTTGACAGGACCAAGTAAATTAGTTGCCTTCCCATTGACCCCTGTGACTGAAGGGAATCTATGGATATGATTTCAGTGCAAACATTTTCAAGGTCAAGATCAGGAAGAAAATAATCAACATGTAATAAATGGAAGGGAACTACGGACAAATATGTAATGCAGAATCTTAATGAGCACCAGTGTAATAGTACTTAGGACTCTTCAGAATGGTTTATTCTTGATCCTATATTCCCAATAGAGTTAGTGCTTTGATGTTATATTTAGGCTATGCATGGGGAAGTTTGTTCGGGATGTGATGGATATAATGCTAATTACATAAGTGAGACTGACCTTAATGATTTCAGTGAATTATCGCTGAAAGAATGTGCCTTTTCATCTGTTGTGATTTATTGTTCCAGTGAAAGAAAGTGTCCCACTTCCAAGCCCATTAAGTCTTCTGTTTATATAACTGCATTCATAAACTTTGGATGTTTTGGCACTTGCATCCTTTTGTGTGAGTCGGTTTATTCCGAGATGTTCCTTTGTTTTGATAGAAGTCTGCTTCATCTCTGAGATGAGTGCTACCGAGTTTCAACTGTTAAGACATCATTCAATTATATGTGACAATTATGGGAGGCCAGGGTGACGTGGTATTGTCACTGAACTAATCATCCAGAGGCACAAGCTAATACTTTGACGTATGTGGTTTCAAATCCTGCTATGACAAATGGTGAAATTTAAATTCAATTCATAAGTGTGGAAAATAAAGCTAGTCTGGAGGACGCCGGGAAACTATTATCAATTCTAATAAAAAGAACTATGTGGTTCTTACCTTTCGGAAAGAGAAATTTGGAATCCTCACCTGGTATGGCCTACATTTTACTCCAGATCTATCGCAACATAGTTGACTCTTAACCATCCTGTAAAATGGCCCAGCAAGCTCAAGGGCAGTTAGAGATGGAGAACAAATACTAGCAATACCCTTATCCCATGAAAGAAAAGAGAAATAAGGCAAGTATTGACAAGGGTTTGAGGGTAAAATTGAGCCTCGTTGCGTCTATATTTTAGATGTAAAATGACATTAATAGGGTGAATTTTCTTCCTGACTCGCAGCCCTTTACAAATAGCCTAGATGATCAAGTCCTACCCCATTCCCAATTGAACTTATTTTTGCAAAAATGGATTAGGAAGTGGAACATGATTCACACAACAAAATTTACCTGATGGTTCATTTAAAACAAGTGGGAAGTTTAAACAGGCACTATTTTTTGCAAGTGCTTAACCCACAGTGTGAGAGTCACAAACTTGCGATGGAGTCACAATCATTTCTGAATAGCTCCTAAAAGATACAGGTCTCTACAAAGATAACATTTGAATACAACAGCCATGCTTCAGAAATGGAAGTTATGCCTGATCAAAGGGAAGAAGATGAAAGGCAAAGGACAGATCTGTGTAGTCTTCCATGAGTATTCCTTGCCTCAGTTAGACAAATAGCAGCAGATGGGTTGCATCTTATTAATAAGTCAGATCATTGCTACTTCCTCAAATGCACCCATTGCAGGTAAATACATTTGCAACCATTGGTGGACCATTAGTTTCTTTGAGCAACTAAATTAAGAACCACTTTTCCATTGTCAAATATGCATGGTGACACCCTTCACACTCATAAGAGAGTACTGATTCCAAGTTTCATTACCAATGACAAGTATTGTGAGCTTGTTTTGTAGTGCATAAAGTTTAACACATTGCTAAATACATAAAGGGTTTGGTGTACATCATCTCAAGAAGTGATGAAAACTAACATGTGATATATTAATTGGAACAGTGCTGATCAGCTGGTACAATATATGTGAAGAACTCCGGTTGAATGCTGTTCTGCTGTAGAACATTTCATTAGATTATCAATTGCTTTTATTTATTCTTTGGTATGTGGTTGGGCCAGCAGTTATTGTCCCTTCTGGTGCTGCAGTCCATTTGGCATAAATATGCATCAAGATTAGAGTGGAGCTGGAAAAGCACAGCAGGTCAGGCAGCATCTGAGGAGCAGGAAAATCAACGTTTTGGGCAAAAGCCCTTCACCAGCTATTTTCATAACACTTGTACTCCAAGGGAGTAAAGAAAGAAGGAATTTTTAGAATGGTCGTTGATAAGAAAAATGGCATCCTGAGGGGATCAGGCTAGAGAAATTGACATGCTTGGGACAGTGAGATTTTAGATTTGCAGCTGCTGAGTATTGTGAGCTTGTCCTACTCAAAAGAACCCTCTGGACTCAGTCTCCATCTACAGACCCTGAAAGACCATGCTGTACCCATGGAGCTAGGGCCATGGCAGAGGGCCAGTACTGCAGGCACTGTAGACCTGCCCTGTTTCTTTCTCATAAGGACATGACATTTAAGGAGAAAGTCTCAAGCAAGAGAATTCTTAAGAAGCAAGAATTTTGACACCATGGCTGCTGATGACTTGTAGGAGAGTTCCTTAGTTGAGTTTTGGCCAGAAAGCAAATATAAATCAGAGGCTCTGGGGTTATAGTTAAATCCCTAGTGGGCAAGGAGTGAATTTTAAATAAATGGGATGGCTATGGGCTGGAAAAGTTAAAATCAGAACAGAAACTGTCCTACATACAGAGACACCTGCAAGACAGTTGTCTAAATGGACACTGAACAAGATTATGTTGAACATTCCGGAGCAATGAAATGGTTAGAAGTCCTAGTTGCTCAAAAACAAACGCCGCAGAATGACAAGAGAATGAAATGACTGCTAAATAGCATTTCAGCATAAGATTCTCCATGAGAACACGACAGCAAAGAAGGCACTAAGAGAACTAAAGGGAGATTTGAAAGTGAACAAAGTTTCCATGCATTGACAGTCACTCAATCTAATGATTCATATGGACTGGTGTTGGGAAAGACAAAAGAGTTCTGGATCACAAAAATAACAGATCTAACAGCTTTGTCTTCTCATAGTCTTTATAAGAATGTCTGTTATAATGTTGTAAGTTATACCTGATTGTTAATATCTAAAAAAATGCATCTTGTTTAAGACAAGAATCCTCTCTTGTTAAACTACCTCGTGGCTTTCCTTTACTACACAAGAGAAAGG
This sequence comes from Chiloscyllium plagiosum, assembly GCF_037043375.1. NCBI lineage: Eukaryota > Metazoa > Chordata > Chondrichthyes > Orectolobiformes > Hemiscylliidae > Chiloscyllium > Chiloscyllium plagiosum. Next base: position 32,996,174 of record NW_028270150.1, read on the forward strand.
TGGGTCCGTAATTCCAAACTAAAAGGAGGATCGGGGCAAAATATCTACCTTATGGTGACCAAGAGTTTAATAACTCAAACAGCAGGATGCCAGCAATCATTGTCTGAAGGTTTAATTTGGCTGCACTATTAAAACATAATGGCAGTGGTGTGATTGCAAGTCAATTTAGTTGTATGTAATGATTCCAGCAAATGCAAGAAAAAAGTTTCAGTTATAATGTTAAGAGCAACTCAGGCAGACAATCAGAAGCAGAAACAGCTGAACAATCAAGCAGCCTGTGACAAACTTATGGCAATATTCCACAGGAGAAAATCTACAGGCAATGGTGAAAGCACATCAGACCTGGTAAGAGAAGCAGATAAGCAAGTGAGTTTGACTCGACATGCAGTTGAGAGAAAGTGAGGACTGCAGATGCTAGAGATCAGAGTCAAGAGGTGTAGCACTGGAAAAACACAGCACATTCCTGATGAAGAGCTTATGCCCGAAATGTCAACTCTTCTGCTCCGTTGATCCTGCATGCAGCTGGTACATCGGGAGTCATGGAAGGACTGGCTGCTGATGACTTGTAGGAGAGTTCCTTAGTTGAGTTTTGGCAAGAGACCAAATATAAATCAGAGGCTCTGAGATTATAGTTAAATTCCTGGTGGGCAAGGAGTGAATTTTAAATAAGTGGGATGGTTACAGGCTGGAAAAGTTAAAATCAGAAACAGAAATAAGTATTGCAACGAAGGGTGAGCTACCATTGTGTGTGTATACCATGAGACACAGGTACTGTAAGGGAAACGAAGAGCAGAGAAGCAATTTGAGCAAAGTTCACAGCACCAGGAACAGTGCAAGGTTGGATCAAAGCAGTGAAAGGCACTATTTAGAAATGCAAACAGACAGAATCTTAAAAAAATGGAAGTCCCAAAGTCACTGTTAAGGTGGAAAATATTAATTAAGGCCACACAAATTGGGATTCATTTGGAGAAGCCATTCCAGTGAATGAAATTACTTATTAAAATTGTAAAGCATCAGTTATGATGAAGAGTTCCAGAGACAATATGGATCCTTTTGTGAAAGCTGCTCAGTAAACAGGATTAATTTTTAAGGCTCTGGGAAGCAGTATTCATTCACTAAAGCCACTAAAGAGGATGAAAAATCATTCGTAGGCACCTAAAATGTGGGAAACCTAGCATTATAGCTGCAGAAGCCCTACAAAACAACAGCATAGAGAAGCAATATTGCTATATTGCACAATTAATAGCCTTTAAGACAAAGAAAGTAAACCAGCATAATTATGTTGCAGAACTGAAAGCATTTCAGAAAAGGTACTTACAATTGCACTGCTGTACAGTAGATTTGAAAATCTTTCAGGCAAACAGAAGAAAGCAGCATTGAAACTCTTTAAAGCCATGAGGCCCAGATCTTGGAATTATCTTTTTTGGTTCCATGGGAAATGTGTCTTCGAGGGAATGGCATCTAACCTCTTACCCCTTACGTATTTTCAATATGTTGATAGCATGTTCATTAGATGTAAATCCACAGCTATATGTAAGACATTTCTTCCACATTATGTGGCCTTACACTACGGTGCACATCCATCTATTGGAAGCTCCATGTTGTAAAGACCAGGTCTTGTTTAACTCCTTCATTTTTGGCCATGGGCTAATACAAAAAAAGACACTACTTTAAACCAAGGAAACTGAACAAAGAAATGACTGTTATTTAAAAATGTCATGTTTGCTGGAGCACATTGTGAGCTGTATACAATTTCCTCCTGGAACAGTGAAAGTGAAAGTGGACACCACTGTGACAATGTGTTCTGAACTAAAGGGACAACTTCCTGACAACAGTCTTTTGGCTGCTGATGAGGCGAACCGTGACTTATGTGGGGCCAGTGCAGCAGAGAACCATTCAGCCTACAAATAGAAAGCAAATATATTGGCTTTGTGTCTCCATCTCCTGCATGGAGAGTCTGTTGGAGCAACTAGCTGCCTTCCACTCACTTTACTCTGTAAATCCCCTCTTCATGGAGGAATATACTGTACCATCTTCAGAGAAAGTGAAAAGAGAATTCTCATCAAATGAATGGAAGGTAGCATTGATGTGCAAACAGCCTTGGCAAAAACTAATGAATTGAAAAGAAGAGAAAATAAACAACACATTGAACCTTGTGGTCTGAACTGGCGCTATTGAAATAAGTTCTCTTTTCTAGCTTTAATATTCACTTTTTGTCTATTTTTGTATGTCTGTCTATTTGGTAAAGTTGGTGGGTATTTAAAAGGGGCAGTGTTTAACTTATTGAGAGTTTCAAGTTAGAAATTCATATTTCCTAATTGCAATTGACAATTTGTTCATAATGAACATATATTTTCTTATTAAGTACAGAAACCCTATGAGCATTTTCTTTTAAACTCAGTTCATTAGTCATATAAATTTTGTACTTTGGTTAGTTTGATTAAATCTTTTCAGATTTATGACAACACCAGGAACAGTGCGGCTTGATTTCGTACTGAGTCATGACGGGTTTCTTAAGTTGCCATCTATCTATGGCTCTATCCTCTTCAGTAAATTTTGTTACTCTTTTTTAACCTCTTTGTTAAAGAGAAAGGGAAGAATTTCCAGCCAGGTCCCAAGGATCTTTACCCTAGTCCTTGTGTCTCATTCTGCACCCAATCTGGTAAAATTCCCATTAAATTAGAGACTTACTTCTCACTAGCTATTTAGTGTTTCCTTAGAGTCTTTTGTTCTAATTGATTTTGGTTTTGCTGTGTTTAACTGCTCCAAAATAGTTTATATTACCCTTTATCTGAAAACTGATACTGAAAGTACTAATCTTTACAAATTTTTGCACAAATATGTTAAAGTCTAAGGGATTATAAAATTGCAATTAAGCAAACTAAATTGGAATTATAAAATAAAATATTGTTTTAATGTTAACTCTAATACAAAAATTATATTTAACCAATGGCTGCACTTTTAAACAATTAAAAGAACAAAATGATCCAGCTATGGCTATGATTTCTTGATTTTTTTTTTGCAGAGTGAGCAGGACCTCTGATAGTCCTGTTTAATTTATTTATTTTTAAATTTTTTTTTCTCCTTTTTAAAATTTTTACCCCCACACTACCGCCTAACTGCGGTAGTGCTTATTTTTTCCCCAGCACCCATGTGTGTGTGCAGGTGTGAGACACAGTGAAAGACGCAAGGTGCACAAATCTTTATTCGGTTTCCACCACCAGGAAGAAAGGAAACACCCGAGTGGCCAGTGACAAGCGATGCCCTTCACATCAAAGGGCAGTGCTGTGTGATCAAATAGTGAAGGGGAGGGCAGGGGTTAAATCAAAATAGAATTGATGATTTCTTGATAAGTGCTAACAAGCCACTTTTCAATCTTGGAAGTCTGGAGCAGAGCTACACATGTGTTAAATGGAGCTCCCTGATGTTTGCAGCTGTAACTAAAACATTAGGTTATTGTCTGTTTGCAATTCCATGGTGCATTTCTTTGTCAAATTAATCTAAGTAGAATCGCATTATGTTATCATACCAAGATCTGTTATACTTAAGCAGAAGGATATAAGATTAGATTAGTCAATGTTTATACTTTAATTGCTTGACTATAACTAAATTAAGTCAATCATGAAATGTTAGTTTCCCTACTAATTCTACAAGTGACTTAACAATGAGCTTTGGTAACTTGCAATTAAAGACTACAGCAATCCCTACCCTATCCTTGATATATAAAACAGTCCATTTCCCATTTAAACACACAGTCAAAAATGCACAAAAATAAAAATATAAAATCTTCACCCTTGTGAATTGCCTGATGACAGCAAGACAAGACATTTCAACAAAAGATTTTTTTCAGAAAAATTAAGCTGAGAAGAATAAATGATCACACTGGAAGAAATGGCAGCAGATGTGTTATTGCTAGGAGGATTTAATTTCAGGGATGGGCCAAATAGAACAGAGGATGTGACCTCTCGGAGACATAGTTCTTAAGATAGAGAATTGCTTCCAACCTGGACCCCTTAAATCTGTAGACGAAATTGAGGACTGCAGATACTAGAGATCAGAGTCAAGATTAGAGTGGTGCTGAAAAAGCACAGCAGGTCAGGCAGCATCTGAGGAGCAGGAAAATTGATGTTTCGGGCAGGAGCCCTTCAACAGGAATGATGCTCATTCCTAATGAAGGGCTCCTGCCTGAAACATCGATTTACCTGCTCCTTGGATGCTGCCTGACCTGCTGTGCTTTTCCAGCACCACTCTAATCTTGATCTTAAACCTGTAGCTAAATAAATACACACACTTTGCTATTCAGTTGGGACTTCAGTTGATGTTATTGCTTGCAAGCCATAAAAGAAGACGTGGATCTTTTGATTATGTTCTCAAAGCTTTTAACAACTAATTTAATCTGAGAATAATTAAAATTCCTGGAAGAGTAAGATTTAACAAAAGGACTCTGTATCCAGTGGAATCTACTAATAATTTCATTAATAATACCTACAGATTAGTGGAATAATGTGACTAGGGAGCTTTAAAGTTAGAATGGATTACAGACAAAATTGTTTTTGTAATTACTATTGCTTTAGTCAGATGTGATACATTCTAAAGCAGCTTTAACTTTGGAAATATATTAGATTATATTAGAAACAGAAATCAGAAAGCACCTCAGAGAACTCTATCTGCATTTAGAAGCAAATTAGTGATAAGAAGCATGAGTTTGTACAGGGAAGGTCGTGCCTCACTAACTTGATTGTGTTTTTTGAGGAGGTGACAAAGATGATTGATGAGGGAAAAGTGGTTAATATTGTGTACATGGACTTCAGTAAAGCCTTTGACAAGGTCTCTCGTGACAGACCGGTAAAAAACGTGAAGTCACATGGAATCAAGGGTGAGCTGGCAAGCAGGATACAGAAGTGGCTTTGTCACAGGAGACGGAGGGTAATGGTGGAAGGGTGCTTTTTGGAATGGAGGGCTGTGACTAGTGGTTTTTCACAGGAATCAGTGCTGGGAACTCTGCTGTTCATGATCTACATAAATGATTTGGAGGAAAATGTAGCTGGTCTAATTAGTAAGCTTGCAGATGATACAAAGATTGGTGGACTTGCGGATAATGAAAAGGATTGTCAGAGAATACAGCATGATATAGATCAGTTAGAGGTATGGGCAGAAAAATGGCAGATGGTATTTAATCTAGACAAATGTGAGGTGATGCATTTTGGAAGGCCAAGTACAGATGGAAACTATACAGTGAGTGACAGAACCCTTAAGGGTATTGATTTGCAGAGAGATCTGGTTGTGCAGGTCCACAGATCACTGAAAGCAGTAGCGCAAGTAGATAAGGTAATAGAAAAGGCATATGGCATGCTTCCCTTCATTGAGTCCAACAATAGACAAGTTATGCTGCAGCTTTCCAGAACCTTAGTTAGGCCACACTTGGAATATTGTATACAGTTCTGGTCACCACACTACCAGAAGGATGTGGATGCTTTGGAGAGGATACAGAAATGGTTTACCAGGATGTTGCCTGGTATGGGGCACATGAGATATGACAAAAGGTTGGATAGACTGGGTTTCTTTTACAGGAGGTTGAGGAGTGACCTAATGGAACTTTATAAGATTGCGAATGGCATGGAAGTATGAGGCTTTTTCTCAGGGTGGAGGGGTCAGTTGAGGAGACAGATTCAAGGTGCAAGTGAGGAAGTAAAAGGATTTGTGAGGCAAGGTTTTTTACACAAAGAGTGGTGAGTGCCTGGAACACACTGCCAGAGGAGCTGGTGGAAGCAGACACAATAGCAGCATTCAAGAAGCACCTGGACGAATACATGAATAGGAAAGGAATAGATCCTGTAAGTGAAGGCACTTTTAGAATGGAAGGGCATAATGTGGTGGCACAGGCTTGGAGGGCCAAAGGGCCTGTTCTTGTGCTGTATAATTCTTTCTTTTTCATTCTAACTCCAAACAAGAGGTGATGAATCTTATCACAGAAGATCTACAGCATCCATCCACTTCGTAAGGTGCATAAAATCTAAACACGCATATGTGGTACTCAGACAGAGATCGGTAAAGACAGCAGAAACTAAAGATTACTGTCAACACTTTGGAGCAATGAACCCTTGGATGAACAAGCAGTGTAACTATTAAAATGTATGCTGTTTCTGTAAAACAATTGGGCACTTCCAGAAGATGCCACAGAAGTATGACATAGTTCCAGAGCAGCAAGAAGGCTAACAGCTGCTCCCTCAAGTAGATAATGAAGGAGAGTAATCTGCAATAGAAGAGATATCCAGGATGCTTCTTGGAGGAACTGGTGACGAAAACCAATTGACTTGGCAAGAAGTTTTTGGTGAGAAAGAAACTATCTGATCCAGAAGGTATACCATTTAAGACTAAAGATAAACTACAAGGAACTCTGCAATGCAAGAGGTATCAGGCAGAGAGTTTAAGCACATTTCACAATAAAGAATTATCACTCTTAATCTTGAGTGTGTCTCTTGATCGAAACTATATTCATCTGGCGGGACAGTGTTCAACCAGTTACAATCCATAATTAACAGGTCAAAAAACAGCCAGTTATGCCAAATCTATTCAGTCAGGCAATAGCTAGTCAAGGAGCAGCCAGTTATGGATCCACAGGTGAAGGAAGCGTTAGTTGAAAAGTGTAGCACTGGAAAAGCACAGTAGGTCAGGCAGCATCCGAGGAGCAGGACTGTTGACATTTTGGGCATAAGCCCTTCATCAGGAAATACATTCCATTCCTGATGAAGGTCTTATGCCCGAAATGTCGACTCTCCTGCTCCTCAGCTGCTGCCTGATCAGCTGTGTTTTTACAATGTCACATTTTCTGACTCTGATTTCCAACATCTGCATTCCTCACTTTCTCAAGAAAATGTTATTTGTTCAAAGGACAAAATGGTAGATTTCAAAGGGTTTCCTAGACTCATGCTGGAACCTAAAACAAAAAGGAATCCGCTGATGTTACCGATTTTGGCATAAGAAAGTTGTTTCATGCAATCAACCAAGTGGAAGTCAGCAGCCGTACAGAGTAGGGATTAGGGTTAGGCAGAGTTGGTAGAAATGCTTTCCACTCCTACACTGAACAGACGTCAACTCATCAATAATCAGCAAACTCTACAGCAAGATAAAAATGACAAGAAAGACAATGAGCAGGATGACCAATTTGAGTTCATTGATGGATTTTTCAATGAAGTTGCTCATGCAACAACACAGACTGACAAATAAATCATTATGGCAAATTTGAATTCAATGTCAAATAATGAGAAGACTTAATTTCAAGAGGAATATTTCAATCCTTTGTTTTCCAAGGCAGAATCATTATTATAAATGACAATGATCAAGCTGAGTCAGAAGCAATCCTCAAGTGGCACGACGAAAAAAGTGACCGCGTTGGCTTCAACTGTGTAGCAAACACTGTGGGAAAGGAACTCTCCTACGAGTCATCAGCAGCCAGTCCAAGAGCTTCCATTCCAATCAATGAATTGAAATATAGAGTCTACCTACTGAAGCACATTGATCAGCAAATTGCAAATAAAGACTTGCTTGCACAAATTGAGTATTCCGTGGAAGCCATCATTGAGGTATGTCCTGAAAAACCCGATAAGGTTTCAAATGTAAGGATCCTAATTATTGCTCAGGGCAAAATAAAATCAAGTCTGAAGACTGTACATTATTGTGTGGCTGTCAGCAATAAAATCTCAATGACTGGAATCAAAGAACTGTGAGAAATCAACCTTTTTTTTCATCTGAATTCACCCCTATGACCTGCAGGTGTGTTGAGTTTCTTTTTCCCTTTGTGTCTAATTGTATCCTCATATATAATAGATCTGCAAAGTCATGTATGTCTTTGTTCTGTCTCACATGAATGTTTAAGTTGGGATTAAAGGGGATATATTTTAATTTGTATAATAGCTTAGTTAATAACCAGTTTGCAACTTATTTGAAGAATAGGTGTGCCTGCAATGAAGTATATTGCTTGAGTATATTAAAAAGCCTAGAAAATCTCTTTCATTATAGTTAAGAGTAATAGAGAGACAAACTGAACATTTATTGTAGGTTGAATGAGACACTTTTACTTTTGGTAGTGGGCTTTGATTTCCAGCACAGACAGCTGACCAGTCTTGTTACAAAGGGGACCAGTTAAAACATTGAAGTAGCAGTGTTGCGCCCGCACGTAAGGCCACTAGACACAGGGATACCATCCCCAGCAGAGCTTAGAGGGTTAATTGACAGAGGACACTGGCAGGGAGGCCTCTAAACCACCTGCCTCACCCTACCCATTGAACCTCCAAGGATATGGACCAGGGATGGGATGGAGCAAAGGAACTGGCATGGCAGGTGGTGATGCTCTATGTAGCACCATTGTGCCCATCCCCAGCAGGGTACAGAAGTCCTGCTTACTATTTTAAAAGTACATTCTACTAATTCTGCCTTTCTCAACTGACTTTATTATTAAGAATACTAATTGGCAAACATAAGTATTATGCTTGAAAGACTATCATAAATGTTTATTTGATATTTTAAGAAAATTATATTAGTGTATGGAAAACCATATACAGACCATTCACTGTATGGTGTGGAAGTAAATCGGTGGGTGCAGGACATCTCCCATGTTTCCTGTTAACTGTTTTCCATTTGCCTAAATAGCTTATATCTCATTTGTCAAATATGATTTTGGTCAGTCCATACTGTTCGATACTGTGATTCCCAATTATAAACAAAGGTATTGAGCTGTAAAATATCATGAGTGTGATGTCTCTGAGCAGACTCTGTAGGTGTTTTTCAGCGAGTAATTACCAATTTCACCTGACAGTATGAAAGAAGAAGCACCATCATTCACTAGCAATTACTGACTTCATTTATTCTAAAATTCATGGTGCTCCATTTCTGACGGCTTCTGAAGTGTCCATCAATTTGTTGTCAGATAATCACTTCTTATTTTACAATGAATTTGTAAGCAGCTAATTGTTTTCTAATTCCATCTTTGAGCTCTGTTTTGCAGAGTGAATCTGTCATTTGGTAAGTTTTTTGCTTTGTTAAATAGGCCTCTAACATGGACATTCTTAATGAAACCAGTGACAGGAGGTCATAGGTAGGACAGATATTTAAGTCCATATTATATCAATTCCAGTCTGCTCAAACAGAAAGGTAAGGCAGTGACGTCTCAGCTCTGTTTCATGTTACACTGATTTATTCATACAATTAACATGTAGCTGACAATCTAAAGTGGACTTATCTTTAATTGTCTAGCACAAGCAGCATTAACACTGGGGCAAGCAATGTCCACTTTTACAAAATTCTTTCCAACTACATTCTGCATTTCTTGCTGACGGTTTTCTCAGTTCTAATAGATTTCTCCAGTAAACCCACAGTACAGTGCAGTCAAGCTGATTCTAAAGGATTATGTGACAACCTTGCGATGTGATCCTTTTTCAGAATAGAGATGAATTGGTGATGTATTAATGCGAAGCTGTGCACATGACAAAAGAGATATTCAGATCATGGCCCATGTGTAATTCTGCAGACCTGTAATTACGCTGCAAACGATTTCATTCAGTACATTGTGACAGGTTTGTTCATGATCCTGTCTCATTACTCCTGCAGGTTTAGGATCTCAAATACTGTCATGGCATGATCTCTCCATTTTCCTGGTTCACTAGCTATTAAAGGCTTCCTCAGTGCTGTACCCCAAATGCTCACACTCCCTGCAGTGCGTGGAGAGTTCTCACCCCACTTTGTGGATCTTTGCATTCAATCATCCTTTGCCATGAAATTCTCTAGCAAACAGGCATTGACACAGAAAGCAGAGGGTCATGTATGTATAGACAATGTCTTGCAATTAGCAAATAATGCTAAGAAAATTGTAAATAATAGCTTCCATAGTGCATACTATCGTAAAGACTGACTAGGTTCAATGTATGTCCAGTAAGTTCTTTTATATTTAAAGCAATTGCTTAACTAGATTGACAAACCTAGAAGATTAAAGCTAGTGTACAGTGAATAGCAAGACAGATGGTCCCTTGGGAATGTGTTGCTAGCTAGGGTACATTTTGTGACATGGTTTCCACAGTTCTTTTCGAAGAATAAAGTATATGTGAACTAGAGGTCTGACAGTACAAACAACTTGGGTGTTTTATTCCATCAGTTCCTTTGCTTGCAAAAAACTAAAAGAGACACTTTGAGCTTTTGGCTGCATTCACTTATTGTTTCAAATTGTTATTCAAAGTAAAATGAGGGTTGAATACCTTGAAGAAGCTATTTAAAAAGATTAACATGCATACGAGAAAATACACAAGACCTGAATGTCAACTAGATAATATTACAATGATTGCAGCCACCTTAACATTCAGCATGTGTTTGGCAAGTCCAGAATATGTTCCATGTATCTTCAATATTTTTTGACTTGGTTATGAATTTTTATTCTTTTTACAAATTTCCACTCTCTTGCACTTGTTTTGGATGTACGCAATATTTATTTAATCTTCGATATTTTAAAAAATACCTAAAAGATGTAAGAGAGCAAAACCATGAGAAATGGATTTGAAATTGATATTTTCTTCAGTTGGTTTGTCATGACAGGTTATTTTAGTGTCTATTTATAGAAGGGTTAAAGGTGCATTAAGGCAATTTTATTTTGGCACTCCTCTCAAATGCAGACCTCTGCAGCCCACGGACTATCCTCATCCATTTACATTTAGTGATCTTCAGCCACTTCATTTGGATTTTAACAAAGTCAATAAGAAGCATTTCTGTATTTCCCACTCTTCCAAATGCTGTGCAATTGGTTTTCAGATACTGTAGGAAGCATGGTATTTTGTATTTGATGTGCTCATATTGATGAAGCAAGTTTCAAGTGAACAACGTTAAATTGATATTAAAAAGAAAGATTTGTCTATTCCAATATACATTTGCATTCAAGAAACAGACATTCTGTAAAGGTTTTTTCAGGCATTTAGCTCTTCAGGGATATGACATTTTTGTTCTCCCAAGGTCGCTAATTTTCCTCCTGTTAACACTACATGCCCACTTATGCACAACTCAGTATCAGAATGGTTGACACAATCAAAGCAATCATAAATAGTATTTATTTGAGGCCTTATGGGGAAAATATCATTATATGCAAAACAGGAGTGTAGTCAAAATAAAATGTTTGATGAGCCATAGGTGGAGCTATTGGGGGTTGGTGAGGGGATGGCTGGGACAACAAGAGATTGTGTCAAAGAAGTCAGGTTTATGGGGGTTTCAAGTTTACTGCTATAATTTATTTAGATTTTTTAAGTCGGCAGGTTGACTTTGATTGGTCAGGGCAATCATAGCTGTCAATCAACATCATTCAAATGCCCTTGCCAACCAGTCAGCATTCTCCCAGTATTAAGTTTGATTTTCCCTTTTGTTGGTATTCTTGCAAAGTGTCCTGATGAGTGCAAGATGAAAATATTTGACAAAATGTGTCTATTTTCAGCAGTATTCATGTTCTATATGATCACGTGACTATTCATGAAAACAAAATCACAACTTTAACTACCTTCCACTGAAATCAGAACAGCTATTTCCTTAGTCCAGCTAATCCCTCTTATTGACATTTACAATTTTAGTTAGGTATATCAGTTCTGAAGAAGGGTCACTGCACCCAAATCATTAACTCTGCTTCCTCTTCACAGATGCTGCCAGACCTGTTGGGTTCCTCCAGCAAATTTTGTTTTTTTGTTAACGATATCCCTCTTGTGCTTGCCGCAAGTATTTTAGAATTGGAAGACTAAACAGACAGCAAATTCCTAGCACCTTGCTTGTATGCATGTATTGATGGTAACTAAGCATTATTGTCAAGCTAAACGCTACCACATTATAAATAAATACTGTACACTCTTTACTCAACCTGTTTGGAAATATAGGTAAAAACAATGACTGCAGATGCTGGAACCTAGAGTCTACATTAGAGTGGTGCTGGAAAAGCACAGCAGTTCAGGCAGCATCCGAGGAGCAGTAAAATTGACATTTCGGGCAAAAGCCCTTCATCAGGAATACATGCAGAATGCCTGAAGGGCAGAGAGATAAATGAGAGGAGCGTGGGGGTGGGGAGAAAATAGCATAGAGTACAATAGGTGAGTGGGGAAGGGGATGAAGGTGTAGGTCGGGGGGAGAGTGGAGTGGATAGGTGGAAAAGAAGATAGGCAGGTAGGACAAGTCATGGGGACAGTGCTGAGCTGGAAGTTTGGAACTAGGGTGAGGTGGGGGAAGGGGAAATGAGGAAACTCTTGAAGTCCACATTGATGCCCTGGGGTTGAGTGTTCCGAGGCGGAAGATGAGGCGTTCTTCCTCCAGGCGTCGGGTGGTGAGGGAGCAGAGGTGAAGGAGGCCCAGGACATCCATTTCCTCGGCAGAGTGGGAGGGGGAGTTGAAATGTTGGGCCACGGAGCGGTGTGGTTGATTGGTGCAGGTGTCCCAGAGATGTTCCCTAAAGCGCTCTGCTGGGAGGCGCCCAGTCTCTCCAATGTAGAGGAGACTATGGCAGGTAAGACTTGAGCTTGGTCTTCTGACTCAGAGGAAGGACATAAGCATTGCACCACAATGGCCAACTTAACTATCACACCATAACTCTTGTTTTTTTTTTAACTCAGTATCTCGTTTTAGTACTGAGTACTTAAGATGTAAAATTAAAGAATGCAAATACCGGTTTACTAGAACTCAATTGTAGCAATCATCCCACCAATGAAGGATTCAACAAACATGCAAATTTCATGCAAATGAGACCAGTTGGGTTCTAATATGAAACTGGGTGTTAGTTCTCATCCTTGAATCCCATGGTAAATTGACATTTTTCTTCTGCTGTTCTGTATTTTTTGATTCTTCAGTGATATCTGTTCTTTTACCCTTACAAACGAAAGGAGACATTTGGGCCTCCTTTATAACAAACAGTCTAGTTAAAATTCTCCAAAATTAGGGTCAAGCAAGAATTGCCCTTACTGCATGTCCAAAATTGCCAATGCCATTGCAATTACTCCAGGTAGATTCACCTGCAGGTATCAAATATACCTCTGGATTGATGCCAGTTAAGATTTGGTAGTGGGATACTGAGACAGATAGCATTTCTCCTGTAGAATCAGCAGATCAAAAGGAAAAACACAATCCCATATACTCTCAGAACAACAAAAAAATCTAATTTTCAAATAATACCCACCAAGTTGTCAAAAGAGCAGAGAGCACACAGTTCTTGATGCAGCCATGGAAGTTACACCAGAAGAAATTGGGGATGGCACATTGACACAGTGCTTAGCATTGCTGTCTCTGTTATAGAGATCCTGGTTCGATTCCACCGTTGTGCAACTGTATGGAGTTCATATATTCTCCCCACGTCTGTATGGGTTTCATTTGGGTGCTCCAGTTTCCTTCCACAGTTCAAAGGTTAGGTGGATTGACCATGCGAATTTGACCATAGTGTCCAGTGATGTGCAGACTAGGTGGATTAGTCATGTGTAATGCAGGGTTATAGGGATAAGGGGATGTGTCTGGGTGGGTTGCTCTTCAGAGTGTCGGTGTGGACATGGTGGGCTTGAATGGCCTAATTCCACACTATGATTCTCAATAGGTCAGCGGAGGCTTGCCAAACTGGGGCCAAGGGAAGGACACAACCATGACACTATGTGCAACCTTGTGCCTTTACACTGCTGCAACCCAGTGCAGGAACAAATTGAATGGCATCACCAATACAATTAAGAAAAGAGGAGCTGAATGCACTTTCCAGAACTTTGCAAAGTCAACCAGCCATTTAAAATGATCAGAATCTTGCTAAAGGTTAAGGCCATGAAGAATTGTGGTGCAGCCTTTACCGTTATCAGCCAAAAAAGCAAGCAGATCCTTCCTGCCTGCCATATTGAGTGCTGAGAAGATCGATAACAATCTAAAAAGTGGTGCTGCATGGCTGGCTTTATAGTTTACAGTTTTCTAATATTTCTTCAGATATTCTAACATTAGCCAATCCCCTAACTTATGTGTGAAATATTTTCTCTGAAGTAACTTTCCTGTACTGGGAAGTCAAGTACAATTCCAAATCTTAGTGAGACTTACTGTAACCCAAATAGATTTTACTAAGATTTTAGCTAGATTCATGTTCTCTACATCTTGTGGTAAAAACTAGAATTTCATTTGTTATTTTAATGAATATGTCAACTTGAAAAGCCATCTTTAATCTTTAATCACCAATACTCTTCAATATCTAAACTGAATACATTTCAGTGGAACATTATGTGGCTATAGTGGCTAATATTTATTTTAAAATCCTTGGAAATCTTTCTTCAATAGAACTGGAAGAAACAAATTCTTACCTGCAACTCTTTACACATAATTCCTTGTGCTGGCAAACAGATTTGCATTATCTTAACCTCAACAAATATTGCTAAAAATGTAGATTTGTCTGTATTATTGTGCAACATATATTACAGCAGTTTGACTTGGAAAAACTTTGAATAAGACAATTTTGGAGGGGGAAGAGCAGTGTAAAATAACGACAGAGAAAATAATCAATATACAGCAGAGTTACCCATATGGATTTCCTTCCATTATTATTTATTACATTGGCTAAAAATTGGACGATTATTCGTGTCTAGCACAATAAGTTTCATTTTCAACTCTTGCAGATGTTAGCATTAATCTGGGAAGTTTCTGTGTCGTCACAGGGAATCAGTGATTAAGGGCATAATGTGTTGTGCTGATGGAGAGGGAATTGAACATGCAGGGCCTTGGGAAAAAGTACAGAATTAATGACAGACCTTTCCCATATATAAATATCCATCTACAGTGATATTTGTTTTATGCTTTGTAAATTTTATGCCAACGAGGTTTTGAGGGACATTAGCATCACCCATTTTCATCAGCCACTGTCACCCTCAAGCACTTTCAGATCAGTTTTGATTGAGAAAGCCTTATTTGCCTTAGTGAACCACCTCAGCATTAACCCGAAATAACTGTCCGTATTGCTCCATCATGACATGTTTCCTTTTCTGGCTCCAGACATGTTGTGGCCTCAGGTTGTGAATTCAATGCTAATTAGTGCTTAATTAGGGTGGTTTTGTACCATGAACCTGTCCCCATTAGGAACTGATTTGAGCCAATGTTTGAAGCATCTGCTCTTACACATGCAAGTGGATGCATATGTCTTTGGTCTGCGACTATGCCATGTTTATCTGCAGTAAAAACATTATTTCCGTTGGCTTTTTATTTGATGCTAGTACCAGTTCTGATCTGCAATATGTATTCATTCTCATTTGATCAGGATATTAATAAGCTGGGTGACCTGGTGACAGGCAGGCCATTTTTATTCAGCAACTCTGCATCACAATACATCCTTTGCTCCTCATTAGACTCTCAGGATATTAATACTAAGAATCGGCTCACAGACCGAACAGATTGGGGAACAGATTGCTTGGACCAATCATTTGTGCTTTTGTTTAGCATTGTAAGAAGTAATGAGCGGACATAAATTTGTACCTCCTTTGGTATTCCTTTTATGTTAACCCATTCCCTTCTAGATGCTTCATTTAACAATGATAGAAAGACACGTGCAGCATAGAATGGTCAAAAAAAGTCAATCTATTTAACATCTGGTTGGCATACTTTGTACTGGAGCCAACTGCTATCGCCTGCATTAATGGACATAGTAGAGTCGGTGGATTGTACATCTACTAAGGCACACGTACCGATATATTGAAGGTAAGAGTACAAATGGTTAATTGATAGTTATTAATTTTCTATTGCCTGAATATTTATGCATAATGTGTAATAATGCTATTCCACACAGTGCCATTGAGCTGCAGTATGTGGATGATGTATGTGTCTATGCAAATTCAGAGGATGAATTAGGAGTGAACCCCAAATCAATGGGGAGGCCTTAGAAAACTATGGCTACTTCCAATACCTCAGGAAAGTCTTGTTGACCAAAGTAGCTACTGATGAGGTAAAGGGAGTTTGATGACTACATCTGATCTGACACCAAACTCATGGTTTACAGAGCTGTGGTAGTTCCTGTGCTCCTATATGGCTCTGATACATGGACTGTCTACAGCATTGGAGCAGTACCATTGACGCTGCCTGTGTATCCTGGGAATCCACTGGGAAGAAAAATGCACTGACACCAGTATTCTTGAGCCAACATCCCCAGCATCGAGGCCATGATCCCCCTTGATTGACTGGGATAAGCTGGGCACATCATCCGCATGACTGACACCACCCAAGCAGTTTCTCTACTCTTGGCTCCAGGAGAGCAGGCAAACCCCAGCTGGACAGAGGAAATCCTTCAGGGATATCCTCATAGTCTCACTGCTGAGATGCGGCATTCCCACATACACTTGGAAACCACTGGCCCAAGATCTTCCAAAGGGGAGAAGGAGCATCCGGGAAAGCATCAAGCACCTCCAAACTAGCCATTGGGAAAAAGCGGAAGGCGGACGAAAACAGCATAAGGAATGTGCTGCCACACCAATGCCCCACCCACCCCTTCCCACAATCATCTTCTGCCCCAAATGTAACAGAGCCACACTGGTCTGTACAGCCATCTAAAGACTCACCCTGAGATGGGAAGAGAGTCGGCATTGTCTACGAGAGACCACCGATGAAAGTGAAACACACTGTACATTAAACAAACCCACTGACTAATGCTGTTAACTGCAGGATAAAGAAAATTATTGATTCTTATGGTGTTCAAGCCCTCAATGTATTTATTGGAAATAAATGTACAGAATAGTAAAACTAAAAATCATATGATATCTGGAGATAAACTCACTGATTGTATCAGTTGGGAATTTGTGACACTGCATCCAGGTTCTCCGAGCTTGATGTCAGTCACAGTCTTCCGAAGTCTAAATGTTACCATAATTTGGATTGTCAAGAGTGTCTTGAGGGTCCTGTGGATACAGGACCGCCTTCCCGTTTCACTTAAGATCTCTACTGAAAATCTATTCCCGTTTCACTTAAGATCTCTAAAAACTTGTAACCCACTCTCTCCTGTTCTCACTCTTTCCCAGGTCAAACTGTCTTCAGACATGACTTCCAGAACCTTCTCTAAACAAAGTGCAACCCCACTTAAAGAGGTGTATATTCACTTTAAGCTATGCAGGCTAGTTTGATGTGATACAAACCACTCATGAAATTGTCTCTGTGCTGATGTGACCAGCCAATGAGCAGTGTAGTTAGCACTGAATGGATATAAAGGTAACGGAATCAGACAGACAGAACAAATTTAGTGCAATAAGTACAAAATATAGGCACCAGTTACTCTCAAGTAATCAACCTCATTCCAATTCTTGGAGTTTTCCAATTATGGTATCAAAATTTCACAAAAATAGCATTTGGTTTGCACAATAGTACATTCATTTTAGTCTCCAATAATTTGAAGTAATTGGCAGATGCTGGGATGGTTCTTCTTTTGAATTTAACACACTGTCAGATATATAGATTAATCCAGCTGGTCTATTTTTATGGTAATCTTTGGGTTTTCCAGTCTACTGGACACATCCAGGACTTGTGTATAATTGCATTGATATTTAACAAATCTGTTTGCTTGCTTTGTAGATTATATGAGCTAACACCTGGAAGTCATCTGTATTTTCATTAGCATTAATGTCTTGGATTGTGTACACAGTGGCTTTTTATATTTCACCCCTATGTTTAGGTCATCTGACAAGAACTTATTGTAACATTGAAAAGTATTGGAGTGAGAACACTGCTTTGTCTAATTTTTTAAATCTATGTAAACTCACCCAATAGTCCACCAAGTATTCTGACACTACTGCTCTCAAAATCTTATGGCATGAGGCTTCCAAGCTTTTTCGCACACTTTCTCGAATTATCTGAACCTGTATAGTACTGATTGCAATTTGTCTTTCTGAATGCTGTTGAAAAATATGACTGAACTGAGAAAAGTTATTGTTAAGGGAACTTTCCCATTCATGTCATGCCCTTGACATCTTCAGATCATTGACTGAAGGTAAAAAAAAGTCAGTTACTTAATTTCCCCCTTTTTTTCCAAGCCCGTTGTGTTCCTCACCAAGTATTCTATCAACTTTGATGCTAATTCTTTTGGCCATGAAAGATGTTAATGCTTTATTAGCGGCGGGGACAAGGCTAATTCTACAATAAGTCATAAACTAAGTTCTCTTCCTCTTCTCTTTGAAATTCAATATTTTGTTTCCTAGTCAGTGTTTCATATTTTACTGCACGGTGATGGATTCATTGAAATACAACTTCTTAAGTTTCTTTAGTCATTTCTGCCTGTATGCAGAGATCTATGGATGCAGTGGTAACATCCCTGTCTCTGAGCCAGAAGCTTCAGGATCAATTCCCACACCTGGACTTGATGGCCATGGAAGGGGAATGCACAGTGCAGCCAAAAAGGTTAGGTATCAACTCAGAAATCCTTCCATCATGGCAGGCAGTAAGAGTGGGAGAGATTCCTGCTTATCCATGTGATATCAAAACCAATTAAAACCTCTGCCATCCTTCACCATAGCTCCAGGCTACACCATCCATATAAAAATCCATGTGGCTCTAGCATCTCAAAGCCTTTTGGTGACTGGTTGACTGCAAGGCCGGTGTTGTTACAACAAAATCCCATGTTAGAGTCATAGAGTCATATAGCATGGAAACAAACCATTCAGTCCAACCAATCCAAGCTGACCATAATCCCAAACTAAACTAGTCTAACCTGCTTGCGCTTGGCCCATAACCCTCCAACTATTTCTTATTCATGTATTTATCTAAATGTCTTTTAAACCTTATAACTGTACCCACACCCACCACTTTGTCTGGAAGTTCATTCCACACTTGAACCACTCTCTGTGTAAAAAAAAGTTGCTCCTCAAGTCTTTATAAACTCTTTCTCCTCTCACCTTAACCATATGCACCCTAGTCTAGAAATCTCTCACCTGAGGGAAAAGACACCTGCCATTCACCTTATCTATAACCCTCAAGATTTTATAAAACTCTATAAGGTCACTCCTCAACCTCCAATGCTCCTGTGAAAAAAGATTCAACCTATCCAGCCTCTCCTTATAACTCAAACCCTGCATTCCCAGCAATATGCTGGTAAATCTCTTCTAAACCTTGTTCAGCTTAATAATATCCTTCCTGTAACAGGGCAACCAGAACTGGCCTCACCAAAGTTCTGGACTTTGGTGAGGCCAGTTCTGGTTGCCCTGTTACAGGAAGGATATTATTAAGGTGAACAAGGTTTAGAAGAGATTTACCAGCATATTTCTGGGAATGCAGGGTTTGAGTTATAAGGAGAGGCTGGATAGGTTGAATCTTTTTTCATATTGTCCCAAATACTATACTCAAAGATCTGATCAATGAAGCACAATGCTAACCACTTAGGTTAGGTTGGGTAGGTTAGGTTTCTGAACTTATTATGTTTCCAGATTGGATTCCCCATACTGCTTAGCTCTTGGGTGAGGAGGGATCAAATGGCTCCCTTTCTTTGCTCACCCACTGCCTCAGTTGGTTCGAACAAGTTTAATTTGATAAGATTGCTCTCTTCTGAAACTTTTCCCTCAGATTAATTTAGCTTTTAAAAAGAACGGATTTAACTAGGCTTTCTTGTGTCAACAAACGTGTGAATAAATTAGTTTCTCTGCACAGGAATAACTCAACACATATGCAAATTGAGAAATGAAACCAAAAAAATTAAAAGATACATGGTCCCGTCTCTAATTTATTCATGAAGAGTAGATAGTGAAACATGTATTAACAAGCTGTCAGTGTTGGAATTCTTAGTATAACTTTGTTAAAAATATTTTCTCCTGTTTCCTTCAGAGTGGCTTTCTGGCCAGCTGGCCTTTTAAAAGTATATTTGTCAATCGGATATGGATGACATCAGCTCAGCCAGCATTTATTGCCCATCCTCAGCTGTTTTGAATTGATTGACTCTCTTGGCCATTTCAGAGAGCAGTTTAGTGTGAACTACATTGCTGTGGGTCTGGAGTCACATGTAGGCCAGACCAGGTGAGGATGGAAGAGTACATCCCCTAAAGAACATTAATGAATCAAATTCACAAGAGATTGACAATGGTTACATGGTCACCCTTAAACTACTTTTAATTCCAGATATTTTTATTGAATTCAAAGTTCACTATTTATTGTGGTAAGATTCTAATCCATGTCCCCAGAACATTAAGATGATATTGTGGATTACTAGATTAGTGATGTTGCTACTTTATTATTTTCTCCCCCCAGCAAAGACTCTGACATTCTGATGGAGACAATCACTTAACTGCAACGTAAGAGAAACTAAAAGATAGTTCTTGGACACTGAGTCACAGAACACAGGTCAGCAAACTGATGCTAGTGCACACATTGGTTCACAGTCAGAGGCAGCTCCAGAAAGACACAGTTCAGTATGTACAGTATTTCTCCTTTGTTATTCCACCCCTTCGATGTTCCTTGTCACCTCAACAGCTGTGACATTCCAGGTTTTCCTCACTCCAGATAGCCACTGAATTTACATTTTTGTTTTGGCTGTATGTTTTTAACATCCAACAAAAAAAACATCATAAATGAAAGTTCAACATAGCCATAACAACTTTAGGATTCTACTGTTGTCATGGACAGTGTGAATCAGATTGGTGTCAACAGCATTAAGTTTGATACCCTCCCTGGTTAGAATGGATTTGTGACTTGCCTCCTTGCCCTTACCTGTGCTATGGTACTATAGGTCAGAGCTGCCTTTAAGCAGAAAGCTCACGGAAAATAAATGCAATACGGGTGATAATAACTTGTGCCAGTACCTCCTAAAAAGTAGCTCAGAATATTTTTGAAATGGAGAAATGTTATAACTAGCAAATGAGACAGGTTAAGACTGGATGAAAATAAAAAGACAAAATACAAGCATTCAGTGGTGATTGAGCAAACTAGACCTGTGTTTCTTGAGTTGCATAGAAAGGAAAGTGATCTCACTGAATATTAGAAGGTAGGAATAATCAAGGAATTGGCAGAGTATATTCAGGTAGGATGGTTTTCCCTGTTTGGTGAACTTAGAACCGGGAGGCCCAACTTAAAAATAAAGGGTCAGAGACGAGGAGATTTTCTTTATTCTGTGGGTTTAGAATCTTTAGAATTCTCCATCACAAAGGACTTTAGTTGTGCAGTCTTTGAATGTGTTTAAAGCAAAGATTGATTGACTGACGGTTCTTGATGGTATATAGGGTTATGGGAATAGGGTGACTGAAAGATATTGAAGTGTTCAATTAGCCATGATTGTATTAAATAGTGAGGTAGGCCCAAATGCCTGAATGTCCTACTCCTGCTCCTATGTTTCAAAAGAAGTGAGGAAGTAAAGACATCCACAATTATATCTCAGGATGTAAAAAAATTCATTTAGTATGCTTGTTGTTAAACCTTTGGAATTAATTAATATATTTCATAAAACTGCGGCTCAAACAACAATAAATGTGAGAAATTTACAAGTCTCTTTTACAGTTGAAAATACAGCCTGCAAAGTGAACATGAGCATTTCTCAACAGCATTTAGCTTTGAGATCAGTCTTCCATTTCCCATTGCTTGAATGACAACAGGGTTACAGAACGGACTCACAACAGATGTACCAATTAATATATTTCCTCAATGTTTGGTAATAGAATATGAAGCTCTGTGATGTGAAAGACTTTGATGTTGTTGAAGAAAAAGGAAAGCAGCTTTTTGGCTGCAATCCAACTTTAAGAAACCTTTAGAGTATTGGAATAACGAAAATGAGTTCAGAAACAGAGTTAAGAAGACAATTTTTATTCAGTAGGTTTACAATCGAAAAGGTAGCAAAATGAAAGCTGACTGTCAGTGACACAAATGTCAAAAGACTTTTGTCAGCATTTATTGTGACTATCAACATATTTACATGTTTAATATGGCTAACCGTTCTATCATCTGGCATGAAGAAGGATCACTTATATTTACATGACCATTCAGACTGTGAGCCAGTCTACGAATCGTTCCATTACATGCTCTATTCTTCATACTAACAAGTAAGAAGTTAGAGAATAACACATGTAAATCTCATTATAGGGTTCTCATCTTTCAAAAGGAGACTCATCCAACCTTTAGATGTTGATCTAGGTTAGCACAACCATCACCTGTCCTGACTGTCACTGGGAATAGTGGGATTAATAACAATGTAGGAAATGAGAGTTTCTGAACAGGACACTCCTTACTGACAATATTTACATAAAGTGGGCAGGCGGGAGGTAGTTGGCTGCTTTCCCAGGACAGGAACTGGGGACTTAGGTTAGCAATGCAACATACCTGCCCAATTTTCTTGCTTGCTGCCTCCCCTTCAAGCAGCATCTAGGGTACAGGAGAATCGACGTTTCGGGCATTAGCCCTTCTTCCTGAAGAAGGGCTAATGCCCAAAACGCCGATTCGCCTGTTCCCTAGATGCTGCCTGACCTGCTGCGCTTTTCCAGCAACACATTTCCATCTCTGATCTCCAGCATCTGCAGACCTCACTTTCGCCTCCCCATCAAGCCCTTACTATCAAATATCTAGCTGTACCCTGAGTTAAATGCAAACCTAGTCATTTCTCTACAATAAACATGAAATTCCCAGCAGTTCCTTGGTAGTATTAGGAACTATGATCCATTGCAGAAGTAAGTGTGAATGAATCTCATTATGGACCTAATTCAAAAGGTGGGACAATTAGATAAAAACAATGACTGCAGATGCTGGAAACCAGATTCTGGATTAGTGGTGCTGGAAGAGCACAGCAGTTCAGGCAGCATCCGAGGAGCAGTAAAATCAACATTTCAGGCAAAAGCTCTTCATCAGGAATACAGGCAGAGAGCCTGAAGCGTGGAGAGATAAGTGAGAGGAGGGTGGGGTGGGGAGAAAGTAGCATAGAGTACAATAGGTGAGTGGGGGAGGGGATGAAGGTGATAGGTCGGGCGGGGGAGGGTGGAGAGGATAGGTGGAAAAGAAGATAGGCAGGTAGGACAAGTCATGGGGACAGTGCTGAGCTGGAAGTTGGGAACTGCAGTGAGGTTGGGGAAGGGGAAATGAGGAAACTGTTGAAGTCCACATTGATGCCCTGGGGTTGAAGTGTTCCGAGGCGGAAGATGAGGCATTCTTCCACCAGGCGTCTGGTGGTGAGGAAGCGGCGGTGAAGGAGGCCCAGGACCTCCATGTCCTCGGCAGAGTGGGGAGGGGGAGTTGAAATGTTGAGCCACAGGACGGTGTAGTTGATTGGTGCGGTGTCCCGGAGATGTCCCTAAAGCGCTCTGCTAGGAGGCGTCCAGTCTTCCCAATGTAGAGGAGACCACATCGGTAGCAACGGATACAATAAATGATATTGGTGGATGTGCAGGTAAAACTTTGATGGATGTGGAAGGCTCCTTTAGGGCCTTGGATGGAGGTGAGGGAGGAGGTGTGGGCACAGGATTTGCAATTCCTGCAGTGGCAGGGGAAGGTGCCAGGATGGCAGTGTGGGTTGTTGGGGGGCGTGGACCTGACCAGGTAGTCACAGAGGGAACGGTCTTTACGGAAGGTGGAAAGGGGTGGGGAGGGAAATATATCGCAGGTGGCGGGGTCTGTTTGGAGGTGGCGGAAATGTCGGCGGATGATTTGGTTTATGCAAAGGTTGGTAGGGTGGAATGTGAGCACCAGGGGCGTTCTGTCCTTGTTACGCTTGGAGGGGTGGGGTCTGAGGGCGGATGTGCGGGATGTGGATGAGATGCGTTGGGCATCTTTAACCACGTGGGAGGGAAATTTCGGTCTCTAAAGAAGGAGGCCGTCTGGTGTGTTCTGCAGTGTAACTAGTCCTCCTGGGAGCAGATACGGCGGAGGTGGAGGAATTGTGAATACGGGATGGCATTTTTGCAGGAGGTAGGGTGGGAAGAGGTGTAATCCAGGTAGCTGTGGGAGTCGGTGGGTTTGTAAAAAATGTCGGTATCAAGTCGGTCATCATTAATGGAGATGGAGAGGTCCAAGAAGGGGAGGGAGGTGTCAGAGATGGTCCAGGTAAATTTTAGGTCAGGGTGGAATGTGTTGGTGAAGTTGATGAATTGCTCAACCTCCTCACGAGAGCACGAGGTGGCGCCAATGCAGTCATCAATGTAACGGAGG
The DNA here is from genome assembly GCF_037043375.1 of Chiloscyllium plagiosum. NCBI lineage: Eukaryota > Metazoa > Chordata > Chondrichthyes > Orectolobiformes > Hemiscylliidae > Chiloscyllium > Chiloscyllium plagiosum. The sequence goes on from NW_028270150.1 coordinate 33,020,270, forward strand.
AAGAGGTGGGGAGTGGTGCCGGTGTAATTACGGAAGATTAACTGTTCTACATAACCAACAAAGAGACAGGCATAGCTGGGGCCCATATGGGTGCCCATGACTACCCCTTTGGTCTGGAGGAAGTGGGAGGACTCGAAGGAGAAATTGTTAAGGGTGAGGACCAGTTCGGCCAAACGAATGAGAGTGTCGGTGGAAGGGTACTGTTGGGGACGTCGGGAGAGGAAGAAACGGAGGGCTTGGAGGCCCTGGTCATTGGCGGATGGAGGTGTAGAGGATTTGGTATCCATGGTGAAGATGAGGCATTGGGGGCCAGGGAAACGGAAGTCTTGGAGAAGGAGGAAGGCGTGGGTGGTGTCTCAAACGTATGTGGGGAGTTCCTGGACTGGGGAGATAGGACAGTGTCGAGGTAGGTAGAAATGAGTTCAGTGGGGCAGGAACATGCTGAGACAATGGGTCGGCCAGGGTGGTCAGGCTTGTGGATCTTGGGAAGGAGGTAGAACCGGGCAGTGCGGGGTTCCCAGACTATGAGATTGGAAGCTGTGGGTGGGAGATCTCCTCAGGTGATGATGTTCTGTATGGTCTGGGAGATGATGGTTTGATGATGCGGGGTGGGGTCTTGGTCGAGGGGGCAGTAGGAAGAGGTGTCCTTGAGTTGGTGTTTGGCTTCAGCGGTGTAGAGGTCAGTGCGCCAGAGTACCACTGCGCCCCCTCTATCTGCTGGCTTGATGGTGAGGTCGGGATTAGAGCAGAGGGATTGGAGTGCTGCATGTTGTGAGGGTGAGAGGTTGGAGTGGGGGAGGGGGGGTAGACAGGTTGAGGGGGCTAATGTCCCAGCAGCAGTTGGAAATGAAGAGGTCGAGGGTGGGTAATAGGCCAGTGCGGGGTGTCCAGGTGGATGAAGTGTGTTGGAGGTGGGCGAAGGGGTCCTCGGAAGGTGGGCGGGAGTCCTGATTGTGAAAGTAAGCTCGGAGGCGGAGGCGGTGGAAGAAGTGTTCGATCTCACAGCGTGTATTAAATTCATTGATGCGTGGACGGAGGGGGATGAAGGTGAGTTCTTTGATCGTTCATCCTCAGTGAGGGGGAGGTCTGGAGGGATGGTGAAAACCCGGCAGGGCTGGGAGCTGGGATCTGGTGTGGGTGTGGAGCTGGGAGTGGGGTTGGAGCCGGTAACTGGAGTGGGTGTGGTGATGGGGGGAATGGGGGTGGAGTCATGAGCAGGTGTGGTGTTTCCCTCAGGGTTCTGGTGGGTGGGGATGGTGACAGTGGGATCAGCGGGGGGCGTGTCAACAGAATGCAGGTGAGTGGTGTTGGTGGGGGCGGAAGTGGTGGCAAACACAGCAGTAGGGAGGGCGGAAGTCACTGAGCATGTGACATCAGCGATGATGTGAGAGACGGAAGTGATGTCACGTGTGGTGCATGAGGAATTGTGAGGGGTGGAAGTGGCCATGATGGGGGTGGAAGTGACATAATCAATCAGCGTGGGGGTGGCAGCTGCACCAGCTGCATGGCTAATGGCGTTCGAGCAGTTTCAGTGGCTAGGGGAATCTACTGGAATGTTTGAGGAGCACTGGTTATGGAGGTGGGTAGATAAAAGTTTGTTGTACTTACAGTTTTTGATGTTTGAGATGGAGTTGAAATATTGTTTGTTGAGAGTATGAATTCTCCTGAGGATGTAGTACAGAGTGGGTCCTTTGCAATTCTGAGAGAGTATGGTCCTCTGCTGAGGCAGGGCAGACTATAGAGAGGTTAGGTGCCAGCTCATTGCTGCAAGTGTGGAGCAGAGGACCTTGGAGGACAACTGCTGCTGGTGTTTTTGAATCTGTAGTCTGTACTGTTTGTCCTGTTCGGGTCCGAATTCTGCTGGTTTCAAGGTGTCTGTGTGGGACAATTACCCAGGTTGACATTTTCTTGCATTTCTTTTTGCCATAGTAATGAATTTACAATTGTTGCACTGGATGTAGGTTATTTGTGGATTGGCCTTATTCCAATTAATTTATGGCTGTGTATATAATAAGAGATTCTCTCAATAACCTGATGTAACCTTGTGGGATCTTGTTGGAACTGCTATAAGTGGCTGTAAAAAGGTTGTTCATACCAACTCTAAGATTCTGTCAAGGTCTACAATTGTGAGACTGAGGTGACCACTGTGAAACCAGGACTGGGCTTTTTACACAGACAGTTGGCAATTCAGTAAGCTTGAGAGCCTCAATAACATCACTGCTTCCCATTGTTTCTCAGAAACTAGTGTAGGATTTTCCATTTGGATCAGGATTCCAAAGACAATATGAACTGTGAGTCCTGACCCTACTCCACATTAGGACCAGCACTCCCACTTTTTTGTTTTGCTTATATTTTTCCCCAGCACCCATGGTGTGTGTGTGTGTGTGCGCGCGTAGGTGTGTGTGTGCGCGCGTGGGTGTGCGTGTGTGTGTGTGCGTGTGCGCGCGCAGGTGTGAGACACAAGGTGCACGAATCTTCATTCAATTTCCACCACCAGGAAGATAGGAAGACATCCCACTTTTATTTTGGCTGAATTGGTTAATTGGTGGCTTTGGGCATGCTCACCATTCAATTAAAGTTGATAAGGGCTCTTGAAATGGGAGGGCCAATGGGAAGGACTTCTGAAATTGAAGAAACTGCAATTTTGCATTTCAGGTATGGAGGTCTCTTGGTGTGTTCTCTGTACAGAATAAAATTTTGACATAAAATTTAACCAGTTAACAGGTCATGTAGATGGTGGTAGTGATGGTGGGATTGTGGAAGGCTGGAGATGGGACCCTCAAACTCACACTGAGGTGGTGTCTCTCTGCTCTGTTATTGGGGGAAGGTCTAGGCTGGGTTGTGAAAGGAGGGGAAGTTGGATAAGGTGGAGGTGTGTAGTTGCAAGCTGACTAGAAATTCCACAAATCAGTGCTCTTATTTGATCATTTAAATACCTCAGCAACCTACCTGCCCAATTTCTTTCCAAAACGGCATGGGATTGGCTTGGAGTCAACAAGCTGCCATGCCAGCCAGCTGTATGAAACTACAAGCCTGCCACCCTCCCTTCTCTCACCCTTCAGTCTCCAAACACCAAGTGTTACAGTTTCTGTGATGTATTATGGCTCCAGAGATGCAGGATTTTCTCAACTATCTTCATTTAGCTTGTTCAGCAATTAATAAACTTTGTGATTTTAACGTTCATGTGGAACTCTTTGATCTCTTTTCCTCTGACTACTCTGCCCTCATGGCCTCACTCAATCCCATCTTTGATATTGACTCATTAGCCACCTCCACTGTCATCTCACCTGCCAGCTTGCAAGTTCTCTCCTATTTTACAGTCTTGAACACCAATCTCTCAGCACTTCCCCTTCTTTACAACCCTATCGCTAACTCCATTACCGTTCTGTACTTAGAAAAACCTCTGCTCAGCTTTCTTACAAAAGAAAAGTGTTTCTAATCAATCTGTTTTGAATGGTGTAGTGGACAGCGAAGAGGGTTACCTCAGGTTACAACAGGATCTTGACCAGATGGGCCAGTGGGCTGAGAAGTGACAGATGGAGTTTAATTCAGATAAATGCAAGGTGCTGCATTTTGGGAAAGCAATTCTTAGCAGGACTTAAACACTTAATGGTAAGGTCGTAGGGAGTGTTGCTGAACAAAGAGACCTTGGAGTGCAGGTTCTTAGCTCCTTGAAAGTGGAGTCACAGGTAGATAGGATAGGGAAGAAGGCATTTGGTATGCTTTCCTTTATAGGTCAGAGTATTGGGCGACACGGTGGCACAGTGGTTAGCACTGCTGCCTCACAGCGCCTGAGACCCGGGTTCAATTCCCGCCTCAGGCGACTGACTGTGTGGAGTTTGCACGTTCTCCCCGTGTCTGCGTGGGTTTCCTTCGGGTGCTCCGGTTTCCTCCCACAGTCCAAAGATGTGCAGGTCAGGTGAATTGGCCATGTTAAATTGCCCGTAGTGTTAGGTAAGGGGTAAATGTAGGGGCATGGGTGGGTTGCGCTTCGGCGGGTCGGTGTGGACTTGTTGGGCCAAAGGGCCTGTTTCCACACTGTAATGTAATCTAATCTAATCTAATCTAGTATTGAGTACAGGAGTTGGGAGGTCATATTGCGGCTGTACAGGACATTGGTTAGGCCACTGTTGAAATATTGCATGTAATTCTGATATCCTTCCTATCGGAAAGATGTTGCGAAACGTGAAAGGGTTCAGAAAAGATTTACAAGGATGTTGCCAGGGTTGGAGGATTTGATCTATAGGGAGAGGCTGGACAGGCTGGGGCTGTTTCCCCTGGAGCGTTAGAGGCTGAGGGGTGACCTTATAGTGGTTTACAAAATTATGACGGGCATGGATAGGGTAAATAGGCAAAGTCTTTTCCCTGGGGTGGGGGAGTCCAGAACTAGAGGGCATAGGTTTAGGGTGAGGGTGGAAAGATATAAAAGAGACCTACAGGGCAACGTTTTCACACAGAGGGTGGTACGTGTATGGAATGAGCTGCCAGAGGAAGTGGTGGAGACTGGTACAATTGCAACATTTAAAAGACATTTGGATGGGTATGGGGGGATATGGGCCGGGTGCTGGCAGGTGGGACTAGATTGGGTTGGGATATCTGGTCAGCATGGATGAGTTGGACTGAAGTGTCTGTTTCCATGCTGTACATCTCTGACTCTATATGTTATCTCACATCTCCAGTGCAGGTAGCATTTGAACTCAGACCACCTGACTAAGAGATAGGGCACTACCAGTGCATCACAACAGCCCTTAAACTTTATTGTACCTGGTATACCCAGGCAGTCTCATATCCACGTAAGAAATAGGTTTAAATCTACTTAGCATTCAAGAGCAGACCAGATCAGGCATTTTCAAACACCATTACCATTATAAGTACACAAATCTCATTTCCCAATTTCCTCTCCTTCTGCTTTGACAATATGTTTTGGCATTGCTCACCCTGCACTTATTAGTTCATGGATGTGGTCATTGATAGCAATGTCACTGTTTACTGCCCATCCCTAATTGCCTGGCTTGCTAATTTATTCACAGTATAATCCAATAAACATTAATTAAATGAGTTGCTAATTAATTTCCTTTTACAGGCACTTTCTGAAGGAGAAATGTTGATTTGTGCACTTGGGGAACAGCCTTTTCTTTCTCTCGTGTTCCCATAGCATTGTTAAAATCCATTAGAGCTACCAGAACAGAACAAACAATTCCAGCATTTATTTAAGAGGAGAGAATTTTAATGAAGAAAGACACATGAGTTTTTTCAGTCTGCACTGCATTGGTTTAGCAGTGCAAGGAAAGCAAGGAAACAGAATTCATATTAAAACTTTAAATTAAAGCTAAGGGTACGAATATCGAACCAAAAGGCAATGAATAGACAGCCATCCACGCTCATCCATATATGTCTGCACCTTGTGTAAATTACTTGGCTCCAGATTCACATTAGACTTCACTTGTACTGCTCAGGATAGAAACCTCATTAACTTGACATCTAAACAGGTCATATTTTAATATCTTGTTCACACTGCATACTATTGCTTGAGTAAATTCTAGGCATGCTTTAGTACATAGATTGATCAGGCATACTTGTTTTTCAATATTCTTTCAAACTGTTTCTTTTGCTAAAGGACAGCATTTTTCCAAAAACAACTTGGCATCTTTCCCATAATTGTAGAATAAACATTATTAAAATCTAAATGGATGATATTACACTAAGAGCCTTTAGCAAAATGTTTCATAATGCTCGCAAGCAAAAATAGAAATTGCTGGAGAAGGGGAGCAGATCTGGTAGCATCCGTGGAGAGAAATTTCAGGTTTTTTTAATGTGATTTGTACTGTTATTACTGCAGGCTGTTTCAATGACCAAAACTTCATTCGCCTTCTGGTCCGTTGTTTTTAAAGTCTTCAGTTGCCAGCTGCAGTCAAGCTCTGCAATATCTAATTTACACAACATTACAAGTTTAATTCTTCCTTTCCTACCAAGGAGGGATAACTGTCAAAGTAATCTATTATGCTTGTCAATGTTCTGATTAAGACATTGAGGAGTGTTTAAACATCAACTGCACCGATGCCGTGGTGAAGATGAGGGATGCTATGGTAGTGGAAGTAGGATGATCTTTGCACTGGAAAGGACATTAGGTGAGAGGATCATATCACGTCAATTAAGGCACAAAGGTATCCAACAGAAATAGAGATGAAAAACACTGCAGATACTAGAGATCTAAAATAAAAAGCAAACAAAAAAGAACTAATTCTGATGAGTGGTCAAGCTGGTATATGATTCCTGTTTTCTCTCTTTGCAGCTGAGTATTTCCACCATCTCGTATTTTATTTCAGATTGCAAACACCTTCGTTCGAGGTAAGACAGTCCTAATGTACTACACAGAGTCCGAATGTCCTAATGTAGTATATCAATGATAAAGGTAAACAACTTGAGGTGGGAACTGTAAATGAAAATCTTGTTCTTTCTAATGTTTAGTTGGAAAAAGATTGTAGCTTCTCGAAATCTAGAAGAAGCAGTCCGACAATTCAGAAGCAGCCGAGGGGCCATGAAAGATAACATAACATAAAACTGTTCCCACGTTTGTGCTCCACCTTATTAAATTCGGTTCTGAACCCTTACAAACCCTTACCCCTTCCTATCTTCTTAATATCATGCTTCATAATCCACTGAGATATCTGCACTCCTTTAGTTCTGTCCTCTTGAGCATCCTCAATTTTGATCGCTTTACCTTGGTAGCCATATTTTCAGTGGCCTAACCTCCACAAGGTCCTGCCTATATTGATCTGTCTCTTGAACTCACTTTCCTCCTTGAATACACTCCTTAAAACATATCTGTTTTACAAATCTTATATCCCTCCTATATCTCTTTATGCAACTTGTTATTACATCTTGTTTCATAATAGCTCTCTGCAGTGCTTTGGAACATTTCATTATGTTAAAGACTCTACAAAAAAACAAGCCATTGTTATTCTATTGTAGCATTGGAATTCAGCATGGAAAAATGCAGTTTACAATTTACAAAGTCTTTGGATTTTATAATAAGGTCACAGTTAGAAATCATAATCATCCTGAATAGTTGTGTAAAATTAATATAAAAAGAGATGTGGGGGTCTGTTTTGGTGAAAATTTGAAAACAGGTGTTGATCAGTCAAAGCTCTTTGAACATTGGATTTCACACAAATTTGTATGTAATTACTGATTGCCATTGTCTGAATTTGCCTGGAGGTACTAAGACAGACTCCATCATGTTTAGCACTCTAGCACTCATTAGAAGTAATTTCACTGGAGCAATATATGTGGTCTCCATTCACCCACTTAATTGGAAGCTGTAGGGTTCTTTGACTGACACACAATGGTAGATTTTAAGGTGGTTCAGAGGCTAAGGGACAGGTTGGTGAAGTTCCACTTCAAGAAGGCCAGAGGAAGAGGGAAGGCCTATAGCAGCAGAATGAAGGGCACCACTTCAACTTGCTTGTTTTCCTTACTCAGTTGTCCCTTCCTCTCACAGGTGCTCTTGCTGCTTTTGGTGTCCTCTTCTCCAAATCCTCGTCCATAGCCAAGGTTGACCTCCAGAGAGATGCCCATTGTCAACACTATGTTTCCCTGGTAACTCTTGTAAGGTGTCTACTAGTGCATTCAGAACACACTATTTTTACAATGAAGTTCTCAAAGAATTGCTGAAAATATATGTTGAAAGTAATATGAAGTCTTTACAAATTTAAATATTGCAGCAAAGAGAGACACACTATTGATTTTTTCATATTTCATTCATCAGCACAAATGCAGTATGCCAACGTATCAATGACAACTAACCTTACATGAGTAGTAAGTTAAAAATCACACAACACCAGGTTATAGTCCAACAGGTTTAATTGGAAGCTCTATCTTCATCAGATGGTTGTGAGCACTGCTCCGAAAGCCAGTGATTAGGTTAGGTTAGGTTAGGTTAGGTTAGGTTAGATTAGATTAGATTAGATTAGATTAGATTAGATTAGATTCCCTACAGGTGGAAACAGGCCCTTCGGCCCAACATGTCCACACGGACCCTCCGAAGAGTAACCCAACCAGACCCATTTCCCTCTGACTAATGCACCTAACACTATGGGCAATTTAGAATGGCCAATTCACCTGACCTGCACATCTTTGGACTGTGGGAGGAAACCAGAGCACCCGGAGGAAACCCACGCAGACACGGTGAGAATGTGTAAACTCCACACAGACAGTCGCCCGATTAAAAGGCATCTGGATGGGTACATGAATAGGAAAGGTCTGGAGGGACATGGGCCGGGTGCTGGCAGGTGGGACTAGACTGGGCCGACATCTGGTCGGCATGGACAGGCCGGGCCCAAGAGTCCATTTCCATGCTGTACATCTCTATCACCCGATGACTGCGGTTCTCTGTAATACATACAGGAAGTGATATCCTCTGCAAGAGACACAGGAACCAGTGTTCTCTATAATATGCACAGAAGCTGCTATTCTGTATGACATTGATAAGTTCTTCTCTTCTCGTTCATATACAAAGGGATTACTGTTCTGTTTCATATACACGCAGACTGCATTTCACTTTAATATTAACTGTGCTTCCAAATAAACCTGTTGGACTATAACCTGGTATTGTGTGATGTTTAATTTTGTACACCCCAATCCAACACTGGCATCTCCAAATCATGAGAAGTAAGTTGGAAAGCTGACTGACTGGCTAGGCTGTGGCCATGGAAAAAGCAAAGTGGAACTAAAAGCACTATTAGTTACACTTAGCAAATTTAAGATCATGAATCAAGCTTATAACATGGCTCATTTATGATTAAACAAATAAAACCAAAGAACTGCAGATACTAGAAATCAGAAACCAAAACAGACAGCACTGGAAAAACACGGTAGATCTGGCAGCATCTGTGGAGAGAAAGCAAAGTTAATAGTTCAGGTCCAGTGAAGCTTCTTCAGTTCTGATTTATGTTTGTTAGAATTGACATATATTTATATGGGACCCATTCTATGCAGCAATAGGAATACATTGAGCTTGTGGAGTGTATAGTTCGCCGTCACTTTCTCCAGGGCAATGCAATCAGCCAACCAATCAGCATTGTTTTCTCCTGTAGTATAAATTGTTATGCTAATTGAAAATTTGGCATTCTTGTGTTCATCTTGATGATTGCAAGATTAAAAACCTCGGCAGCAAGACTTCCCTGTCAGCAGCATTCAGATTCGGAACACTAAGTGACCCCCTGGATTTCTTAAGATGTATGCTATTCTCAATTAAATGAACTTGGATATTTCCATATGGTTTCAAAAATTGGGACAAGAACCCTTCTTTGTGTGAGGAATCCTTTCTTTACTAATTTTTTTTTAATCATCCAGCATAAATTGCACACCATGCATTTTTAATTTCTAGATATTTAAACTCTAAAAGATATTTTAAAGTATTGTAGATATGCACTTAAATAAAAGCCAGCAAGCCAGATAATGAGAAATTATTTCATGTTCTAGTTTGACAGACTGTGGGAAGAAAAGAGACTCCTCCCATAACACAAAAAAAACCGTTGATCAGCTAATTCTGTGTCCTAATTTCACATAACAGCTTGCATTATATAATGTGTTATACAGAAGAGTTACTTCACAACAATCTAAGATTAAAAAATGCCCCCAACAGAAGTAGAGAGAATGAAGGAAAGGTGAACAAAATACTTGGTTGCAGACGTCGGTTTTAAAAAAGGATCTGAAAATGAGGAGAGAGGGATAGGTGCGGCTATTTAGTGACAGAAACTTCCAAAATATGTGGTATAGTTACCAATGATGGGTGAGGTATAAGATCATATGACTGAATGAGGGAAACATTCCAATTGGATTTTGTTTAAGTTTACTGCCAGGAATTAAATATCCTTTCATAATCCATGACGTAGTGGAATAGAAATTTAGAATTTGCTTTATTCATTTTTCTGGCCACACAACAGATACCAATATCTGGGTTCAAGACCCAGTCAATTCTAACAGAATGCATCTACTGTACTGGCCTTGGCACTAATTCTGGATTCTGATGCAATCTGAAAGTAATGTGGATTGTCATGGTTGCTTGTGTTATCTACAGCTAACAAGTGAGGTGCTTTGATTCCTTTTCCAAGAGGATATCATTCAGGCTTATTTACATGTAAAGCAACATCCTTAACCTAGGGTATTGAAATTCTAGCCCTTGGCTGAGTTCATTCTCAGATTCTTACAGTGCAGAAATAGAAACTTCTGCCCATCATGTCTGCACCAACATTATTATCACTAAAAGTGTGTTAATCCCAATTTTTTGCACTTGCCCCATATCTTTGAATGTTATGCTATTCAAGTGCTCATCCAAATATGTTTAAAGGATGTAAGGTTTCCAGCCTCCACTACCTTTCCAGGCAATATATTCCGGATTCCCACTGAGTGAAAAGGTTTTTTTTCCCAAATCCCCTCTGAATTTGCTGTCACTTACCTGAAAACTGTGCACTCTTATGACTGACTTCTCAAACAAAGAGATAAGCTGCTGTCTATTCATCCTGTCCATACCCCTCATAATCTTATACACCTCAATCATGTCCCCCCTCAGTCTTTGTTCCCCTAAAGAAAACAATTGAAGCCTATCTAATCTCCCCTTCTAGCTCAATTTCTCCATCTCAGGCAACATTAGATTAGATTCCCTACTGTGGAAACAGGCCTTTCGGCCCAACAAGTCCACACCGACCCTCCAAAGAGTAACCCCATTTCCCTCTGACTAATGCACCTAACACTATGGGCAAAATTTTGAATGGCCAATTCACCTGACGTATACATCTTTGGTCTGTGGGAGGAAACTAGGGCAAGCCCAGGCAGACACAGGGAGAACAGGCAAACTCCACACAGACACTCGCCCAAGGCTAGGATTGAACTGGGTCCCTGGTGCTATGAGGCAGCAGTGCTAACCACTGAGCCACCATGCTACCCCAACATCTTGATGAATCTCCTTCTTAAAGTGGCACTGCTTTTAAATCGATAGTAGAACGTCCTATTATTCTAAAGTTAAATCTTAAGCAGTAAAAATGAAATAAAAATTATTGCACAGACGTAAGGATTATAAAATTTGAGTTTAAAGCTTTAATATTTCATAAAACCTTTTGGTTGTTTGACAACTCTTCAAGATTATTGTTATAGTGTAATCTTCTGTGAATTTCATCCTCGGTTTTGCTTGGCATGTAGACATGCAAAATCAATATATTGTGATGAAAAATCTATAATATATTATATTTTGGGGCTCAGGTTTAAATAGAGGAAGATGGATATTGGTCAGTTGATGGATATTGAAGTCATGCCTCTAAACAAAGCACAAAATGACTTGAATGAGTGACTTCTGGGTTTTGAATCTTGCCTGCTGTTCCTCCCTGTGGGTCTGCGAGTTTGACTTTTCTTTGGAAAGAAGAGTCTTACTGCAGCACACTACGTTGTGGCTCCTTTTGCTTGACCATTTCATGAGAGTTTGTTTTACTTCCTTTCCTGTGGAACCAGAAGAAGAAGCAGTATTGCTCCCGTCAGTAGAATGAGTTCACGTCAGCCCACGACAGCACCACTGACATCCTCTTTCCCAGTGTTTGTCTCTCACATCAAATTTCCAATCAGAGCCGGGGCCTGTTGCTCGTGAGACAGATGACTCTGTTTGACATCAAGTAAGCTGACTCTGGAGACACAGCAGAAGTCGGCTGCTCACCTCCTACTATTAGGATGTGGCTGGGTCCTAATTTCACATAAGCTTTGTTTGGAATGCATTTTAATTTCTCGCCAAAAAACAAGCTCCAGTAAATTTTCAAACCCATTAGCATTGAGTATGTTTCAAGCACAATTTTCTTCTCTCCTTTCATAAAGAAGCTAGCTCATATTGAGAATCAGTTCACCATTAGTAGTTGCCAAAGCAACAATTCTTCATGTGCAATTCTCATCAATAAATATCAGGGGTCTATTCAAGTATGCAAGCATCACAGGTAAACATGATCCTGTCCTCATCAAACAGTGTACAAACACATATAATCTGACAGCATCACTGAATAATGGTAAGAAGGGGAAAACCTGGCTTATGAGTAGTCCTCCTAAGGCCAGGATCATTAAGATCAAATGTACCCTTGGCTACTATCAGTTAAGATCAAGTCTGGAATCTTGCTGATAGTATTGCTTTGTGCAATATACCAACTAACATATTTCACTACTCTAAGAAGTTTTGTAGAGCTTAACTTTTCAATCAATTCTTTTCCAAGCCATCAGAGACCTAACCTATTTGATATGAAGTTGGAGCAAGAAACAAGAATTTCTGTGCTGTTGTCTGAATAGAACAACACGGTTGTACTGAGAGTAAGAAACTTTAAAGTAAACCAGATCGTCTATGTTTGTAGAATTTCCTCACCGTGTAATTTAATTACTAGTAGTACAAAGCCAATTTCTAATGCCTGCACAATATTGCAAGTTTCTAATTTCAGTATAATTTTGCTTCAGATTGGAAAACTATTTATTTAGTATACACTATATAGGACCATGTGCTTGTATTGTTCTGAAATTAATGTTACCTCAGACATCTGACGAGACTGAATTTAATTCACTATCCAAACTATTCGACTTGTTCTCTCCTTCTGATGCTGAAATATTATTCATGTGCAGATCTTTACTGTACAAAATATTTAAGATTCTTCCATCATAGCTGTATTGTTCCATCATGTCACAACTGATATTCTGTTTTACTTCATTCCTCAGCTTCTTCCTCATGCTCTTTGCTCGTTTTAAAACTGATATAAAAGAATTCGTAAAATTCATAAAAAGAAATTTATAATTTTTTCTAAATTATAAGGTTTTTTTGGTAAAAGGCATACTAATCCAATAGAATAGAATAAATTGGCAGGCAATCTATTTTCAAATCATTCCTGAGATGTGCATTTATCATCCATCCCTGGTCACCCCTGAGATGGTGATGGTGTGGGTTCTTTTTGCACTGCTGCAATCTATTTGAGATACTCTCGCAATATTGTTATGTAATGAACTTTGATCAAGGAAACATTGAAGAAATGGTAATATATGTTCAAGCTAACATGGTTCATGTCATAGAGGGAACTCTAGAAGTGATCCAGTGTTTCTCCTGCCCTTGTCCTGGATCTGTTAAGACTGCTCTGAAAAAAGCTATCAATATTCAACGATCAATACAGTGATCAATATCAGAAAGTGGCTCACTAACACCAGCGCTTCACCAGAGGCTCACTGATGATGTTACTTAGTATGGTGATGTAATGATAGTGGTTATAAAGAACAGTTAATTAGCCCTCCTCAACATGAAATACATTGTTGGTGAAGGGAAAGCATGTCATCACAGGATGAAGTATATCTACATTAAAAGCGAGAATAGCTGACATCCATATGAGATTGTTCAATGCAGTAGGAAAAATGTTCCCTGCATTCTTTAAAAATAGAGTCATGGGATATTTTATATTTAGCCAGGCAGATATATAGGGCCTTGGAATAACATCTTATCCAAAAGACTGAACATCCAACAGTGCAGCACTACTTCATTACTGTCCAGGTAGTTCTTCTATAATGTGATGGTTGCATTCTTGTATTGTAGAAAAATTTAGAAACAGCGCTTAAAGTATTGGCGATGTTATTGTGTTAGAACTGACATACGCTTTGAAAGTTCGCACTTCAGAAACAGTGTCCCCAATTCGTCAATCGCATTATAGCGAATTTGCATTAACAATATGCGCGTTATAGCAGAACGACCTGTACTGGAGTCCTCCCATCAAATTTGTACACCTAGAATGGAACTTGAACCTGGAACCATGTAGCTCAGTGGCAAGAATTCTACCATTGGAGCTGCAGCTAATACATAATAGCTTCATGAATAGAAAAATGCAAATGAAAGCTCCTTGATAATGTGGCCTAAGGCTCAGCCTTCAAAGAACGTTCACCATGGTAAACGGGTTTTTTGAATGGAAGTTCTCTTATTTCTGTTAAGTGTCAATGTTTCATATCAATATCCTTGTGCCTGCATCATGGAGGTTGTCGGTAGAGTCTAATCTAATAGATACAAAGTTGTTTTAACCATTATTTTGAAAGTACTTGTTGTTCTGGGTTTCAGTAAATCCTAAAACATGTTCTGTACTATCCGTAATGACTGGTTAGGAGGGGGAGAAACAGCACATGTAAAAGAAATTAGTTTTTTCTAAATAGAAAGCCTTGTACAGTAGGATAGATTAAAATGTAAACAATAATCTTGTTTTCCTCTGTTTGAAAATTTTGAAAACATTTAGAAAGGGTTAAATAATGTTCTGAAATATTTGTAGAAGTTATTTGAGCCGATAAAAATAGCAAAAAAAAAAATGAAGGCATCCATCATTTAATCTGTGATTGGGGAGGAAGTGTGAGACGTTTAAAATCATTTCCCCTTAGAGAATGAATGATGAGCAAGTATGAGAGGGATATGAGGTTTCAACACAATGTAACATGTGAAAGGCAAAGCTTTTTCACACATGTAAAGTAACTGGAAGAAACAACTGCTCACTATTTAATTGAATCGTGTTATTCACAGTAGAGTGTGAATTTGGGGTATTTGCAGAATCGTGGACAAAGGACAGAATAATCTATAGAACACCAAATAATTATCCAGGAGCAAGACAGCTGAGAGAACAAGAGTTGACAGTAGCAGCACAGATTTGTAGGTCAGCTGAAAACATAACAGTCTAAGCAGTGAGGAAAATCAACACATTTAGGCACCACTCAAGTGGGAGATGAAGAAATAAGAAATTGATAAATGGAAATGTCTATACAACCACCACAGTCCAGAATGATAATGAAATTAACATCGGTACACATCCATGGCCAAGTGAAATTCCTGGAGGTTAAAGATTTTGAGAATTTAAATATTGCATTTTCCTTTGATTTAGACATTTCTTTGGGGATGCTAAATTGAAAAAAATCTGCAGTAATATCTATCACCTTAATTGCCAAAACAATATTTTACCTTCCAAAAGTGTACCATTATCTTTTATTGTTCACCTGGAGTTATCCCTCCCAAGTTTCCTAGAACCCCACCCCAATAGTCATGCACATTTTTGCTGCCATTCTGCCGGTGTCTGCATGAGTACCAGACTTTGTTTCTGAGACATTTGTTTCACTGGTGAAGCTAAAGGTCAGCCTTTCTATGTGTACATACTTATTTTAGCTCTATGAAGCTCTGGGTCATGTTTTGAGACTTCCACTTCCTGTTTTGTCCTTGCAAAAGCATAGTTGTCAATTGAATTTGTCTGATGGATGAAGATATGGATGGATGAAGATATGGAAGCATTATTGAAGATGCTCGCTTGTGATGCCCAAACATATCAGAGTTTACTTTACAAAAGACTTTATATTCTTCTGCACATTAGTGCTTTGGAAAACTACATATTTTCTCTTGAGGCTAATGTATAGATATGCCAGTAGCTGCAACCAAGCCATAGTGGAAGGTCCCAATTTTGTATGGTTCCAAATCGGATGGTCCACATTGTTAAACTACTAGATGAGGAGAGATTAGCTTTTCCCCTTGATTATTTAGCCACCTCCTCTGTTGGTTTTAACAATTTGGAAAGGATCCCCCTCACTCATAGATACCGTTCCCCTAAACATAAATGAACTTGTGTTTTAAAAGGAGTCAATTTAGCCAGGCTTTCTTAAAATATCAAGAAAGAATAAGTTTATTAATGTGAGAGGAAATACTAATGCAACATATGTACGCGGTGTTATAAAGAGGTGAGTCCAAAAAGATAAGAATACAAGAAAATGAATCAGCCTCTCAGTTGTCATGAAGAGCAGATCCAAAAACAACACAGTCATTATTGGATGTACCAGTTTTGTTGAATTTTGCACTTGAGCAGTTCATTTTAAGATTCTTAGTTCTATAGGTTAATTGAAATTCCTCTGCCCTGATTCAGTTTGAGCTGCAGCAGTGGGAGTGAGTGAGTTTTCTTTTACCTGTAGTGCATGGGTCTCAGAAGGTTATTCTTAAAGTCTGGCCATCAGAACACCCCATTCTACTCACCAGGACATTCATCCAATAACACACGCAAAGACAAGTTGCAGTTAGTTTTTAATCCCTTTTTCTTTTTTATTCCGGGAGGGCAAAACAGACATGTCTAGAAGAGCTGGCTATAACATTAGCAAATTTGCTGATGATACTAAGCTGGGTGGCAGGGTGAACTGTGAGGAGGATGTTAGGAGATCACAGGGTAACCTGGACAGGTTAGGTGAGTGGGCAGATGCATGGCAGATGCAGTTTAATGTGGATAAATGTATGGTTATCCACTTTGGTGGCAAGAACAGGAAGGCAAATTACTACCTAAATGGGATTAATTTAGGTAAAGGGGCAGTACAAAGAGATCTGGGTGTTCTTGTACACTAGTCAATGAAGGTAAGCATGCAGATACATCAGGTAGTGAAGAAGGCTAATAGCATGCTGGCCTTCATAACAAGAGGGATTGAGTATAGAAGCAAAGAGGTTCTTCTACAGCTGTACAGGACCCTGGTGAGACCACACCTGGAGTATTGTGTGCAGTTCTGGTCTCCAAATTTCAGGAAAGACATTCTGGCTATTGAGGGAGTGCAGCGTAGGATCACGAGGTCAGTTCCAGGAATGGCGGGACTACCTTACGCTGAAAGACTGGAGCGACTGGGCTTGTATACCCTTGAGTTTAGAAGACTGAGAGGGGATCTGATTGAGACAGATAAGATTATTAAAGGATTGGACACTCTGGAGGCAGGAAACATGTTTCCGCTGATGGGTGAGTGCTGAACCAGAGGACACAGCTTAAAAATACGGGGTAGACCATTTAGGACAGAGATGAGGAGAAACTTCTTTACCCAGAGAGTGGTGGCTGTGTGGAATGCTCTGCCCCAGAGGGCAGTGGAGGCTCAGTCTCTGGAATCATTTAAGAAAGAGTTGGATAGAGCTCTCAAGGATAGTGGAATCAAGGGTTATGGAGATAAGGCAGGAACAGGACACTGATTAAGGATGATCAGCCATAATCATATTGAATGGTGGTGCAGGCTCGAAGGGCAGAATGGCCTACTCCTGCACCTATTGTCTATTATCTGCTGAGAGAGGGATTAGTCAGCACCTCCTTTTGTTAAGTACAGTGGCATGGTGGCTTAGTGGTTAGCTCTGCTGCCTCACAGTGCCAAGGATCCAGTTCACCACCAGCCTTGGATGAGCAGGCAGGTGGGACTAGTTTAGTTTGGGATTATACTCAGTATGGACCAGTTGGACCGAAGGGTCTGTTCATGTGCCGTATGACTCTATGACTATCTGTGTGGAGTTTGCACGTTCTCCCTGTGTCTGCACAGGTTTCTGCCGGGTGCTCCAGTTTCTTCCCACAGTTGAAAGATGTGCAGATTAGGTAGATTAACTATGTTTTAACATAGATATGTGAAGAGAAAAAGTCTGGTGAAGATAAATGTAGGTCCCTAAGAGTTAGAATCGGGTGAATTCATAAAGGACAATAAAGAGATGGCAGACCAGTTAAACAAATACTTTGGATCTGTCTTCACTATGGAGCTATGATTTGGAGATGCCAATGTTCGACTAGCGTGGACAAGGTCAGAAGTCACATGACACCAGTCACAAAATATTTTCGGAGCTCTGCTCCTTCGCCAGGTGATTGATTCATGTTCCCTTACTTAGGCAAACATCAATGTCTGCTTTAGATTTGGGGATGTAATTTAGTAACATTCCCTTAACAATCATAATCTTACAATCCATCAATTAGGCAATCAGCCAGATTTAGAGTGTACTAATTAAAACTCTCCTGAATGTACTTTATGTGCTGAGGTTAAGGTGTTGAATATAAAGTTGTTTAAACCTAATCAAAATACCATCTTGGATTTCTGTGCACCCTGTAAATTCGAGCATTTTACCAACTTCAGAGAGGCAACACAATATTCCCCTTCTCCGATGAATAATTCTTATGAACTTTTCAAGAGAAACTGTCAAATTCCTTTGGATTTTTGTCAGATTATGTTTTATGCTGTGAATTTTAATGGATTACAAACCAAGTTAATTTTATAGGTAACTGAGGACAGGTCTGTGATATCAACACTGTTTCTGTTTCCATCTCTGTTTCTATACCACTTGACCTGCTGGGTGTTTCTAACATTTTCTGTTTCCATTTCAGATTTCCAGCAACTGCAATATTTGCTTTTGTCTAAATTAAACTTAATAAGAATCACATTTTTTCCCATCACTGTCCACTGGAATTCATCTTGTTTCCATCTCATTTCTTATATGTTATATGCAAAGTATAAAGGAGCAAGGGCAGTGTGGAAGTTACCCATAATAAATTACCCAATCCAAAAATAGAAAGTTCTGGAGAAACCCACCAGGTCTGGCAGCATCTGTGATGGGAGAAACAAAGTTAATGTTTCAAGTCCTAGGATTCCTAGCATTAACTTCATTTTCTCCAGCATTTTGTTTTTTCAGATATCTTCAGCATCTGCAGTAGTTTGCTTTTATTTCATAATAGAACCATACAAGATGATTGCTATAAGTACATTTTTGTGCAGAACTAGGGAGGGGGCTGCTTTGTTGATATGATTCTGACCCAATGCAGAAAAATGTTATTGAAATGATAATACAAGAATGGAAAAGTCCTGAAGCAAATAATTCTGGCCATAAGAATACAATGACAAACAAATGAATAAACATATCCTCACTAGCTTTATCAACTGTGCTCTTTTTCCTTAAATCTTGCAAGTTAATTTGGCCTGCAGATCAACAAGAGAAGATGTAGATCATCACTATGGAAGCAGTCTTTCTGGCAAAGAATCAGTCAAACTTGGCAGGAAAGATTCACTGGCATTAAAAGGACAATAACCTTTCTGTTGAACTGAAGCATTAGGATTTATGAAGTGAAAATGGGTCAGAGTAGAACAGCATTTTCTAGCATTGTCAGAAAGTTTGAAGGAGAGATCAACTCTAATTGAAACTAATGGTCCACTTACCATTCTACACAACTTGACATCAATGGTGCAAGAAACTACAGATAAAATCATTGGCCTTTTGAAGATCAGGGCTCAATCATTTAAGTTTTGTTTTTGCATTTGTGGGCCCAATTCTGCCAGGATTCCCTTGTTGCATACTTTGCTGTGGTGAGAGGTTTCCAAGTGTCAATATGACTGTGGTGAACACCTTTATGATCTACCTGTTGCTTTAGTAGCTTTCTGTTGTAAATACAACTATGGTCAGGAGTTCCCTTCCTGTCAGGGCTAAGGAATTCTCATAGTCAATTTTGATATGGTCATGATTTCTTCTTGACTTCCAGTAAATTTTGTTTTGTGCAGACTGTTTTTTTGCCAACAATTTTTTCACAGATTTTTTTTGAAGATTGATTTAAACCGCTAAAGATACAAAAACATATTTAAACATTAGTTGAAGCCAAAAAAATATTTTATATTCCAGCACACAACAATGAAATGTTCAGTAATTGGATAAGCCATATTGTTCTGCCTCATTGAGGTTGCAAGTGGAAATCAAGCTACACTATTCCCTGAGACTTCACAAAAGTTAAAGATATTTAAAAAGTGGACACAATTCCCAAGTGTATCTGTCTTCTGGACCCAGAGTGATAAAAAGCATAGATGAAGACTCTTTTAAAAAGAATATTTAACAAGAATTCCTATTTATTACAATTAAATCAATTCTAATTATTGGTAAATAATTATCACCGATTGGTAAATAATTACTATCTAAAACTCTAACACCCTTCTAAACACCTCTCTTTACATACTTCCAGACAGAGATCACTAAGATACAAAACAAACATGGGTTTTACAGGTACAGGGAAAGACTGAGAGTGCAGTTCATTCGTCCCCGTTCTCCGGGTTTGCCAGAATGATCCTGTCAGCTTGTCAAGATTTGCTTCTCCTCAATCTTCCTTCTCTGGGTGTTTTCACTTGCTTGCAGGAACACAAGGTGACTGGTTGACAATTATAAAGTCTCTGACTTATTGGTTAATTAATAAGGCAAAATAAACTACCTTCTTTTGGCGTGAGATGTTTGAAACAGCAGAACAAAGGACAGCATCTTCCATTCCAGAGGTCCAACAGTTGCTGACCAAAACTTCATACTCACAAGCTGTTAAACTACCTGGAAGCAAATCACATAGTTGTTGGCAGGCAAATTCCATTTAACATGGTAATAATGCCCCACAATACAACAGAGCATATATACTATATGAAAATGGGACTTCATCTCCACAAGGACTATATGATGATCATTCTTACCAAGATTGTCATGGACTGATATGTCTGCAGTGAGTAGATTGGTGAGGATGAGGTCAAGTATGTTTTGGTTGCCTTGTGATCTATCATTGACCCTTTTAGACTTCATCAGCTCAGTTGCTAATGTTGCTGCCAAACCACCCTTGCTAATTTGACAAAGAAGTCACAGAAACATAGAATTTTGTAAAGTGGAAGGAGGCCATTCCATACATCGTGTCTTCTGAAAGAACTACCCAGTTGGTCCTGCTCTTCAGCCTCTATCTCAATAGCCCTCTAACTTCATCACTTTCAAATGTATATCTACCTTTCTTTTGAAACCTCCTATGGAATCCACCATCAGTGGCATTCTCCCATGCAGTGCATTCCAAATCTTAACAACTCTCTGAGTAAAGAAGTTTCTCTTCATCTCAATCCTAGTGCTCTTGCTGGCAATCTTGAAATTGTTACCCTTAGTTAATGACATACCAACTGGAGCAAGTAGAATATCTTTCTTTACTCTTCAAAATTATAAACAATTTTGACATACCTCAATAAGGTAATCTCTTAATCCTCACTAGTCCAAGGAGAATGATGTCTCTAATCTTTCCTAATATTTTGTGATGATACCATGGCTTTAAGAGGTGTATTTTGTCCTTTTTTTTTAAGAAGAAAGTTTGAAACAGAGATGACGAGCAGTCTGTTCAAAACCAATAAACAGCTTGGAGTTTTTAAAATTTGAAATAATATAGAGGCAGCCTGAGTGGGTGGGGTCAAGCTCCCACAAACCAGGATTTGTAGTTTTAGCTTTCAGCAGTTGAAGCTGGATGTTGAAACTCTTATTCCTCTCTCCATTACAGCTAAAAACTGGGGTTCTCTTCCTGCTGCTACAAATGCATGTGAAACAATCTGTTTTGCTGAATTTGTCTTTGTAAATGTGTTTGTAGGTGTGTTTCGGGAATGCTGCTATAATGCAACAGTTGATTGCTAGTGGTTAAAATACCTATTATTTTGTTAAGCATTTCGGTAGAGTTGCAGTAAAGCCAATTCTTTTTCTTTGTCTGTATTTAAACTGTGGTATACAAATAAAGCGTGTTTTGCTTGAAGTCAACTAATTTAACTAATCCAATTGCATCTGGAACACAAAATTTGACACAATTTTAAAATAAGATAAAGTTACGGTCTAGGCTATCTTCTTACTATATTTTGAGTGGATTCAGTCTGGCCCAAACAATTTAAATCCATCATTCTTGGTATCATTCCAGTAAATCTCTCTTGAACTCTACCTAGCGCTTTAACACCCTTCCTTAAATAAGGCACCTAGAACTGAACACAAAATTCCAAATGTGGCCTGACCAATGATTTGTAGAGGTGCTGCATCACTTCCTTGGTTTTATATGCTATGCCTTGATTCATAAACCCCAGGATCCTGGAAACCTTCTTATAAACTATTTCAACTTGCTTGCCCACCATCAGAGAATTATGCATGTGAACCCCAAGGTCCATCTGCTCCTGTGTTCTCCTCAAAGTGCATCAATGAGCCTGTATTGTCTCAGTGACTTTTGAGAAGATTTGTAGCTCAGGTTGATAATAAGTTAGCTCGCTGAGTTTGAAGGTTTGTTTTCAGATGTTTTGTCACCATACTTGGTAACATCATCATTGAGAGTCTCTGGTTAAGTGTGATGGTATATCCCGCCTCTCTGTTTATAGGTCTTGGTTTCTTAAGGTGGGTGATGTCATTTTCGGTTCTTTTTTTCTCAGGGGAAGGGAGATAGCATTTAAATTGATGTGTTTATTGATGGAGTTCTGGTTAGAATGCCATGCCTCTAAGAATTCTCGTGCCTAACTTTATTTCACCTGTCCTAGGATGTGTGTGTTGTCCCAGTCAAAGTGGTGCTCTTCTTTGTATTTTTGGAAATTAGTGATTGTGGGTTATGTTTTTTGGTGGCCAGTTGGTGTTCATTTATCCTGGTGGCAGGCTTACTGCTAGTTTGCCCGATGTAGTGTATTTTACAGTTCTTGCATGGCATATTGTAAATAGTTTTGCTGGTGATATCTAATGGATCCTTTAGGTTCATTAGTCACTGTTAAGTGTGTTGAGAGGTTTGTGGGCTACCATGATGCCAAGGGGTCTGAGTAGTCTGGAATTCATTTCTGATATGTCTTAGATGCAAGGTAATCTGGCTATAGTTCTTGGTTGCAACATGTACCTTTATTGTCTCTCCATGTTTCTTCTACCAAAATGCAATACGTTATATTTCTCGGCATTATTTTTCTCGAAGTGCATATTTACCTTATCCTGTATTATGCCCTCCATCAGTTTCCTCACCATTGATGTCAAGCTGACAGGTCTATATTTGATTTGATTTATTGTTGTCACATGTACTAAGATAGAGTAAAAAGTATTGTTTTGAGTGCTAACCAAACAAATCATAACTTACATAAGTAGATCAGGGTAATAGAACAGAATGCAGAATATAGTGTGGCAGCTACAGAGAAAGTGCAGGCAAAGGTCAGCTCGAATATAAGAAAGGTCTGTTCATAAATCTGATAACAGCAGGGTCGATGCTGTTCTTGAATTTGTTGGTAAATGGTTTTTATATCTTCTGCCTGATAGAGGGTTAGAAGAGAGTATAACTGGTGTTTCCTGGTGTCATATTTTCATTCCTCCAGTTCCCCAGGACTAACCATCTCTGTGTTCAGAAAGGCTTGGAAAATTTCTGCCAATGGCTCCATGATTTTCTCCCTTAAATTCTCTCGGATACATCCCGTCTGGGGCTGGTGACTTCTCTGCCGGAGTGCTGCCAGCCTTTTTAGCATCTTTTTTTATCTAACACTATGTTGTTCAGTTGCTCAACACCCACCTTTTCAACTAGTTAAACATCTCAGATACATTTAGTGCCCTTGCCATCCTCAGTTCTTCCAAATAAGGGTTGAACAGTACTTTTTTTAAAAAATTAATTCATTCAGCAGTAAGCTTTCTAGCCATGATTGATTTGGTGTCATGAGACCTCATGGGGTCTGAGTTAATGTTAAGGCCTCCCTCCCACATTATAGCATCATACTGCCATGTCTGATGGGTCTGTCCTGCAAATGGGACAGAACATACCCAGGGATGATGATGTTCGTGTCTGATACATTGTATTTCAGGTATGATCCCATGAGAATGATTATATCAGGCTGTTGCTTGATTAGTCTATGACACAGATCACCCAATTTTGACAATAAATACTAATTTTAAGAAACAGTGTTTTCATGGTTGACAGGATTCAGTTTGCTGTTTTCATTTCTGGTGTTGAGGCCGATGCTGGGTTGTCCATGTGGTTTCATTACTGTCAGACTTTTTAGAGGTTGATACAATTAATTGACTTGCTGGGCCACTTTAGAGGGCAGATATGAGGCAACTATTGTGGCTCTGGAGTCACATATAAGTGAGATTGGATTAGGATGGTAGACTTACTTTCCCGAACTATATTAATGAACAATCAGCAATGGTTTTATGGTCAATGCTACGTGGACTTCAAACCCTGTTCTATTACCTCAGTCTTCGCAATTACTAGGTCAATAATAATAAAATGATACCATTATGTTTGGAATGAAAGGAGGCAACTTTCAAAATCAGATTCAAATTCAAAAACCAATATACACTTCCATTTTCCATGCTGATAGTAAATAGTAATTAAGTGTACATTATTTGCTAGAAAACTGGAATGAAGGGACTTTATGTGCAATTGATTGAGAGCATTGTGATTAGCACAACACTTCAGTTAAGACAAAAGGTGTGGGAGTTGTTTAGTTTCCAACAGGATTGTCTTGCGGAAATTCATATGAAAATTTCCTCTCTCTAAATCTCATTGGCAGCCTTCTGTCATGTCAGATGATGAGTTGTGCCTAGGGGGTCAACTCTGTGTTAAACATTGCCTGGTCTGGTTCAGGAGCTTCACTCCAACGTGGCAATTTTTGCCACATTGACTACACATAAAGATAGCAGGCTGAAAAAGTGCAGAATTTGATGGGCTTTCTCAGGTTTTCTCAGACAGCAGAGCTTTGCATTTTACTTCACCTCTTCCAAAGGCCCAGAGGCAGCCTTCAGAGGTCACTGCCATCAGCTATCTTAGTCAATATTCATCATCTTCCTAGCTCACTTGCGGGTGTCTTTGTTGGAGAAGTAAGCACTTGTAGCAGATTATGACCCATTGTGAATATCATTGTACCGAATGTCCCTGGATATATGGCAATCAGCACAGACGTCATCACTTAGTAATGAATCTGATATGAAATAGAATTGGGAAATCAAATCAAGAAAGACATATCACTGGATAGGTGGTTTCAGTCTCTCAATCTTCCATTTTGAAATTCCCATCTCAGTTAACAGTTCATTTGTGATTGTAATAATAGCTCTTTAATTTTGAATGGAACTTCTGTCTTGTGACCTGATGTGCTCTGAAGGCTATTTTAAAAACAGGCAAATCTGTTCACCTGAAATGTATATCTTTAATTCAGGCGCAGGCTGTCAATGATTGGATCTATTAGAGGAGCATTCATTTTAATGAACAATGTGTCTGAATTGTCCTTCAGTGTTCCTGAAGGCAAACTCCAGGCCAAAGTGCGAACCTTGTGTCACACGGAGGATGGGCTTGTAATCTTCAGATAATGCTCATGGTAGATAGTGAAATTTATGTTCAATTTTAAAAAAAGAACAACATAACAGTTATTACAACCAGACCCAAAGCAATGTGGCTGACTTGTAACTGCTCTTTGAATTGACCCAGCAAGACACTCAGATCAAGGGGAGTTTAGGGCTGGGAAATAAATGCTGTCTCAGCTATTGGCATCCACAACCCATGAACAAATATTTTAAAACTTCCTTGAGTCTCTCTGAATGGTTTGACCTGAATGTACATAGCAAAGCTTGTGAATGATATATTCTAACTATCTCAGAATGTATTAAATTCTATCTTGTGTGCTATGCATTTATAATCAATACATATGTAATCTGAGCTCTACAATGCACTAGCTATTAAGCATGATTTTCATTGTAGTTTCATAAATGAGGTTATTTTGATGTGAGGAAAGAAAAGTATCAGATACCTTGCCCAACCTCAGATTGTCGCTTTGCAGTTATTTAAGTACTATTAATTATTCAACATTGTCACTGTTGTAATGTAAGTAATACAACAGGGAATTTGTGGTCAAGTAAGGTTCAACTAGCAACAATGCAATACCAGATCATTTGTTTTAGAAATGTTACTTAGTGAATTCCCCTGCTTTGTTACACCCATTGAGAAGTTTTAGATCTGAAACTGAAAAATTACATCCCCGACAGTGCAGTAGTTCATCCATATGTGCTCAGGTTTCCACTGTTCTACTAGAGTTCACAACCTTCTTGCTCAAAGGTACAAGTATAACTAACTGATCTACACCTGAAACAATGGAATTTAACATTATGGGGTGTAAATTACACCATTTTTCTGGGATTTCTGTGACCCTGCCATTAAAGTTATACTAAAGAGGAGATCATCCCACCCCCTTGGAAGTACAGCCCATTATATACAGCCCTGCATTGTTCAGGTCTTCAAAGATTCAAAATTGTTTTCAATTAATATTGGAGAATTTCCATTATTAATATGACAGCAGTTGCCATTTGTTTCCCCACTGTGACCCCATTTTGCGGTTTGAGAATTATTGTTTCTGTGAGGTGGGGAGAGAGACCTTCAAGAATAAGGACTTTCCTGTGTAAGTGGGGTCTCTCAGTTAGTGAGAAATGCAGTCATTATGACACAACCTTGGCAGTTTGCAACTCCAAAATTTCAGCTGCAATTCCCTTTGGGGTTCAGACTCTCACTTCAGGGAATCCCAGTTGAGAACGTTTGTGACATTTCACATATTCCTGACTCTCTGAATTTACCTTCCTTTTTCTAAAAACTGACTTGATTTTATTTCAGTGAAGGGGCTGGTGGGCAGGAGTAGGATAAAGTACACCTTAAGAAGCCTCATTCTCTTACCCTGAGAAAATTTTTGTGTGATGCGCTGGTTACCCAGTGCATTAAACACTAAAACCAGATGTGTCGTTGTTCATCTGATATTGTATTCTATTCATGGAAGCCCGCCTTCTTGGTCATTTCAGGGCCACAACTTGTTTCAATGCCCTAGGGAAGGGAGGAGAAAATTGGCTTGGGTCCCTTCTCCAGATCGTTATCCAGTAATCCCATGCTGGAGTGTATATGTGTGGACGTGTGAATTGGGCTTCGCTGTGTTTTGTCCTTCGGTTAAAAAGACTGTTAATAACTTACTGTCTGGGCTGAACAATGGCTGCTCACAGGAAATACAAGGAGTGACTGGCGTCCATCAGGCTGCATCCAATCATTTTATCTGGAGAGGAGAGAGACTGAAGCTAAACTATTTGAGAAATTGTTACAAAAGAAACTTGCAATTTCACTCAACTTTTCACAATTTCCTTGAGTTGATATCACACAATTTTGTTGAAGATTGAATTAGAAGTGCCTGATAACTGACATGGAAGTGACCAAGATGAGAGTGTTTCATTCCTGATATACATCCCTGAAGTGAAAAGAATGCCAAAGACTATACGAATGATTTTAACATATTTTCATTGACAAGAAAATCTTCTATTCAACATCAGATTAGAATTTTTTGTTTAAACGAAGATTTGGGAGATAGAAAGAGATGTTAGCGGTATAATCAGTTCAATAAGGTCTGTTTTAAAAGTTTCCAACTCTCCTGAGTACTGTGTTTACTTACATCACTTGAAATATCCAGAGTTACCAAATGGTTAAAATACAGGCCAAGAGTTATACATGGAAAATTCCAGAGTGCAAAACGCTTTGCATTCTATCAAATGTTCTACATAATGGTTATTTTAACAAAGGAAAAGCAAATAGGACAGTTCTGTTGAGCATTAAGATATTGTGGTGTTCTTCCAATGCTCTTGATATGCTGAAAGTGCAGCATAGATTAGGGAGAATGCCAAGATCACAAACTGATCGTTATAATGTTCTGTGACAAATCATGACTGCAAAATTATTCTGCGTCATTCATGTCTCACTTTCAAATAGTGAGTAAGATCTTTATAGTACCCTTTTTGAATGGATTATAAAGAATAGACTTCTAAAGAAATTATATGCTAGTGTTAGCTCTGCATTAAGTCTTTCATTGTAATCAGTGTACCTGAATATTTAATGTGTCACATGTTCTCTCGAGAAATGAAAAATTGTCACTTCACAGAACAGGATAGTGGCACTTTTTCACTTTGTGTGAATTACAACTGAGACTGCTGTTGGCACATATGGAGATAGCACAATTCGTAAACTAATCCTAATTTGCTATTGATTGTCAATCTCCCTCGCAGAATCACAGATTGCAAAACAAAGCATGTCCTAAAGGCACATAAGAGGGAGATTTCAGAGTTTAAGCAGAGATTGATACATTTTATTGGGCATGGATATAAAGTGAAATGAAGCTGAGGCAGATAGCCAGAATTAAGGCACAGACCAATGATAACCTAAGTGAGTGATGGAATGGACTCAGGAAAGCTCGGTGACCAATCCCTGTTCAATGTTCCAACATTGTGGCTGAGGTGAATTGGAATTGTTCAAAGGTGGCAGATATTGGTTCTGTGTTCTCAGATGGACTACTGATCCATTTTATTGTCATGAGCACCTATGATCTTCAATAGCACAAAACAGTACCAATGAAGAGTCACAAAACTGGAATTCAGAATAGAAATAGTAAATGAGGAGGGTGTGCCAAGCAGGCTAAGATAAAAAGTAGGGAGGAGGGACTTGGGGGAGGGGCGTTGGGAATGCGATAGCTGGGAGGAGGTTAGGGTGAGGGTGATAGGCTGGAGAGGGGGTGGGGGCAGAGAGGTCAGGAAGAAGATTGCAGATCAAGAAGGCTGTGCTGAGTCTGAGGGTTGGGACTGAGAAAAGTTGGGGGGAGGGGAAATGAGGAAGCTGGAGAAATCTGTATTCATCCCTTGTGGTTGAAGGGTTCCTAGGCGGAAGATGAGTCACTCTTCCTCCAGGTGTCGTGTTGCCATGGTCTGGCGATGGAGAAGACCAAGGACCTGCATGTCCTTGGCGGAGTGGGAGGGGGAATTAAAGTGTTCAGCCACGGGGCGGTTGGGTTGGTTGGTCCGGGTGTCCCAGAGGTCAGACCAACAAAATTTGGACCCAACCAGGACAACCAGTACCTACAACAAATCCGAAGCCTCCGGCAACAGACCTCCCTTCGGATTCTCCGCTCCACGCTTGCAGCCATGCGCCGCTACCTACAGTCCCTACAGTCAGCCCTACCCCAGCTCAGGACAACACTCTCACAGACCTGCAAAGATCCTTTACTCTTCTTCATCCGCAGAAGAATCCATACACTAAACAAACAGTTCTTCCTAGCCATATCGGAAATTAAAGACAGTAAGTACCAAAAACTTTCATGTACTTACCCCCACACTCCGGATTCCTCAACAACCTCTGGGAATAATGTTGGATGGGTGATGGGGAGGAGAGCTGATCTCTACCCTCAGGACTGAAAGATGAATTTATGACACCAGACCCTGCCAGGGTGTGCTGACGTTCTGGCAAAATACCTGATAATGCTACGAAAAGGTCGTTGACTTTCTCCGCTCTGCCAAGGTAAGTGCCATCATCTTCTCTCTGTTACCTCATGCTCACTCTATTACTGTTGAAAATGTGTTGCTGGAAAAGCGCAGCAGGTCAGGCAGCATCCAGGGAACAGGAGAATCGACGTTTCGGGCATAAGCCCTTCTTCAGGAATGAGGAAAGTTTGTCCAGCAGGCTATCTTAGGCTAACTTTCTTCATTCCTGAAGATGCTGCCTGACCTGCTGCACTTTTCCAGCAACACATTTTCAGCTCTGATCTCCAGCATCTGCAGACCTCACTTTCTCCTCACTCTATTACTTTGCCCACCTCCCACTAAATCCTATGATAGATCACTCTCACTATGATATTTGCTCCTCACATTCTACACAGAGACAGGAGTGGACTGGGAGATTTCAATACCACTGTTGCCTGGCAACCAAGTAAGAAGCATTGTCCATTGCTGTGCTACACTCCCATTATTGCCATGGTGAGAATGTTGTTAAGAAGCCGAAACAGCTAGCCCTTGTTCGCATCACATTCTGTCCTTTGTTGCAGGCACTGGTGGAATCAGCACAGTGTCAGTGAGCAAGCACCCTACATATCAAGATATCCCATCCTCTGCCTCAAAGGAAGGGGCATGGCTGCTCCAGAGGACAAACTAGCAAGGCAGCCTCCAGCAGCTCGGGAATGATATCTCGGAAGGGGTGGGGTGTATTGTAGGTTGTCTACATTATAATCAAGAGTACCTGCTGGTGAGCACTTCACTGCCATGTCTTGAGGAAGAAATGCCCCGGGTCACTAGCACTCACGGCGCTGCCACAGACTGGCACCTGTTCACCCCTAGACACAGTAGTAGCAGGCAAGTTTGTCAGAGACACTGGGAAAACTGGCACACAGGTTACAGTACTGCTCCCACAGTGTTAGCACCACAACAGCTACATCATACGAGTGTCTGGCTGTCTCCATGGACAGGTTGGCAGCTGTCACACAGAGCCAAGTGCAGCAGTCTCAGCCTCTACTGGATATGTACACAGACCTACACTCCATCGCTTGAATCTTTGGTGCTTAGCGTCAACAGGAGGTCAATCAGGGGATCAGGGACCTTGACCTCACAGCAGATGTTCTTGCAAGAAGTTTGGGTGGTGACAACAAGTACCCAGCAGAGGAGGGAAGAACCACATACAGGCCTCTTCCACCTCTGGAGTCAGACGCTCCCCTCCCACCATCCCCTAGTGATTGATTCCTGATGGTGCACGATATGGTCAAGAGTACTTCAGGCAAGGAGTTGTATTCCACAAGGTACATTAACACCTTAAGATCACAATGTGTGTCATGCTGTCTTTGTGCTGTACTGTGTGGCTCTCTGTGTAATGCTGCCACCATTTGAAGGGCTTCAAATCAGTTGAAAGTGAAGCCCCATCCCACATAGTATTAAACATTTACACCACCTCCTCCAGGTGTGATCACAGCCATTTTAATCGCCAATGCACGCTTGTTATTTGCAGAATGCTGGAAGGAAACAATGGTCACCTTCATGCTGTGAGTCTTAAGCTCAGAATCTTGTAATTGAATAATGCAAAATATACACATTCCCTTCTCGATAAGCCTCCCCGTCAACCTCGTCAGCTTTGAACTTCCTCAACCTCCCACCGCTTGACCTAAATCTTCATCTCCCCACTTTGCTCCCAGCTGAAGGCATATCGAGTCAACATGACATGTCTAGTAGTCCATAGTCTCCGCACACCCATAGAAGTCAGTGTTGTTCACTGTTGCTGCCATCCTGCATTATCCCTTTCCCTCTAATGCTCTATCACCTCCTTAATTATACATTGCATTCTTTTCCCCTCTGTATCTCAGCATGGTGGCTTCAGTCCCTAAAATTGAATTCCCCAGGTTTCTTCCTGAAGCAGTGGATCCTGATAATGTCCTCTTGACTATTACAGACCTCAGAGGTTGACCATAGCCCACTCCCTTGACTTACTTGGATGGTTGCCCAGAATGATGCATGATCATCGTGGGCCGAAGGGCCTGTTCTGTGCTGTATTGTCCTATCAGATTGTGGACTGATCTTTATGTAGCTCCCTAACTGATATCCCAGCACTCCCCAGACTGTGTAATACATGCAATTCATATGCAACTATGTTACTTTTGGGAATTCTGGGTGCAGACAAAGCAGCACAATCTGTGCATGTTCAGGGCAATTCTGTTCAGAGACAGTCTTTTGATTGGCTCTTTAATTGTGGCTTAGTATAGCAAAACTCCGCTGACTGGCGAAGTTGTGGTTTATCACAGACTCTGTGAGGGGAGTGGACCAGAGAGAAGTAACTGTATTAGTTTTACTGTCTCCATTTTCTGTCTAAAATCAATCTCTCTGTCACCTTGCTCTGAGAAAAGTGCCTTCTCCAACTCTCTGTTGAAAGCCCAGGGAAGAATTCCATTCAGAGTTGTTGATAGGAAGAATTAAAAAGCACACAAGGAAAATTAAGATCCCAGATTCGAACAGGCAACCAGTGAACTAAAGACCGATCATCACTCTGCAAACAACATCAAAGCACCATCAAAAAAGGGGAAGGGATTGTGGAACCAGCCAAACCACTTTTATAGTTTCGCATTGGTTATACAGAACTGTGTTTGTCGACCATTTTCCCCCTCCCCTCATAATATTTGCACTGATTTGTTTTTCTCTGTGTATCCCTGTGTGTTCTTGCATGCAGGAATTTTAAAAGCCATAAAGTTTATGTCATATAAATAGAAATCTTGTTCTTTTACAGCTCTTGTTAAAGTTAAGTGTGTTACAATAAACAGAGTTATTTTTACTGTTACTGAAGAATCTTGGTGTGGTTTACTTTGATCCTGGGTAGCAGTCAGTCAGAGGCAAATTGAGACTCGTGGAAGTTTCATTCAGTCTTGACATTTATCATGGCTGTGAGAATGGTGGGACTTGATTTCCAGCACATCACCCCAATGGGTCATCACAGTTTTTAATGGAGAGCAATAACAGATCCTCTCCAATAGGACATGAATTGCTTTGCTTTTAATGATTAGGGTGAAATGTCCAAGTTGTTGTTTATTAAGACTTGCTGAACATAATATCACCATATACCCTGTCCCAAAGGAACAGAAAAAGTGGAACAATTAAGTCCCTTGAGCCTGTTATACCATTCATCTATTGCTCGCAGTTTGGAAATGTTCAACTGGCTCTCAGCCCCAACAGCTAATTTTCTGGGGAGAGATTTCCAAATTTCCATTAACTTTTAATGCTTCTTGAAATCACCCTTCAATGGCCTAGCTCAAAATTTAAGAACTGTATTATAGAGACCAAAGTCTGGCAACTGAGTCAGTCACAACAAGCAGAACTTTCCCAGCACCCGAATGATATGGACGATGGTGAGAATGTAGGGACAATCAGAGAAGACGGCCAACAAGAAACCTCTTAATGTCATTAGCAAAACGTCCATTTTTCCAATAAGTGTTGGAATGGCGAGATGAGACTGTCACTGGTGAGTGGTTAGAGGTCAATTTACATGCATTAGCATGCATCAACATCTCTCTGTTCGTTAGTGATGCTCCAAAACATGCAGTTTCCCATTTTCCCACCCATCAGATAGAAACTAAGCAGGAATAATTCTCGACAAGACAATCAGAGTGGTAACCCGGCTACTCCAGCTCAGTGTATGTTCCTCGGGACCAGGCACCAACATCTCAGGGCACACAGTCTGTGGTCAGTGACAGCGCTGACCTGCCATCTATAGACCTTGATATCTGATGCTTACTGCCCTAACCTCATCATCATGACTCATCTCAGATCCATTTACAATATGGTTCTACACTTGAATGCTGCACCTTGGAATGCACTGGCACTTTTCACTGTAATGCTGCTGCCAGGACACTCTGCCCTCAGGAATAGGGACCCAGCTCATGGATTGGAGCAGACTACTTCTCAGGGATTGTCACTCGCTGTCTTAACATTCACTCACTTTGTTCCTCCTTCAATGCTCACAGCATCCCTCCCTTGCCATACCTTTCCAGCACTCTGTAAGATGCAAACAGTCTTTTTTTTCTTTGTTTAAAACAGTGTTCTTTTTCTTACACATTATTCAGTCCATAGTTCTTTCATTATAAATTGTAATGGCAGAAATTTAAGTTGCACATGCAATTGATGTGGAACTCAAGAATGAGCTAGATTGACGCTGCCGCACCCTCCTGCCGTGGCCCTCCTGCACCCATTCTTGGGGTGTACATGGAACCGCGAGCGGGCTCAACGTGCTCCTGGTGGAACTATTGACCAGGATGTACTATTCTCCATGTTCCCCAACCATGTCCTGCCACCGAGTCGGGTCGAGCTGGCCAAGAGGTCTGCGGCAATGGCATTGACTAGCTATAAATTAATTCTTTTGCTTCACTGTTTCTCACCGGCCGTTGGAGTGGGAGGAGCGACAGCGAGGACCAGAGGCCTGATGGAAAGGTAAATTTTAAAAGATATTAAAGTTTACCTCATGTACAGGCTACGCGCACTCTGAGCAGGAGTAGACACAGGACTGCTGGGTAAGTGAGGCTTTACATTTAGGTGGTTGCTTTACCCGAAACACTACTCGGGTAATGTCTCCCACTCGTCCTCCTCCTCTAACCAAAAAAAAGGGCTCTGTGCACCACTTGGTAAGTTGACTGGTTTCTTTATTTTTCTAGTTTTACAATAGTCTCACTGGGAATTTAGAATAGTGGGAATGGAGGTAAGGGCAGTCGAATGTTTCTCCTGCAGAATGTGGGAGGTAAGGATCACCACTAGTGTCCCTGCTGACTACATCTGCGGGAAGTGCACCCAATTCCAGCTCCTCGAAAACCGTGTTAGGGAATTGGAGCTGGAGCTGAGTGAACTTCGGATCATTCAGGAGGCAGAGGGGGTTATTGAGAGGTGTTACAGGGAGGTAGTCACACCTCAGGTACAAGAAAAAGACAGATGGGTTACAGTCAGAGGACGGAAAGGGAACCAGCAGGCAGTGCAGGGATCTCCTGTGGCCATTCCCCTCAACAACCAGTATACCATTTTGGATACTGTTTGCGGGGAGATGACTTACCAGGGGTAAGCAATGGGGCACAGGGCTCTGGCACAGAGTCTATCCCTGCTGCTCAGAAGGGAAGGGGGAAGAGGAGCAGAGCTTTTAGTCAAAAGGACCCCATAGTTAGGGGGACAGATAGGAGGTTCTGTGGGAATGAGAGAGACTCAAGGTTGGTGTGTTGTCTCCCAGATGCCAGGGTTTGTGATGTCACTGATCATGTTTTTGGGATCCTTGAGGGGTAGGGGGAGCAGCCTCAAGTTGTGGTCCACATAGACACCAACGACATAGGTAGGAAGAAAGATGGGGATTTAAAGCAGAAATTCAGGGAGCTAGGGTGGAAGCTTAGAGCTAGAGCAAACAGAGTTGTTGTCTCTGGTTTGTTGCCCATGCCACGTGCTAGAGAAGCAAGGAATGGGGAGAGAGAGGAGTTGAACATATGGCTACAGAGATGTTGCAGGAGGGTGAGCTTTGGATTCCTGGATAATTGGGGCTCTTTCTTGGGAGCTCTAGATGGGACGTCTACAAACAGGATGGTCTTCACTTGAACCAGAGGGGTACCAATATCCTGGGGGGACGTTTATTAATGCCCCTCGGTTGGTTTTAAACTAATTCAGCAGGGGGATGGGAACCGAAATTGGAGTTCAAGTGTATGGGAAGATGAGCGTAAAGAAATCAGAACAAAGATTTCAAGATCGCACGAGTGCACCGGCAGGCCAGAAGTTGGTTTGAAGTGTGTCAAATTCAATGCTAGGAGCATCCGGAATAAGGTGTGTGAACTTGCAACATTGGTTGGTACCTGGGATTTTGAAATTGTGGCCATTTCAGAGACATAGGGAGAGCAGTTATTGCAGATTCCGGGATTTAGATGTTTCAGTAAGAACAGAGAAAATGGTAAAAGAGAGGGTGGTGTGGCACTGTTAGTCACGGACAGTATTACAGTTGCAGAAAGGACATTTGAGAACTCATCTACTGAGGTAGTATGGGCTGAGATTAGAAACAGAAGAGGAAAGGTTACCCTGTTAGGAGTTTTTATAGACTTCTGAATAGTTCCAGAGATATAGAGGATCGAATAGCAAAGATGATACTCAGTAGGAGCGAGAGTGACAGGGTATTTGTTGTGGAGGACTTTAACTTTCCAAATATTGACTGGGAATACTATTGTTAGATGGGTCAGTTTTTGTCCAATGTGTGCAGGAGGGATTCCTGACACAGTATGTAGACAGGCCAACAAAGGGCAAGGCCACATTAGATTTGGTACTGGGTAATGAACCCGGCCAGATGTTAGATTTGGAGTGAGCACTTTGGTGATAGTGACCACAATTCGGTCTGGTTTACTTTAGCTATGTGAAGGGATATGTATATACGCAGGGAAAAAGTTACAGCTGGGGGAAAGGCAATTCCAATACGATTAGGCAAGATTTCGGATGCATAGGATGGGGAAGGAAACTGCTGGGGATGGGCACAATAGAAATGTGGAGCTTATTCAAGGACCAGCTACTGCGTGTCCTTAATAAGCATGTACCGGTCAGGCAGTGAGGACGTTGTCGAGCGCGGGAGCCGTGGTTTACTAAGGAAGTTGAATCTCTTGTCAAGAGAAAGAAGAAGGTTAGTGTTAGGATGGGAAGTGATGGCTCAGTTAGGGCGTTTGAGAGTTACAAGTTAGCCAGGAAAGACCTAAAGAGAGAGCTAAGAAGAGCTATGAGGGGACATGAGAAGTCATTGGCGGATAGAATCAAGGAAAACCCTAAGGCTTTCTATAGCTATATCAAGAATAAAAGAATGACGAGAGTAAGATTTGGGCCAATCAAGGATTGTAGTGGGAAATTGTGCATGGAGATAGGAGAAGTGCTAAATTAATACTTTTCATCAGTATCCACACTGGAAAAAGACAATGTGGTTGAGGAGAAGTCTGAGATACAGACTAATAGACTAGATGGGATTGAGCTGGAAATGTGTTGCTGGAAAAACGCAGCAGGTCAGGCAGCATCCAGGGAACAGGAGAATCGACGTTTCGGGCATAAGCCCTTCTTCAGGAATAGGGAAAGTTTGTCCAGCAGGCTAAGATAAAAGGTAGGGAGGAGGGACTTGGGGGAGGGGCGTCGGAAATGTGATAGGTGGAAAGAGGTCAAGGTGAGGGTGATAGGTCAGACTGGGGTGGGGGCGGAGAGGTCGGGAAGAAGATCTCAGGTTAGGAAGGCGGTGCTGAATTTGATGGATTTGACTGAGACAGAGTGTGGGGAGGGGAAATGAGGAAACTGGTGAAATCCGAGTTCATCCCTTGTGGTTGGAGGGTTCCTAGCCGGAAGATGAGGCGTTCTTCCTCCAAACGTCGTTTTGTTGTGGTCTGACGATGGAGGAGTCCAAAGACCTGCATATCCTTGGTGGAGTGGGAGGGGGAATTGAAATGTTGAGCTACAGGGTGGTTGGGTTGGTTGGTCCGGGTGTCCCAGAGGTGTTCTCTGAAACGCTCCGCAAGTAGCCGGCCTGTCTCCCCAATATAGAGGAGGCCACATCGGGTGCAAAGGATGCAATAGATGATATGTGTGGAGGTGCAGGTGAATCTGTGGCAGATATGGAAGTTTCCTTTGGGGCCTTGGAGGGAGGTGAGGGGGGAGGTGTGGGCGCAAGTCTTGCACCTCCTGCGGTTGCAGGGGAAGGTGCCGGGAGTGGAGGTTGGGTTGGTGGGGGGTGTGGATCTGACGAGGGAGTCACGGAGGGAGTGGTCTTTACGGAATGCTGATAGGGCAGGGGAGGAAAATATATCCTTGGTGGTGGGGTCCGTTTGGAGGTGGCGGAAATGACGGCGGATGATGCGCTGTACATGGAGATTGGTGGAGTGGTAGGTGAGGACCAGTGGGGTTCTGTCCTGGTGGCGGTTGGAGGGGCGGGGTTCAAGGGCGGAGGAGCGGGAAGTGGAAGAGATGCGGTGGAGGGCATCGTCGACCACGTCGGGGGGGAAATTGCGGTCCTTGAAGAAGGAGGCCATCTGGGTTGTGCGTTTTTGGAACTGGTCCTCCTGGGAGCAGATGCGGCGGAGTCGAAGGAATTGGGAGAATGGGATGGCGTTTTTACAGGGGGCAGGATGGGAGGAGGTGTAGTCCAGGTAGCTGTGGGAGTCGGTCGGTTTGTAGTAGATGTCCGTGTTGATTCGGTCACCTGAGATAGAAATAGAAAGGTCGAGGAAGGGGAGGGAGGAATCTGAGACTGTCCAGGTGAATTTGAGGTCGGGGTGGAAGGTGTTGGTGAAGTGGATGAACTGTTCAATTCCTCGTGGGCGCCGATACAGTCATCGATGTAGCGGAGGCAAAGGTGAGGGGTGGGGCCAGTGTAGTTGCGGAAGATGGATTGTTCCACATATCCTACGAAGAGGCAGGCATAGCTGGGGCCCATGCGGGTGCCCATGGCTACTCCTTTCGTTTGGAGGAAGTGGGAGGATTGGAAAGAGAAGTTGTTCAGGGTGAAGACCAGTTCAGTCAGTCGAAGGAGGGTGTCAGTGGAAGGGTACTGGTCTGTACGGCGGGAAAGAAAGAAGCGGAGGGCTTTGAGTCCTTCGTGATGGGGGATGGAGGTGTACAGGGACTGGATGTCCATGGTGAAAATAAGGCGTTGGGGACCGGGGAAGCGAAAATCATGGAGCAGATGGAGGGCATGGGTGGTGTCCCGAACGTAGGTGGGGAGTTCTTGGACTAAGGGGGACAGGACGGTGTCAAGGTACGCAGAGATGAGTTCGGTGGGGCAGGAGCAGGCGGAGACAATGGGTCGGCCGGGGCAGTCAGGCTTTTGGATTTTCGGCAGGAGGTAGAAGCGGGCGGTGCGGGGTTGTGGGACTATGAGGTTGGAGGCGGTGGATGGGAGATCATCCGAGGTGATGAGGTTATGGACGGTCTGGGAGATGATGGTTTGGTGGTGGGGGGTGGGGTCATGGTCAAGGGGGCAGTAGGAGGAGGTATCTGCGAGCTGGCGTTTGGCCTCAGCGGTGTAGAGGTCGGTGCGCCAAACTACTACTGCGCCTCCATTGTCAGCTGGTTTGATGGTGAGGTTGGGGTTGCAACGGAGTGAGTGGAGGGCTGCGCGTTCCGAGGGTGAGAGGTTGGAGTGGGTGAGTGGGGTGGGGGAGTTCAGGTGGCGGTTAATATCGCGGCGGCAGTTGGCTATGAAGAGGTCGAGGGTAGGTAGGAGGCCAGCACGGGGTGTCCAGGTGGATGGGGTATGTTGGAGGCGGGAGAAGGGGTCGTCAGAGGGTGGGCGGGAGTCTTGGTTAAAGAAGTGGGCACGGAGGCGAAGGCGGCAGAAGAATTGTTCGATGTCACGCCGCGTGTTGAATTCATTAATCCGGGAGCGTAGGGGAATGAAGGTGAGGCCCCTGCTGAGGACTGATCTTTCATCCTCAGAGAGGGGTAGGTCTGGAGGGATAGTGAAAACACGGCAGGGCTGGGAGCTAGGACCTGGTGTGGGGCTGGAGGTGGGTGTGGGGGCGGGGTTAGGTCTGGGGGCGGGGACGGGGATCGGCGTGGGGGGCGGGGTTGGGCGTGGTGACAGCGATAGGTGAAGGGGCGGGGTTAGACGTGGTGACGGAAATGGGGGCGGGGTTAGGCATGCAGTCGGAGATCGGCGAAGGGGCAGGGTTAGGCGAGGTGACGGAACTCGTCGGGGGGGCGGGGTTAGGCGTGGAGATCAGCGTGGGGGCGGAGACACATGCGGCGTTGTGGGCGTGTAGGTTAGTGACGTCAGTGGGGGCGGAAGTGGCTGCGGCGACCGCAGAGACAGAGTTATTCTGTGGGGAACTTATCAGATGTCTTACTGAAGTCTATATACACCACATCACTTTTCCCTCATCCACCTGTTAGGTCACCTTCTCAAAGAAATTAATAAGGTTTATCCTTCGCAAAACCACATAGATGGGATTGAGGTGCATAAGGAGGAGGTGTTAGCAATTCTGGAAAGTGTAAAAATAGATAAGTCCCTTGGGCTGGATGGCATTTATCTAAGGATTCTCTGGGAAGCTAGGGAGGAGATTGCAGAACCTTTGGCTTTGATCTTTGTCGTCATTGTCTACAGGAATAGTGCCAGAAGACTGGAGGATAGCAAATGTTGTTTCCTTATTCAAGAAAGGGAGTAGAGACAACCCTGGAAATTATAGACCTGTGAGCTTTACTTCGGTTGTGGGTAAAGTGTTGGAAAGGTTAAAAAGAGATAGGATTTCTAATCATCTAGAAAGGAATAAGTTTATTAGGGATAATCAATGTGGTTTTGCGAAGGATAAACCTTATTAATTTCTTTGAGAAGGTGACCTAACAGGTGGATGAGGGAAAAGTGATGTGGTGTATATAGACTTCAGTAAGACATTTGATAAGTTCCCCACAGTAGGCTATTGCACAAAATACGGAAGCATGGGATTGAGGGTGATTTAGCAGTTTGGTCAGAAATTGGCGAGCTGAAAGAAGACAGAGTGTGCCAGTTGATGGGACATATTCATCCTGGAGTTCAGTTACTAGTGGGGTATCACAAAGATCTGTTTTGGTTCCCCAGTTGTTTGTCATTTATATAAATGACCTCGATGAGGGCATAGAAGGATGGGTTAGTAAATTTGTGGATGACAATAAGGTCATTAGAGTTGTGGATAGTGACGAAGGATGTCACAGGTTACAGAGAGACATAGATAAGCTGCAGAGCTGTGCTGAGAGGTGGCAAATGCAGTTTAATGTGGAAAAGTGTGAGGTGATTCACTTTGGAAGTGTTGCAGGAATGCAGATTGCTGGGCTAATGGTAAGATGCTTGGTAATGTAGATGAGCAGAGAGATCTCAGCGTCCAGGTACTTAGATCCCAGAAAGTTGCCACTGAGGTTGATAGGGTTGTTAAGAAGGCATATGGTGTGTTAGCTTTTATTGGTAGAGGGATTGAGTTTCAAAACCATGAGATCATGCTGCAGCTGCTCAAAACTCCAATTGGAGTATTGCGTACAATTCTGGTCACCGCATTCTAGGAAGGATGTGGAAGCTTTGGAAAGAGTTCAGAGGTGATTTACTAAGATGTTGCCTGGTATGGAGGGAAAGTCTTACAAGGAAAGGCAGATATTTAGGGATAAGGGAAATGGGTGGTGCAGCTGTTACTGTTGGCATGGGTAGTGAAGCAGACAGCACAGACGGCATGCACAATTAATTTGAATTAAGTCTTTGGTGTGGGTGACAGTGAGCGAGAGAATAATTTTAGTGAAAGTGGTAGAGGGGGAGGTGAGTGCAGTAGCTGAATAGACTGAATGTGAGGTAACAGAGAAGCTGGAGAATGGAGAAGGTCATTGACCTTCTTCCTACATTGCTGTACATTCCTTCAGATGCACTTTCTCAGCTGACAATTTGGACCAGGCTGGCATGGTCTGGTGTCATGGCCTCCACTACTGGTCCGGGATGAAGAAGATGTTCCACTAGTGCACCACCCCACCCAGCAGGACCTTCAGGTCCGTCCCTGCAATTTCCTTTTGTCTTCCATGTGTGATCAAATGTCAAGAACCATGTAGGGCACCTCTGGCCTGACACTGTTTATGTCCATGGGATTTTAACGATGGTGTCAGTGTCATTGCCAGGGATGCCAGTCAGTTCCTGGATATCCAGGGCATGATGGGTTGCTCTAGGAGCAGTGCATTGTAAGATGGGGCTAGAATCAGGTGAAAGGGGCATGATAGGGACAGATGAGTAACTGATGCAGCAAGTTTGGTAAGGCATGGCAAGAACACTTTCTAAGCCTTGTTTCAAAAAACCTAGCCAAAAACATAAGATTCGGCTCACAGTCACTTTAAGAGCTGTTATCCAGTTGTAGGAAGTATGACAGCATGATTGTTGAGAGGTTACTTTTTATGACTCTGCACCACTTTGCTTTATCACTGGATAGGATTAGACTAATTAAAAGGAAGTTGTTGTACTAGATACAGGAGTTGTCATTAATTCTGAGTTGGCATTTTTGATGGTTTATTGGCAAGCAAAGAAGATAAATATAGTGCTTCCTATTCAGAATTAATAGGACAAATTATACGTGTAACATGCCACATAGTCTTTGTCTCCTAATGTCACTCACAGTTTGTGCAAACATCACCTGAAGTAAAAAAAGGGCTATGATTAGCAGCAAGAATAATTTTGACAAAATATGTTGTGTTATTCACAGCTTATGAGTTCACATCTGAAATTCTACCCTGCTTTTTGTGATAAACACTTTAATCTTCTTTCTGGCTGGAAAGAGGGCAAAGCTGAACAGCAAACAAATAGCAAGGCCTGAGGAGATAGTCTGAATCATTCTTCTGTTCACAGCTTCTCAGTGGTGTGAAAACGCTTGGTTTTAACAGCTGTTCCTGGGTGCTAGAAATCAGAGGATGGATTGCTGGCAGTTCATGTCAACAGTTTTGCTTAACATTTCCAAAAAAAATTGAAAAGTTGTATTATCTGGCAGAGTGAACAAAATATTTTTTAATGGATAATTCTCTGCCAGGCTTCCTGTTTTACTGACAAATCCAATGGCAAGAATCAAAAACAGGTCCAGTTCTGTTGCAGATAATTCCATTCAAACT
The DNA here is from genome assembly GCF_037043375.1 of Chiloscyllium plagiosum. Taxonomy (NCBI): domain Eukaryota; kingdom Metazoa; phylum Chordata; class Chondrichthyes; order Orectolobiformes; family Hemiscylliidae; genus Chiloscyllium; species Chiloscyllium plagiosum. The sequence goes on from NW_028270150.1 coordinate 33,061,752, forward strand.
GCAATGGTATAAATTCCCACCTTTTCCTTTTATTCCTTCCTGGGTACCAACCATTCGGAATTTAAAGCTTTATACATTTCTGAGCTGATGCGAACACAAAATACACACATTCACTAGTGAGCAGTTTTTAAAAATAGATTATGATCTGCTACTTATTGCCCTGTTTAATGACAAATCCTAACCGCAGCACTAATCCTGATTTCGATCTCATTTTTTAATATCTTGTTTCTTTTCAGAGTATCAGGCAGAAAAACATTAACCAGAATGTAAGACGGTTGCAAAATTAAGCGGCTGCGTCAGGTTTCTAATTGATCAGAGGGAGTAAGATTCAAAGAGATTATGTTATCTCATTTACTTATTTAAACATTTCCTTGCCACTTTGGTGTTATTCAGCTGTTCTATTGTTACTGTAAGTGACATTGTATTACAATTTTCAGCTTTTAATATTTTTCTGAATATTTTGAGAACTGCAAAAATAAACACATCTGCTCAAAATGATATGTGATCTCAATCAGGAAACAACAGAGGGAAAAGCCTTATATGTCTTTGAAGAGTTTGCCATGTAATAGTAAATAATTTGCATGACTTTGGTAACTGGAACTTAATAAATATTATCACATTTTTATTAATGTATATACCATAGCTAAAAATCTTTGTCCCTATAATTAGTACATAAAACATTATCTTTCTAAATTTATTTCATCCCTTGGAAAAGTGAGGCATTCCTCATAACTGTGACTGAACCGGACCAGTGATATAGTGCGTCAGACTACAAGGGCAAGATCAGAGGCTAGTAATTCAGGAGTGAGTAACTCATCTCCTTCCTCTTGAAAGCCTTTCCCACATCTGCAAGCTTTAATACCATCTTCTCAAGGGCAAGTAGGCATTGGTCATACGTACTGACATCCCTACAATGAACATGCAGAGAGGATTTCACAATATGACATGCATTTGGAGCAAACTTGTCAACCAACAAAGGACATTGTACCAGGGTAAGTAATGCCAATTGACTGTTCCATTCAGAAAGGTAATGCTCATGGCCTGGCACGAACAGGCCATCAGAAAATCTCTATTTACATTTCCGAGGTTTTTGACAATGATTCATCCTGATAAAGCAGAAGGAGACACTAGGCAAATACTGAAGTTATTGAAAGTATCAAGGTGACTTGGGGATGGTATTGGTTGTTCTGTCATAATGTATCTAGTTAATAGCACTGACCACAGGAGAAGGACATGCTGCCAAAGTGATTTTTGTACATTTCTTCAGGGCATTCTGAAAATCATATTATTTGGTACTGATTGAGGGAGTGCTTTTTCAGTCCAAAGATGAGTAGGCTGAATAAGCAAACTGTTTAGTCTTGTATGGCATGCATCTTTTTGAATAGCAATGTGCTTGCACCTATGAGGGCAAGTGGCCAGTATTCCACTATATTCTTGATCAGAGTTTTATGACTGGTGAAGATACTTTGAAGAATTGAGTTCTGAACCATTTGTGGTTCGATGCCCAGACTTTGCTCTGCATTTTATCTTGCCATGGTGTTGATATGATTGATCTGGTTAAGTTTCTGACCTCCAAGGTATTGACGGTGGCGACTCAACAATGCTGGCATCTTACAGGTAATTTAACTGAAATATCTTATTGGGGAATTGAAGAATTTTTTCTTGTGTAGTGCCATAATCAAAAGCAAGGCAATGATTATTTTCCTTGCTGTGCACAATGCTCACATAAATAAAATGCTGAACATTGTCAATGTTCAGTAGGTGAAGGATACTACTCGATACTCTGCCAGTATCTTACAGTTGTTGTTAGACACCCTTTTTTGCTATTTCTCACTTTCTTCTTTGCAATATCTAAATCTCCACTTTTTTCATCTTTATCCAGTCAACTACACAAATCTAGGGGCTTGTAAAACTAAAGTGTCATGTCAACTAATCGCTGCTTCCTGATTTACTTTGTCTTTACTCCTAGTCTTTTCATTCTTTGCAATGTCCTGCAAGATGGACTTTGGCCCTTCACCTTGTCTGAATAAAACAGAAATGTGTATTCCTAGATCTGAGGCATCATTACATTTCCTTTGATTATCATTCATGGATTTTCTGGAGCACAAGAATAACATTAATCCTAAAGAGAGTTATTGCTATTCCATTTACTCAGTATTTTGCTTTGGAGACATGATTAGTAACAACCAGTTGACAAAGACAGTATGTTCCATTCTTTACAGATGTCATCTTTGCTGGCAAGCAGTGATAAAAGTGTTCTGAGAGTGATCCGATGCCCCAAATCGCTTTTACTTCCCTGTGCTTTCTTTAAGTTAGCACATTTTCCCATGATATCGCTCTCTGTGGTGCAAGACAGGGCAGGGGATAGCTGCTGAGTATCAATGTGTGGCAGGGAGATGGGGTCAGCTGCAGGGAAAGCCTTTCACAAACAGTGCCTGAACTCTATTACTGATGCAAATCCACTCTGTAAGTGATGATTGTTTCAAGGATATAATGGATCCTAAGGAATTCCTCCAGAGCTCAGCAGACCCTTTTCAGTGTTTGCCCTTTGTCTGCATCTTAGCAAATTCTCCAGGCTGTTTAAACTCTATCCATTGTCCAATGGCTTCATTGATTTCTTTTCCTGCCACCAGCACACAATACTGTGATATGAACATCTTTGTTACTGCTTTTGTACTGTATATCAGAGTAATGTTTCAGCAGATGGAATCCTGGCAGTAAGGGGAAGGACCTGTACTACATGGTGCAGGATGAATTGCAGGATTTACATATCATTTTTTCTAGCTAACCGTGAGTGCTTTCTATCTCAAAGGATGTTTTCAGCAGAAAGTGACAGAAAAAGGAAGAGATTTAGATGCTCTTTGACAACTTAATAAACTAGTAACTGGATTTTTTAAGCAAAATGGAAACATTCTAGAAATGCCTCACTAATCTTGTGACTAGAATTATAGCCGCAACTTTCAGTCTGGACCTTTAAGCAACTGTCAGACCCGTGTGTGCACTAACCAATAAAAGGTGATAATATAATGGCATTCCTGCAATTATCGAGATTGTGGTCACAAAATAGACATTCATGTTGTCAATTCCCTTTCAGGAGATTGTTACTTAATTCATAAAAGTTAAGCTTTGATTGTAACTTTTATAATTTTAGTATCTAAAATAGATAAAGTTTATCTGATTGATTGTTGTGTTTTGTGGAACATAAATGCACATATAATGTAAGAAAGCGAGTTTAGCAAAAGAAGGATGGTAGCAGACTTCAAGAAATATAGCCAGATATGTGGAAGGAGAAGACAAATGATGAGTGGAATTTAATGTTAAGAAATATAAGGAAGAAGAAAAGAAACAGAAACCAAAAGAATGATGCTGAAGACAAGAAACATCACTATTCAAATGTGTAGTTCCTTGAAATGGTGAGTGCAAATATTTAGCATTGAGTCCAATGCAGCTCCAATAGATTCCTGTGCTAGTTCACATTGAATCTCCTAATGTTCACAGGTAAAACATTCTCCTCAAAGAAGACCATCAGCTGACACCTAAGAAAGTGCCCCAGCTCTCACAGAACCCCCACAGAAATAAACAGACAACACACCAAAACATACTCCATATCCCTCAAACTTATGGCAGTCTCATCTCTTAATGCTGCAACTGCTTGATTTACTGCAAACATCACGAACCATAACCTGGTAGCTGGTGAAATCCCAGGTTTCAAATTTTCATAAAAATTTGGGCAACTCTCAACCACTTGAAATTGGGCCTGGAAAGATGGACTTTCAAATAGAGAAATACTCATATAAATAGATTGAAGGGAAGAGGTTAACCAGGGAAAGAGTAGGGCCCATTCAGGATGAAGGGGGAAACCTGTGTCTGAAACAGCAGGATTTTGGAAGAGTGTTGAATGCATACTTCTCTTCAATTTTCACTCTGGAAAAGGAGAATGTAGGTACAGAATTCAGGAAGAGAAACATTAAGGAACTTGCACAGCTTGACATAGGAAATAGGGAGATATTGGAGGTACTGTTGGCTTTAAAAACAGACAAATTCCCAAGCCCAGATGAATTGTATCCTAGGCTGCTGTGAGAGACAAGGTAGGAAATTGCAGGGGTTCTGACACAAATTTTTAATTCCTCTCTGGCCACAGGGGGATTGCCAGAGGACTGGAGGATTGATATTGTGGTTCCACTTTATAAGAAGGGTGGTGGAGATGAACCAGGAAATTACAGAATGATGAGTCTCATGTCAGTGGTGGGGAAACTATTGGAGACAGTTCTGAAGACACAAATTAATACCCACTTGGAAAGGCATGGGTTAATTAGGGATAGTCAACATAGCTTTGTCAGACGGAGATCATGACTAACAAATTTGTTAGAATTTTTGAAAATGTGAACAAGCATGTGGATGAGGGAAGTTTGGTTGATGTAGTTTATATGGATTTTAGAAAAGCTTTTGATAAGGTCCCACATGGACGTCTGATTGAGAAGATTAAAGCACATGGAATTTAAAACTTAAGTTGGATCAGAAACTGACTTAGTACAAGGACACAAAGGATAGTGGTAGAAGGTTGTTTGAGTGATTGGAGGCTGGTGTCCAGCAGTATACCACAAGGATCAATACTGGGACACATAAATAATATCAATGAAAATTAGGGGGTGGGGGGGGAGTGTTAAGCAAATTTGCAGATGACACCAAGGTGGGTAGAGTGGTTAATAGCAAAGAGGATGTTTATTGGTTACAGGAAGATATGGATTGGAACATTCTTTAGGCTCTAAGTGGTGTGAATTTATCGTCATTTGTTTTCTAAATGCAGTACAGAGCAGGACATTTCTAAGTTTGATCCTGATGATGAAGTGCTACTGTCAGTTTGGTTTAGTTAAGTCGGGGTAACGTCATCAGTTAAGGCTTCTATAATTGCTGATAGGTCATCCTGGAGCACTGAGGAGTAGTGGTATTCTATGCTTCTTGTTGGAAACTCTTTGCTTGTGAATGATGGGTGGTGACAAGGCAAATATGATATTCTCAGAGATGGTATCCATTGTCTTGCCCATGATAACAGCCTTGTGAGGAAAGCATAAGTGGAATCTGTTCGAGCAAAACCTTCAAAACACGATGGGAAAAGGCTACAAATCAAACAATTCAGGATCAGGGAACTCATCAATACATTTTAGTTTTGACAATTTTTATTCAGTCAGTAAGTTGCTCTTTCTTGTGAAGTTGAAGTATGCACAGCTGAACTTTTGTTACTGGAGTTTTCTTTATTTCCTTCTACAAACTCTGTATTTCATAATTGATTTTATTCTTTGGCCTGGCCACTGCCTCCAGCTGAACCAGGTTGTTTACAATCAGATAGTTTGAACCCTGAGTTGAGCTCTGTACTTTCTCCATTACAGAGACCACCAACTCCAGAATTTAAAATTCATTCATATGTTACAATTATGACACTTAAAAGGCACCTGGATGAGTATATGACTAGGAAGGATTGAAAGGGCTTTGGGCCAGGTGCTGGCAAATGAAACCAGATTAGGTTAGGATATCTGGTCTGCATGGACAAGTTGGACTGAAAGGTCTGCTTCTGTGCTGTACATCTCCATCACTCCATGACTGTGTGAGACATGGGCCTTCTGGCTGCACCAGCATTTATTGCCCATCTCTAATTGTCAGACAGCAAGTGGTGCTGAGCTTCCTTCTGGGACCATTGCAGTCCTTGGGTTGCAGGGACAATCAAAGTGCTACATGGAAGTGACTTCCAGGACTTTGAGGCAGCTACTGTGAAGGAACAACTTTATAGCTTTGAGTCAGGATGGTGTGTAACTTAGAGGGTAGTTGCAGCTTGTGATGTTCCTGTAACTTACTATCCTTGTCCTCCTGAATGTGGAGATCACAGATTCGGAAGGTGCTGTTGCAGGAAGCTTTGTGAGTTACTGCATTGCTTCTTGCAGATGGTACATAGAGCTATCACTGTGTGCCAGTGGTGAAACGGGTGAATGTTAAAGGTGGTGGATGGGGGTCAATCTAGAATGCTACTTTGTCCTGGATGGTGGCAAGCTTCTTGAGTATTATTGACATTGCCTCCATACATTCAAGTCCAGAGTATTCCAGCATCCGACTGAGTTATGTCTTGCAGATGATTGACAGGTACCAGAGAGTCAAGAGGAGAATTACATATCCCAGAATTTCTAGTCTCTGCCCTGTTCTTGTAGCTACAGTGTTTACATGGTTGGTCCAGTTCATTTTCTGAGAAATGGTAACCAGCAAGATGTTGATAGTAGAACATTTAGTAGTGGTAATGCCATTGGACATCAGGGCATAATGGTTAGATTGTCTCTAATTGGAGATAGTCATTGCCCAGAACTTGTGATGGATGAATGCTACTTGCCATTTATCAGCCAAGGTTTGATATTTTTCAGGTCTTACAGCATATGGACATGGACTGTTCCAGTATCTGAGGAGTTGCGAATGGCGCCGAATATTGTGCAATCATTGGCAAACATCCGCACTTCTGACCATATGATGGAGGGAAGGACATTGCTGAAGCAGCTGAAGATGGTTGGGCCTAGGACACCACACTGAGGAACTCCTGCAGAGATGTCCTGGACTTGAGATGATTGACAGTCAACAACTAAACCATTATCCTTTGTGCTAACTGTAACTTATACCACTGGAGAGTTTTGCTTTCATTGATTCCAGTTTTGCTGGGGTTCATTGATACTGCATTTGGTCAAATGCTGTCTTGATATCTGGGGCCATCACTTGCATCTCCTCTCTAAAGCTCATGTCTTTTGACATGAGTGGCCCTGGCAGAACCCAAACTGAGTGTCAGTGTGCAGCTTAGTTCTTTCCAAGCGCTGCTTGATAACACTATTGATGACACCTTCCATCACTTTGCTGGAGATTGAGAGTAAAAGGATGGACCATTAATTGACTGGGTTAGATTTGTCCTGCCTTTCGTAGATAGGACATCCTTGGACGATCTTCCATATTGTCAGCGATATGGCAAAGGTGTAGCTGTACTGAAACAACTTGGCTCAGAGCACAGTTAATTCTGGAATGCAAGTTTTCAGTAATATTGCTAGAAAGTTGTCAAGGTCCATTGAATTTTCAGTATCCAGTGTCGTCAGCCATTTATTGACATGACATGAAGTTAACCAAATTGGCTGAAGAGTGGCTTCTGTAATGCTGGAGATGTCAGAAGGAGGTCAAGAGAGATCATCTGTTCAGCAATTGTTATTTCTTGCAGATGGTTGCAAGTGCTTTCGCCTTATGGAGCCTCCTCCTGCAGCAAGTGTTGAATAACCCACCACTATTCGTGACTAGATAAGGCAGGACCACAAAGCCCAGATCTGGTCTATCGTTTGTGGGATTGTTAACCTTATCCAATATATGCTGCTTCCGTTTTGTGTCATGCAAGTAGTCCTGTATTATCTCTAGCGGTTTGACACCCCATTTTTAGCAATCCCTACTGCTGCTGCTTATGTGTCTTCCCACATTTTGTTATGGTCATATTCTTTCTTTCACTGCTGCCTTGGATTTTTTCCCTCCTCCACAAATACCATTCTATCATTCAAAGGTCTCTCCTCTTCCATCAAATATCTTTCATAATCTTTGTGGTCCACAATCCTTCCAAGATTTCATTAACTAATTTATTGTCTTAGTGATTTTAGACTCCCCCTTAATTTCCTGTTAACATTCCTCTGACTTTTAAGCCTTTATTTCCATCCCCTTAACACAAGACTCTACCCTGTACACATTAACCTTGCCTTATCACAATCTGGATCACTGTGATATAATTATCTCCCCCTCCTCAGCACTGACTACAAAATCTTCGCCAGGTGTTGTCTTCTCACCTGGCCTCCGTGCTGGCCCACGTGATTCACCTGGACCAGTCCTACACGGTCCTGGACTGGAGGATACACGACAACATCCACCTGGTCCAGGACCTGATCCATTTCTGTCGACGGGCTGGTCTGCCGAGCGCCTTCCTGTCTCTCAACCAGGAGTAGGCATTCGATAGGGTCGATTGCGAATACCTGCTCGGGACTCTGCAGGCATTCGGGTTTGGGACGCAGTTCGTCGTCCTGATCCGACTTTTGTACGCCGCCGCAGTGTGTCTGGTTAAAGTTAACGGGTCCCTGACAGCGCCCCTTCACTTTGGGAGAGGAGTGCGTCAAGGCTGCCCCCTGTCCGGCCAGCTGTATTCCCTGTGCATGGAGCCTTTCCTGCGCCTCTTGCGGAGGAGGTTGTCGGGGCTGGTTCTGCGCGGCACGGGCAGAGGGGTGGTCCTCTCGGCCTACACCGATGACGTACTCCTCACTTTCGCCGATCCGGCTGACTTGGGGAGGATGCACAAATGCCAGGCCTTGTAGTCTGCAGCGTCTTCCGCCAGGATCAACTGTGCCAAATGTTCCGGACTACTGGTCGGTCCGTGGTGGGTGGACTCTCTGCCGGAGGAGTTACGGGGGTTCAGTTGGAGTACCACCCATCTCCTCTACCTGGGGGTCTACCTCAGCCCGGCTGAGGAATCGTGGCCAGTGAGCTGGCAGGAGCTGGAGGCCAAAGTCTTGGCTCGCCTAGGCCGCTGGACAGGACTGCTCCGAGTGCTATCTTACAGGAGTCGAGTGCTGGTCATAAACCAGCTGGTGGCCACCATGCTGTGGTACGGCTGGTCACTTTGGTCCCTCCTCCTGGCTTTGTCGCTGACATCCAGAGAACGTTGGTCGATTTCTTCTGGGACAAAAAGATGCACTGGGTCGCCGCGCAGGTTCTGAATCTCCCTATTGAGGAGGGCAGTCAGTCGCTGGTGTGCATCCGCACCCAGGTCGCGACATTCCACCTTCAGAACTTGCATCACCTTAACTACGACACGCAGCTCCTGTTCGTCGACCGTGACGGTTTGGAGGTGGCCCTCAAGACACTGCCTGTCTTTTACCGGGACCTGATCACTGTCTGGAACATGGTCGAATCGCGCCGTGCCTACCCTTCGGCAGGAGTAGCGGCTGTCGTCAGGGAGCCGTTGCTCAGGAATCCGCACCTCCGTACTCGCGGGTTCGAGTGGCTGTTGGAGGGGAGGGCCGTGGCAGCGAGGGTGACCATAGTCGGGTACGTTATGGGTGCCGGGGGTCTGGGCTGAACGCTGCCGCAGGACATAGCGAGCAGGGCAGCGGTAGACGTCCAGTACGTGGCCACCACCATCCGACGCCTTAAAACGGCGGTGCTGGGACCCGACGTAGTGCACCAGTTGGAGGACGCTCAGGTGTGTGGTGGAATCCCGTCCGCGCTCACCGCTGTCCAGACGGAATTTTACATTGGCCCCAAGGTCCCGTACTTTCCGTGGGAACGTGTGCCATCTCCGGAATTTTAATTTTGTCCCTTTTAAGGACGTAAAAAGGCGGGCCTGTATCAACTGCTGCTGCACACCATCCACCTCTTCTCCCTCATCCACCGTCCGGACATGCCTTGGCGTGCCCATTTCCCACCAGGCAGTGGGGATCCCCAGTGGAGGGCTCTCTACGTGGGAGTCCTTCCCCTTTCTCTTAGGGATCTGGGGTGGAGGGTGCTGCACGCAGCAGTCCCCTGCAACTGCAGATTGCGGTGGTTCACGGACTTCCAGCCCAACTGCTTGTTCTGTGGTGCTGTGGAGTCCGTGGACCACGTGGATATTGGGTGTGGGCATTTGCACTCCCTTTTTGATTTTCTCAAAAACCTCCTCCTCTGCTTTTGGTTGCACTTCAGTCCCACGCTCCTGATCTTCGGCTACATGGTACGGAGGGGGCTTGTTAGGTCTGAAGACCTCCTCGTGGGTCTGCTCCAGGGCCTGGCCAAACTGGCTATAAACATGTCCAGGCAGCGGGCCGTGGAGGGGGTCGTTAGGGCCGACTGCCTGCCCCTCTTCCGCGGTTACGTTAGGGCCTGGGTGTCCTTGGAGAAGGAGCACGCAGTGGCCACCAACACCCTGGAGTTGTTCAGGGAGAGGTGGGCGCCGCAGGGAGTGGAGTGCATTATTTCCCCCTCCAACTCTATTTTGATTTAATCCCTGCCCTGCCCTCCCCTTCACTGTTTGATCACACAGATTTGCCCTTTGCTGTGAAGGGTATCGCTTGTCACTGGCCACTCGGTTGTTTCCTTTATTCAAATTTCCACCACCAGGAAGAAAGATTCACGCACTTGTGTCTCTCACTGTGTCTCAGACCTGCACACACGCAACATGGGTGCTGGGGAAAAAATAAGCAGTACCGCAGTTAGGCAGTAGTACAGGGGTGAAAAAAAAAGAAAAAAATTATCTCCAATCACTTTCCACTCTCCTTTACAATCTCCAACACCGTTCACACTGCAAAGTTATCCAGCAGATCACTCACCAATGTGATAACCTTTTTAATGTGTAGAATGCTCCAATTTTAATAGTGAAAGAAGGATTTATTAGAAGTGCATTAAGTGTTCATAAAACAACATCACTAATGGTAATTGCTTAGGACTTATTTCGGAATATTTTGTCAGTCACATACATCTGTGAAGCTTGGTCTTTCTGCAAAGAATCTAATGTATGTGGCCCACTGCTTTTGAATCTAATTGGATTCCTATGCGTGCACCAAGGTTTTACCATAACCTTTTTGCAAGTGGAAATTAACGATGAATTGCTTAAATTGAAAGTGTAAAGTGAGCACTTGAGAGGCCCTAATAGCTAATATTGCATACTTGGGGACATTTTTCTAAAGTAAAATTGAGAAAAAGCCCAAGCCAGTTGTTCTTACTGCAACCATTTTATCTATTTGTAATGCAAATTAGCTGCAAATTCCTACTAATTTAGTAATATATCGCCTAGGCTACACATTTGTCTTTTGCCACCGTGCCAGACACACACATTATGTTCTGCACGCTGCTATAACTGGTGCTGTACTGAGCATTTTTGACTTTCTGCCAGAATTCCTTAGCGTAATTCCCTTTTCTATGAAAACCAAATTCCGAGGCTAACAGCAGATTTGATTGCAAATCTCTCTCCTTTGCCCCAGTTGCACCATACAGTTTTGTTTCTATGCAAACCAGTCTCAGCCTGGAATAAGCACAATCAAGCTAATGTAATTTGGTACAAAGCCATACTAAAACAAGGGAACTGAGACCACTTTCTTTGTGTGGCGCTCCCAGGGTGCGGTGTACTGAGCTGGATAGGAGTGTAAAAAACTTCAAATTCAATTTTTAGCAGATGGCCCCATCAGTTCTCCAAACATTAAAATATAACCCACATTTCAGGAACCAGTGAGCCCAGCTCTGTGCCTTGGCTCCAGTTTCCATTGTGGACAGATGATTGTAACTCAGGACTGTCAGTGTAATCTGCCACTGAGCACTGTGTGCCAGTAGCTGTCGGAGATCTGTACGTGTCTGCTGCTTATCAATGGATTCAGTTGTTAAAACAAGGAAAAATATTCCTTTGGAAAAGGACATTGGCACATTATCCCTCACACAGCTAAAGACTTAGTTTGTTTTTCGCACCATTTCTGTAAAAAAAAATGAAAATGGTCACAAAATGGTTCAAAAGGATCATGATGCTGCTGATAATTTAATTTTGATTCTAATTTTATTAAAAGTCTATTTTAAAACAATCACGTCCACGTCATGTTTGGCAAACGCTCTTGTTCTACTAACAAATTCAGTGCATGTGCCCAAATGGAGATTCTTGAAAAGCAAATTCTGAAGAAATCCAGCTATTGACTGTGTAAGAATTGAAAGCATTCATTTTATTTCTAACCCTCCCCCCTTCATCACCGCACTTGCAATCCCACCCCACCCCCGAGCTCACCTCCCCCATTCAACAACCAGAAAGTTCTAATGAAAATCTCTTGTACACACCACCGAGTAGCAAAAGTGTCACCTTTTCCACTTCTCTTAATCCTGCTAATGAATAAGTCCCAAAGGGAACCCCTGTTCATTCCTATAAATACTTGGATTTATCTTTTCTCTCACAGCATCTCAATTTTCTCTTGGTTTTGTAGCCTTTTTTTCAGGATCACAAATTGGTTTAGGATTCTCATGGGTCCTATTTGTACTGCACACAGAGCTTGGCATTTTTCATCAAAATTTAAAATAAGCAAATCCCCTGAGGGGGCAGGGAGACTTGTTAGCTATTGTGCATAGTCACACAGGTCTGTGTTCTAAAGCCATGAAAGGTCATTTCTAGCTTTATGAAGAGAGTTATACGGAAAGTCAACCTAATATGTGTTTGGTTGCGATGTAACCAGCTGTTCTTAAGAAGTACTATCTGTGTAAGGCAATAAACATCTTCCAGTATCACTCTCCAGGTCTGAGCAAATTTAACAAGTACATTTGGAACTTGCATTTGAAGTTGGTGTACTTTCAAGAACACTTGAAGTGTCTCAGCCAAAAAACAGGTGAGAAACAGCTTCATTTTAGGGACCAGACAGAACAGCTTTCAGAATACAACACTTCAAAAGTGCATCATTGGCTGTAAAAAGAGACTGTGAAAGGTGCTATATGAATGTAAGGTTTTTTTTAATCCCTCTCATATGCATTATTTTAATGGTGAAGAGTTCAAGTATGAACAATGCAAGCCTTGGCAGGCTGTGGCTAGGTCCAGGTACCTGCATCGTTGATTCCAAACACCTTTATGGAGACAAGACTTGGACTTTAAAATCTGGTTGTTTTTACTACCATTTGGCTTTCTTTTATTTCTGCTATTTTTCTTTTAAATTCTGGTTTTGTAACTAAGATGGCACTGGAGAATGGTGACTTTATAGACTTTTCACTGAGCTCATATATTCCTATATTTGAGTACACGTGACAATAAATTCTAATTATAAATTCTAATTCTAAGTACATATAACTTCTCTTTGCTTCTTGTTTATTTCTGATACCAGGCACCAGCTTTGAGATGCTCACTGCCTAATGGTGGATGGTGGACAGGTAACTGATGCATTGCATTCATGATGAAGGGCTAATGCCTAAAACATTGATTCTCCTGCTCTTCGGATGCTGCCTGACCTGCTGTGCTTTATGCAGTGCCACACTTTTTCACCCAAGTAACCAATGCTGCCAACCTATTCAGAGGGCCAGAGTTCTCATGCTGTGGCATTCCCAACAGGACAAGAGACATTTAAGGATTGAAAAGGGCACCTCAACATTGTGGAGGGGGAGGGGGCTAATTTTAAAATGCAATTTCATCTAATGAAGATTGACAGTTAACAGTTCCTGCTACATCTCATTGCTAAACATGGTCTAAACATGCCAAACACCTTCTTCAATATCCTATTTATCTGCGACTCCACTTTCAAGGAGCCATGAACCTGCACTCCAAGGTCTCTTTGTTCAGCAACACACCCCAGGACCTTACCATTAAGTGTATAAGTCCTGCTAAGTTGCCCAAGGCTAGAATCAAACCCAGGTCCCTTGAGCTGTGAGGCAGTAGTGCTAACCACTGAGCCACCATGCCACCAGTAAAGTAGATAAACTCAATGTAAAGCCTACCAGCTATCTCAGATTTCTTTCACCTTTCCCTCTTGTCAGCTAATTTTTCTATGTCTCCCCATTGCACGGTACTTATATTGAATTGCAGTAATCTTACTTGCAAATAGGCCCATTCTGAGGAAGGGTCACTGAACAATATTGCACAGAGAGAATAAGCTGCATCATCCTGCCATACTGTGCTTTGCACAATTGAAGCAGGCAGTGAGGCGATGGGCTGGATGCTGAGAAACTCAAAGAATGTGAGCAATCTTCTGACGAGGAGGAGAATGGAGGACATTGGAGAAAATATTGTCCATGATAGAACTCAGGTGCAGTATGCAGTACAACCCAGAAAGAACCTCACTGACACTTGTTTCCAATAGACCAGAGCTGGGTGCTGCACTCCATTATGGATATTTGTTAGTCAAGATGCCAAAATCTGGTTTGCATGCTGGGTGTAAACTTCAGCCTTTATTGGTTTTTTTTCCATTTGCTTTTGCTTTATGTAAATGAAAGCACGTGGTTGACTTTGTCTGATTGTTTGTCTATATATAAGGTTCTCCTACTGGATAAAGACAACCTGTAAGTCAACATTGGGCATTAAGGCAGGGTAGTGCTTACTTAAAAGGCTTTCAGACAGATGTAGTGATACATAGGTAAAGCTGTGGGCGCCATGATAGAGCTAGGATGACAGAATGGGATTGCATGTGTGAGGGAGTGTCAGCCATGCCAGTTATGTGCATGGACAGCAGGCATTAGTGGCTACCATGATATTGCTGGTGAGGGGCAATGTGGAATTGCTCATATTTGTCCAGGTGCACTGTAACTTTCTAAAGTTACAGGGCGCTGGTCTTTCAGTAGATATTCATGAGTTGTGGTGAGTTGTTCTGGGAAGGGTGCTTGCTAGGATGTGACTGGAATCAGACATACTGGGTGCAAGAGGGCAGGACAATTACTGTGACAAGACATGGTGAGAAAACCCATTGGACATCATAACAGAAATCCCTCTGAAAAACTTGAAATAACACAAACTTAGCCAAAAATGTAAGATTCAGCCCAATGTAATATTTCTAGGTGACTTTAAACTCCATAGAGACGAAGTTGATTTTTTTATTTGTTCATGGAATGTGGACAAGACCGGCTGGACCAGCATTTATTGCCCATCCCTAATTGTCCTTCAGAACATTGTAGTACGCTGCCTTCTTTAACCACCGCAGTCCATGGGGGCAGATACACCAAGTGTTGTTAAGGGCATTCTGATCCCACAACAGTAATAAATGGGGATATATTTCCAAATCTGGACAGTGAGTAATTTGGAGTATTTGCAGATAGTGCTGTTCCCATGCATCTGCTGTCTTGCCTTACTAGGCAACTGAGTTTAAGGATTTGGAGCCAAAGCAGTCGTAATGAGTTGGAGCAGGACTTGTTATTGATCAGACACACAGCCGCCACTGTGTGCATTTGTGGTTGAAGAAGGGAATGTTTAAGGTGGTGGATAGGGTACTAATGAAGTGAGTGATTTTATCAAGGATAGTGCCAAGCAACTATGGTTGGAGTTACACTCATCCAGGTATGTCATGAATATTCCATCACGTCCCTGAACTCTGCATTGTAGATCAGCCTTTGGGAAGTCAGAAGGTTACAGGTACAGTAATAAATAGTGAAATAAATTAAAGAAACAATTGAAAATGTTCAACAAAAATACATTCTTTTGAAATATAAAAACCTAGCATGAATGATGCATCCACAGATAAAGAAGTGATATCACGTTGCAAAGAGTTGAAGTCTGAGGATTGGGAGCATTTTTGCAAACCAGCAAAGGGCCACCAACTGTTATTAAAAGGAGGAAAAAATATGCATGACAATAAACTAACCTAGAATATAAATCAGATTATATGAACTTTTGGAAAGCTCTATTACAAAAATAAACATTAGTGTCTTGCATAATGGGCATTGACAATGGCAGAGAAATGAAATGTGTCCACCCTCATATGAAATGGACCAGACCAAACCCCCTCAAAATATTTTAAGAAGGTAGCCCAGACCTTAATGTTTTATCATTTGGTAGGTGTGAAGTGTGTGCATCAGATGTGATGCAACTGGTCAAACTACTCAATGTTAAACAAAACACAATTTATTTAAACACTATAATTAAAATGCAAACAAAAAAAAGAGGAGTTTTGCATAACTACTGGAAAACTTAATCAAATAATAGATACAGTACCTATTACTAATTAACTGTACCAATACAGTAACATCCCATAAATATACCACTTTGGCAAAAGGCAAATTCAGACATAGATTCTTTCATGCAGTTCACCAATCCAGGAGGAAGAACCACCAAGATAACATTTAGAGAGTGTAGCAGCCAAAAAGAATTCACAGAAGCTTCCAACTCTTTTGAGACCCCAAATAGCTTCTGATGTAATTGAGAAATCCTGATCCATGAGAGCTGTTCACACCCATTCAGGCCTCACAAGTCATTTACTCCAGTGGCTGTTGTAGAATGCTCGGTCCCTCTGCCTTATAACCTCCCTTCAAAAGAAACCAGGACAAAGTAACCTTTTAAAGTGACAGCATTGTCATAATAGTACAAGACATAAGTTATGAATTGGAAATAAAGGGCAACCTGGGGGCTAAAAAAAATGAGAAAGTAAAGGCAACTACAAGCAGAGAAACAAAATTACTCAAGAAACTCAAAGGACTAAAATCTGACAAATGCTCAAGACCTGCTGGCCTACATCCTAGGATTACAGCTATCCACTGGTTATAATTTTTGAAACTTTCCTAGATGCTGAATGGTTTTAGTAGATTGAAAGTTTTAAAACATAACAGTGATATTGAAGAAAGAAGGAAAAGTGAAAACAGGTAACATGAAGGTTTGTTGGTTTGATGTTTGTCATCAGGAAAATAATGGAATCTATTAACAATAGTTTTAGTAGAGGAAGTTTTAATGCTATACTTGGAAAATCATAATACAATCTTCAAAATGATGTTTTCATAAAATAATTTGTCATTGACAAATGATTAGAGTCTTTGAAAATATAGTGAACAGGGTAGATAAAGGGGAATTAGCAGATATAGTTTAATTTGATTTCCAAAAAGCATTTAACAAGTGTTACATTAAAGAACAACACACACAGATGGGCTCATGGACTTGATGGTAATATATTACAATGAATAAAAAAACAGGCAATAAAAAGTGTGGATGATATGGGCATTTTCAAAATGGCAGGCTATGTCAAATGGAATGCCACAAGGGTCTTACTAGAGCCTTAGCTCCTATCAAGCTTTATTTATGATTTTTGCAAAGACACCAATCTTTGAATCTTGTATTTTTATGGCTAAGTACCTATTGCATCAACTGTTTTTTGGTGGGTTCTTTGCTGTGAGGTCTACAGGAATTCCCCCTGTGTCTTACAAAACCTGCCTCATTAATCACCGCTCATACAGCATCCCTCTCATTTTATTCTGAACCCATCTTACCATGTTCTGTTCCTGGAACAACTTGCTACTCAACAAATACCCACCAGAAGCAAACTGATACCCCCCATCTGTATGTAAAAGGCCCATGTGCACTCAAATGGGTCCTGGTATTCTGAAACTGCCAAGCTCAGGGAAGGACAGACAATCTGAATTTGTTGGAGAATCAGAAGATGGCGCTGTGAATCTCAGGTAGGCATCTGGAGCTCCTGGTGGAGGAGATGATGCACAGATGGGGGTGCCCTCTTCCTAGGGAAATCATACCCTAGCAACCTGGTGTGAGTTTGCCAGCCAGCTCAATGCAGTCTCCACCAGCTGAAGAAACAGGCAGAAATGCTTTAGTAGGTCAATAAATTTCTCCACTTATCCAGGGTGTGTGCCACATCATTCTACCTTTCACTCATTCTATCTTTGTTACTGCACTTATCTCCCACAAAGTCTCACTCTCTGCCACTCTTATTGTAACATGCGCATGTGCCATCTTCCTTCACTCACTTTCAACCCCTTCACTCCTTCCCAAACTTCTGAATCACCAACCCTGATGGTTTCTGTGCTGTCTTGTTACCCAGGGCACCTCATTACTTTTTAATCACTTGCACTAGCAGTAACAGCCACCCATATCCATCTCACTTAATCTCTCCCTTTCTCTCATTCCAGGAGAAGACAGTCCACAATGGGATAGAAAAGACCCAGATGGGTCTTTGGGTTCCCAACATTAAGTTCCTCACTCCTATAAGGAGAGAAACCTGTCCCTTGCCGGAGAAGACTGGGATCACTCTTGTGGGGATGCCAAGACATTCATATCCCACCCAACTGAGTAAGTTTCCCTCTTCATTCCACTGCAACCCTCACAATAAGTTCGCTGTCAGTGTCTGTCATTATACACTATTCCTAACCATTGGCTGTGAGACTTTCTTTCCTTTGTGTTTAGCAGGTACCACAATCTTAGGTGAGAAAGACCTGCTTCACCAGAAGTTTTGACCTCTGAGGATGAGAGTATTGAGACCTCAAAGGAAGCATTGGCCAGGCTCCCTCCTGTAGCTCCCACCAGCTCAGATACTGACACCTGAGTAGGAATTTATATTTTAGGAAGTTGAGATGACAAGGTTGGTGAGACCTCACTGTGACAACTCTACAGCTGACCAAGGACCCAGTAGAATTAGCAATTAGTGACTATGTCCACATGTGCAGGAAGGAACCGGAGCTGTAAGAAGGTATGAAGAAAATGAGAGTGCAGAAGTGCAGTACATAACAGGGAGCTAGCTCCCAAAGCATACAATCATCTGGCTGCCTCTATGGAGAACCAGGTACAACACCTTCAGGTCTCATCCAAACCTCGACTTCATCAACCTGGCCACTGGGGTCTAAGAACCAAGGGGATAGCAATGGTGTTGGGGTGGGGGGGGCGGTGGTTGTGAGGGGGAGGGGTGGGGGAAGAGGAGACAACACGGACTCGGTGTACCCCTTTTCCACAAGTTGACAGGGCAATGCCTGGAAGCAACCAGATGGAGGAGGAACATTCAAAAGTCCCTCAGAAGTCTCCTCTCTGGACAGCTGAGTAATAGGCATGCCCACCACCTCTACCACATCTGCACACACACACACCCCCATCCCCCACCTAAGTGCCAGCCAAGGAGACTCTATTTGTCTTTTGCAAGAAGACTTAACATTTCTGGTACATCCAGACACAAACGCCCCAGGGTCACCCGAACAAACCTCTCGGGCCAATGGGCTCCCCTGCTGGACAGACTCCCTGCACCCCATCAGTGGAACCTAGAACAGCACTAAGATGTCATAAGAGGGAAAGAAAAAACAACAAAATCTTTGAGGGCATTTTAGTGGCATGGACAAGAGCACACTCCATTGATTATTAAATTTTGCATGAATTTGCTTGGATTGCTCCCATGAACCCCATTGGTTCTGTAATCCCATATCCTGACTCAACCCAGCTACATGAGGCTACACTCATCCACCCTTTCACCCTCACCCCAAGCACCTGGTATATGAGATGGCCATGCCAGGTTTGGTCGTACACTCTCCTTGCTTTGAAGCAGGGTGCTAATGACTGTGGATGTGCCCCACACTTGCATGACCCTCTTCCTAGCCATGCTTCACAGCAAACAATGCTGTTGTAACCCCAAACCATCCTCCATCCCCCACTCACGCCACCCTTTCCTTTGAAATCTGGACAGACCCATTGCAATGGTCGTGATCAAACCCTTTAAGTAGCCTAACTGCAAATATTCATAGAAATACAGAAAATAGAAACAGGAGTAGGCCATTCAGCCCTTCATGCCTGATCCGCCATTCACTATGATCATCACTGATCATACCTTATTTCTAAGTCCTCTCATATCCTTTCAAAACTTCAGCCCTACAAATTTTATCCAACTCCTTAATGAAAACATTCAATGTTTTGGCCTCAGCCACTTTTGTAGCAGAGAATTCCATAAGCTCCCCATTGTCTTGGCAAAGAAATTTTATCTCATCTCAGTCCAGTGTGGCCAGTCCTGTATTCTTCAACTGTGCCCCCTGGGTTTTGACTCTCTGGTGATTGGGAACACTTTTCCTACGATTACTCTGTCCAGTTCTGTTAAAGATTTTACAAGTTTCTGTGAGATTCCTGCTCATTCATCTGAACTCCAGTGAAGATAATCCAAACCAATTCAGTTTATCTTCGTAAGTCAGTCCTGACATCTCGGGAACCAGGCTGATAAAACCTGATTGCACTCCCTCCAGAGGCAAAACATCTTTCCTCAGGAAAGGAGATCAAACTGTGGACAGTACTCCAGGTGTGGTCTAACCAAGGTCCTGGAAATTGGAGCAAGACTTCCCTGCTCCTGGATATGAATCCTTTCACTACGAAGGTCACCATACCATTTTCCTTCATAACCGCCTGCTACATCTGCATTCTTACTTTCAACAATGATGCTACTGTCCGTGGATGAAATATGTGTGCCCATGGATAATCCCCTGAGATGCATGATCTTGAGAAACATGGTTCTTTGCAGTTAGTGGCAAGCTGAAGATACCAGGACCTGTCCTGACTTCTGTGTCAAGTATTCCTGAAGTCTAGTTTTATCCGTATGTTTAGTGAGACAGGAAGCTGAATATTGATGTGACAAATTGTGCTGTTAATGAAGCATTTAATCAACAATGATTCCCCTTTTGACAACTTGCCACTGCCGAGCAAGAAACTAATTTTCTTGGGAAATGCATGAAAGGTGCAGCATGTTGCTCCTGACATTGAGTTAGGCTGCTCACGTGATTGCACCACGAATGTCATCTCAGGTCTTGTTGCTCAAGTCCATATAAAATTCCACACCAAGAGTAATGCATCTAAGTTTATGAAGCTAAGTGGGAATCACACTAAGGAAATACAAAGAGTTGCAAAGAGATATAGACAGGTTAACTCAGTGGGCAACAAGGTAACAGATGGAGTGGATTTTTGGAAGTGTAATGTTATTCACCTTGGTTGTAAAAAAAGCAGAATTTATTTTTTAAAAAAGCGTGAAACTTGTACATGTTGAAAGGAATGTAAAAAAGCTCTAATAAAGGAACAACAAGCAATTAGAAAGGCAAATGGCATGTTCACTTTTATTGCAAGAAATTTTGAGAGTAAGAGTAATGAAGTCTTGTTCAACTTGTACCAGGATTTCTTGGGGACACACTTGGAAAACTGCAAGTAGTTGTGTCTCCATATTTAAGGAAGGATAAAAAGGCACTGAAACTGTACAGTGAGGGTTCACTAGATAGGACTATGGAAATAGAAGCTGAACAGAATAGAAGCGTTGTATTCTCTCTGGGTTTTAAAAGAATAAAATGTTATTAGATTAAAACATGCAAGATTCTGAGGGGACTTGACTAGAATCTCTACGGTGTGGAAGTAGGCCATTCCATCCATCATATCCATACCAACCCTCCAAAGAGTATCCTAGTCAGACCCACCCATCCCTATAATAACCCTCCATTTACCATGGCTAATCCACTAATTCCTGGACACAAGTGTGGCAATCAAACTAAGCTACACATCTTTATTCTGTGGGAGGAAACTGGAGTACCCAGAGGAAACCACACAGATATAGGGAGAAAGTGCAATCTCCACAAGGACAGTCACCCAGTGTGGGAATAGAACCTGAGTCGCTGGTACTGTGAGGCAGCAGTGCTGACCACTGAGCCACCAGACCACCTGGCTATAACTAGAGAGACATTGAGAATTTGTTTCACTCTGGCTGGGGAACCTTGAAAATGAGATTTAAATTAGGTTGGGTTTATTGTGACAAGTACTCACATGAGTGCAGTGAAAAGTTTCCAAAGTTGCCACTTATGGCGCCATCCTAGGTACAAGGTTTACAAGGTGTACATCCTAGGTACAGGATCTTCGGACACAGTCTCAGAATAAGCAGTCATTCATTTGGGACTGAGATGAGGAGAAGTTACTTCATTCAAAAGGTTTTGAATCTTTGGAATAAACTCCAGGAAAAGATTGTGCATGACTCATCATTGGATATATTTAAGGCAGATTTGAGAAATTTTTAATCTGTCCATGATCAAGGGATATGAAGAGCAGAAGGACAGTGCAGTCAAAGCAGAAGATCAGCCATGATCATATTGAATGGCGGAGCAGACTCAAGGTGCAAGGAGTCTACTCTTGTTCTTTGTCTTAAGATTATATGTTAATATGGATATCAAATTCCGATGACTGCAATGCCATTAGAATGACTTTGAACTTTTAGACAGAACGTGCATTCTCGGCACTCTGTTCAATAAGGCAGCATGACCTTGCTTGATATCATGCCAGCCTGAGAGCTAAGAAGTCAAGAATGGACATCGGGATGTTTTTGACTGAAAAATTAAAAGCGTTTTGTACATCACTTCACAGCCACCAATAGTGTTGGCTCCAATTTTGCCACAGATTGAGATACAGACTAAGACATCACGAACACTTTAGTTCAACAAAACAAGCAATGCATAAAAACAGACTTTCAATGCAAATTCCTTTTGAACAGCACAGACATGAAATGACAATGCTGTAAAAGGCGCAGCTGCACTATTGAATGGGCAGATTGGAAAATCCTGAATTGGCAACAGCAGAGCACAGCACCTGCATGTATTTACTTCTTCCAGTTTATGTTATATAGAGCATTTGCAATCTAGTTACATATATACCCAAGTCAATGGAATTTCCTTACTGAGACTTTCTATTGCTCTCTCCTTCTTATTGTGGTGAAGGCTCGGTTTATATTGTTATTATATGGGAAGTTGCATTCTGATGTGGACGAAAAAATTGATTTTAGTTATTACTACTGGAAAAACTAAACAGTCATTTTGAATAATAAGTTTAAAAAATAATTTCCAAGGCTTCAAATACAGTCTAAAGGCAAAACAAAAGCTGGGGAGATAATTGGTTGATAATTTGGGGCTTAAAATCCAGAGAGAGTGAAGGAGCCCCAGAAGCTTTACAGAGGCAAGTTTATTCAAACAGAGGCAAGTTCAATCAAAGAGACCCTTAACAATAAAGGCATTTTTATTAGTTGTTGACCAGTCAGTGTGGCAGAAAAATAAATATGAGTTGATTAGAAGGAAGTCAGAAATAGAAGGCTGTGGAGATTCCAGACAGGAAGACATCCTATAACGCATGAGGTTAAGGTATCCATGTTACATAATAAGTGAGCTGAGTTAGAATTTTATTTCAGTATCTCAGGAAGAGACATTGGCTACAAAATAGGTATAATGAACCCAGTGATGCAATGTTTGGGTGAAGATTTGTAGCTCGGGTGCTCGTTGTTGTGGTTCTGTTCGTCGAGCCGGAAATTTTTGTTGCAAACGTTTCGTCCCCTGTCTAGGTGACATCCTCAGTGCTTGGGAGCCTCCTGTGAAGCGCTTCTGTGGTGTTTCCTCCAGCATTTATAGTGGCCTGTCCCTGCCGCTTCCGGTTGTCAGCTGTCCGCTGTAGTGATTACAGATGCGAACAACAGACTTCACAAATACAGACAAGAAATTGCGCGCCAAAAATCGTTAATTTCAAAAACCACTAATCAGGAATGGACCCAGACCATAGAACGGGCTGTCACCATAGGACAGAACAGGACTACACACCGCAAAAAAATGGCACTAAAAGAAAAAATGGCCAAACTAACACACAACAAAGAAGACACCACAACACATACCTGGGTTAAAAACCTCTCCCACAGACAGCTCACAGACACGGAAAGAACAATACTGGCCAAGGGACTCAACTACAACCACAGGGACACCAAGACAGCAGACTTCCTAGCAGCACTAGAATGCACACTCAGGAACAATGGACTGACAGAAGAGACACAACAAACAGTGAGGCAAAGTATCGTACCACTGATAACAAGGAAAAGACAAACACATAACCTCAACACCAAGGAGAGGGAAGCACTAAAATCACTAAGAAACGATAAAAACATAATCATACTACCAGCAGACAAAGGCAGAATGACGGTCTTCCTGGACAAAGCAGAGTACATCCAAAAAGCACAACAACTCCTTGCAGATACCAACACCTACCAAAAGAGGGAGTTTGACCCCACCCCACAGCTCACCAATAGGATAAATAACACACTGAGGAATCTACAAAAAAACGGACAGATAACCAGGTCGGACCTACAAAGAATGAAACCTGAAAGCAACAACACCCCCAGATTCTATGGACTACCTAAAGTGCACAAACCAGACATCCCACTCAGACCCATAGTATCACTACCAAGGACACCATCACACAAACTGGCTAAAGAACTACAGCAGAAACTGAAACACCTGATGAGTGGATCCAGACAATCTATACAATCAACACAGGAATTCTTGGACATCATCAGAAATATACACATAGACAAGGAAGAAACTATGGTCTTATTCAACGTAACGGCACTGTTCACCTCTATTGACAAAACCCTAGCCAGAGAAACAATAGCCAACCTGCTGGACATACAGAACAGACAACAGGACGTGAAACCTATCAACAAAGATGGCATACTTAAACTACTGGACTTGTGCCTCACAACACACTTCACATTCAACAACCAGATATACGAACAAATCAACGGAACACCCATGGGCTCACCGATCTCGGGACTCATAGCAGAAGCAGTAATGCAAAGGTTAGAACAAACAGTCTTACCACAAATTCAACCCAAACTCTGGGTCAGATACGTTGATGACACCTTTGTAATCATTAAAAACACAGAAATAGAGAAAACACACCAGATCATCAACGCCACACTAACAGGAATCCGATTCACGAGAGAAGAAGAAAAGGACAACCAACTCCCATTCCTAGACGTGATGGTACAGAGAACACCGAACGGAGAATTCACCACATAGGTATACAGGAAAGCCACACACATAGACCAAGTCCTGAACTATGAAAGCAACCACCCCAACACACACAAACGAAGTTGCATCAAGACACTATTCAAAAGGGCCACAACACACTGCAGCACACCAGAACTGCAAAAAGAGGAAGAGGAACACCTGTACAAGGTATTCGCCAAAAACGGATACATGTGCAATTTCATCAACAGATGCCTAAGAGAAAGACAACGGAACGAGGACATGCCGCAACCCAAAAGACTAGCCACACTACCATACATCAGGAGCATTTCCGAACTGACAGCCAGACTACTGCGACCACTAGGACTTATAACAGCACACAAACCAACAGCCACCCTCAGACAACAACTCACCAGAATGAAGGACCCGATACCCAGCATGAGCAAAACTAATGTAGTGTACAAAATCCCATGCAAGGACTGCACAAAACACTATATAGGACAAACAGGAAGACAGCTAACGATCCGTATCCATGAACATCAACTAGCCACGAAACGCCACAACCAGCTATCCTTAGTAGCCACACACGCAGACGACAAGCAATATGAATTCGACTGGGACAACATTACCATTATAGGGCAAGCCAAACAAAGAACAGCCAGGGAATTCCTAGAAGCATGGCACTCATCCACAAACTCCATCAACAAACACATCGACCTGGACCCAATATACCGGCCACTACAGCGGACAGCTGAAACTGACAACCGGAAGCGGCAGGGACAGGCCACTATAAATGCCGGAGGAAACACCACAGAAGTGCTTCACAGGAGGCTCCCAAGCACTGAGGATGTCACCTAGACAGGGGACGAAACGTTTGCAACAAAAATTTCCAGCTTGGCGAACAGAACCACAACCAGTGATGCAATACTAGATAGGTCAGATCTCAGAGCAAATACATCATAGGTTTTTCTTTTGTAATTTGATTACTATGATGGTCAGTTACTGAACATATTCATATAAGGCTGCCAATGTACATTTAATAAAAGAATATCAAAGTTATGGCACACAAAAGAATTTTAAAAAGCAAATAAAAATAGAATTCCTAAAAATCTTAACATAAACATCAATAAGAAATTGGCAATTTTTGAGATTTGTCGCTCAGGTTGATGGTAAGCATGTAAGTTAGCTCACTGAGCTTGAAGGCTTGTTGTCAGATGTTTCCTCACCATACTTGGTAACATCATCAGTGAGGATCCCTGGTGAAGTGCTGGTGGTATGTCCCGCCTCTCTATTTATAAGGTCTTGGTTTCTTAAGGTGGGTGATGTCATTTCCGGTTCTTTTTTTCCAAGGGAAGGTAGATATGATCTCAATCGATGTGTTTATTGATGGAGTTCTGGTTAGAATGCCATGCCTCTAAGAATTCTTGGGCGTGTCTTTGTTTCGTCTCTCTTAGGGTCAAACAGACACAATGCAACCAAAACTATAGCCACATTATCTTACATCTAAGGCATATCAGAAATGACTTCCAGACTACTCAGACCCTTTGGCACCATGGTAGCCCACAAACCTACCAATACACTTAAACAGCGACTAATGAACCTAAAGGATCCATTAGATACCACCAGCAAAACTAATATCATTTACAAGATACTACACTACATCGGACAAACTAGCAGAAACCTTGCCAGCAGGATACATGAACACCAACTGGCCACCAAAAGACACAACCCACTATCATTAGTTTTTATATATACAGACAAAGAAGGACACCACTTTGAATGGGACAACACATAAATCCTAGGACAGGAGAAACAAAGATATGCATGAGAATTCTTAAAGGCATGGCATTCTAACCAAAACTCCATCAACAAACACACCGATTTAGATCCTATCTACCTTCCCTTAAAAAAAACAGAAATGACATCACCCACCTTAAGAGACCAAAACCTATAAATAGAGAGGCGGGACATACTACCAGCACTTCACCAGAGACTCTCCCTGATGGTGTTACCTAGTATGGTGACGAAACATCTGAAAACAAACCTTCAAGCTCAGCGAGCTAAGTTACATATTTATCAATAAGAAATATTCACTCATTTGCCAGCAACATCCTTTTCCGATATTAACTCTTTAATTTCTTACTTTTCTGTCTCTTCTAACTGTTCTGTTTGGACTATTGAAACATATTACGATTTCTTTACTGTTCCAATGTCCTGAAAACTTTGAGAAAATCTCATTCCTTGAATGCTTGTACAAACTGGAACAAAATGTCCTTCTAATTATGGCTTTTCTTCTTCTGAGCTTAATCTCCATGTGGCCTCTATCAAACTGAACCTAGGAACCACTCATCATTCAACCCCCCCAGATCGTAATTGCTTCACTACACTTAAATCACATGTTTTCGTGAAAAGGCAGTTTCAACCTTACTATTCAGAAATGACTTTTTGACCTTTTTTTTAAAAATGTCTAATTCATAGAAGTAAAAGCAAATTACATTTGTCTCAACCTTCAACTCTTATTTCCCAGGTAATAACAACATACTATAAGCCTTTATTACAAGAGTATTGAGTGAATGAAGACATTTGCTGAAAAGAAAGTAATTATAGCTGTACCATAAGGAGCATTAACAATGAATACAGGTGTAACCTTTCATTGAGCTTTGGGCATTTGTCAGGATGTCGGGGTATAAGATTTGAATCTTTCTTCCTGATATTTGTAGTGCATGGGTTCCAATAGTCGAGAGTGGTGGTGCTGGAAAAGCACAGCCGGTCAGGCAGCATCCAAGGATCAGG
Source organism: Chiloscyllium plagiosum (assembly GCF_037043375.1). NCBI lineage: Eukaryota > Metazoa > Chordata > Chondrichthyes > Orectolobiformes > Hemiscylliidae > Chiloscyllium > Chiloscyllium plagiosum. The sequence continues at coordinate 33,088,773 of NW_028270150.1, forward strand.
AGAAGCGATGCTTCAGGCGTAAGCCCTTTATCAGCCTGTCCTGATGAAGGTCTAATGTCCAAAACATCAATTCCCCTGTTCGTCCGATGCTGCCTGACCTGCTGTGCTTTTCCAGCACCACACTCCCGACTCTGAGCTCCAGCATCTGCAGTCCCCACTTTCTCCATTCTGTTCCAATAGTTCTTGGTACAGTGTAAACAGAGTTCATGTTTTTCCTTTTGTGTAACATTTTATGTCTTGTGAATATGTTAATTGACTTACCTTTCTGGTAAACAAAAACAGAAATATAATTTATAGTCTCTCAAGCCAGGTCTTAAACTGGGTTCTGACTTGTCCAGTATTAACATTAGCTGAGATTATAACATTAGATGCTTCTTAAATCCTATTTGTTTGTCCAGTTCTTGGTCATCTGTTCCAATATCTCTGTTGGTTCCCACTGTCAAATTTCTGCTTGATAATGCTCCTGTGAAATATCTTCGGATATTTTATTAGGTTAAAACTGCATATAAATTCAAGTTGTTTCTTTTTATTCTGATGAATCTTTTTTTCTTGCCAGTTTTAAATTTCATGCCTTACTGCATGTCTTGTGTAATTTAATATTATTTGACATTATGCATAGCCTTTATGTTAACTTGAAGTGTCACTTACTTATAAAATTAATTTTTAAAATAATTGTTCTTTAACCCCCTATGGTTGAAGTCACGTATATTGCTCCATTTCTTTCATGGGTACAATTAATTCTCACAGTCATAATACTTCCAGTGCATTAAAATAACTTATTGTCCCCCCCACCCCAGCTCAATTAAATGCTGTGATCTGTGGTGATTACACTAACTTTAAAAAAACATCCTTTTACAACCAAGAAGTTTTCATCTTCCTTTTACTATTAGTGCAACATTGTGCAACATTTCAGAAAGTGCTTGGTTCAGTGACATCTAGCTGTTTGGTTAACAAATTAGATATATTTGGGATTCATGGGTCCTTGAGAGCATGGATTAGAAGTTGGATAAAAGATAGGAAACAGAGAGTAGGTATAGATGGGCATTTCTTAGATTGGAGACAAATTAAAAGTGGTCCCCAGTGATTGGTGTCAGGATCCTTGCTTTTTCTGACTAATATAAATGACTTTGAGATGGGTGTTGAGGCAAAGTCTCCAAATTTGCAGTTGAAACCAAGTTGGAGAGAACATTGAATTGCAAGGATGATGCTGAATGACTTCAGAGGGACATTGTCAAGTTGACCAAATGGGTAGACACCTGGCAGATGAAATTCAATGCAGAGAAATGTGAGGCAATGCATTTTGCTAGAAACAAAGAGGCACAATACGGACTCCATGTCCAACTTGGAGGAGAGTACAGAATCAGAGGGACTCGGGGTTCATGAGCATAATACTCTGGAGGTGACCAGGCTAGTTCTCTAATTTAAGGAAGGATGTTAAAGCCCTGGAGAGAGTGCAAAAGCGATTTACTAGAATGATACCAGAAATGAGGTATTTTAGACAAAGGAAAAATGAGATAAATTGGACTTATTCTCCTTTGATCAGAGGATTTATGAACAATTTTAGTAGATTAAAGAAGGACATTCTGTTTCCACTAGATGGTATGTCAGCAAATAAGGGTCACAACTTCAAGATTGTCAGCAAGTGAACTAAGAGATGAGGAGAAACTTCTTTACTCAGAGAGTTGTTAGGATTTGGAATACACTACCTGAGAGAGTGGTAGAGCAGATTCCATAGGAGATTTCAAAAGAGAGCTGGATATATTTTTGGGAGTGATTCATTTAGATGGCTATGGAGATAGGGCTGGAGAATGGGGTTAATTGGGTAGCTTTTTTGGGAGCAAGTAGATATGATGGGTCAAATGGCCTCTTCTGTACTGTAAATTCTATGACTCTATGAAGCTTTGTGGCTTCAACAGACCAGAAAGTGGGCTGCTCATTCCTCAGTTCTGACAAGTAAAATGCTTAAATAAGAGTTCCTTTAGGTTTTGGAGCACTTGAGTGCCTCTCAAAGACTGGTCACTTTCAGAAATGCAAATTTGAACATTTCTCTGAAAGCAGCACATTGGGTTTATTTCACTGGAATTTGTAACAAAATATATGTGACCATAAATAAATCAAAGACTTGGGGTAGAAGGGTAAAGAGAACAAGAAGTGGGAGTGCCTTTAAAAAAAGGGCCCACTGTCCTTTCTAAATAACTTTCTTCTTTTAGTTCACCTACCCCAACCTATTAGCCAAGAGCACTTTGCTGCACTTCAATGGTGCACTGAATGGCCATGGTAAGGACTTTCTCCATCCTTTTAAAATGTGAGACTAAATACACAGAAAACTGGTAGGGACCAGTCACACCTGATTCTTCATGCAGATGGATATTATATCTATGGATATGAGTACAAATACTCAGACATTATACCACTCATTTTAGAGACAGACACCTTCACTTTCTCTCCAAGCACATGTGCGGCCTTTGGAATTTCTGACAGAACCTCTCACATTTTCCATGGCAGCTCCAAAGCTGTCCTTTCATGGATAAAAGGCCAAGGTTCATCATTCTGTGTCCAGCTAACATAGTTTGCCGTGCTCTGTGCCTTCTGAAGGGGATCTTTCAATGCTGTCGCTGTCTCCAGCAATAAAAAAAAACCTAACCAGCAATGCCCACATTCCATGAACAAAGCTAATGGTTGGGGGTCTGCATTGCACTGTTTGACAATTTGTGGTGAAGGCAAGTTCAATTGAAACATTCAAAAGGGAGTTAGCTGTTTATCTGATAAGTAACAACGTTTAGGGTTACAGGGAGAAAGCAGAAAAATGGAACTAAATAAAATGTTCATTTGAAGAGACAGTATAGACACAATGGGCCGATGGCCTCTTCAGCATTATATTAAATCTGTGATCTTGTGAGTTTGATGAGGAAGTAGTGGACTAACAATTAAAATCCTCCATATTTCACCAATCAGCTTTATTCTTTTGTCTGACTATGATGCCCAGAAATAACTGAGGGTATGTGTCCATAGGAAACCGACAGCAATACTGTTCTGTCAAATGATTAAGAAATCGGAAAATATTCATGTCATTCCATCAATTAAATTAAGTTCTGAGGTAGGGTCACTGGACCCGAAATGTTGACTGTCCCTTTCTTTCAACAATGCTGCCAAATCTGCTAAGGTTCTCCAGCAATTTTGGTTATTGTTAAGTTTTCAAAAGGCTTCATCTAATTATTTTGCCTCTTCACTCTTTTGTCTTCAAATATATTTGGATACTGTCCTCTTTATTATCTGTTGTTGTAACTCTCTATTCATTATTAAAAACTACTTAATATTTTCAGAAAATGCTAAGGATTCAACAGGTCTATCAACTTACTGGTGATCTTAGCCCAAACATTTCTGATAATGTGGTTTACCATCTGAAGTGATGAGACATGTCATACAAACGTTACATCCTCACAGATAGCAAAACAAAAAGCCTGATTTGGCTTTGTTGGTGACATGACTAAGTTACTTACACAACAGGAGGGTTTGGGTTAAAATCTCACTCCAGAAACGTGAGCAGAAAAGTCTAGGCTGATGCAGCAGTGCAGTTTGAGGGGATGCTGCATTGTTGATGGGCTGTTGTTTTGATAAGATGTTATAATAAGTTCTGAGGGAAGGTTACAGATCAATTTTGCTTTCTGCAAAGACTCGGGAAGCCTTCTGAATATTTTTGATATAATTTTGGATTTTCAACATCCAGCAAATTTTGCTTCTGTGTTAATCTCAGGCTTACCTACTCTCTCAGGTCAATATAAAAGAATCCATGGGAATATTTTTGAGAAGAACAGCAGAGTTATCCCGAGGGACTTAGCGTTATAGAGTCATAGAGATGTACAGCATGGAAACAGACCCATCGGTCCAACCTGTCCATGTCGACCAGATATCCCAACCCAATCTAGTCCCACCTGCCAGCACCCGGCCCATATCCCTCCAAACCCTTCCTATTCATATACCCATCCAAATGCCTCTTAAATGTTGCAATTGTACCAGCCTCCATCACATCCTCTGGCAGCTCATTCCATACATGTACCACCTTCTGCGTGAAAAAGTTGACCCTTAGGTCTCTTTTATATCTTTCCCCTCTCACCCTAACCTATGCCCTCTAGTTCTGGACTCCCCCACCCCAGGGAAAAGACTTTGCCTATTTACCCGATCCATGCCCCTCATAATTTTGTAAACCACTATGAGATCACCCCTCAGCCTCCGACGCTCCAGGGAAAACAGCCACAGCCCGTTCAGCCTCTCCCTGTAGGTCAGATCCTCCAACCCTGGCAACAGCCTTGTAAAGCTTTTCTGAATCCTTTCAAGTTTCACAACATCTTTCTGACCGGAAGGAGACCAGAATTGCACGCAATATTCCAAGCCGCAACGTGACCTCCCAACGCCTGTACTCAATACTCTGACCAATAAACAAAAGCATACTAAACGCCTTCTTCACTATCCTATCTACTTGTGACTCCACTTTCAAGGAGTTATGAACCTGCACTTCAAGGTTTCTTTGTTCAGCAACACTTCCTGAGACCTTACCATTAAGTGTATAAGTCCCGCTAAGATTTGCTTTCCCAAAATGCAGCACCTCGCATTTATCTGAATTAAACTCCATCTACCACTTCTCAGCCCATCTAGTCAAGATCCTGTTGTAATCTGAGGTAACCCTCTTCGCTGTCCACTACACCTCCAATTTTGGTGTCATCTGCAAACTTACTCACTGTACCTCTTATGCTCGCATCCAAATCATTTATGTCAATGACAAAAAGTAGAGGGCCCAGCACCGATCCTCGTGACACTCCACTGGTCACAGGCCTCCAGTTTGAAAAACAACCTTCCACCACCACCCTCTGTCTTCTACCTTTGAGCCAGTTCTGTATCCAAATGGCTAGTTCTCCCTGTATTCCATGAGATCTTACCTTGCTAGTCAGCGTCCCATGGGGAACCTTGTCGAACGCCTTACTGAAGTCTATATAGATCACACCTACTGCTCTGCCCTCATCAATCCTCTTTGTTACTTCCTCAAAAAACTCAATCAAGTTTGTAAGACATGATTTTCCACGCACAAAGCCATGTTGACTATCCCGAATCAGTCCTTGCCTTTCCAAATACATGTACATTCTGTCCCTCAGGATTCCCTCCAACAACTTGCCCACCACCGAGGTCAGGCTCACTGGTCTATAGTTCCCTGGCTTGTCTTTGCCGCCCTTCTTAAACAGTGGTACCACGTTTGCCAACCTCCAGTCTTCCGGCACCTCACCTGTGACAATCGATGATACAAATATCTCCACAAGAGGCCCAGCAATCACTTCTCTAGCTTCCCACAGAGTTCTCAGGTACACCTGATCAGATCCTGGGAATTTATCCACCTTTAACCGTTTCAAGACATACAGCACTTCCTCCTCTGTAATCTGGACATCTTGCAAGATGTCACCATCTATTTCCCTACAGTCTATATCTTCTATGTCCTTTTCCACAGTAAATACTGATGCAAAATATTCATTTAGTATTTCCCCCATTTTCTGTGGCTCCACACAAAGGCCGCCTTGCTGATCTTTGAGGGGCCCTATTCTCTCCCTAGTTATCCTTTTGTCCTTAATATATTTGTAAAACCCTTTGGATTCTCCTTAATTCTATTTGCCAAAGCTATCTCATGTCCCCGTTTTGCCCTCCTGATTTCCCTCTTAAGTATACTCCTACTTCCTTTATACTCTTCTAAGGATTCACTCGATATATCCTGTCTATACCTGACATATGCTTCCTTCTTTTTCTTAACCAAACCCTCAATTTCTTTAGTCATCCAGCATTCCCTATACCTACCCGCCTTCCCTTTCACCCTGACAGGAATATACTTTCTCTGGATTCTTGTTATCTCATTTCTGAAGGCTTCCCATTTTCCAGACGTTCCTTTACCTGCGAACATCTGCCTCCAATCAGTTAGCCAATAGTTATCCCTCATCCAACAAAACAAAAACATATTATTTGATCACAATTCTAGTGCTGATCGTTGGGCCTTACTGTGTGCAAATTGGCTGCCTCATTTTCTATATTACAACATGGTTTTGATTCTTAGATAATCGATTGGCTGGAAAGTGCTTTGGAGCTTCCTGGGGCTGGAAGGTAATAAATAAATGCAAGTCCTCCCTTCCAGGCCTTCATTGTTTGTCCCGGGGGTCTGGTCCAGTGTTATTCCCATAATATTTCTGGGACCAATAACCTTGACCATCTGACATTAATAAGTTTCTGTACAGGGGACAAGGTTAGTTCTCAGTTGATAAAAGATTTTCCAGACGAGAAGGGGGAAGGAAGGAGATTTTCCCACAGATCCTTTTGCCCCAATTCCCTTAATTTGTATTTATTGCCTTTTTTCATATTTGTATTGTCTCATTTCAGACAACTTCCTTCTGATTTATTTCATACTCACCTCTAAAGCCTCAATATTTTTCCTACAGTGTTGAATACATGGCACTTTAACTGAGGTCCTATTAAAGTTTTATAAAGGTTCATTATTAGCCCTTAGCTTTAATATTCTATACCTCATGATAACATTTAGAATTCCATTAACTTACTTTTAAACATAGCATGGTTAAAATGAATTATATTGATAGAAGTGTGTTTTAAATTAAGACTTTGCAAGGGGACAATGAAAGTGATTAAATTTATCCTAGCTGTTCACATTGAAAGTCAATCATTCTTGTTTCAAAATAGCATGGCTGCAACTTTAAATGCATCCTTCTCTAGTTAGAGTGTGTAGTCTCTGGTATGTAGTTGTCTCCTTCACCAGAAGAGTTAGCTCAATGGGTCGCAATTGTGCCTCTAAGCCAGGACACCACAGAGTCACAGCTCAATCCAGAGATTGAAACATATGATCTCGGCTGACACTTCAATTGCTGAAGGAGTGATGTTCCATGTGGCCTTTCTGATATGGGTAGACGACAATGCGGATCAGGTAATCAACTTTGTCTCAAAGCTAATGCTATAACAACATTAAACAACACTGACAAACAGAACACCTCATAATATGCTTTCATTTATAGAATCTCACAATTTGAATATTGACTACTGTATTCCTTTATACAATAGTAATTAGGCTTTAAAAGTCATTAGCTTGTGATGAACACTTTGGAATCCCCTGAAGATGTGAAAGGTGATATTTAAATTCAGGTTTGTGTGTGTTCTTGAACACCAATAATATGACATGTAACACTTCAAGTTAGTGGCCTAGGAATTTGTCACATGCATGTATTAATATCACAAGCAGCTTCTGGAAGTCTCATTCTGATGAGAACACTATTGTAGATGTAAGTGAATAATATCCGATATCATCTGACATCACATATGATGCAATCTTTCAAGCTATGTTTAGCTATAAAACCCAAAAGTAACACCTTTCCCCAAGTCTTTAACGCTAACCCATAAATTAGTTACATTATCATTTGAAAACTTTGGGTCCACACTCAATGGAGCTTAGAAGGATGATACTCAAAGGCCTGGATAAATTGGACAAGGAGGTAATGTTTCCTCTCATTTGAGAGGCTAGAACCAGACGGCACAGTTTTAGCGTGAAGGAACGGCCCTTTAGAACTGAGGGGAGGAGGTATTTCTTCAACCAAAGGATGGTTAATCAGTGGAACTCATTGTCGGGGAGGGGGGGGGGGGGGCGGGGCGCGGTTGCTAAGGAGGCCAAGTCATTCAGCCTATTTAACACAGAGATAGATAGGTTCTTCATTGATAAGGGTTCAAGGGTTCTGAAGAGAAGGTGGGAGAATGGTGTTGAAAGACAGGGCTATGATAATTGAATAGTGGAGCAGACTCAATGAGCCAAATGGCTTAATTCTGCTCCTATATCTTATTGCCTTATTTTAAAAAATCAATTCATGGGATGGGAGCATCTTTGGCTGAGCCAGCATTTATTGCCCATCCCTAACTGTTGAGATGGAAGTTAAGAATCTGTGGGTCTGGAGTCATTTGCCGGCCAGACCAGGTAAGGATGGCAGTTTCCTTCCCTCAAGGACTTTAATGAAGTTGTGGTTTATCCTACATCCCCATACAAAATGCCTGAGGACATCCCTGAGTCATACAGTTAGCCCCGTCATAGTTTGACCTATGGAACTGGTCATATCGTTATCTCTTTTCGGGAAGGCTCATGATCACTGTCTTTCTATTAAAGGACTTGAGAATCAGCTAGTGGATTGGTCATCATCATCATCTGGATAATTAGCCCAATCCTGTAATTGTCTTCTGTTGGCAGACTCTAATTCATAATTGTTTCTCCTGAGAGCCCTTGATCAGGGTATGCAAAATAAGACATGGATGAATAAATTCACTCAAAATATGGCCTATCCAATTCAGGTCATGGACCCACACGTCTCCCTTGGTAGGAATGATGGTATATTCAATGCTTTATGGAGATGATTACAGTTTATAGTCTGATTGGTGTGGCAGTGGTCCTCTTTTCTCTGCACACTTCCTATATATGCACTTGGTCACCAACCGAATTGTAGGCATTGGCTCAGCACTTGGTTATGCTCACGTGCCCCTGGGTGTAACTGCTGAACTCTCAGGCAAGCAGTAACACACTCAAGTAAAACTTATTTAAGGTTCTAAACTGTGCCCTTAAAACATCAGAATATGGAGCTGCAAGAAGGACAATTGCTTCACTTTTCTAAAACAGAAGCTGATCTATTATTACACTCCAAGGACAGGTCTACAGCTTACAGTCACCACAGGAAAGATGTTAGAGACTCCATGTCAGTTGTGATTTGGGCTGGAAACAGCCTCTAAGTTCCCTACTTATTCCCCTCCTACCACATCTTACTCAATAATAGCAAGTATCATGAACCTGTCTCCAACATAAGGTTTGCATTAGATGACAAGTAAATGTAGCATTACCCATGAAACCTTAGTAGCAAGACAATTGTCCAGCAAGTAGAAGTGGTTTATATAAATCAACTCTGACAATCCTTCAAACTAAAATTCATGTATTTCAAGCATTAAAATCTAAAGAGCATTGGATTAATTGCAGTGCTGCCTAACAAGAGTGGCTATAAATCTCTGGTTGTACAAATGTTCCCTATCAGCAAATGTTCACAAGGTACTTACTCATTAAGTTGTACTATGTAGATATACAAAGGTTAAAGTAAAATATCACTTAGTTTGGATGTCACCATAGCTGTGGAATGGAACAATGAAAAGAAACACTGGTATTTAATAAAACAACGAGCAAAGTTAGGGTCTGGCCTACTTTCCTGAATTGTTTTGAGGGAATCTGACCTAGTCCATAACACATTGCATTTGCCTTCCTAACTACTTTCTTTTTAATTTTCATTTGGACCCATTCTTCCTTTAATTGTCATCCACCAAAACTATTTGGAATAATAGTTTGATTGGTTGATCTGATTGAAGCACTTAAAGTCGTAATGTTATCTAATAGAGCGTATTGTAACATGTGGATGCTAAACATTCTAATTCCTCTGTAAGGGGAATCAAAGCAAGAGGGGATATAATAAAATTAGTGTAATGAAGCATCTTCTCACATAATGGATAAAGAAACTGTGGAACTTTCTCCCACAAAAATCTGTGGATGCTTGGCAAATTGTGGTTAAAGTATATCAAATGATATGGAATTTAACACATTTGAGATAAAGATCAGCCATTATCTGAATAGCAGGGCTGTTTCAAGAGCTAAATGGCCAGAGGATTAGGAAGCTGACAAAGGCAACAAAGAAATAAGGAGGAAGAAGATTAAATATGAGGGTAAAGTAACCAGTAATATGAAGAAGACTGTAAGAGTTTCTTTGGTATATAAAGTGCAAAAGAGAAGCAAAAGTGGACACTGGGCCACTGGAAAATGACACTGGAGAGATAGTAGTGGGGAACAAGGAAATGGCTGAGGAACTGAATAATTACTTTCTGTCAGTCTTTACAGTGGAAGACACAAGTAATATCCCAAAAATGCAAGGGACTGAGGGGGCAGAACTGAGTACGGCGGCCATCACCAAGGAGAAAGTGCTAGAAAAACTGAATAGCCTGAAGATGGATAAATCACCTGGACCAGATGGACTGCACCCCAGAGGAAGTAAGTTATAATTATTTTTAACTTGAAAGCCTTTTTCCTGAGGCAGTATTTGTTAGCTATAATCAAATTGCCCTAAACCCCATCCAAGCCCAGACTTCTTGAAACCTGTGTTTTATGACCTCCTGAAAAAAAAAATCCAAGGACAACATAACCTTGTTAAAGGAGCAGCATCGTCACAAATTATGGCATTTATTTTGAGTGGGTTGAATATAAAAGCAGGCTTGTACTTCTTAGGCTCCACAAGGCTCTTGTCAGACCACATTTGGAGTATTGAGCAGTTGTGGACCCATATCTCAGGAAGGATGTACTGGTCCTGGAGCTTGCTCAGAGGAGGTACATGAGAATGGTCCCAGGAATGAAAATTACATGAGAATTAACATATGAGGAACATTTGAGGACTCTGGGTTTATATTCAAAGGAGTTTAGAAGGATGAGGGGGGATCTAATTGAAAAATACAGAATACTGAATGGCCTGGACAGAGTGGATGTTGGGAAGATGTTTCCATTGGTAGGAGAGACTAGGACCTGAGGGCACAACCTTAGAGTAAAGGGAAGACCTTTTAGACTGTGGATAAGGAGAAACTCTTCAGCCAGAGAGTGGTGAATCTAAGGAATTCATTGCCACAGAAGGCTGTGGTGGCTAGGTCATTCAGTATATTTAAGACTGAGATGATAGGTCCTTGAGTATCAAGGGGATCAAAGGTTACAAGGAGAAAGCTGGAGAATGGGATTGAGAAATTTATCAGCCACAATTGAATGGCAGAGCAGACACAATGGGCTGAATGGCCTAATTTCTGCTGCTATGTTTTATGGTCTAAGTTGGGTGCAAATAGTACCAGTCAGCAAGTTTTTCAGTTGTACAGGTGAACCCAGCTGAGCCCAATCCTCCATCAGGGGTGTCTGGATGTACTGAGAATTTCTGACTGGCATTTCTTCTCTCTTTCCCTGTAGTGCTCAGTTTTATGAGGTATTCAGAGTAGTGGTCTGTTCCAGTTTCCTTATGAACTAAAACAGGGGACAGCTGGACACACGACAGCTCTCAAGTATCTGTTCCCTGTCTGCTTGACTGCTGTGTAATGAGCTGTGTTGTCAGTGGTCATATATTTGGGAATATACAAACTGAAGACAAAAGTGAGTTATTACAAGCAGGCAGAAACTCCTGTGGATGACCCAGAGAATATTTTCTTCTCTCTCCAGTCTGCCAAATTATGAATTTAAATGATGTAGTACATTTTTTGTTTTAAGAATAATTCATTTCAGTGGAGAACACAAGTGTTTACTACTTATCCCTAATTGACCTTGAGAAGGTTGTATGGTGTTGTAATCCAGAACTGCTGCAGTCTATGTCATGCAGTGCAGCCGTAGTGCTGTTATGGCCTGAGTTTCAGGAATTTGATGCAGCAACAGTGAAGGAGTAGTAACACAGGTTCAAGTCAAAATTATGTGTAGTTTGGAGGGCGCTTTCAGGGGCTGGTGTCCCTATCTGCCATCTGTCCTTGAACGTTTAGATGGTCATGTTGCAGTTTTGGAAGATATTGTTGAGCAATTCTTATTGAGTTGCTGCAATGCATCTTATAGTTGAAACACACTGTAGCCAGAGTATGCAAGTGCTGGGAGAAATGAATATTGAAGCAGATGGATGTGGTGCCTATCAAATGGATTCCATGTCATGGATGCTGTTGAGTTCCTGTCTGATGCTAACCATACACTAATCCAGGGAACTGGACCATGTTCCATCACATTCATAACTTGAGACTTGTAGATTTTTGGATAGATTTTGCTGGGGAGTCAGTAGATGAGCCACATACACAGAATACCAAATCACTTATGACTACAGCATTTATATGTCTGGCCCATTATGTTTCTGGTTCCCCCACCAAGGATGCTGACAGTGGGAAAATCAGCAATGAAGCTGCCATTGATTGCAAAGTGGAGGTGGTCACATTATCTCTAGTTACAGGTAGTCACTGGCTGGCAATGGCCTGGGTATAATATTGCCTGCCACTTATCAGACCAAGCCTGTAATGTTAGCCAGGTCTTGTTGCACTTGAATAGAAACAGCTTCAGTATCTGAGGAATGGCACTGAACATTGCTCAACAGAAAAAAACAGACAATTAAGTGGGGAGGGACTTACAGAAATGTAGATGCCCAGTTGACAGACTCTGACCAAGCCTGCCGGGCATCCATAACTTGCTGCAGATGGGCTAAGTTGGCACAGAGTGAGACATCTGCCTCTCAGTGTCTCTAGAGCAGCCGGTCATTCCATTTGCTGGATGTTTCAGCTGTCCTAGCAATGGCTACTATTGGGAATGCAATCAGTCCCAGGAGGAACACCTCAACAGACCACAGTCCCAAGTATACACAAATACGAGAATTAGGAGCAGCAAAAGGCCATTCAGCCTACCCCTGCCCTTTGAGATGATCACGTCTAATCTGATTGTCAACTCAAATTCATACTCCCACCTAATCCCCGATAAACTTTCATCTCCTTGCTCAACAAGAATCTATTCACTTCTGTCTTAAAAAAACATATTCAAGGACTCTACTGCCAGCACCTTTTCAGGAAGATAGTTCCAAAGGCTCATGACCCTCTGAGAAAAGAATGTCAGCTCATCTTGGTTTTAAATGGGTGACCCCCGGTCTATAATTTCCCCCAAGAAGAAATGTCATCTTCACATTGACCCTGTCAAAACTTTCAGGATTTTATATGTTTTAATCTAGTTGCCTCTTTTAAACTCCAGCAGATACAAGACAAGTCCAACCTTACCTCTTTGGCAATGCTCTCAGTCCAGATATTTGTCTGGTGAAACCTTGAAGTAGCTCCAATACATGTACATCCTTCCATAAATAAGGTGACCAAAACTGTGCAGAGCACTCCAGATGCAGCCTCACTACTACCCTGTATAACTAAAGATAAACCCACAACATAACGTACACAGAAGATACTCAAAGCAATTCCTTGAAGAAGGTCATAGTTCTTCATCCAAAGAGTACAATGAAAGCCAAAGCTTTACTAAACAGGATAAGTGGAGAGTATATGCCACTAAATTGTATTAAGTCCATTTAAAATATGATTTGATGTTCTGATCAGTGGTGGTAAGAGTTGTTTAGAAATTATCCATGGATGGAGTTGACTGACTCCTGGATAATGATTTCTCTGATGTAAAATATATAGCTTCACACACAATCTCTGAAAATCCAAGTGCAATTAAAGAGACAGAACAAGTAATAATTTCCAGGTTATTTTTCCATAGTATGTGGCTACCAGAGCAATGGCTGAACAATGGCCGAACAATGGCCACCATCTGAGGATAAAGTAACACCACAGCAGTCAGTACAACCATCAAAACTTTCTTCAAGGAGGGAATAAGCTCACACTGAAGCTGATGCTAAAGGAATTCCAGAGTGTTATTTTAGAATGAGGAGGTGGAGACATCTTCATAGATCTGCGGGTAAGAAATGAATGATTGTTCATCAACACTTAGATATTGCTATATCAAAACACATACGAAATACATAAATCACATGTATTGATAACAGTTGTTTTATTGGCCAAGACTTCAAAAACATCAATTCAGTTCTGTAAAACATGCCATTCATCTCAGATAGTGGGGAAACCTCAATTTGTAACCAGCACCTTTAATATTACAGCACAAAAACAGGTCATTTGGCCCACAAATACCAAAAAGAGTTTTTGAAGACCCATTCAGTACAGCAATAATAGATTATATTGGGCATTACAAAAATTGAAAGCAGGAACCAGTATAAATTTGACATAATGGATATGACAGTCCTATTTCCAGAGCTGTTCCTTTCAGGACAATTATAGCTGAAGTATTGGTGCAGAAATCAACTCAGCTTTTTACTTGTAATGGACTACCAATAGAAATACAGTCAGATCAAAGATCCAACTTTACGTCTATCATTTTTCAGTGCATAATAGGTTATTTTGGTTGTAATAATAGGTGAGTTGAAGGCCATTGTATATCACCCACAAACACAGGGAGATTTGGAAAAATACCATCAGACTTTGAAAACAATAATTAAGGCAGATTATCACAAATACCTGCAGGATTGGGATTTTTAAAAAATTACTTGATGTGAAAGATTCCCCAAATGAATCCAATGCATTTTGTTCATTGAGTTGATCTATGATTATAAATAAGAGGTTGATCAAAATTCTTTAAGGAAGAGTTTTTTTAAGACAGAGAAATGAATACTCAAAGTTTGATTATGTGTCCATGTTTCTGGAGAGATATACAGGAGTATGAGAAGTGATGCAGGAAAAGAAAGAATGACAATTAGGCCACAACTCAAACAGTGTAAATCAGAGAAAAGTATTAGTCCTAATACCTTTACAGTGTGAATCTCTGAAGGTAAGGTTCAGTGGTCACACAAGATAATTAAGATAGTAATTGGATTTTTTTGACAGATATCCCAGACCATAGGAAGAAGAAATTCTTATGTCATCTAAACATTATCATCATAGAGACGAAGTTAGGAAAGAGTAAATATAATAGGAGGTGAGAGTAGTAGAGGATGACAGCAAAAGCAAGAGTGAGGCAGTGGGAGAGATGGAGAATTGACAAAGTGAACTTCCGATATTCTGATTAGCCAATACAGAAATACTGGGACAGTTAGATACCACACTCTAAGGCCTATTGAAATTTGGCAAGCAAGTTCAAAGTCATTTTCTTCTTGGATTCCAACAGGCTGAGGATGAAATGTTTGCCGTCAATCCTGTCGACAATGTTTACACCACTGCAAAACTTGTTCTTGACAAGATAAAGAACGGTGGCAATGAAGATGTAGAAAACGTTTGGGGTGTTGACACATCCCTGTTTGGTGCATGTCTTGTCCTCAAAGGATTCTGTCATATTACTATCGGTGAGAATCGTCACTGACATTTTGTTATCAAGGAGATAGAGGAGTTTGATAAATTTGTCTGGATTGTGTATCAGGCAATCATCCTTCTTATTCTTCTGCTTGGCTCCGAAACTTGAATTACATAAGGATGCAACTTCAAGACCCTTCAAAAGTACCATCAATGCTATTGAGGCAGATTCTCAGCACCAGCTGGGAGGACAGATGTATTAACATCAGCATCCTTGAAGCAGCTAATAGCACCTGCATCTAGGCCATGATGATCCAAAACCAACTCTGCTGGGCCAGCCACATGCTTCAGAGACCTGAGTTCCTACTGCCAAAACAAATCTTTGCACAGCTCAAGGCAGGCACTTAAACAAGAGGATAACAAAAGACACCCTGAAGGCTTCCCTCAATTCATATAACATAGAGATCAATGCATGGGAGACCCTCATTCAGAAAAAATCGACAGAGGAAACTTCTGTATGAAGGGACTTAATTCTTTGAAAACACCCATTGGCAAGAGGAAGTGTAGAAAAGGAACACCAATGATCTCAAGGCCAAGGGCCAATTCCATTACCTGGAAACACCTGGTAAATCTGTGGTTGGAGATATGGCTCTAGGATTGGGCTCATCAACCACACAAGGACCCACAGAACCCATGCGCAGTGACACAAAATCTCTGATGTGGACAACCATATTCACTGGTGAATGATTGCTGATGAAAATTTACTTAGATTACTTACAGTGTGGAAACAGGCCCTTTGGCCCAGCAAGTCCACACCAACCCTCCGAAGAGCAACCCACCCATACCCATTCCCTACATTTACCCCTTCACCTAACACTACAGGCAATTTAGTACAGCCAATTCATCTAACCTGCACATTTTTGGATTGTGGGAGGAAACCGGAGCACCTGGAGGAAACCCACGCAGACATGGGGAGAATGTGCAAACTCCACACAGACAGTTGCCTAAGGCGGGAATCGAACCCGGATCTCTGGTGCTGTGAGGCAGCAGTGCTAACCACTGTGCCACCGTGCCGCCCATAATTCTCATGCTTAGAAAGACAGTCGAAATAGCTAGTAAAAGTACTTTGGATATTCAAGAAAATCTTTAGAGATCCAAAAAACGTTAATGTAAACCTGGCATGATGTGGCAGTACAGCTATCAGTGACAATGAAATAACATCATTATCACTTAAGACCAGAAAAATGAACTCAGATGGCAACAGAGATTTGATGCATGTTAGGAAATCATTTGAATGAACCTCGTGAGATGTTAGTTTCTAAAGCACATGGGTTGACTAAATTCTGCATAGGCTACAGAAAGGCATTACCAAAAACAAGGACATACCCAATTCCTTGGTTAAAAGATTTTATCAATATTGTTGGCAGTGTATCTGAGTATATCTACATTTCTAAGTTTGATCAGTTGAAGGGATACTGGAAAATACTACCAACATCAAGAGCTAAATAAAAAATCAGCTTTTGTTGCACCAAATGTGTTGCATCATGTCATTTGTGTTTAAAATGCCCTAGATGTGTTCTAAAGGCTTATGAATCATGTCATAGCCAATGTGAATAATTGTGTAGTTTAATTGGAGGATGTTTTAATATACAGCAACATGTGAGAAGAACATGTAAAATAATTATCGTTAGACGGCTTAGAAATAAATCCTGTCAAGGGTAAGTTCGCAAAAGTGAAGGTATCTTACCTAGGACATATGATAGTCAAGGGTACGTTTTGCCAAAGGTAAGTAAAGCTAAAGACTGGTAGAATTTTCTATTCCTAAATATTAAGCAAAAATCATCAAATTTCTAGATATGTGTGTCTTATTTTTGAATCAAAGGTTTAACTAACAAAGGTTTATCGAACTTCAGATTGTATCAGCAAGTCTAATAGATTTATTGTGTAAAAACAGGTCAAGATAATATGGTCAGAAGAGTGCAAAAAGGCTTTTGAAAAGTTGAAGGCAAACTTAACAAATGAACTGGTGTTAGCTGCCATTGACTTCACTAAAACTTGTAAAACTGCAATTGATGCAAGTGATTTGGAAATGGATACAGACTTATTGCTAGTTGATGAAATGAAAATAGAGAAGTCAGTGCAGTACTTTTCTAAGAAATTAACCCAGCATCAAACTAAGTACTTTATGATGAAAAGGTGACTCTGGAATTATTACCGGCTCTTAAATGGTTTGTAATTTATGTCTGTCATAAGAATCACAAATATAGACTGACAATAAACTCCTGGCCTTTGTCAAGAAATTTAAAATCAAAATGCGAGATCATTTCAATCAGCTTTGTTAATTCACTCTATAATAATATAAGAACCATTTATATTGCTAGCAAGGACAACGCAGGCACATTATCAAGAATGTAACAATGCTGGAAAGGTTGAATACTTGAGAAAAATTGTCAAGAAATTGCACAAATCCTGCATAAAAATGAATGAGGGTGGATGAAATAATTCTTTAAATGTTCTATTATATGTATGCCATATTTATCTTGAGATGAAATATATTCAGAAATGATGTTTCATATTCTTTGGGGACATGGGGGTTGACACTTTTAAGAACTATATATATTTAATTGGAAATCTAAATTGCAAAATGATAGTTTACAGCAATAGATTTTTTTTTTACAACTCAAAGCAAATTGAGGGTGAAGGAGAAAGTTAGTGCTTCCAAATAAACTTGTTAGACTATAACCTGGTGTTGTGTGATTTGTAACTTTGTCCACCCCAGTCCAACACCGGTGTCTCCAAATCATTAGTTGGATGAGGCCATGTAACTTGTGTAGAAGCTGGATTTGAGAAACAAACAGGCACTACCGTCTTTAGATTGAAACAAAAACTGCCCAGCAGTAGATTGAATTTGTTTTACATTGCAGGTTGTCACAGAACTGTTGGGTAGTTGCAGTCAGATACCTAAAAGCTAGAAAGCAAGAAGGGTTTCTCTCTCTTTCGATCTGCGAGTGGAGAAGTAATACTCAAATCCTTTGAAAAGACAAACTTCTAACTCAAGTAAAATCCTCAGTTTAACTAAATGCCTCCTAGGTTAAAGACAACAACATACACAGAGGAATCTCGATTATCCAGAATTCGATCAATCAAATGAAATACAGCCCACCCGCGTCATTCGGATAATCGAGGTTCCTCTATTTTTCATAGCCAATAACCAAAAGAACTGCAAAGAAGTTGTATCACTCCATTCTTCTGCTTTTGACTCTCAGTTCATGGAACTTGTTCCATTTTGGTTATATTTTCCACTTACAACGTTTCTGAAAAACTGTCTGTCTTTTCCATCTTATATATGAATGAATGTGAAGTGTGTTGGAACTCTAACTCTATAATCTAAGGTTGCATGTTGGTAATTAATAATCTGTTTTTGTAGCGACTATGTTTATTTATAATGAATACATTCAATTTTCTTGAAAATTGATTAAACTTGATACGAGATTCTTTAAACTTAGACTGTTGTGAAATTCATAAAAATTAACAACCTTGGCGAATAAATTGTTCATTGTCACATGTTGATGACAAGGAATAGTGGTTCTTGATATTCAATGCATTCCTCCCATCAGGGTCATGACAATCCACATAAATAAAAAATAAGCAATGTGTGTAAGGCATTTGACAAAATTCCCCATGGTAGATTGGTCAGCAAGGTTAGGTCTCACAGATTAGAGGGAGAACTAGCCATTTGGATACAGAACTGGCTCAAAGGTAGAAGACAGAGGGTGGGGGGTGGAGGGTTGTTTTTCAGATTGGAGGCCTGTGACCAGTGGAGTTCCACAAGGATTGGTGCTGACTTCTCTATTTTTTTGTCATTTACATAAATGATGTGGATGTGAGCATAAGCGATACAGTTAGTAAGTTTGCAGATGACACCAAAATTGGAAGTGTAGTGGACAGCGAAGAAGGTTACCTCAGATTACAACAGGATCTTGACCAGATGGGCCAATGTGGCTGCGAAGTGGCAGATGGAGTTTAATTCAGATAAATGCGAGGTGCTGCATTTTGGGAAAACAACTCTTAGCGGGACTTATACAGTTAATGGTAAGGTCCTAGGGAGTGTTGCTAAACAAAGAGACCTTGGAGTGCAGGTTCATAACTCCTTGAAAGTGGAGTCACAGGTAGATAGGATAGTGAAGAAGGTGTTTGGTATGCTTTCTTTTATTGGTCAGAGTATTGAGTACAGGAGTTGGGAGGTCATGTTGTGGCTGTACAGAGCATTGGTTAGGCCACTGTTGGAATATTGCGTGCAATTCTGGTCTCCTTCCTATCAGAAAGATATTGTGAAACTTGAAAGGGTTCAGAAAACATTTACAAGAATGTTGCCTGGGTCGGAGGAGTTGAGCTACGGGGAGAGGCTGAACAGGCTGGGGCTGTTTTCCCTGGAGCGTCGGAGGCTGAGGGGTGACCTTATAGAAGTTTACAAAATAATGAGGGGCATGGATATGACAAGTAGACAAAGTCTTTTCCCTGGGGTAGGGGAGTCCAGAACTAGAGAGCATAGGTTTAGGGTGAGAGGGGAAAGATGTAAAAGAGACCTAAGGGCAACATTTGCACACAGAGGGTGGTACGTGTATGGAATGAGCTGCCAGAGGAAGTGGTGAAGGCTGGTACAATTGCAGCATTTAAGAGGCATTTGGATGGGCATATGAATAGGAAGGGTTTGGAGGGATATGGGCCGGGTGCTGGCAGGTGGGACTAGATTGGGTTGGGATATCTGTTCGGCATGGATGGGTTGTACCGAAGGGTCTGTTTCCATGCTGTACATCTCTATGACTCTATTACTCTATGATTACAAGGTATAATTTCTTTTATAAGTTTCTGTTTAGTAGCAGACCTGTAGATAAGCTGATACTTTTGTTGCAATGCAGGTTTATGAAAAAAAGGATGCTTAGTAAACTTGTTGCATTAATAGGAGATCAACTCTCATTAAGGTCAAGTTGCAATAGGTTGGCTAAGAGCACTTCTCCATTTTTAAGATATAGCCATTTATTTTTATGGTTGTGGAATTGTATTGCAGCTGGCTGTATGATTTTCTGAAGACTTCTCAGTCTGATAGTTATTTTGAAAGCAAGTCACAAAAAATGTCTGTCTTACCCATTTGTTCAGTTTTAAATCCAAATTCATTTTCTAAATAAGGATTCATGTTCAGTAATGTGGCATCTTACATCTTGAGAGACTGAGATAGCCCACATCTTTGCTTTTGGGATGAGGGGGTTATGGTAGTACAATTATAGGTGAATTGAATCAATTTCACGTTTGTCTAGCTTGGCATTTCAATATCTCTTTTGTCCATGGAAAAACAGAATGCCAAATTGGTTGGTCTGTGATAATTGTCTCTATTGTCAGTCCATCCTTAACAAAGGGATATATAAATTTCATAAGTGGCTGCATTTGTCCATATTTAATTAGGTATTTGCCTGGGTTTCAGGACTGTCTGGAGCTGATATTGCCAGAAGTGAAATGATATGTTTCAGCTATCACAACAGCTTTTGTGTTTACTTTTTAAAGTTCAGCTTAAAAAGGTTGAATGTATATTTTTGCCTGCACTGGGCAAGACACCAGGCTTTTTTTTAAAAAATGAGTAGAATTTGAGAAAAGATTTGCATGACTTAAGGAAGAACACTATGACAGCTCTGCAAAGTAGAAGAATGGATGTGTATGTGAAGGAAATTTGAGCTGCAAAATGTGTATTCAAAGAAAACCCAGTAACATTAGTGATGTTCCAATAAAATTAGAAGCAAACTCACAAATTGTACAATTACATTATGTTATCAGAGGGTGAGAGAGAATTTTACTGGCCATAGGTCAAGTGTTCCTCATTAATTTTGTTTTAGAGAAATTCTGACATTTAATATGAGAATACAAATTGTAGTGGCTGGTTATAAGGTTAGACAGTTACTGTAAGTGTTATATAAATTAAAGGTCAGCAGAGATAGTGCTGAGTTACTCCAAGGATGCAAAAAATCATGACTAATTCAATGGTGATCAAATGTTTTCCAGGCACAGCTGGTAGCTAGAAAGATTCTGGGAAAAATATAAATAAAGTTAGGTGCAGATGCTCTCCAGTAGCTGTATCCAATTCTGAAATAACTCATAAGTCACAGAATAACATCATTGGTTAATCTTTGTTAAAACAATTATGTGAAAACAATTAGAAGTAGAGATTGAGATCATTATGGGAAATAATTTGCAACTAAGAGTAGGTGGAAAATGAAATTTAAAAGTAGAGAAAAATTACTTACTTAGAACATAGAACATTACAGCGCAGTACAGGCCCTTTGGCCCTTGATGTTGCGCCGACCTGTCATACCAATCTGAAGCCCATCTAACCTACACTATTCCATGTACATCCATATGCTTATCCAATGACAACTTAAATGTACTTAAAGTTGGCAAATCTACTACCATTGCAAGCAAAGCATTCCATACCCTTACTACTCTCTGAGTAAAGAAACTACCTCTGACATCTGTCCTAATTCTACCACCCCTCACTTTAAAGCTATGCCCCCTCGTGCTCACCATCACCATACTTAGAAAAAGGCTCTCCCTGTCCACCCTATCTAACCCTTTGATTATCTTATATGTCTCTATTAAGTCACCTCTCAACCTTCTTCGCTCCAACGAAAACAGCCTCAAGTCCCTCAGCCTTTCCTCGTAAGACATTCCCTCCATATCAGGCAACATCCTAGTAAATCTCCTCTGCACCCTTTCGAAAGCTTCCACATCCTTCTTATAATCCGGTGACCAGAACTGTACACAGTACTCTAAGTGCGGCCGCACCAGAGTTTTGTATGAGCATAACCTCATGGTTTCAGAACTCGATCCCCCTATTAATAAAAGCTAAAACACTGTATGCCTTATTAACAACACTGTCAACCTAGGTGGCAACTTTCAAGGATCTGTGTACCTGGACACCGAGATCTCGCTGCTCAGCTACACTACCAAGAATCTTACCATTCTCCCAGTACTTTGCATTCCGGTTACTCCGACCAAAGTGAATCATCTCACACTTGTCTGCATTAAACTCCATTTACCATCTCTCAGCCCAGCTCTGCAGCTTATATATGTCTCTCTGTAACCTACAACATCCTTCGTCACTATGCACAACTCCACCAACCTTAGTGTTGTCTGCAAATTTACTAACCCATCCTTCTACGCCCTCATCAGGTCGTTTACTTCTGCTGGATAAGGTGATGATTTCAAACGGGCTGATGTTGGAGATTGCATTAAGTTCCTATAACCTGATGATGCTGTGGAAAAGGCAGAACACCTTAGGATCTTTCATGGTCAAGACCTATGTCCACATGTCTCCCACTCGTCCTCGTAAAAACACTTAACTTACCAATGTAACTTGCACCTCGTGCTTTTGTGCAATAGACTGCCTTTTGTGAAAAACAGAAGTTTTTTTCTCATTAAGATTCACTCGTGGTTTCTTGAGTTACTCTAAATCAAGTAGGATCTTCAACTCCATCAAGAAAAGATGATGGTTAATTGTTAGGGCAATGGATCATTTTCTCAGATCACATATGGAAATATTGAACTTTAATTCTCACGCATATTCCTGCTCCACCCTCCTCTCTGACCTATTACTTTCACCCTTATCTTCATCTATCTATCGCATTCCCCCCAGTCCCACACCCCTCCCATTTATCTCTCAACCCCCTTGTTCCACAAACCTCATTCCTGATGAAGGGTTTATGCTCGAAACGTCAACTCTCCTGCTCCTCGGATGCTGCCTGACCTGCTGTGCTTTCCCAGGACCACACTTTTCGACTCTGATCTCCAGCATCTGCAGTCCTCACTTTCTCCCCAATGTAAACTCAATGGCTATCTGCAGAGAAATTCTGAAATGACACACCTTTACGGAGTCAGGGAAACTTCTCATCGAAAGACTTAAAAGGAAGAGTTCATGAGAGGCTGAAAACCTAACTCTCTCTCAACATGGAGCCATCTTCTGCAAATATGTTTTTGCTTTAACCTTCCAGGGATATACAAAAAAGGCATTTACACGAGAGCTTGAACCTTGATCTGAATGTGTAATTAGCCCAATGTCCTAGCATGTCAACTAGTGTGCTGTGAAGTTCACAGCTATGACACACCTCTGCACCATTAGAAAAGGAAAGAGCAGTCTCTCACTCTGAGCGGTGCCAGCTATCCACTCTGAAAGGAACTAGGACATAAAGACATTAATTGACCTGCAAAGTGAAGAAGCTCAAAATCAACTCTCTGACTGCCAAAGTCAATGGTAACAACCACTGTACTGGTAATAATGTTTTTCCATGTGCTCTTCATGAACGACTCAGAGACTGACTTGTATATATCTCTTCTGTAGGTCTCACTTTTTATCTGAGTGTATGTGTGTTGCATTATTCTTTCTTCTCATTGTTAGTAACTAATAAATTCACTCTTGTTAATTCAAGAAAGCCTAATTAAATTGACTATTGGGAGAATAATATCACTTCCTCATCTTGGAACTGAATCATTTGGGGTAGCCCATCTGGAACTATAAACACTGGGGAGCCTGGTCTGTGGATTGATTGTCACATAGCAAACAACCTCATGAACAAAGTAGTAGTGGTGCAGCAAATACAACAACTTCTACCATATTCATAAGGAAAGGGTTAATCAGATTGTCCTGAAGCGTACTAATGTTATGCTGCGATTGATGTCTCTTTACATTGCAGCAATATTAACCTTTAGCCTTTGCCTCTTAAACAGGAAAGTACAAGTCAATTTAAATTACCACTGGGCATTGGGACCAGGCCCAATTGTGCAGCAATGCTCAGATTTAGAATGAAGTAACGAGGGACATGCCATTATATACAACTTCCTAAAGTTTCAAAGAAGTTTAATCATTTTGATAACAATGTGGGAAAACAATTAGATCCACAAAGGAAAACATCTGGGCATGCATCGTCCTTTTTTAATTGGCACTGAAGGATACAGAAATAAAGACCGACTGATAAATAAGATTTCAATTGGTTGAATAGCAATTGCATGGAGCAAGAATGAATTTAACAACATAGTGAGAGACTTGTACACATAACCCAACATAGAAAGAGCTTGTTAAATGAGGAAGTTAACTTAATTGGTAAAAGATAAAACAATCACATTTTCCTTCCAGCTAAGTTATATTGTAAGATTTTTTTTAAAAGTATCTATTGTTGAAAATATATACTTTGCTGCATACTGAGTGTAAAAGGAATACATAAAAACTAGTAGATTTTAGTGAGAATTTGGATTCATAAAGCCTAAGCTCCTGGGAAAGAAACCAGTTCTCAAAGAGTCACTTGGAGCTTCTAGCAGTATGATGCAGACATGCTCAATTCTCCAGGGGCCAGCAATGCTACAGGGTGCTACCTGCCTGGCTTACATGTCATTCTTCAATAGTCAGAATGAATAGTGTTTCACAAGCTGCTCAGGTAATGTTCAAGCTGCCTCTTTGTCCCTGATCAACTGAGGTAAATCTGCCTCAGACCTCTCAAAAAAAATTCTCCCCAACTTATTCCAGAACTGTCACATTGGATGTGCTGTACTTGACACCCAACTACAACATGCTTGATAAATGTATGACACCTCACTTCAATCTTCAGAAATCTATTGAAAACCATGCATTGGGCTTTGCCCGTAAACTATTCAATTGGAAAACATGACGATTCACTGGTGGTAGTTAGTAGGTTAAAAAAAAATCACGGGTGATTTGGAGTTGGGAAAAAAACGCTCAGTTTTGTTTAAGAGCACTTCTCGACACGAAAAGGAGCAAAAAATGAAAACCTTGCATTAACAAACCCAGCATATAAGTTGACTCTAGTGAGTAAATAGAAATGGAAAAGGTGGATTAAGTTATCTGAAAGATTTAAATAAGGTTCTGGCTTAGAAAGAGGAGGTAACTCAGAAGAACATTTGTTTTATGTCTTCTTAGGGTGTGGGTGACATTACCAGTGCAGCATTTACTGCCAGTACTTATTTGCCCCAAGGGCATGAAGAGTCAATAATGTAATGTTGGACTGGAGTTATGTACAGACCAGAGTCACTAGCAATGACAGTTGGGAACCAGACAACGTTTTTACATCCATCTGGAAGCTTTCATACTAGCCCATAAGTTATCAGATTTATTGTACAGTTTACAAAGGAACAAATATAAAGTAGGAACAAGTTATAAAACAGAAGTTTGAAAATACTGCTATAAATAAATTAAAACAACAACTATTAAACAGGAATTAAATTCCTTTTACAACAAAACACACATTGTTCAAAATAAAATGAGGGAACTGTTGACAATAGCCCCTAATGAGGGAACAGGTGTAGTACATAGAACATAGGGCATAGAAAAGTACAGCACAGAACAGGCCCTTTGGCCCACAATGTTGTGTCGAAATTTAATCCTAATGTAAAATATAGTAACTTAACCTACACACCCCTCAACTCTCTGCTATCCATGTGCATGTCGAGCAGTCACTTAAATGTTCCCAATGACTCTGCTTCCACCACCACAGCTGGCAACGCATTCCATGCATTCACAACTCTCTGTGTAAAGAACCTAGCTCTGACATCTCCTTTATACCTTTTTCTTATTATCTTCAAAGTATACCTCCTCGTACCAGCCAATCCTGCCCTGGGGAAAAGTCTCTGGCTATTGACTCTATCTATTCCTCTCATTATTTTGTACACCTCGATCAGGTCTCCTCTCTTCCTCCTTCTCTCCAGAGAGAAAAGTCTGAGCTTATTCAACCTTTCTTCATAAGGCAAGCCCTCCAGTCCAGGCAGCATCCTGGTAAACCATTCTTTGCACCCTCTCCAAAGCCTCTGTATCTTTCCTTTAGTACAGCAACCAGAACTGGACACAATATTCCAAGTGTGGTCTCACCAGGGACTTGTAGAGCTGCAGCAAAACCTCGCAGCTCTTAAACTCGACACCCCTGTTAATGAAAGCCAAAACACCATATGCTTTCTTAACAACCCTATCCACTTGGGTGGCAACTTTGAGGGATCTATGTATTTGCACACCCAAATCCCTCTATTCCTCCATACTACCAAGAATCCTGTCTTTAATCTTATATTCAGCATTCGAGTTCGACCTTCCAAAATGCATCACTTTGCATTTATCCAGGTTGAACTCCATCTGCCATTTCTCAGCCCAGCTCTGCATCCTGTCTATGTCGCGCTGCATGCAACCTGCAGTAGCCCTCTATACTATCGATGACACCTCCAACCTTTGAGTCATCTGCAAATTTACTAACCCACTCCTCAACCTCCTCATCCAAGTCAATTATAAAAACTACAAAGAGCAGAGGCCTGAGAACAGAGCCCTACAGCACCCCACACAACACTGTCCTCCAGGCAGAATTCTTTCCATCTACAACCACTCTCTGCCTTCTGTCAGCCAGCCAATTCTGAATCCAGATAGCCAAATCTCCCTGTATCCCATACTTGCTGACTTTATGAATGAGCCTACATGGGGAACCCTATCAAATGCCTTGCTGAAATCCATATAAACCACATCCACTGCTTGACTGTCATCGACCTGTCTTGACACCTTCTCAAAGAACTCAATAAGATTTGTGAGGCATGATCTGTTCCTCACAAAGCCATGCTGACTGCCTTTAATCACTCTACGCTTTGCCAAATAGTCATAAATCCTATGCCTCAGAATTCTTTCCAAAACTTTGCTGACCACAGATGTAAGACTGACTGGTCTGTAATTGCCAGGGATTTCCCTATTACCCTTCTTGAGAAGAGGAACAATATTCGCCTCCTTCCAATCCTCTGGTACGATTCCTGTGGAGAGTGAGGAGGCAAATATCCTCGCCAGCAGATTAGCAACCTCCTTTCTTGCTTCCCAGAGCAGCCTAGGATAAGTCTGATCTGGCCGTGGGGACTTATCAATCTTAAGGTTTCCAAACTTTCTAGCACATCAACTTCACCAATCTTGATCTGGTCAAGACTGTATCCCAGCTCCTTTAAGTTTTCATTTATAACAGGTTCCCTATCCTTAGTGAAAACCGAAGCAAAAAACTCATTTAGGGCTTCCCCTATCTGCTCAGACTCCACATACAAGTTCTCTCCGCTATTCCTCATCGACCTTACCTTCTCCCTGATCATTCTCTTATTCCTCACGTATGAGTAAAATACCTTTGGGTTCTCCCTAATCCTTCTTGTCAAGCCTTTTTCATGCCCCCTCCTGGCTCTCCTCAGTCCATTTCTGAGCTCCTTTCTACCAAGCCTGTAATCCTCTAAAGCTGTGCTAGACCCTTGCTTCCTCCACCTTACGTAAGTTACCTTCTTCCTTTTGACAAGAAGTTCCTCTGTTCTTGTCATCCGAGGTTCCTTAATCTTAACCCTTCTTACCTGTCTCAGAGGAATCACTCACAACAACTGCTCTTTAAATAGTCTCCACATGTCTATTGTGCCCTTTCTGTGGAACAATTGCTCCCAGTCTGTACTTCCCAACTCCTGTCTGATAGCATCATAATTTCCTTTTCCCCAATTAAATATCTTCCCTCGGTAACTGCTCCTTTCACTCTCCAAGGCTATGCTAAATGTGAGGCATTGTGATCACTTTCACCAAAGTGCTCTCCCACCGTGAGATCTGACACCTGTCCTGGCTCGTTGCTAAGCACCAAATCCAAAATGGCCTCTCCCCTTGTCAGTCTGTCTACATACTGAGTAAGGAAACCCTCTTGAACACACCTGACAAAAACACCTCCAACCAAATCATCGGCACTTAGGAGGTTCTAGTTGATATTGGAAAAGTTGAAATCACCCATTACAACAACACTGCTACTTTTACATTTTTCCAGAATCTGCCGGCCCATGAGTTCTTCAATCTTTCTGCTGCTATTAGGTGGTCTGTAGAAAACCCCCAATGTGGTGGCTGTTCTCTTGTTGTTCCTAACTTCCACCCATACTGATTCAGTAGACACACCTTCCTCAACAACCTTTGTTTCTGTAGCTGTGATGCACTCTCTAATTAGCAATGCTACACCCCCTCCTCTTTTTCCACCCTCCCTGTTCTTTTAAAACATTCTAAACCCTGGAACATCAAACAACAATTCCTGCCCCTCTGAAACCCACGTCTCCGTTATGGCCACAACATCGTCGTCCCAAGTACTGATCTACGCAGTAAGTTCGTCACTCTTATTTCAGACACTTCTTGCATTAAAGCAGACACACTTTAACCGATCCCCTTGTTTCATCACGTGAGAAACCTTCCTGATAGATTCAATATATCCTGCCACTGTCCTGTCTGCAACTGACGCCCTCTCAGACATGTGGCTTTGATTCCCACCACCCTGCCAAACTAGTAAAACCTCCCGAATCACACGAGCAAATCTCCCACCCAGAACATTTGTACCCCTCCAGTTTAGGTGCAACCCATCCTTCATGTACAGATCCCAACTTCATCAGAGGGTATCCTAATGGTCTAGGTATCTGAAGCCCTCCCTCCTGCATCAGCCTCACAGCCACGTGTTAAGCTATATTTGCTGACTGTTCCTCATCTCACTATCTCGTGGCACCGGTAGCAAACCTGAGATCACTACTGTACTCGTCCTGCTCTTCAGCTTCCAATCTAACTCTCTGTAGCCACTTTTTCAGATCCTTAATCCTTTTCCTGGCTGTACCACAATTTCAGACTGCTCACCCTCCCCCTTCAGAATCTTGTAAACCCGATCGACGACATCCTGGACCCTGGCACCAGGGAGGCAACATACCTTCCGAGAGTCCCATTCCTGACCACAAAATCTCCTGTCAATCTGTCTAACTATTGAGTCCCCTACCACTAGTGCTTTTCTCTTTCCCCCCTTCCCTTCTGAGCCACAGTGCCAGGCTCAGTGCCAGAGACCTGACAGCTATGGCTTTCCCCTGGTAGGCTGTCCCCACCAGCAGTATCCAAAACGGTATACTTATTGCTGAGGGGAACAGCCACAGGGGATCCCTGATCTGACCGTCATTTCCCTTTTCTCCCCCTGACTGTAACCCAGTAGTAAGAAAAACTGAAACATGACCATATAAGTACCAGAACTGGCAATAGTAAAATTTACAGATTATGATGTAATTAAAAGTGATGGAAAGGAAGAAGGAGATTGGTCAATTGTACTAATTAAAGATAACAATGGTAAAAGATTAAGGGACTTTATCAACTGAAGATGGGAAACACATTCCATCAATATTGAAATAAAAGAAAAAGAAAGGTCTAGTCAAAGGAATGTAGGCTAGACTATCTAACCTGGGGATGTTTTATGTTGCAGTGGGTGGAACCTCTTGTTTTGAATAGCAAAATCTGAGTTTAAGCCTTCCCAGGGCTTAACAGTAAAGGAAAGTGTGTTTGTAATATGGCCAAACAGAAAGGGTGCCAACCTGCAAATTCTTCCAACGCTGAATAATGGCATGTGGGATGGGAAAACCAGATCTCTGGTCAACCATGCAATGGAAAGAAAGTTGGACCCTCTGCCATCACCATCAAAACTCCAGAATATAACTTGGATGTAATAATGCACGTTGGCCCAGTAGTGACCCTGAATGACCTGTGACATGCCACCACCTGAAATTACCCAACTGTGGAGTGAGAAATATATAAGCAAATGATGGAAGGACATATAATTGTGGGTGATTTTAATTGCTTCCCCACCACCACAAAATAAATGGACAAGAGATGCTAAAAGGTGTAAAGGGAATGGCATTTTCATAATACAATTGTTTTACATTCACTCATGAGATTACTTCTCATAACATAAGTCAGCATTGCTGGTTAGGCCAAAATTTCTTGCCTAACTGCCCTGAGGAAGGTGGTGGTGATCTGTCGCTTGAACCAAGTACAGTGCTGGTGTAGTACCAGTACCAGGCGAAGGGGCACCAGCAGTGCTATTAGAAGGGAGTTCTAAAATTTTGACCCAGTGACAATGACAGAGTGGTGATACATTTCCAAGTCAGGATGGTGTATGACCTGGAAGGGAATTTGCAGTGGTTGCCCCTATGAATCTGATGCTCTAGTCCTTCTAGGGTGTAGAACCTCCTTAATTTGGAACTTGGTGTTGTTGGAATCTTGGTGGGTTACTGGGTCCATCTTGTACTCAACGCTGCTGCTTCATGTTGGTCCTTGTCATAGAGAAGACTGAACCTTTTGAGCAATGTTGAAGCTATATCCATTCAGGCAAGTGGAGTGTTCCATTACACATAGGTCTTGTAATTGGCAGATGAGTTACTTGCTGCAGAATTCCTATTCTCTGACCTGTTTTTGTACACATAGTTACGTGGCCAGTTCAATTCAGTTTCTGACAGTCCCCTAGTTGTTGATTGTGGGAGATTCAGCTATTAGACCTTATAGGATATAAGCATTTGACCAGTTGGCTCATTGAGTCTGCTGCACCATTCAATCATGGCTGATAAGTTTCTCAACCCCATTCTCCTTCATTCTACCTATCCCTTGATCCATTACTAATCAAGAACCTATCTATCTTTGTCTTAAAGACATTCAACAACTTGGCCTCCAGCAATGAGTTCCACAGATTAAACACACTTTGGATGAAAAAAACTTGTCCTTATCTCAGTTCTAAAGGGTACTCCCTTCACTCTGAGGCTGTGCCCTTTGGCCATGGTCTCTCCTACTAATAGAAACTTCTCCACATCCACGCTATATAGGCCTCTCAGTCTTCTGTAAGTTTCAGTCAGATCCCGCCCCCATCATTCTTCTCAACTTCATCGAGTAAAGATCCAGAATCCACAATCGCTCCACATAGGAACAAGGCCTTCATCCTTGGGATCATTCTTGTAAACCTCTTCTGAACCCTCTTCAACACTAGAATGTCTTTCCTTAGATAGGGGGCCCAAAACTGCTCACAATATTTCAAATGTGCTCAGACTAGAGCCTTATACAGCTTCAGCAATACAACTCTGCTATTGTAGCCCTCTTGAAATGAATTCCAAAATTGCATTTTCCTTCCTCAGTGCCAACTGAACTTGCATGCTAATCTTAAGTGAATCCTGAACTAGGACTTCAGATATTCAAAGGCTTTCCCCTTTTAGAAAGTAGACTATGCCTCTAGTCTTTCTACCAAAGTTCACAACCACACCTTTTCCCATATTGTATTACATCTGCTACTTCTTTGCTCACTCTCCTAGCCTGTCCAAATCTTTCTGCAGCTCTCCGCTTCCTCAACACTACCTGTCCCTCCACATACCTTTGTGCCATCTGCAAATGCCATCAGTTCCTTCATCCAGATTGTTCAAGTATAATGTGAATCGTTGTGGTCTCAACACAGACCCCTGCAGAACATCACTTGTCATTTGCTGCCTTTCTGAAAAAAAGACCCTTTTATCCCTACTCTCTGCCTTCTGCCAGTCAGCCAATCCTCTATCGAAAAGAGAAAGTGAGGACTGCTGATGCTAGAGATCAGAGTCAAAAAATGTGGCGTTGGAAAAGCACAGGAACAGAGACAGCAGACGTTTTGGGCATAAGCTGTCCATCAGGAATGTAGGGACACATATTTCTGATGAATGGCTTATGCCCAAAATGTCAACTCTCCTGTTCCTCAGTTGCTGCCTGACCTGCTGTGTTTTTCCAGTGCTACACTTTTTGAATCCTCTATCCACACCAGTACTTTGCCCCTAACACCAAGGACTTCCAGTTTATTTAGTAGCCTCTTGTGCAGCACCTTTTCAAAGGCCAAATAGATGATATCTACTGGCTCTCCTTTGCTTAACTTGCTCATTACCTCCTCAAAGAATACTAACAGATTTGTCAGGTATAGGCCCTCTGGATGAAACCATGTTGATTAAGCCCTATTTCACTTTGCGCTTCCAAGTACTCTGCAATCTCATTCTTCATAATAGATTCTAAATACTTACCAATAACCAAGGTCAGGTTAACCAGCTTATAGTTTCCTGTCTTCTGCCTCCCTCACTTCTTAAACAGGGGTATTCCATTAGCCATTTTCCAGTCCTCTGGAACTCTTCCTGACTCCAGTGATTCCTGAAAGGTCACCATCGATCTCCTCAGTTACCTCCTTCAGACCTCTGAGGTGCAGTTTATCTAGTCCAGGTGATTTATCCACATTTGGACCTTTCAGTTTCTCCAGCACTTTCTCCTTAGTGATAGCCACTACACTCACCTCTGCCCCCTGCTTGTCTTGAAGTTCTGGTATGCTGCTGGTGTCTTCCACTGTGAAAACTGATGCAAAGTTCCTATTCAGGTCCTCCGCCATTTCTTTGTTCCCATTAGTACCTTTTCAGCCTCCTTTTCCAGCCATACAATGTCTACTCTTGCCTCTCTCTCTTTCCTTCTAGACATCTAAAAGAACACTTGCAATCTCCGTTTATGTTACGTTTGGTTCTGTTATATCACGATGGTTCGTTCTCATGCAACCCCCTGTTATTAAAAGATCGCATAACAGCGTAACTGTTTAAACTAATGGCACCAGAAGTGTGTAGCAATCAATAAACACTTTAAAACATTACGCTTTAGAAAAAGTTTGTCAATTGTGTTATAACGAAGTGGCATTAACAAAGTGTGCATTATAGCAGAATGACCTATACTAGCTACCTGCTGTGGCATGAATGTTATTGCGTGCGATTTCAATATTACCAGTATGTATGTATAATATCTGACAAGAACTGTAATACTTCTGGATGTGGTAATGGGAAATGATTCTGATCAGTTACAAGAAGTAAGTATGGGGAAACATAATAAATTAGGATAACAGTGATGCTAAGGGAATGTGAAAGGAACAAGGGAAAATAAAACTGAAACATTTACAGGCAAACCAGGAGAAGTCCAGCATTTAATCGAATCCAGGTGAAAAATATCCCTCTAAAAAGCAAGAAAAATACCAGCCAGTAATTACACAGTAATCACAAAATTGCCATTAAGGAAAAGGCCTGTAATAAGTTCATTTACAATACATGAAAAGAACGTGAAAGGGAATGTGAAATGTTTAGGAGAGAATAAATTGAGATCAGGGCTTGTAAGTCCTTTGGGTTTTACAGCTTGAGCTTCTGAAGAACACCCAACTGGGAAAAATCACACAGTACCAGCAGAAGAGAGTTGTGGGTTGTTAGCTGAATGAATAACATGAACAACTGTTTTAGGCGCTGTGTGTATAATATTGATATTGAAAAGGTATAATTTCTTTTTAAAAGTCATTAATGACTTTTGCCAATAATAATTGTAAGCTGTTTATTATTCTTGTTAGATTTTACTAGCAGTCCTAAACTGAATCTAGGTTTAGCATTTATTAATTAGAAGTTAATTAAAATAATGAACTAATTAACACACAATAAAGATGGCAAAACAGTTGACAAGCTGCACCCGGGAGAATGTGGGAGCTTCTGGATATCATTGTGATCCTGGGCACGGTTGTTAAAGAATAAAAGGCAAAGGAAGCAGTCATAATTATAGGGAAGCAAGACAGGTCCAGTGAAGATGTTAGTAATAGATATTAATAGCAGAATATAGGTCAGCTATGGTATATACAATACCAAGAAAACTGGACACTGTGGGAATGGTGTGGGGTGGCTGGGTGACCTCTAAAACCTCCTTGTTTCTAACATTTCCCTGATCATCCCTCTGTTTCACTTGCTCATTCCCACTTGTTTTGCAGCATAAAACCCATTATCTTTTCATCTCTGTCTTCAATTCTGAAGAACAGTCATTTTAAGGTTGAAATGCTAACTCTGTTTCTCTCTGAATAAATGATGCCAGGCCTGCTGAGGTAAATGAGAGGAGATGCTTATAATAGTAGATTTAAATGAGAAAAAGAGAGAGGAGGCTTAAGTGGAAAATAATCACTAGAATGAGCTCAATAAGCCCAATAGTTTGTGTTAATGCCATATAACCTATGTAATCCAACATAACTGTGAAGGGAACTGATAAGGAACTTGTGGATGAGACCAAAACTAGGATCTATAAGTGATGAATAAATTCAGTAGGGAATTCAAGAGGAATTTATTTAAGCAGAGGACAGTTGGGGTCTGGAGCTCTCCATTTTGAGGTAGAGTTAAGATGTTTGAGGAGGAGCTATGGATAAAGGAGGAAAATGATACATTAAGGGGACAGAGTACAGTAAATGGTTAGCAAGAGGTTTCTATAAAGGCTTACATGAAACCTAAACCACTATCATGGATCTGTTAGGTGAAGTGTCCTGATTCTACGCTGAAAGTTTTGTCACCAGTTGCCATTTTCCACCAAAACCACTGGCGACCAATGTCAGTCACATTATTTCTTGTCTGTTTGATGCTGCTTGATCATCCAAAGAAATAAATCAGCTTTTATTAGCACATTGGATGACTTCCAACCCTTACACTCTGTTACTTCTCCCAACACCACCATGGTGTTGCCAAACCCAGTCATCTCATCCAACTTCCATTCTTGGAAAAGCCAAAACTCCCTCTGTGTAGGTATTGGGAAAACAAAAGTCGTTGGCTTTGGTAAACACACAAATTGTGTAACCTTGCTACCTCAATAGTAACCTGACCACACACTTCTATCGCACAAAAACCTCTGTACTACACACTTTTAAAAGTGTCTTATGATTTTTAATTCACAAATTATCAATAATTATTGCAAATAGAGTGTAGTAGGAAATATTCACATTTACTAGGGCTTGCAGTGCTGAGCAATTTATACCAATTTTCCATGATTGGCCCATAGGAAGAATAAATTATTTTTATTCCAACTATTTTGCTGTGGGTTAATGGGTTCTTGGAAATGAAGGACTCCTCAGAATAGTGCTGAATACTGATGAATAGTCCATTAGTGCTTACTCTAAAATTCAATCACTTCTTTCTTGCATTTATTTTTCAGTAAATTTATTGTAAGGAATAATTTTGGCCTCAAGTTTGCTTTGACTGACCTGAAAAGTCACAGCTTATAAATAAAACGCTATTACCTGATGTGGGGCTCAGCAGTACATTCCATACTTCTCAATTGCCCAGTTCTAATGACTAAAACATCATTTGTTCAGAGATATAGTACATCAAATCATCACTGAATGAGCCAGTGACATGTTTGTGATCAACCTCCCTGCAGGAGTACTTTGCTGTGTTTGTAATTCAGTTTTGAAATATATGCTTAAAAGGAATCATTGCCTGAGAGAAACCACTAATGATTTAGAGCATGTGAGAATGATTTTATATTTCAATCTCAAAATTTTCAGTCGTTATAAAAATGTGAAATAATAGTCAGTTGATTCGTAACCAAAAGGGGCTGGTTAACTCAATTGCTTATGAGTTTGACACTTAATGTTGCCAGCAGCACAATTTCAGTTCTTGTACTGGATGAGGTGGTCCATATGGGATGCATCTTCTACTTTTCACATCAAAACACCAGTGTGCCTCAGTAAGCAACCCCTAGGATATTATATGGTGAAATGGAGGGATCTTAGAGCAAATATCACCTCCAATATTAAAGGTTCATTTTTCTATAGAATTATGGCTAAATTTAAAAACATAGCTAGAAAAAATCCAGAGGAGAAATGATATCTAGACTTAGAAATTTATTGGGTTGTGAGTCTGTCGTTATACTTATTAGCAAAAGTACTAAATATAACCATTTTCTGTGAAAGCATTAGCATTTATAAGCCACCTTTCATTGCCTTAGGATGTCCAACAATCAATGAAGCACACTATTAGCTCTCTCATCCACAAAGGCAGGAAGGACTCCTGCCTGAAACATCGCTTTACCTGCTTCTCAGATGCTGTCTTACAGGCTGTGTTTTTCCAGCACCACTCTAATCTAGACTCTGATCTCCAGCATCTGCAGTCCTCACTTTTGCCACAACGCCAGCTACCGATTCATTGTTGGGTTTCAGAATTTTCTGGGTTAGGGAATAACATTAGAATACCTAACCACAAGTATTTAAAATAGAAAACAAGATAGATATAAAAATTGACCTGAAACTTAAAACTGTGAAACAAAATGGGAATAGAAATTACTTTACTTATTCTGTACTGTTTATTTCATTGTTTCATGTGCTCAATCTGAGAGCTAGGGAGAAATCAAGAAAACGCAAGATGGAGAAGAGTTTGAGAGAGAGGACGAGAGACTGAGACGTAGGCCCTGAGACGTGTGGAGAAATAGACTGACGGAGAGACACATTCAGCAGAGACAGTGTATAGAGATTTAATGGTTTTGTAACCTCAAGTAGTTTAATGCTGCTCTTTTCATTAGTTGCTTGGATTTTTTTGAAACAATTTTGAGCACCTCATGTTTCCAGACTTTGGATTTATGACTAGAATGGTTATATAGTGTATTCATATGGTAATTAATTATATAAGGTAATTAATTATATGAGATAACATTTCTAAAGTGAGTCGTTGCCTTTATTATTAGACTACACATCAATACCACTGTTTATCCTCAGGCTGCAATTAAATAATACGCAAGAATCGAGTAAAATATGGTATAATTGCAATTGCAAATGGTACCTGCAATGGTAATCTATAAAGTAAGTTGTATTTGTGTTGCTGTAACCTATAAATATCAAGAATGAAAGACTAAAAGAAAATTTGATATCATTGGTTTCCTAAGCATCCATAAATGCAAGACTGTATACCTGTCTTTTCAACAGCTATTGACAACATTAAAGAAATCTATTCAATGATCATAGTAATTTGCAATGCATAGAGTACCTTCATACAAATGTTGAGTGATTACCCATTCACTACACAGTTCTTTCAGCTCTGTACCCTCCACTGTAGATCTGAGCCTACAAGAGGAGCTGATAGGTAATGCTTGAGTTGATGGTTCTACTCTTCAATTTATAAGACACCTCATGAGAAGCATTTATTCAGCTGCATACCTCTACCTGCATTGGGATTCAGAGAACATTTGTTATGCTGGAGATGCACTTCAGATTCCTCGATGAATACTTCCACTTTATTACAGTTCATATAATGTTAGACTTTTTTACATGGATAATGTATATTTAGCCACGTCACAATTTATTGTTTAAAGTGGACTCTACATTTGACGTCCACGCACTCACTTTCAACAAATCAGGACGAAGGCAAAATGCCGTCAATGTGAGAAATATAAGTAGTTATTTAGAAACAAAGCAGTATCTATACACATGGAATATCTCAGCTCAATTTTAACACTGTTTAAGTAAATTAAATTTGAATAAGTTAGGTATTCACAAAGTGTCAACATTTCAGCATGGTGATCTGTTGCCAAAACAGAAAAATGTTACTGATGCACCAGATTTGACATTAAGCAAAGAAGCAGGAGAGAGGCAAGAGGAGAGGATGCAAGGCAGAGCCATTATGGGAATCTACTGTCCCAAGATGTGGAAATAATGTTTAAACAAAGAACTGCGAATGCTGAAAATCTGAAATAAAAACAGGAATGTCTGGAGAAAGCAGGTCGGGTGGCATCTGTGGAGAGAAAGCAGAGTTAACGTTTTGGGTCCAGTGTTGAGGTGGGCTTCAAAATTATATCTTCAAACCAGACCATTAGAGATTAATCACTAAAGATTAATTGGACATGACAATGAGGAATTGAAGCGGAAAAGTACATGATAGTAGGCCTGATGTGAAAAAACAGCCTGTTTTGGCTAGTAGGTAACTGCATAAGCTTGAGTGTGTGTGGGAACCATTCTTTTAAGTAGTTAACATGGAGCCACCTGGAGATATTTTCACCTTGTTTTCTGAACAATGGAACATCTGGGTACAATGAAAGTACAATGAAATAGTGATACTGAATAGAACCAGAATAGTATTAATTTAGGGGACTTTGTCCAACTCATTGTTCTTTCATCATTGGACCAGGTTTGTGAGCCCGGGACCATGGACTTTTTGCCATTCGGCGGGGGTTTGCAAACTGATGCCTTGGAATCTGAGACAGAGCTCTACATGCCACAGTCACCAAAGTCCCTGATGGATAGAAGGCAGCGTGAGACTCACTTGTTTGTATATACATGTATATTATTTAGTTTAAGCTAATAATTCACTCATTAGTTTGCACATGACTCTAATATATATTAAGTAAATCAAGCTAATAAATTTGCTTCATATTACAGTGTATGTGTCTTTTTGTATTAAAAACTTGCAGCCTAACAATACTTGCAGTGATTCTTCTTAAGAACAGAGTCCCACAAATGGAAGTATTGGTTATTATCTACACCTTTGAGCTGGACATTGAGTCTGGCAAATTGTAAAATATCTGAAAGGATTGTTCCTCAAGGTGCCATTGAGATTCTTTGGGACAGTACAGGAAGTTATGGAGGATAAAAGATCTGAACAGGAGAGGAACTGAGACTTAGAATAATGGGAGGTCAGCAGCTCAGAATCACACATTACTGACTGAAGAAGACTTATAGAATCATAGAAATGCACAGCACAAAATGAAGCCTTGCAGCCGATCATGTTAATGTCGGACTTGAGAAAGAGAAATTGTTATTACCCTGTCAAAAAGTTCATCTTCAAACAGCTGTCTGAAGCCTTCTTAAAATTATTTATGCAATCATTTTCCACCACCTTTTCATTCCATATCCCAGGAACTCTTTGAGTGAAAACATTTCTTCTCATCTCCCCACAGTGGCAAATAGTATTTGATTTAGATAGGACAAATCTCCCTATCTGTGTTGGGTCGTTCTGATGCCAAGGTAACCGCATTGTGAATGGTACATAATGGTACATTCCAGTGAAATCTCAAAATGTCAAAGCCAGATGACTCAAACTTCCAGTGGTGTTGAAGCCATCAGCCAGTCCCACTAATAGAATATCAAATCTCATGGAGTAATGTCTGTGATTAATTGAACTTGGAACCGGGCAATAATGGATCAGCTGTCTTAATTGTTAAATAATTTGCAATTATTTGTAACGAGTACAAGTGGTGACCTATTGTCAGCAGAGAAAGTGTTTCAGAAATGTGTAGGATCAAAATGGCATTGAGTTTTTTGCGTTTTCTTTTAAGCTTGTAAACTATCCATGAGTTACACCGCATTTCCATAAAACACTCTGATACAGACATTTCGTTTCCTTTGCTGACTGCTGTGAATTCATGTGACTGCCACATCAGGGGCACCTTGGATATCACAATTTTGCAGGGATTCCCATGCAGTTTGACTTATTGAGACTCATTCTGAATTGAGAAGTGCAAGTGAATGTTAATTCAGCTGGAAGAACTGTTGGGGCCCTGGATGATGGAAGGAAGGGAGTGATAGGGAAGTTGTTATATGCAAATTATAGGGTGGAGGTGTTGTTGAGGGTGATGGAGAAGTAAACCAGGGAGCTGTGGAGGGAAGGGTCCCACCAGTATGCTGAATAAGGAGTGAAGTATTTGTGTGCTATTTCTATTCTGATATCTTTCACCATTTACGTAAGTGGATCAATATGTCTTCCTTTTCCT
Organism: Chiloscyllium plagiosum; assembly: GCF_037043375.1. Classification (NCBI taxonomy): domain Eukaryota; kingdom Metazoa; phylum Chordata; class Chondrichthyes; order Orectolobiformes; family Hemiscylliidae; genus Chiloscyllium; species Chiloscyllium plagiosum. Next base: position 33,128,095 of record NW_028270150.1, read on the forward strand.
TCTCAATCAAGGTTCCCTTTCACTGTGTTCAAACCTGTCCAATGTATTTTTCATATTTATGCCTTCATTTCTTGTTCCTCCTTTCAGAATCATGATTAACTTCTCCATGTCCTCAGCCTTCAATTTTACTAGATTCTATATCAAATGGATAATCTCTGCCAGCTATAGCTCTATGCTATCTTCAAATCCATTTTATAACATATCATGACACCTGATCTGCAGTGTACAGAAATTTTCTTGCATGTTTGTATTTACCTGTATATATATATATATAATAACATCTTATTCATCTCATCGCCATTAATGCTTATGCCATGCCTTATGTAAGCACTGCTGCTAGCATAAAGTCATAGAACCATACACATGTACAGCACAGAAGCAGACCCTTCAGTCCAACTCATCCATGCTGACCAGATATCCCAACCTAAACTCATCCCACTTTCCAGCACCTGGCCCATATCCCTCCAAACCCTTCCTATTCATAGACCCATCCAAGTGCCTTTTAAGTGTTGCAATTGTACTTGCCTCCATCAGTTCCTCTGGCAGCTCATTCTGTACCACCCTCTGCATGAAAACATTGTTCCTTAGGTCTCTTTTATATCTCATCCTAAACCTATGCCCTCTAGTTCTGGACTCCCCCACCCCAGGGAAAAGACTTTGTCTATTTATCCTATCCATGACCCTCATGATTTTATAAACCTCTATAAAATCTCAGCCTCTGACACTCCACGTAAAACAGCCCCAGGCTGTTCAGCCTCTCCCTATAGCTCAAATCCTGGCAACATCCTTGTAAATCTTTTCTGAACCCTTTCAAGTTTCAAAACATCCTTCCAATAGGAAGGAGACCCAAACTGCATGCAATATTCTAAAAGTGGCCTAACCAATGTCCTGTACACCTGCATGATTTAATATATTTGTGTACTCTATGCTTCATGAGCACAACATATCATTATCTGTTTCTCTGGATTTTGGTACGTACGTTAATATATTTGGAGGTTGGACCCTTTTTCCTAGGTTGTCACTCTTTTTGGTCTCCAACATCCCTAGTTTGTCTGTAACATAAAATAGGGCTCTTTCTCTCTTTCTTCACTAATGCCAATCCTCTTTATTTATTCTTACACATATGCAAGTTACTGAATAGAGCTCTCTAATGTAGTGCCTTAAGCCTGTTCCAACCTACTCCACTGTCTGATCTACTCTGCCCTGCTCTATTGTTGTCCTTTGATGATGTCATCACCACGTAATTAATATTTGCACACATTATTGCGTTCTCTCCCTGCACCCCCACCTGGTCCAAATACAAAGAGGTTTATCTTTGATTTGTTACGCATAATTGAAGCAATCTGTTTTTAGTTGCTAATTGACCTTGTTATTATGAACATTGTATTGACAGTTCCCCACTCCTCCCAAAGTCAGGAATCTCACAAGTCAAGAAAATCCGAAACTTTGAATGGTTGTTCTGATCTGATTCACTTGATTTCCACATGAGAATGATGATTCTCTACCTTTCCTGAAAACGCTCAACCATTCTGTGGTAATCTTACTCCACCTCACTTCTTGGTTCAAGTAAAATCAATGCCTTCCTGGTTCTGCTAAACACTCCTTCATGTGTATCATCCAATTCTGATCTTGGTCAATTTGCTCTGCTGATGGCTATTGCCTCTGCATATCTGTCCAATATCCAGATTTTCTGACCTGCTGTCAAGGTCAAGATTTGCTGCTTTATGTCTTGAGTTATGCCACTTCTGTTACTTTCTTCTCTGATCTTTTTCCATTTTCTTTCCCTTCTCGTTGTCCTGAGATGTAATATTCAGTCTAAGATTGCCACTCAACAATAGTGTTTTTGTTTTCTAATCTTCTCCCCATCAGTAGTTCTGCCAGTGAATATTTGTTGTTTCCTGGGTCTGGTCTCTAGCTGAGTAATGCTCATTTCAAGTCTGCATTCTTGGCAATAATGGCCCTTTTCACATTTCCATCTAACGGAGGATGAAGTGAAGAACCTGTCACCTTGTTTAAAGCAGCCCTTGTATTGAACTTCCTGAATTCTCATGCACAAATTGAAGTCCATTATCCAAAACTATTTCCTGTAGGACACCACATTGCGAAAGCTCGTTGCAGTGCTCTAAGCACTGGCCAAGTTGCAATGAACGTTTGAAACTTTAATCCATCTGGAGTAGTAGTTAATTAGCATTAAATGTGTCTTTCCTCTGAAGTCAAATAAATCCTATTACTTTTCTGAAAGTTTTGAAGATATTACTGGATTGAATCTTACTTATGTTTGGCTAAGTGCCAATTTTGTTGAATATTTCTCAATGTGAGAATCAGCAAGCCTTTTCCTGCGATCATTGCTACCTGTGTACCCTGTCCCAATGACATCCCTCACATTTGATATTGGCTCAATCATGCAGCCATGAATTGACACTCAGGCATCATAATGGCACAGTAGCACCAAACCCAGATTGTTCAGGGTACACTGCTGACACTTCCTCCACATACACCTTCACTTTCTTGCTCCTCTTTAACTTTCAGGCCACACATTTGATCTGTCCTTGGTCACATTCCATCTTCCCACTTTCTGTGATCAGCACATTATAATTGTCCACTGAGGAACTATCTCCTAGATGGAAACATTTAAAACATTTCAAAGGTTATCTTTTATTTACAGTCACCAAAAGAAAGCAGAAACAAATGAGCAGAGGTTGCACTTCTGCCCCAGATTACAAAAAGTACTTGCATGGACACTAACAATAGTTGTGCAGTCCAGGCTTGTCTGTTACAGCCAGCTCTCATTTACTGAAGCCGGGTGTCAATCAAGTCCTCTGTTGCTTTTAGTGCTGAGGAAGGGTCACTGGACCTGAAATATTAATTCTTCACAGAAGTTGCCAGACCTGCTGTACATTGTTTCCATGTTTGTTTAGCATTTTGCGTGGGGGGGTCACTATCTTAGGGCTGAGCCATCCAACTGTATCAGAAGAATTCCCAGGGTTTTCTCAAAGAATTTTTTTTTTATCTCCATTTGAATAGCAAATTGAATTGCTTGCTCTCGCATGACTTCCTTTTGAATTAATAGAATCAGAGTTTTTTTTTGTTTGCGATGCCTACAATGATGCAGAACTTATTAATTTGTCTCTTAAGACTCTGTATATGCAGCTAAACTGTTAAAATTTCCCCAATCGATTCCATTCATTGCTGGGACTGATGGTTAAATCTCATTCTTTCAGTGGCCAGATTTCACTTTGCATTAAAATATGCATTGAACAACTTTATTAATGCTTCAAATTAACAAGTACCTTCTTCGACACCTTGCCGCACGAGGACTTCATCAGCTCGAGGCACAACTGCATATAGAAATATTCTGACATGATGCGCTATCTCTGTTGTATGCAATTCTGATGTGTTTTTTTTTAGCTCGGGAATTGCTACTTTTCAAGCTCCCACTTATGGCTTTGTGAGGCCCCAGCATTTTCAAACTGCTGTGACATGGAGCTGCTATCCCAGTTGCTGTACTATATTAACCTGGGGAAATAACTGATATGTTTTTTCCTTTGTTTGAAGTTTTCTGATTAACTTGATTTGTTCTCCAAAGTCTCCTGGCTGTAATATGTCTTCAAAACATTCTAAGATGTTACCCTGTTTGTCAGAGTCTTCCCTCTTTTCCTCACATGCCTTGCGAATTGTGATCTGATTTCAATTCTGCAAGTCTTAAGTCTCCATTGCAGTCACCATCCTTACTGAAATTTGTTGTGTATGTTTTATAAGTTTACAGAATCTGGGTGGTGGGTGTCTGCATATTGTGTGTTTGCATATAAATTCTTAGAGGTTACTCCGTTTCTATGCTGTCTCTTTTCCTGGTTTCTAGCATCCATAGTTTACCCTTATGTTAACGTAAGGCACTCAATCTCTCTTCAGTGTTGTAACACTTTATTTATAGAGACATCAAAAATATATTATGTCCATACACACAGCACAATATATATATGTGGGTTACTGAATAGAACTCGCTTGTTTAATGTTTCACTACTGCTCTATTTTACGTTCCCAGCTTGGTCTCCTCTGCTGCTGTCCTTCTCTGCTGAGGTCAGAGTGGAATCACCAGTTGCATTTCATCATTGCATATCTCTTACTATTAACAAAATTCATGAGATGCCAAATCGGTTATTAGGTGTAATGGAACACCTGGGCACAATCAAGAATTTCTACATTTGTATTGGTATCAGAATAAAATTGATGCCACACCAACATGTTGTGAGTATGTGCAACAACACCATGTAAATACATGAATACAATACAGCACCTTCAACCCATCAAGCCTGTGCCGATTGATAATCTGTATTTCAGCCCACTCATACACAGTTTCTATCCCCCTGTTCACCTCACATTCATGTATCTAAGAAGATACACATTAAATGTTGCTAATGTGCCTGCTTCCACCATCTCCTCTGGCAGTGTGTTCCAAGCACCCACCCAACACACTGTGTGAAAAACTTTCCCCACACTTCTCCCCAAACTTTCTCCTTCTCCCCTTGAACCTGTACTCTCTTGTAGTTGACCTTTCCACCCTGGGAAAAAGCCTCTGACTATCCAAACTATCTACGCTTCGCATAAATTTTGTGAGCTTTATCAGGTCACCTCTCAGCCTCTATCTTTCCAGTGAAAACAATCCAAATGTATGCAATCTCTCCTCAAAACTAAAACCCTCCAGACGAGGCAATATTCGAGTAAACCTTTTCTGCACACTCTCCAAAGCATTCATGTCTTTCTGATAATGTGGTGATAAGAACTGCATGCAATATTGCAAATGTGCCGAACTAAAGTTTTATACAGCTGTAACATAACTTGCTAACTTACATATTCGATGCCCCAGCCAATGAAAGCAAGTGGGCTGTATGCCTTCTTGACCACCTTATTCCCCTGTCAGAGATCTGTGTACCTGTACACCCAAATCCCTCTAAGTCAATACTCTACAGGTTTTGACTATTTATTGTAGAATTCACACCTGAATTTGGTTTTCTAAAACGCAACACCTCACATTTGTCTCAATTAAACTCCATCTGCCATTTCTCTGCCCAAATCTGAATTCTACTGTGTCCTTTGACAGTCTTCCTCACTATCTGCAACTCCACCAGTTTTGGTGTCACCTGCAAACTTACTAATCAGACCACCTGCATTTTCCTTCAGATCATTTAGATATATTACTAACAACAAAGGTCCCAAACTGATCCCCACAGAACACCACTAGTTACTGATTTCCATTCTGAAAACCACCTTTCCACATTCTGTCTTCTATAACCAAGTCAGTTCTGTATCCAGCACATCCTGGAACCCATGCGGCTCTACTTTTTGTACCAGTCTGTCATGAGGTACCTTACAAATGTCTAACTAAAGTCCATGTAGACAACAGCCATTACCTTTCCTTCTTGAATTATTCTTGTCACTCCCTCAAAACACTTATCAAGTTAGTAAGACATGACCTTCCCCACACAAACACTTGCTGCCTATCACTGATAGGTCTATTCACTTCCAAATTTGAATAGATCCAGTCTCTCAGTATCTTTTCCAACAGCTTCACCACCACTGACATCAGACTCACTGGCCTGTAACTATCTGGACTATCTCTGTTTACCTTCTTAACAAAGGAATAACATTGGCCATTCTCCAATCATGTAGAACCTTGCCTGAGACCAAAAATGATGCAAAGATATTTGTTAAGGGCCTAGCTATTTCCTTCCTTACCTTCCACAGTAACCTGGGATAGATCCCATCTGGCCCTGGAGACATGTTTCCTTCAATGCATTTTAAGATACCCAAGACTTTTTCCTTCATTATCTTGACCTGCCTAAGAGTATTCACATACCTTTCCCTCACCTCAACATCCCTCATATCCCTTTCTTTGGTAAATACCAATGTAAAGCACTCATTAAGGATCTCACACATTTTGTCTTATTCCATAAATAACCTCCCTTCTATATCCTTGAAGACTGCAGATGCTGGAGATCAGAATGAGGTGCTGGAAAAGCACAGCAGGTCAGGCAGCATTCAAGGAACAGGAGAATCAATATTTGGGGCATAAGCCCTTCATCAGGAATGAGGCTTCTGAGCCAAGGGGGTACAGAAATAAATGGAAGGGGGTGTGGCTGGGAGGGAAGGTAACAGAGAGTGCGATATGGAGGTGGGGGTAATAGTGATAGGTCAGAGAGGAGGGTGGATGGGGCAGTTGAGAAGGAAGATAGACAGGTAGGACACGTCATGAAGGCGGTGCCAAGTTAGAAGGCTGGATCTGGGATAAGGTGGGGGGAGGGGATATCAGGAAACTGGGAAATCCACATTAATCAAGTGTGGTTGGAGGATCCTAAGGCAGAAGATGAGGCATTCTTCCTCCAGGCATTGGGTGGTTGGGGTTTGGCAATGGAGGAGGCCCAGCACCTGCATGTCCTTGGTGGAGTGGGAGGGGAAGTTAAAGTGTTTGGCCCTGGGGCAGTGGGGGTGCTTCATGCGGGTGTCCCACCTATCCCATCCACTCTCCTCTCCAGCCTATCACCATTAACCCCACCTTCATCTATCTATCGCACTCTCAGCTTCCTTTCCCCAGCCCCACACCACCACCCACACCCCCCACCCCCACTTATCTGTCTACTTGCTTGGCTCACAAACCTCATTCCTGATGAAGGGTTTGTGCCCAAAACATCGATGGATCTACTCTTTCCCTAGCTACCCTGTTGCTCCTAATAGATGTATAAAATGCCTTGGGATTCTCTCTAACCCACTGGCCAAGGACATTTCATGGCTCCTTTTAGCCCTCCTAACTCCCCATTTGAGCGGGTTCCTACTTTCTCCATATTCTTCAAGTGCTTTGTTTGTTTTTATTTGCACAGAATCTAGGTATGCTTCCTTTTTCTTTGTCTAAGCTGATAATTTCCTCTGTCATTCAAGGTTCCTGAATCCTGCCATTCCTGTCTTTCTTTCATTTTCACAGGAACATGCTTATCCTGCATTCTCGTCAACTGGTCATTAAAAGACTCCCTTATGTCAGATGGATTTACTCTCAAATAGCCACTTGCAATCCACATGATCCAATTCTTGCCCAATTCATTTATAATTGGCCTTCCTCCAATTTAACACCTTCATCCAAGGTCCATTCTTGTTCTTAACCATCAGTATCCAAAACCTTATGGAACTATGATCACTATTCTCAAAAAGCTCCCTCACTAAAACATTGATCACTTGGCTAGGCTCCTTTCCCAGTACTAGGTCCAGTATGGCCCCCTCCCATACTGGACTATCCACTTACTGTTTCAAAATCTTGGAATAATTCCATTTACTATAAGCTTTCTATCAATGAAAGATACGTTTGGTTGTATACACATGAAGTATTATTTTATCTTAGAAGTCAGATCAGTGAGCTGACACCGGAGAATTTTTGAGTTGGGAGAACAACTTGTCAATCATCTCCCTATTGTATTAGCTCTGACTCAATTGATAGCATTGGTCTCTCAATCATCCATACCAAGGCTTGAGCATAACAATTAAGGCTAGCACTGCAGTTCACCAATGAGGGAGTATTGCGCTGTTGAAGCTGCGTTTTTGTCTGGGTAAGGTGTTAAGCTGAGGCCTCAACTGCCTGCTTGAGTTAACATAAAAGACAGGATGGCCCTATTTTGAAACTAAGCAGAGAATTATCCCTGTTGTATGCTGTGGTAAAAACTTCAGGACCATGGAGTAACCTTGTGATGATGTCTCAGAGCTGTATACCACTGAGCATAAGGTGAGTGGAGATTAAATATGCTAGAATTAGGAGTTAAGTTAAAAGTTAAGTTAAATTAAGTCTTAAGAGGCACAAGGACATGAACACACAAAGATCATTTCATCCTAACCTAATGTAATTATAAGTCAGATGCGGTACACCTATGATTACCAGATACTACAGTATTTAGAATAAATATACAGTCAGTTCTGATATAATGCGATACCTCCATTCTTGTGTGATCTTGTGTTTTAAGAAAATCACACATTAGCTGCATTGTTTAAACTAATGGGGCCGGAATGGCTTTACAGCCAAGTCAGGTAAAGAAAGTTCACATTCGACAAACTGCAGTCTAAATTCTTCAATCGCTTTAAAGCCAATTGGTTTTATTGAAGAAACACACATTCTAGCAGAACCGACCGTGTAGTCTAAGACTGAAGACAGTTGTGACTTTTTCTTCTGTTAAACCACTCTTTCTTGAGCCCAAACTAACATCGTGGCATCAAACCACATGACAAAAGAATGCATATCACCCATAATGAACCATCACAAAAACATTTGTCTGATTTTTACCACATTGCTGTCACCCATTCATTACAACAATGACCTCACTTCAAAAGTACCTTATCAGTGGTAAGTGTTTTAAAACATTACAGTTCTGCAATAATTCTGCCTTATGAATTCAAGTATTCTTTATTTACTTGGGTTTTTCATTAGATACATTCTAATTATAACCCAGTCAGAGTCAAGTGTTAAAACTACACAGGAAAATGGGTTGACTAGACATCAATGTGGCAGATATCCCAACAATGCTTTCATCATATGTAACATGGAAAAAGAGGCACATGAGGAAAGTATTATTGCTTCAGGTCAAAGCATAAAGGCAGTCTAAGGTAAGTATCTAAGGTATAGTGAGAGTCTAAATCTATTATAAAATGTTAAAAATCACACAACACCAGGTTATAGTCCAACAGGTTGAAGTGGAAGCACACTAGCTTTCGGAGCATCGCTCCATAACCATCTGATGAAGGAGCGTCGCTCCGGAAGCTAGTGCTTCTAATTAAATCTGTTGGACTATAACCTGGTATTGTGTGATTTTTAAATTTGTACACCCGAGTCCAACACATCTATCTCCAAATCATATCATAAAATGCATATTATTAAGTACCTTCTGTGCCCTTTTGACCTTTTTTGTTAATTTCTGTCCACCTTCTTACTGCTTTGCTGGGGTTGGAGACCCGTTGAAGGAGTCACCATGATTTTAGTTTTTTTAGTAGCTCCTCCATTAAAAAAAATCACACTCTGAATCAACGATGCATGCATATGCTCTCCTTCTACAGTTTACAATCATTTCAAAGGAGCAATTTTCGCACTTTTAAATAAGACCAATTCGCCATTTCATGTCTTTCCACTGAAGCTAGTTGAAACTTGCATTATACTGACTCAATATGCTTTGGTAAAAATAGTATGTGTTCACGATATAATATCTGCCAAGTGATGAGATTTAAGAGACTAATTTATTCATTGTGGAATTACTCTACATTTAATTAACAAGATAGTGTATCCTGATTGTCAGAAAGCCTTCCGATTTTTACCATGATATTTGAGATTTCTTTTCCATGTGACACGTTTCCTAAATCAAATGCCAAGTCAATTCATTGTTATTAGAGGTAGCTACATAATGCCAACACATTAATTATATTAAAAGCAATGCCTTTTTGCTATTACTGATTAAAAAATATTCATTAAAATTCATTTCAATCAAACTTGTTACTCTACTGCAGTTTCTAACATCAGGGACAAAACAGCTTTTAAGGTGAATTAAAATACAGCATTAAGGAGGATTACCAAAGATTCTCTTTGACAGAATAAAAATGATCCTTTATCATAACTAAAATGTTAAAGAGGTGAACACTGTCAGGATAATGTTTTACTATAGGAATATAATTTTTGTTCCATGAATTGCTAAATATATGAAATATAAAGCAGAAAGAGTAAAAAAGGCTCAGACTTGTCATTAAAGATGTTGCCATAATAAATTATTGCAGAAATACAGAGTGTGGGGATAAATTGAAGATAATAATACAACAATATAAGATATAAGAGAAGGTCTACATGGTCCCTTGATTCTGCTCTACCATTCAATAAGATTGGAGCTATTCTGATTACATTCTATTTCTCATAACCTTAACTCCCTTATAGTTCTAAAATCTGTCTGTAATTCAAAAGATACATCACTGTCAAAAAATTATACTCCTTAAGTCAGGATTGTCCCATGAGGGGCAATACCTTCTCAGCATCTTCCGTGTTAAGCTCCCTCACAATCCTGTATGTTTCAACATGACCGCCTTTCATTCTTCTAAACTTCAATGCATACAGGTTCAACTATCTTGACATATCATCATAAAATAAATATCATCCCATGAATCAGATATGTGTGTGAACATTCTCTGAACTACTTCAAATGCAAGTAGATCTTTCCTTAATTGATAAGATAAAAAGTGCACAGTGCAATAGGTGTAGTCTCTCTAAATGTGGTGTTCAGTTTTAGCAAGACTTTGTTACTTTTATATTGCTTCAACTTGCTTTAAAGGTCAACATTCCATTTGCCTTCCCACGTGCTAACTTATTATGATTCATGCAGAAAGACCCAAGGCTAGCTGTGCCTCAGCATTCTCAAGTCACTTCCCATTTAAAAAAGAATGGTTTTCTCGTCTTTTTCCCAAAGTGGACACCCTCACATTTTCTGATGCTGCCAGGTAGCACAGTCACTCAAACTATCCATATTTCTTTTGCAGAGCCTTTATGCTGAATTTTCCCAGCCCCAGGAAGAAGGGGGTATCAATGTCAGGTTGACTCCCCCTTGCATTTCGATATCCAAGTTATTTTTCCAGAGATGCCTTGGGAAACAGTTTGGTTGCGTGCTCCGTGCATGCTGTCAGTCAATATAACTTGGTTGAGGACCAATTAGCAACAAAGTTGTGACCTCTCCCCAGATTGTTTTTGCCAAATCTGTCCCTACCAGAGACAACGACTTCAATGCAGGGTGGCCATTGGGTTGAGAGGCTTCAAAGAGGGTATGCACAGGCGGCAGTCCAGGTGGAGACGGCTGTTAATAAAGGATATGGTAACCTCAATTTTTTTAATAGGGGCATAGTGTACTAGAGAAGGAGATGATGTTGAACTTGCTCAGCTAGAGTATTGTGTACAGTTGTTGCCACATTTTCGGAAAACATGTGAATGCATTGGAAAGAGTCCAGGAGCATGTTTCCAGGAGTGAGAACCTTCAGTGTGAAACAGTCCCAACCTCCATAATCTCTTGGCATGAAAGAAGTTGGGACCATTCTCCTCAGAGAGAAGAAGGGTAAGAGGAGGTTTGATAGAAGTTTTTAAAATCATGAGTGGGCTGGACAGAGTAGACAAGGAGAAGCTGTTTCCACTCATAAAAGAAAAAAAGAACGAGAGGACATAGATTTAAAGTGATGTGCAAATGAAGCAAGGATGACGTGAGAATTTTTTTTCACACAGTGAGTAGTTAGGGTACGGAAAGCACTGCCTGGAAATGTAGTGATGGCATGTTTAATGAAGCAGTCAAGAAGGTAACAGGTGATGTTTTGGATATTAATGGTGTGCAAGCATTTGGGGAAAAGGCAGAAGATTAGCACTAGATAATAGAACTAATGCAGGCTTGATGGGCCACTTGGCCTTCTTCTGCACATAACAATTCTGTGATTCAGGAATTAATAAAAGTTAATCCAGTGACACGGTTTCTCCAGGAAGACAATTCATCTACCTACTGTCTAAATGCCAGTTACTTGATGATTGGTGTGAGGCCAGTAATTGTGCTTCTAAATTGAGGTGTCCTTGAATTCATTGAACTCCCACAGCAACATCCATCTCTTCCAGGGAGGCTGACAAGAATTTAGAGATACAGGAAGGGTTCTAAGGAAGGGTCACTGGACCCAAAACTTCAACACTGATTTCTCTTCACAGATGCTGCCAGACTTGCTAAGCTTTTCCAGAAATTTCTAAATTTGTTTCTCGAGATACAGGTCCTTTCGTTGTGCCAATAGCATTGGTAGCCTCTTGGCCCCTCCACTCTTAATTTACCGTTATTAATCTCCAAGTTTTAATCACTAAGAGTTAAATGTTTAGCTACTCCCTTCCTTTTTACCAAATTCCAGAAGCACTTGTCTGTTTTTTATTCCTTGTTAGTTTATTCTTATAAACTATTTTATCCTTCTTCTATATTTTTGGTTCTCCTTCACATACTTCTAAACTTTTCAAAATTTTCAGATCTATAACTAATCTTCACAACAATTTATTATTTTCCTTAACCTTGTTATTCAATAACAATTGTTTATCTTTCTCAAACACCAATTTTCTTCAATGAAATAAATCTTTGTTAAGTATCTACCTCCACTGCATATCTATCCTCTTATTTTAAGCCTTTTCCCCAGTCAACTTTAACTAAATGTATCTTCATACAAATAAGAAAACATACAAACATTTGAATAAGGAGCAGGAGGAGACCATTCAGCCCTTCTAGACAATAGACAACAGACAATAGGTGCAGGAGTAGGCCATTTGGCCCTTTGGGCCAACACCACCATTCATTATGATCATGGCTGATCATTCACAATCAGTATCCTGTTCCTGCCTTATACCCATAACCACTATCTTTAAGACCTCTATCTATCTCTTTCTTGAAAGCATCCAGAGACTTGGCCTCCATTGCCTTCTGGGGGAGAGCATTCTTTCTTGCCTGCTTTGCCATTGAACAACATAATTGCTGATCTGATTATGGCCTCAACTCCACAGTTCCACCTACCCTAGTATTGACTCTCTTATTAATCAAGAAAAGTTAAATTCCATCAACTATCATGGAGGTGTTGGCCTATTGTGGACTCTTTATGTATAGCATATATTGTTATCAAAAGGCAATGGCACCACCAATCTGGGACTATGCTCCCATGGGAAAATTACCAAACTACAATAAAATCAGGAGAGAATGTTGAAAGTTTTTTTCTTTCCAAACACTACTGTCACATATGATTAAAATCATTTGTTCTTTATCAGCAAGAAACCTGTTCCCAGTTAATAGTTAAGTCTGTCTCTAATGCTGCATTTTTCAACTCTTTTGGGTCGTAACTTTTTTTTTGCCAAAATAATGCATCTTCGTTTTAGTTACATGAAGTAAAATCAATGTATTGAAAAAGACGAAAAGTCTTCAGGATCTGTGATTTCCCAAGTGCTACCCCATTCCACTTTGACCAGATACATCAGTCAGTATCTATTTCCAGCAAAAGGTAATGGGGTTCAGCAACTGATAAAGATAATGACTGCTCTGCCATTTGTGACACTAATGAGTATGTTCATTAGGACTCATTAAAAATTCAGTGCCACTGCCATAGGATTTTGTTTCTAATCAGAATTACAGCGACATCAATTTTCAAGCACAATGATGCATTGCCACCATTTCAAATCAGTTTCTTTACCCGCATTGTTATGTAGAAGTCCTCAGAGGAGAGTGGACAACAGTAAATTGAAAAGTAATAAGCTGATTAGTTACTTTTGCACTGTTTTGTTGGTCTTGTCATCTGTTTCACGAATTCACTTTTTATTAATGATACTATATTCGTACTGGCAGTAATGAAAAGAGACAACGCTGGGCCCGCATTTATTGCCTGTCCCTATTGACTCTTGTGAAGGTGGTGGTAAGCTGCCTTCTTGAACCGCTGCAATCCATGTACTGTAGGTACACTGACAATGTTAGGGAGGGAATTACAGGATTTTGATCCAGCATTGGAATGGCAACATATTTCCAAATCAGGATGGTGACTTTGAGGGTATTTGAGGGTAAGGGTGTTCCCATATATCTGTTGTCCTTTTATTTCTCGATGGAAGTGGCCATGGGTTTGGAAGGTGCTGCCTAAGGATCTTGGGTAAAATTCTACAGTGAATCTTGTAGATAGTACACACTACTACTGCTGTGCATGAGTGTGGAACGAGAGGATGTGATGCCAATAAAGCAGGCTGCTTTGTCCTGGAAGGTATCAAGCTTCTTGAATGTTGTTGGAACTGCCCTTATCCAGGCAAGTGGGGTGTATTCCGCCATGCTCCTGATTTGTGCCTTGAAGATGGTGGACAGGATTTGGTTAGTCAGGAGATGAGTTACGCATTGCGGTATTTCTAGACTCTGACCTTCTCTTGTAGCCACTTGCAGCCAACTCTTCCAAGGGATGCCCATTCATTGTCAAGTGAGAAAATCTGCAAGTGTTCTTGAGACTTTCTGGCATGACTATGACTAAAAGATTCACCGTCTGCTTTGCGAAATTTAGCTGGAGTTCAATGCAGAGGGGTCATCACTTCTGGAGATCACTGTATGATTTGTTTAATGCTCATAAGTGAAACCTATGTAGTTCTGACCATTTACTGTCTTTACCTGAAAAAGGCAAAATAAAAACAGACTTCTAGCCAATCCAGGACTTTGCTGTAAACAGCCCTGACTGATGACTGGTCTAGCAACAGGCATTTCAAACAATTTGTTATTTTCCATAAATATAGGATTTACTTTCCACATGCTACCGTCACCTCCTTCTCCATGTTTATATTCAATCCAGAGCTCAACACTAACAGCCAATAAGCTCATCCAAAATTGCTTTGTTTCATGTTTGGAATTTGGCTGTGGCATGATACATCATCTTGATACAATCACACACCAACTGACAAGTACAGAATTACTTCTGTGATTTGTGATAGGAGATAATGTGCAAACAACAAAATCCACATTGTGTTATCAATCAGAGGTTGTCAAAATATACACCAAAAAACATTATATGATAGAAAAGCTGAGTGGAGATTCCCCCCTTGCAATTCCACATTGCATCAGAGAACATAGGCACGACAACTTTCCAATCAATAAAATCAATGGTCAAAACTTTGTGAGGTAGGGCTGCAGTATTTCCTGTTGTGACTCTGGCAAGCACCAAGAGCATCAAAACAGGTTATTTTGAGTAGTTTGAAAATCCGTGAGCGACTACAGCTCAACTCTGTGGAACATTTTTCATTTGGCTCTTCTTTGAAAATTCCACCCCCGAATAGTTTACCTCACTCAATGCAAAATTCTCTGATGATGTTAGTTATCCTCAATTCTGCTCTTTAACCAGGTGCTAACATAGAAACTAGGAGAAGCTACAATTCGGCTATTTGGCCGATCGAACCTGCTCCACCATTCAATATGTTCAGAGTTGATCTTTCATCAGTACCATATTTTCACTTTCTCGTCATACCACTTGATAGCTCTAATGTCTAAAAATTTATTAATTCTTTTCTTGAACAAACTCAATGACCTAGCCTTCGCAGCCTTCTGTGGCAGTAAATTCCACAGGGTATGCACCCTCTAAGTGGAGAAGAGGAATGGCCTAAATGGCTGACCACAACCTGAGGCTAGATTTTGGTTCTAGATTCACCAACCAGGGGATGCATCTTCTCCCATCTTGCCTATCTAGCCATGTTAAAATTATAGGCATTTCAATTAAATCCTCTCTCATTTTTCTAAACTCTAGTGAATAAATTCTGATTGAACCAACCTCTCCCTATATGATAGCCTTGCCATCTCCAGTATCAGCTGAATGAACCTCAGCCTCACTCCCTCTGTAACAAGTGTATTCTTTCTCAAGTTAGGATATTCAAACGGCACACAATACTCCAAATGCAATCTTGCCAGGACCCTATAACTGCAGTCAAACATCCCTACTTTTGATCAAATCCTCATGCAATGAAGACAACATGCCATTGGCCTTTCTAATTGTTTGCTGTATCTGCCTATCTATTTGCATTGACCAGTGTACATGGACACCCTTTGTATATCTACACTTCCCAATATGCCATCACTTAAATAATACTCTGCCTTTCTGCTTTTCACACCAAATTGTATAACTTCACATTTATCTGAGTTACACTGCATCTGCCATGTGTTCTCCCACACACATAACTTATCTAGATTGTTCTGAATCCTGCTTGCATTATCCCCACAGCACCACCTAATAGTGTTGTTAAAAATTTGGACATATTGCATTTGGTTCCCTCATCCAAGTCTTTTATACATATCATGAATAGTTGGGACCCCTGGTCGCTGCAGTCCTCCGCTTGCCACACAGAAAAAAGATTGATTCATTCCTACTTTCTGGGAATAATAGTACAGTATTGTTCACTCATGTTTCTCTTTCTTTGTGAGGAGGGACATTTGGCCATCCATTCAGTATTTTCTCCCAGCAATCTGTCTGTCGTCAGAGAGCCACTTGGGCAAATGGGAACTAGGTCTGTGATCCTAATCTGACCTCTTTATGGTATTTACACACCAGACTCTTTACTGAGCTGTTCTCTTTAATTGAACAAATACTACTTTTCCAATCACTAAAAGATCTAGATTCATTGATGCTACAATCCCCAAAGAAACCATTTTTTTTTTAAAAGAGGGATGACGTTCTCTGTGAACGATCACAAAACTTAAAGTTTCAGGAATTTGACTATAACAAAGGGAAGAATCTTGGTTCAGGGGTTGAGACCTTACATACCAGTTGAGAGCTGCTGGATGACCTATGTTATTCCCTTTTGGGAAGATCTGCAAATCACAAGCCAATCAGGCAGCGACAAGCCACCAGCATGCCTTCCCCCGGAATCAGGTCTGCATGGGTGGAAGTCATCAGAGGCCAATTGGAGCCAATCAGAGGTGAATCAAAATCCAGTCATTGTTATGCTCAGCAACAGCACTATGTGGTGAAAGACAGTGGCTGCTGCTGGACGAACTCACCAGAATTCCAGGACGGCAGACAGACTCAGGTCATGGATTAGTGAGCTTGGTGATTGGAAAGCAATGTTAGAGAGTGGTCATTATGCCAGGCTATAAGCTTACAGATTGTGGTTGACTTTGCTGAATGTAATGGTCCATAGCATCCCATTGAAGCACAGTCTCCAGTTGCTGGATCTGTTTAAAATGCATCCTATTTAGTGCAGTGATAATATCACACAAGGAAATGGAAGGTATCTTCAGTGTGACGTGGGACTGTGTCTACACAATGACAATGCAGTGATCATTCTTATGATTATCTCATAGTCAGGTATATCTGCAACAAGTAGATCGATGCAGATCTCGTCAGATACATTTTGCATTCCTGTTAGTTCCCTCACCATCTGCTGCAGGCCCATTATAGCAACTATGTCCATTAGTACTCACTAGTTGTGATGCTAGACCACTCTTGGTGATGGCTATTGATGACACCAGCCAGTGTTCATTTTGTGCCCTTGTCACCTTTAATACATTCTCCAAATAATGTCAAACATGGAAAAGTACTGTTTCATCAGTTGAGAGGGTTGGTGCTAATCAGCAAGAGGTTGTTTTGTCTAAACTTGGCCTGATATCAAGCCTATTCTCATGAGCTTCAAAGTCAATAGGGTCATAGAGTCCTGCATCACAGAGACAGGCCCTTCAGCCCAAACTGCTTCATGCCGACCAAATGCTAACTCCATTTCCCTGCGCTTGGCCCATAAACTTCAAAACCTTTCCTATCCATATACTTGATGTTGTTAATGTACCCACCTCAACCATTTCTCCTGGCAGCTCATTCCATATGTATAGCACACTCTATGTAAAAAAGTTGCCCCTCAGGTTTCCTTTTATTCTTTCCCATCTTACCTTAAACTGATGCTCCCTAGTCCTCGATTCTGAAACTTTGGGAAAAAGACTGAATGCATTCAGCCTATCCATGCCTCTCATAATCTTATACATTCTATAAGATCCCCCCTCAGTCTCATACATTTTAAAGAAAAAAGTCCTAGCCTGTCCAACCTCTCCCTATAACTCAAACTGTTTGAGAAACAGCCTTGCAAATTTCTTCTGAACTCTTTCCAGTTTAATAGCATCCTTCCCCCAATTACAAGGTGACCAAATCTGAACATAATACTCCAAGTGCAGCCTCATCAACATCCTGTAGAACTGCAGCATAATTTCCCAACTTCTATACTCAATGCTCTGACTGATGAAGGCCCTTGTGCCAAAAGCCTTTTTCACTGCCCTGTCTACCTGTGACTCCACTTTCAGAGAACTGTGAACCTGAACTTCATTGTCCCTCCCTTCCACTACACTCACTATGGCCCTACCATTCACTATGAAACTCCTACCTTGATTGGACTTTCCAAAATGCAAGATCTCACACTTATCTATATTAAACTCCATTTGCTATTTCTTGGCCTACTTCTCCAGCTAATCAAGGTCCTGCTGCAATTTCTGATAACCTTCCTCACTGCCCATGATACCTCCTATTTTAGTGTCATCTGCAAACTTACTAATCATGGTTTGTACATTCTCATCCAAATCATTGATATCGATAACAAACAGCAATGGGCCCAACACTGACCCCTGAGGTACACCACTAGTCACAGGTCTCCAGTCCGACAAGCATCCTTCCATTATTACCCTCTGCTTCCTACATCAAGTCAATTGTGTATCCAATTTGCCAGCTCCCCAATATTAAGGATTCCCACAGCAACTCTTTCTCCCACCGTTTTACTGCCATGGTTGGTTTGATAGGTTATACCCAGTGACGGCGACAGTCATGTCTGGAAATTTATCTGTATTATTCCATGAGTATAACTATGTCAGGCTTCTGCTCAACTAGCCTGTGGGACAGTTTTGGCACAGGCCCCTATGTTTTGGTAAGGACAGCTTTGCTAGTTTGACAGGTCTGTGGGAGCTGTTGAAAGTTCTCATGTATTTTCCCATGCAAGGTGATCTGCCCAGTTTTGTTTGTTTCATTTGACATTGTAATGATTAGAAATAACCCAGTGGCTTTGGCATTTCAGATTCATCCACTTGTGGTGAGTCTGGAGTCACATGCAGGCCAGACCAGGTAATGGCAGCAGATTTCCTTCTTTACAGATGGTTTATAATGACAATCAATGGTAGTTACCTGGCTCCCATTAGACTAGTTTTTAATTCCAGATTTATTGATTTGAAACTTCACCAACTGCCATGGTAGAATTTGAACCCACATGCCCAGAGCATTAGCCTGGGTTTCAAATTGCTCATCCAGTAACAATGCCACTTCATCAACCTTAAATATATTCAGCAGGTTTGTCAAGCAAAATTTGTCTTTCTAATAAATTTGTCGTCAATTAAAGATCATAAAATGTTTTCCTTTTTCATCTCTCCTTCGTAAAGATTTGCTAACTTCTAGCATTAAGAGTATAGTTTGTAGTTCAGGAAGAAGATGCATACTTTACAAATTCACAATAAGTTAACTTTAAAAAAACACAGCAAATAACTGGTTTATAAAAATAAAATTGTTATTCAAATGAAGACTCTATGAGAGTGACAAAACTGTAATTATCTCATTGTACCTATTAAGCAAGCTGTTTTAAGTGGATATTGAATTGGCTGCTAAGTCACATCTCCATTAGCTGATGCACATTCTATTAGAAAAAGAGATTAGGGAGAAATAACATTTTGTTTTGTTAGCTATACATGGAGATAAACGAACATCTAACTCAATGTTAGAGTATCAGACTGTTAATAAACTGAACAGTTTTCCTGTTCTACTGAAACAATACACTTTAAACCTGTGAACTGTCTCTCTCCAACGCTTTACATTATTTTACCAACATTAGATCATTGCTGCATCCCACATTTATCCATTTTTTAAATGGGTAAGTGAGGCATAGAGTTATTTATGATCTAGAGGAGGACTTATATTCCATTGAGCCCTGGTTATAACATGATGTTAACTAATTTCTTGTTTTGTTAGATATTATGAACACGCTGTGTATTTTCAAATTTGTGAGCATGTTGCAAAATTCCGCCACTTCCTGTTCAACTTCTCCACAATGTGATGATGGTCCACGCTGTTCCTTTTCTCCATCATACGATGTAAAGTGATGGTCTTCACTTAGTTACATTTTTACCTCTCCAATTGTAATATGAGATTTGATCACATGAACAGCCCAAAGATCTTTATTCCACTGGGATCAAATCATTACAACCATGAAGCAAAATTAAGGTAAAACAAAGAAAACAAAGTACTTAAGGACAATTACACGTATGGTTTACATCTGGTTCAAGAAATATTTTATCTGTCTTATCCCTCGACCAATGAGGCATTCTTCCCCTAAAGATGAAAATCACACAAGGCCAGGTTATAGTCCAACAGGTTTATTTGGAAGCACTAACCTTCGGAGTACTGCTGGCCTCAACCACCTGATGAAGGAGTGACACTCCGAAAGCTAGTGCTTCCAAATAAATCTGTTGGCCTATAACCTGGTGTAGTGTGATTTGTAACTTTGTCCATCCCAGTCCAACACCGGCACCTCCAAATCATGACATCCCCTGAAGACACTCTTTCCTCCAGAGAGGGTCCTTTGGACTAATCAATTGCCCTGTTTGATGTATTCCTTCACCATCACCAAGCTACTAGAGGTCTTGGCACAATTGTGTCGCCTGTATACGAGAAGAAAGATATCAATCAGCTCACACTCCACAGCAAAAGGCTCATGTCAAAACTGGTGAGTAACAGTTGACATCTTCACTCTTGTGCAAAGAGGCATGTTGCTGATACCTTGCCAAATTTCATACACACAGCAGGGAAAGTTTCTATCACTTACCTTAGAACTGAATCATTTCCTGAAGGTACCTGAAGGGAAGGCTATGGCACTGCATAGAGCATCTGTGCTTGATAGCATTATATTTGCAGATACATTCCATTTTGCCGAAAAAACGCAGAACCTGCAAGCAGTCATTGCAGGCAGTAAATCCATATAATATTTGGGAAATAGAACCAGTCTGAATCATGCCTTTAAGGCATTGTCTGAGCTAAAGTGTCACCCTTTGTTATAAAACTGAAATTATCTTGAGAATGTGACTGAAAAGAAGTTCTGAGATTTACATATTAAAGAACCAAAACCAGCAAATACATTCTAAAAGGTGACAGATTTAACAATCTAGATTTGTTCAATGTATTATTGTATCATTGTAAGCTTTTGGTATACATGCTGTGTCTTATGATGCTGCTCCACAATACCTGATGAAGAAGCAGTTCTTCAAAAGCTAGTGCTTCCAAATAAACCTGTTGGACGATAACCTGGTGTTGTGTGATTTTTAACTTGGTGGCAATGGTTGGAGAGAGCAGTCTTGTCTGAAGTGCTCAGCCCTGTCACAAAGCCCATATAGCTTTGGAACATCCCTCGGTTGGGATTGGCCATAAGGCTTATTGTGGAGATAGAACACACAAGACTGGACCTGTGTTTGCTATGTGGAAATCTGTTCTGCCTGACTCTTCAGTCTGAGCTAACCATCCCTGACCGCTGGCAGTCTCTTTCCTGATGGTAACTATCAGCTGCCTGAGTTTTTCCCAGGTTCTGGATTATGTAATTCCATGTGTTAAAGAAAAGCAATTGAGGATTGTGACTATTAAGCCTCCTGAATTCCATTTAAAGATTCTCATCCCTTAATGCCTCCATTCGACAGACCTTCAGCTGCCTATCCCTGATCAATTTGAATGAGAGATTAAGAAGGACAATACGGTGAAACAACTTCGCAAGCTCCTGGTATATGGAAACCAAGCCTTCCACTTCAGCTTGCTCATACCCACAAATCCTCTGTGGTAGCTGTGTCAGGCTATAGCTGTCCCTAAACCCTTGTCAATGCCTCAATGACCTGCTGTGGGATTATTTGAACATCTGTACGTCTCCCCAGTATTTCCTGCACAGAGCTCCATCATGAACATTGGCTGCTTACTCAGGTTGAAGCCCTTGGATATTATAGGTCATCCCCAACTAGTCCTAAACCATTGCATCATCAGGTGGTTTCCAACCCTCCCACCCTCCCCAACCAAAATCTGTTCATCTTCCTACTCCTTAGAGGTACCACTTCCTTCCTTCATAACAGTGAGGGAACACAGGTGAAGAACCTTTGCTTGGCTTTGACCTAAAGGTTTGATTTTCTCTGCCAATACTTGAGCTTCCAAGATCTCAAGACATTTTTAGCTTCCTTTTGGATATTGACAGTCTCAACTCTTCCAACACCCATTCCTTCTCATCTACCATGACTGTCTATGAAATCCTGCTGACTATGCCAAAAAGGTAACATAAGATTTGATAATGTGGACAACTTTTAAACCTCCTCCAGTACAATGCAGCCCTGGATAGTCTCTGTGCATGCCACTCTGGTCTCTTGTGCATCCACCCACTCCATCGCCAATGGCAGCTCCACCATTTGCTGTTTGCCCTTTAATGTGGAATTCCCTCTTCTAATTTCTCTACTTCTCCATTTTTACTTTAAGGCCTCTGATAACATCCCTTTCAACAAAATGTTTGATCACCTTCTAAGACTCAGCATTAGTTTTGAAAAATCTAATTATGCTACTTTGAAGTGCCTAAGAATATTTTCCGACATTTAATGCATGATTGAACTGCAACTTGATATGGCATTCTTTTGTTTTTGGTTCACATTTAGTTTTTCATTTTATCTTTGCTGTTAGAATGTTCTATTCTGAAAGATATAAGGAAATCAGTCAGTAGTGCTCATACGTTCTCATACATGCCAACATTATTGATTGGTTTTAGTCAGACTTGGCAGGAAAGGTGATGATGTCATTAGGAGATATGAAGATTAATCTAAATGATTTGTCTGTGAAGCTGACCATGACAAACAGAAAATAAGTGAGTTGAAAGACATTGAGCAGATGGAAAATGTTCCTTCACCAAAGAGACTGATAATGCTTAGAAAAAGACATAGAGGAAATGGATGACCGTGAAGTGAGGAAATTATTGTCTTTCTGAGGGTTATTAAGTGATTAATATGTTGAAGAAAGCAAAGATGGCCATGTAGAATTTGATGTAGTGACAGCTCTGATGGACATGTACAGGTAGCTGTCATACTGTTGTAAGTGACTATATAGTCAGTGTTTTATTGCTTCTGGATACAGTAAGTACCATCAATCTACTGTGAATTGTGCACATGTCCTTTGGTTGAAAGCAATTGCACACTTAAGAAAGTGGTACTTGACTGAGTGTCTTTGATCTACAGCCAAAAAATTATAGAAAGCCAGCTAATGTCATGAAGAAAGTGGGACAAAAAGGCAGATGAATATCCATGCAACACCGATATAAAAATAAGGCACAGCTTATTTTAGAAATATTTATAAGTTCTGAAATGCCATTAAGGTTTGACATTTTTAACATCCATATTATATCTACAATTTATTTTATGCTGTATTTCAGAAGATCAATCTGAATGATGATTATCTATTTTATTTGGAGCTTCAAGCACTTCAACACTTCAATTAGAAATCATGCTAGCATCCTACCAATTAATCACCGGCTTGAAAAATGGTGTGTGAATATAATAAGAGAGTTGAACGTTACTGCAAAAAGATGACTATTTTTACCCTTCTGCAATTATTTTTCTCTGCTCCTAAGGTATTCTATATGACAGATCGTTCCCTACCAACAGACTGTAAAGTGCTTTGAGATCTCTTCCTGTACGTGAGAGGTGTTACAGATACTAAAGTCATTGGTGATAATGTTCTTAAGATAGCTTGTACCATGTGGGGAGATCATCCTTGGTGTTTTACCTCTCTCCATTACTAACTGGCAAGGCTTGGATGGACTAAATACTTCTTCTAGCAGTCTGAGACCACAGGCTGGTCTTAATTTAGACTGGCAATAAAAATCTACATAGGGATTACATATGAGCTCTTGTACGGGAATGGGCCAATGGGAGAATCTTGCCCACTCACAGTGGGTCTTCAATTCACTGGAAGGTAGGAGTGCCTTAAGTTTTGTACATGGGCAGCACATCTTTCTCGAAACTCCAGAAGGGGCAATTAGCATCTCATTAAGGGCCCTTGAATTGTGAAGGGAGGTGGTTGCTGAAAACTTTGTTTCTGACCCTGATACACACCCTGTCCAGCAAGCCCCTTCCTAAAACCCTCACCCCACCTTCACCCACCAGTGGCCTGAGTTCCTGCCTGATGGCAGGCTTTCCCGGATGCAGCACTAACAGTAGTCATAGCTTCCCAGGATCTGAATCATGGATGAGGACTGATACAAGCCATTATATGTTTGTATGATTGTCCTGTGCCAGTGACTTATAATTGTGGAGTGAAGGTAAACCAGTGGAAAAACTATCTTGGAGAGATTATTTCTGAGCAGCATTCGCATCAGTTTTATTTGTTGTTCAAGTTCTTATATTTTAATTTACTTAGATATGCTTTATCTGCTTTAGTAATCTAATTGCACTACTATTCATAGTAGGAGGTGTAGCACAGTGGTGGTGTCACAGGACGAACAACTCAAAAGACCAGGCTAACACACTGGGGACACCAGTTTGAATCCCAACACTGCAGTTGCTGGAATTTAAATTCACTTAACAAATTTAGGATTAAAAGAAAATTTAATCTTTGTGATGGTGACCATGAAATTATTTAAGATACTTGTTAAAACTCATCTGATTCAGTAATGGTCTTTAGGGAAAAAAATCATTGACATTCTTACATGTCTGACTTACATGTAACTCCAGACCACACAGCAATGCCTCGGAGATGGCCTAGCCAGTATCAGGAGATGATTGTTAGGGTGGGAGATGGAGTGTCAATCAGGCATGCTGCTTTTTTTGGATGGTGTTGAGCTTCTTAAAAATTATTGAAGCAGCATTCACCCAAGCAAATGGAAAATATCTCATCAAACCCCTGGCTTGTGCCTTTTCAGTGGCGGAGACAGTGAGGTCTGTAGATGCTGGAGATCAGAGTTGAGAGTGTGTTTCTGGAAAAGTGCAGCAGGTCAGGCAGCATCTGAGGAGCAGGAAAATTGACATTTCAGGCCGGAGGCCTTCATCAGGAATGAGGCTGGGAGCCTCAGGGGTGGAGAGATTTTTCCTGAGGAAGGGCTCTGGCCCACAATGTCGATTTTCCTGCTCCTCAGATGCTGCATGACCTGCTGTGCCCTTCCAGCAACACACTCCCATTTCAGTGGAGGGCAGGTTTTGCGGAGTAAGCAGATGAGTGACTTGCCACGGAATTCCTGATGAAGGGCTTTTGCACAAAACGTCGATTTTCCTGTTCTTCGGATGCTGTCTGATCTGCTGCGTTTTTCTAGCACTACTCTAATCTTGACAGAATTCCCAGCTACAGGCCTGCTCTTGTAGCCGCATATTTATATGGCTGGTCTAATTCAGGTTCTCATGAATGGTGACCCTCAGGATGACAAGAATAGAGTTATTCAGTGATTGTATTGTTGTTAATTATGAAGAAGAGATGGTTGGATCCTATCTTGGCACAATGTTTACTTGCCTCATATCAGTCCAAGTCTGAATATTGACTAGGTCTTGCTGCATGTATAAATGGACTGGACATTGTGAAATCAGCCATGAGCATCCCCACTTCTGACCTTATGATGGAGGGTAGGTGATGAACAGTAGAAGATGCTTGGGCCTAGGAGACTATCCTGAGGAACTCCTGCAGAGATGTCTCGGGACTGAAGTGATTGACCTCTAACAATCACAATCTTTTCTCTCTGTGTCAGGTATGACTCCAAAGGTGGAGTTTTTCCCCCTGATTTGGACTAACTGCAGTTCTGCCAAGGCGCCTTGATGAAGTGCAACCTTGATGCCAAGAGCACTCACTCTCACCTCACCTCTGGAGTTCAGCTCTTTTGTTCATGTTGGACCATTGCTGTTATGAGGTCAGGAGCTGAGTGGCTTTGGGAATCTCAAACTGACTCAGTGAATAGGCTAATACCCATTACAGGTAATTCTTCTATAACGCAATAGTTGCGTTCTTGTGTTACACTTAATGTGTTGGTAATGTAATCGAATTGCAGCCAACACACATTTTAAAAGCTCGCGTTTTAGAAACAGTGTACCCAATTCATCAATCATGTTGCCACATGTTCACGTTAATGGAATGCATGTTATATCATAACAACCTGTAAGTACCATTTCATAGCTCTTGATGACATCTTTGCTGATGATTGGGAGTACAATAATTGGGTGGTAATTGACCAGATTTGTGTTTGTACTGCTTTTTGTGAACAGGACATAACTAGGTAATTTGCCTCATGGTTGGGTAAGTGGCTGAGTTGAAACCACACTGGAACAGTTTGGTTAGGGATGCAGCTGGTACTTGAACACAACTCTTCAATACTATTCTCAGAAATAATTTCAGGACCCATAGCCTTTGCTTAATGTCATGTGGACTCAATCAAATTGGTTGAAGACTGGCATCTGTGATGCTGGAAATCTTAGGAGAGGCTTGGCTGCATCATCCACTCAGCACTTCTGGCTGAAGATTCATAGAATGCCTACAGTGTGGAAGCAGGCCATTCGGCCAGTCGAATCCACACCGACCCTCTGAAGAGCATCCACCCAAACTCACTCCACTACCTTATCTCTGTAACCCTGAATTTCCCTTCACTAATCCACCTAGCCTGCACATCTCTGGACACTATGGGGCAATTTAGCATGGCCAATCCACCTAACCTGCATACCTTTGGACTGTGGAAGGAAACCCACACAAATACAGGGAGAATGCATAAACTCCACACAGACTGTTGCCCAAGGCTGGAATTGAACATGCACCTGGTGCTCTTGAGGCAATAGTGCTAACCACAGAGTCACCATGTCTCTCCCATTTGGTGTAAATATTTCCGCCTAGTCTTTTGAACTGAAATGTTGGTCTCCCCTATCATCGAGGATGGTGATTTTTGTGTAACCTCAACATCCTGTTAATTTTTTCATTGTCCACCACCATTGCCTTCCAAAGGGCTTTGTCGATTTACCTACAGCACACGGACTGCAGCGGTTCAAATAGCAGCTCACCTCCAGCTTCTCAAAGGAGAAAGTGAGGTCTGCAGATGCTGGAGATCAGAGATGGAAATGTGTTGCTGGAAAAGCGCAGCAGGTCAGGCAGCATCTAGGGAACAGGAGAATCGACGTTTCGGGCATTAGCCCTTCTTCAGGATTTGACTTGACTACAAGATCTGACCCATTGTTGAGAGGGCTTAGCTGTGTCTGTTACATGCTGCGTCTCCTATTTGGTGTGCCAGCAGTGTTGTGATGCACATTCACCTCTTTTGTTTTCAGCAATATCTAGTGCTATTCAGCAATATCTAGTGCTAATATCTAGCAATATTCCTGAAGAAGGGCTAATGCCCGAAACGTCGATTCTCCTGTTCCCTAGATGCTGCCTGACCTGCTGCGCTTTTCCAGCAACACATTTCCATCTCCAGCTTCTCAAAGACAACTAGTGACTGGTATTAAATGCTGGCCAGCCAGCAACACCCATCTCCCATGAGTGACTAGAAATAAAATCATTGACTGGATTTGACTTGACTACAAGATCTGACCCATTGTTGAGAGGGCTTAGCTGTGTCTGTTACATGCTGCGTCTCCTATTTGGTGTGCCAGCAGTGTTGTGATGCACATTCACCTCTTTTGTTTTCAGCAATATCTAGTGCTGCTCCGGGCATGCTCTCTAACATTTTTCATTGCACCAGGGTTGATACCCCCGCTTGATGGTAACGGCAGAGTAGGGGAAAACAATTCTGCTGATGCTGATGGTTCACAGCATCTCCTACATGCCTACTTTGGAGTTGCTGGCTCAAAAGGAATTCTGTGCCATTTAGTACAGCGGCAGTGCCCCATAAATAAAGGTGAAGCTTCATCTTTATAAGCACTGTCAGCTATGGGGTGGGGCGTTAAATGGTAATCAGCAGGAGGTTTCCTTGCACATGTTTGATTTGATACCATAAGTCTTCATGTGGCATGGAATCATTGTTGACGCCCAATCCCTCCCATTTGTACTTCACTGTGTCACTGCATCTGCAGAGACTGTTCTGTCAATGAACTAGACATACCCAGGGATAGTGATGATGGTTATGGTAACTGGGATACTGTATATAAAGTGTGATATCAAGGGAGTGACTATATCAAGCTGTTGTTTGATTAGTCTGTGGAATATCAATTAGGCTCACCACTGACTCACTTAAAGCTAATTATTCCTGAGAGCATTTGGGGTTAGTGGTGCCTCATTGACTTAATGGCCTTCACACTGACTTCCTGTCCCTTTTAATGGCTGAAAGTTTGCCAGTGGCCTACCACAGGGATCCCTCTTTGACAGGAACTCAGGAAGTGGAATAGCACTGGCCTTGCATGCAACCTAACAGCTTCTGCCTCATAGGATTCTCCTTCACAATAAACTGCACCACTACCCCCACCCCCCCAGTGCATCCCCGTCACCTCTCTCCCGGGATCCAATGATAATCTTGAGTGAAGGCTTCATAGTATTACCTCCAGCAGCCACCACTCCTGGATGGATTCCTGGGTGTTGTTGGCCTCTGATTAATCAACCTGTCATTTGAATCGGCCTTAATGAGATGAGTGGCCCAACAATAGTCTGCTACTTTCCTGATTTAATACATTTGTCTTCCAAGACAGAAGTGACTATGAGTCTCAACAGTTCTCCTATGGTAGGGGGGAGGACCCCTCACAGGAACTAATTTTTGCACATTTCCTGTATCAGGCACTACCACCATGGTTTTGGGCTGGTTTCATTGATTACTAAACTTTATTGGAGAACTAGCTGAAATGTTGCCAATATGACATTTGTTCTAAACTGGTGGAAGGAAGCAGGTTATTTGCTTTGTTTGCGTACCAGGCCACCTGTTGTGCAAATAAACCATTCATAAATGTACAATGCATAAACATAGCATCATCTCCGTTCTTTATAAAATTTCAGGCTGTAATATTGCTCATAATCACCTGTATTTGCACTTAGCTATGTTTAACAAAACTGCACATATCCTCTTAATAGTAAGGAAATACCCACAATTACATTGTAATGTTAGAACTCATAGTAACTTGGGCACTCTCTTAATAAGCTACCTCAAATAAATAGGTTTCCATTTAAAAAGCACCTAAAACATCTGCCAAAAATCTGCCTTTACTGCACATACAGCTGCTGCATCACAAAGACTACAGCAAGAACCTACAATTGGTAATGATTGATCAGTTAATCTTCTCTCGATTGAGGAGAGGATGCTGGTCAGGTTACTGGAAAAGCTCTGTTTTTTTTCAAATCAAATTTTCCCTTTTTCAGTGCCATTCGGATTTTTAACATCAAAATGGAAAATTTCACTTCTCCTAAAGCAATATCCAAATTATGTATCCATTAGGTCTTGATGTGGTTCTTAATCATGGAACCTGATTTAGAGGAAACCTGGTTACCTCCCACAATCCAAACATTTGCAGGTTAGGTGAATTGGCGATGCTAATTTGTTCATAGTGTTCTGAGATGTGTAGGTTAGATGCATTAGTCGGGGTAAATGTAGAGTAATAGGGTTGGGGAATGGGTCTGGGTGGATTACTCTTCAGAGGCTCGGTGTGGACTTGTTGGGCCAAATGGCCTGTTTCCGCACTGTAGCGATGCTGTGAAAATGGAAAATGATGGTTTGTTGTTATAGTAGTGATGCAGTATTTCATCACAAGCAGGTAAACTAGCATCTTGTTATTTTCCTGATGCAAAATATGCTGCTGGTCACACATACCATTCATGCATAAAGTCCTCCAGAAACATACTTTGTAGCTAATATTTTGAAAATAGCATTATTGATAGAACTACACAGTACATAATAAACAATTCATTCTTCTGTTGAAAAGTGTTTGGATGAATGTAACCTGGAGACAAATAGGTGATGGTTGATCAGTCCAAAAATATTCATAAATTTTGCTTTGTTATCTTTGAGGATCTGTGTACAATGTTTAATTAGGAAGATAAATTAATAGAGTAAAGTATGCAATTGGGAATCCTGCACATTTTCCATGTAAGTGCCAAGCTCTCCCTATGTTTTCTTGTGTTCTAATTATGTTTAATTCAGGATTATGATCTGAATTATTATATGGACTGACAGCTAGGCTGTTTGCCATTATGCTAAAGGCTGTAGAGTATAATAAAATTAGTTAAAACTGTATTAACAAGCGCCTTGGTTAACATCAAACAGCTTGTTCCTGCATTTGTCATGCCAGCCACACAGGTTCTATTTGTTCAGCAATGCAAGAGAAAATTACAGCATCATTATAATTGCAGAGGAGTCACATGCTCACATGGTTCAAGCTTTGTTTGTATTCATCAAGGCAACACCAGTCAAGTCAAAGATATCAAGTTTCTTTTGTGTATCTTACAGTTTGATTGTGCCACTAACCTTTATTTTCTCAGAGGTAGTCGTGTCAGATGATTATCACTCAACATCCTGTGATTGAAAGTAGTTCCTGTTGTAACCATTCTATTTTAATAATTTATGCAGCACACTGGGTCTTGGGTTTGTGAAATATACATAAGAAGTATTTTGTTTGCTCAGTATTCAACCAGTAATTTGAAGACCAATTTTAACATCTACCAAAACATTTATTCCATTGTAAATTGTAGTTGTCTATAAAAAAGCTTTTGATATTTTAAGACCATGTATTAGAGACTGGAAAGATTGCAAACAGTGTTATTTGTTTGTGTTTTGTTCTTTCTTAATTACGTAATTTCCTTAAGTTCCCAATATCAGCATCCTGCCTTTCAAGGATGACCTCACCGACTTATGTTCTTGCATTACGTAAAGGTACAGAAAGGAAAACTTGCAAAACTCTTCTAAACTTAGCAGACTGACAAGGTGCATGGGCAGTGACAGAATCCTGTCATTAAAACAATGTCTGTTCTGGGACAGATGACATCAACTTCCTTGAACTTATTTCCATACATTACTCAAAGGAAACACAACTCTTGGACCTGGATTTGCAATTTGGAGTAGCAGAAATCAGGAAAAATCTGGTTTGCTTTGGAGAAAGTGTCCACATAGTGCCATCTCATTGCCAGGAGGTGGGTACGGATTGTCGTCAGGCTAGGTGATCCAGGAAGAAAAGGTCAAAAGCGGTCATGGGACAGTTGGGGGCCAAAGTGTAAAATTTAAAAGGCCTGTCTTGGTGCGGTGTGACTTTGCCCCAGCAATAATGGAACAAAGAAACAGTGTAAATAATAGTGGGGATAGGCCAGTAGGTTCATTGAGCCCTCAAAGCAATTCCATTTGATCATGGCCAATCCTGTCTCTCAAAATCATTCTCCTATTCTCTCCAAATATTCCTTGATGCCTAGAGTATCTAGAAATAAAATTATATTTCTCATAAAGGTATTTAATGGCTTGGCCTTCTTAGTCTTCTGTCATTACACAGATTCAAAGAGGAAATTTCTCCTCATCTGTCATAAATTGTCTACCACAGATCCTAAGAATGTGATCCCTTGCCCTAGATTCCTAAGATAAGGAAAACATCATCTTTGCATCTGGTCTGTCCAGTCCTGTCAGAAGTTTGTACATTTCAATTAAATTTTTTAATTTACTTTAATTCTTGGAACCTCCAGTGAATAGAAGACTAGCCAGACTAATCTTTCCTTGTATGACAATCCTGTTATCTCAGGAATCAGTCTGCTGATGATTCCTTGCACACTCTCAATGGCAAGTATATCCTTTCTTAGGTAAGGAAACCAAATTAGCACACAATACTCAGGTGTAGTCTCACCAAGGCCTTTCCAATTGCAGTAAGTCATCCTTGCCTCTGTACTCAAGGCCTTTTGCAATAATGGCTCCTCAGCTATTATCCATGAACCTTCCAATTCCGACAACCGCCATGGGCACTCATGCCTCTGAAGCCATGTTCCACTAAACAGATCACAAAAACCTTCCATGTCCATTGACCCAGTATGTATAGCAAAGAACCAATTACCCTTATAGTAACAAAATGATGTTTAAACAGAGTTTTAAAAATCAGTCATTCACTCATAACTTTACATTATATTTTTTAAAAGTTATTTTAATAGAGGACAATAAAAGTGTCAATCATCCAGACCTTTAAAATATTAATAACAGAGGCTGAAAGTATTTGAAATTATTTAATCTTGTTCATTAACTGGGTAATTTGGTGCTGGATTTAATTTAAAAAATTAAAGAATATAAATATGCAATTGATAAAAGAGCTCAGAGAGTCAGAGCTGTTGATCAAAAGCTATGCTTTTCTGGAACTTAGGTTAACAGACAAATGGATTTTTGGGTCAGCCGTGATAGCCCAGATATTCATTACTCTGCTGTAAAGACCTGAACTTAGAAAGATGTTGATTGATTGATTGAAAGATTTGACTCTCTGATCTTTGCAGTTTTGTTCATCACCATAAGGTTAAGAGTTTTGAAGTCAAAGAACAGTACAGCACAGGAGCAGGCCCTTCGGCCCACCAAGCCAATGCAGACACGTGACATCTTTCTAAAGCTAAATTCCTTTTGCTTCTATGTATTCTGTATCCCTCTATTCCATACCTATTCATGTATCTGTCAAAATGCCTTTTAAACATTGCTATTGCATCTGCTTCCATTTGTCCAGATTAAAATTCCACCTGCCATTTCTCCACCCACGACTGCAGCCTGTCAGTGTCCTGTTGTGTCATCTGGCAATACTCCTCACTACCTGCAGCTCCCCCAATCTGTTATGTTCAACATTTAACTTTATTTCTTTCCTTTTCTACTTTGTACCTAACATAGCACTGGGAATGTTGACATAGTACACTTTTCACTGTCCTCCTGTATCCGTGTACTTGAGTACACATGACAATAGAATTTAATTCTATCTAATTCTAATTCTAATCTTTGTATCGTCTGCAATCTTACTAATCAGACCACCTACATTCTCCACCAATTTATTTCTATATATAATAAACAACAAAGGCCCTAGGCCAAATCCTTGAGGAACACCATTGGTCACAGATTTCCAGTCAGTAAAACGCTCTTCCACAGATACTCTGGCTTCCATGACCAAGCCAGTTCTGTATCTATCTTACTATCTCACTGCAGATCCCACATTTGTATCAGCCTGACCTAAGGGATGTTGCTAAAGCCCATGCAGAGAATATAAACTTTCTATCCTTCATCAATCTTTAGTCACTTCCTCGAAATACTTTAATCAGGTTTGAGAGACACGACCTCCCCTGCACATAGCCATGCTGCCCATTGCTAATAAGTCCATATTTTTTCCAAATGGAAGTAAATCTATCCATAACCTGGGGACATGGTGCACCATTTGTACTCAGTTGAGAGTGTGGTGCTGAAAAAGCATAGCAGGTCAGGCAGCATTCGAGGAGCAGGAGAATCAACATTTCGGGCATAAACCCTTCATCAGACTGAGGCTTGTGGGCCAAGGAGGTGGAGAGATAAATGAGAGGGGTGTAGGGTTTGGGGGGAGGGTAACTGAAAATGCGATAGATAGATGGAGGTGGGGGTGAAGGTGATAGGTCAGAGGGAAAGGTGGAGTGGATAGGTGGGATGGAAGATGGACAGGTAGGACAGGTCAAGAGGGCCGTGTCGAGTTGGAAGGTTGGATCTAGGATAAGGTGCGGAGAGGGGAAATGAGGGTAATGGTGATGCCATGGGGTTGGAGGGTCCCAAGATGGGGCATTCTTCCTCCAGGCATTGGGGAGTGAGGGTGTGGCGCTGGAGGAAACCCATGTCCTTGGCGGAGTGGGAGGAGGAATTGAAGTGTTTGGCCATGGGGCAGTGGGGTTGGTTGGTGCAGGTGTCCCAGAGATGTACCCTAAAACACTCAGCGAGGAGGTGTCCAGTCTCCCCAATGTAGAGGAGACCGCATCAGGAACAACAGACACAGTAAATGACATGTGTGGAAGTGCAGGTGAAATTTTGATGGATGTGGAAGGTTCCTTTGGGAGCTTGGACGGGGGGGTGAGGGGTTGGTCGGGGGCGTGGACCTGACAAGGGAGTTGCGGAGGGAATGGTCTGTACAGAAAGTGGATAGGGAAGGAGATAGAAATATATTTCTGCTGGTGGGGTCCATAGCTGGTGGAAATGGCAGAGGATGTATACAGAGATTGCTGGGGTGGAAAGTGAGTACCAGGGGAGTTCTGTCATTGTTGCAGTTGAAAGGGTGGGGTTTGAGGGCAGAGGTGTGGGAAGTGGATAAGATGCGCTGGAAGGCATCATCAACCACATGGGAGGGAAAATTGTGATCTTTGAAGAAGGAGGCCATCTGGTGTGTTCTGTGGTGGAATTGATCCTCCTGGGAGCAAATGTGGAGGAATTGGGATTAAGGGATAGCATTTTTACAGGAGGTAGGGTGGGAGGAGGTGTAGTCCAGGTAACTGTAGAAGATGTCCGTGTTGAAAGGGTCACCATTGCTGGAGATGGAGAGGTCCAGGAAGGGGAGAGAGGTGTCAGAGATGGTCCAAGTGAACTTAAGATCAGGGTGGGATGTGTTAGTGAAGTTGATGAACTGTTTAACCTCCTCGTGGGAACACCAGGTGACGCCGATACAGTCATTGATGTAGTGGAGGAAAAGTTGGGGAATGTTGCCGGTGTAACTGCGGAAGGTGGACTATTCTACGTAGCCAACAGAGATAGGCATAGCTGGGGCCCATCGAGGTGCCCATGGCAACACCTTTGGTCTGGAGGAATTATTGAGGGTGAGGACCAGTTCAGCCATACAAATGAGAGTGTCAGTGGAGGGATACTGGTGGGGACACCGGGAGATGATGGTTGGATGATGGGGGGTGAGGTCATGGTCAAGGGGATGTTAGGAGGAGGTGTCTTCAAGTTTGCGCCTGGCTTCAGTGGTGTAGAGGTTAGTGCACCAAACTACCACTGCACCCCCTTTATCCGCTGGTTTGATGGTGAGGTTGGGATTGGAGTGGAGTGAGTGGAAGGCTGCACATTGTGAAGGTGAGAAGATGGAGTGGGTGAGGGGGGTGGACAGGTTGAGGTGGTCAATGTTCTGGTGGCAGTAGGAAATAAAGAGATTGAGGGCGGGTAACAGGCCAACACGGGGCATCCAGGTAGATGGGGTGCGTTGGAAGTGGGAGAAGGGGTCCCTGCGGGAGTCTTGGTGGAAGCCTGGAGGCGGAGGTGGAGGAAGAAGTATTCGATGTCACAATGGTAAGGCCTTTGCTGAGGCCTGATCATTTGTCCTCAGTGAGGGCGACATTGGGGGGGATGGTGAAAACCCAGCAGGGCTGGGAGCTGGGACCGGGTATAGGGCTAGAGCTGGGAGTGGGTGCAGAGACTGTAACTGGAATGGGATTGGGAGTAGGGAGACCGAGGGTGACATCATTTATGGAAGTGACACTCACCCCGGGTGTCGGGGGGTGGGGTGGAGATGGTGGCTGTGGGATCCGCGGGGGTGGAATGGCGTAACATGTGTCAAAGGCGATTCTGTCGGTGGTGTTCAGGTGAGTGGCTTCAGAGGGGGTGGGAGTGATTTGGCGGTTTCAACAAGGGGGGCAGCAGTGATGGTCTGGTTAGGCCTTGCATTGGTTTCAGCAGCAGTGGATCTTGGAACGGTTGCGACGGCGGTGGATCTAATACAGTCACCGTGGCGCTTGTTTGGCCGGCAATCGCGGAGGAGGTATGGTCAGCCATGGTGACAGGCTGTTGGGCGGTGGGGATGGAAGTGACATCATCGTTTGCTGTGGTGGTGGTGGCTGGAGCAGCCGCATGGCTGATGGCAGCTGAGCAGTTCCGGAGGCTGGGGGAAGCTTCTGGAATGATCGAAGAATCCCAACTATTCAGATACGTGCATGAAAGTTTGTGGTACTTACAGTTTTTGATGTCCGATATGGTGCAGAAAACATGTTTATTAAGAGGGTGAATTCTTCTGAGGATGTAAAACAGCAAAGGTCCTTTGCAGTTCTGAGAGAGTGTGGCCCTGAGCTGACTGTAGAGAGATTAGGTGGCACCTGGCTGCAAGTGTGGAGCAGAGGGTCCAGGAGGAGAACCGTTTCTGGAGATTTTTGAATTTAGAATCTGCACTGGTTGTTCTGTTCAGATCCAAATTGTGTTGGCCTGAATATAGTGTACAGTCCATGCAGGATCGGTCGGATCTGTAGGTGGGCACTAAGGAAGGAGATGTGGCTGCTTCAGGATGTGGCTGAAGAGCTTCAGAGCAGAGGAGATGACCTGGTGGGTGCAGTGAGAGAGAGACACTCACTGAGATCTTTGTAGAGCGAGGAGGAGAACTTCTTCAAGATGGGCATCCTTGGAAGACGTTAAATGGAGAAAGTGAGGACTGCAGATGCTGGAGATCAGAGTTGAGAATGGGTGCTGGAAAAGCACAGCAGGTTTTGTAATTCTTGCAGTGGCAGGGGAAGGTGCTTAGAGGGGAGGGTGGGTTGGTGGGGTGGGGGCATGGATCTGATAAGAGAACTGCGGAGGGAATGGTCATTATGTAAAGTGGATAGGGGAGGGGAGGGAAATATATCTCTGGTAGTGGGGTCAATTTGTAGGTGGCAGAAATGGCGGAGGATGATGGGATCTATATGGAGATTGGTCAGGTTGAAAATGAGGACCAGGGGGGTTCTGCCCTTGTTGCAGTTGGAGGGGTGGGGTTTGAGGGTGGAGGTGTGGGAAGTGGATGAGATGTGCTGAAGGGCATCATCAACCATGTGGGAGGGGAAATTGCGGCCTCTGGCCACAAGGGAAAGGTTCCCTTATGCAGATTTACATTCTTGACACCTCTGAGGAACCCTGAAAGCTAGATCTATAAAAAGCTGGCCAACTTCATGAAAATATTTAAGATGACAGTGGAGGTGTAGTGGACAGCAAAGAAGGTTACCTCAGAGTACAACAGGATCTTGATTAGATGGGCCAATGGGCCAAGGAGTGGCAGATGAAGTTTAATTTAGATAAATGTAAGGGACTGCATTTTGGAAAGGCAAATCAGGGCAGAACTTATATACTTAATGGTAAGGTCCTGGGGAGTGTTGCTGAACAAACAGATCTTGGAGTGCTGGTTCATAGCTCCTTGAAAATAGAATCACAGATAGATAGGATAGTGAAGAAGGTGTTTGGTATGTTTTCCTTTATTGATCAGAGCATTGATTTTCGATGTTGGGAAGTCATGTTGTGGTTGTACATGACATTGGTTTGGCCACTTTTGGAATATTGTGTGCAATTTTAATCTTCCACCAATAGGAATAATGTTGTGAAATTTAAAAGGGTTCAGAAAAGATTTACAAGGATGTTGCCAGGATTGAAAGGTTTGTT
This sequence comes from Chiloscyllium plagiosum, assembly GCF_037043375.1. Lineage (NCBI taxonomy): Eukaryota > Metazoa > Chordata > Chondrichthyes > Orectolobiformes > Hemiscylliidae > Chiloscyllium > Chiloscyllium plagiosum. The sequence goes on from NW_028270150.1 coordinate 33,164,954, forward strand.
ATGGACTAGGCCAGACTACTTAAACATTCTTAAGCAGGCAGACCAGACTGTAACGCTGCAATTTGTTTCGGTAAGTGTACAGTGAAAATTACCCGGAGTAAGTTAGCTAGGTTGACTACCAGGTTTTAAAACAGACAAAAACTTATTCACAAAGTTATGGAATGAAACACAAAAAACAGAATACAGAATACCCACAGAACTCAGTCTATCCAAATTTACTTATGCTGTTCCAAAAATACACTACAGTCCCAATAAACAAACCCCTTAAACACGAAGTAAAACTGAAACAGAGGTTTACAGGTTGAAGTTAGAAGGGCAGAAGGAGAGAGAGAAGTTCCAGTCTCAACTGACTGACTTCAGCTGCCTTTCCTCACACACACACACCACTGCTGAATTGAACGAACTAAAGTTCTGAACTGAACTGAAAACAAACATTCAGCTTTTAGAACTGACCACTCCCCTTTCAATATACAGGTAACTTCTAAAAGTGAAAGCCTTGGCCTAAAGCCTCATCTGTTTATGTATAAATAAAAGGCCTCTCAGTAAACTCTTTCATTTCTCTACCACTTCAGCCAATTCGGAGCCTGGGCTGTTTTACGAACCCTCTGAAAAAAATCAAGCACTCAGTAACCTTGAGAGGAAGGAACAGCTTTTAGAAAAAAAGGACCAGCTTTGTGACAGGTTTGAAGGATAGGGAGAGGTTGAATAAGCTGAGCTGTTTTCCCTGGAGCATCAGAGGCAGAGGGATGACCTTATAGAGGTTTATAAAATCATGAGGGGCATGGATAGGGTAAATAAACAAGGTCTTTTCCCTGGAGTGGGGGAGTCCCGAAATAGAGAGCATAGGTTTAGAGTGTGAGGGGAAAGATTTAAAAGGGATCTAAGGGGAAACGTCTTCACACAGAGGTGGTGTTTGCATGGAATGAGTTGCCAGAGGAAGTGGTGGAGGCTGGTACAATTGTAACATTTAAAAGGCATCTGGATAAGTATGTATTTAGGAAGGGTATGGGGGGTTATGGGCCAAGTGCTGGCAAGTGAGACTTGATTAGTTTGGGATATCTGGTCGGTATGGACGAGTTGGACTGAAGGGTATGTTTCTGTGCTGTCCATCTCTATGACTATTACTCTATGATTAATCATATCTATCTCTGTTGTACTCACTGGGTTGGGAATGTTGGGTGCAGGCTTGTGACTCAAACTCAGCCCTGTCCTTAAAAGATCTTGGTGAAAATTGAAATGCCCAGGACTGGAATGAGACTCTTAGAATCAGGAACCTTTCACCACTTATAAAAGGAGGACTCAGTGAAAATCCAGGCCCTGATATCTAGCAGGCAATTGCATGTAAAGTGTTAAATCTGTCACAGAGCCAAATGTTTTGCCAAGCATGTATCTCCTTTGGCTTCACTTACACTTTCTAAAAATGCCTGGAAGCTGTTTTGGATTACAAAGACTTCCTTAATGGGAAACCTTATGCAAAGTGTAAAGCATGTTCCGGCCAATTCTGCTGTGGCTCGATGTCAAGTCATACTGGGTTTTAGTCTGTGCAGTCTCCTTCATTTGCCATGCTATAATACTTGTGCACATGTTTGTTATCCTAATTAAGGCCGAGGCTGATCTGATAATCCTCACTCCACTTTGCTGCATTTTCCCCATGACCTTTGCTTCCCTTGGTGATTAAAAATCTGTCTGTGTCAGCCTTGAATATATTTAATGACCCAACCTCAACAGCCCTCTGTGGTAAAGAATTCCAAAGAGTCACAACTCTCTGAGAGAAGAAATTCCTTCTCTTTTCTGTCTGAAATGTGTGACCCCTTATTCTGAGTTTCTGCCCTCTGGTCCTAAATTCTCCCAAAAAGGGAAACATGCTTTCTGCACCTACCTTGTCAAGTCCTTGTGAATCCCGCATGTTCATTAAGATCGTCTCTCATTCTTCTATGTTCCAAAATCTACTCAATGAGGATTAATGTAGCCCTGCAGGATTTTCCATGTGTTTGCTCCTCTTTCTTGAAGTTCCCTTTTGCAATGGAAGCAAGAGAAACCCAAATGTAATCCCGGTCCTAAAGGGAAATGAGATTTGTATGATTGTAGAAACAATGTTCACATCAGGTTTTTAGTGCTCTGGTATTTTCAATATACAATTTTTCATGTTTATGTAATCTTTTGGAAATAATGTTTTGGCAGTCAATCTTAAATTGCATACAGTAGTTTTGTAGGCATTCGACAAGGTTCCCCAAGGGAGACTGATTAGCAAGGTTAGATCTCACGGACTACAGGGAGAACTAGCCATTTGGATACAGAACTGGTTCAAAGGTAGAAGACAGAGGGTGGGGGTGGAGGGTTGTTTTTCAGACTGGAGGCCTGTGACCAGTGGAGTGCCACAAGGATCGGTGCTGGGTCCTCTACTTTTTGTCATTTTCATAAATAATTTGGAAGCGAGCATAAGAGGTACAGTTAGTAAGTTTGCAGATGACACTAAAATTAGAGGTGAAGTGGACAGCGAAGAGGGTTACCTCAGATTACAACAGGATCTTGATTATATGGGCAAATGGGCTGAGTAGTGGCAGATGGAGTTTAATTCAGATAAATGTGAGGTGCTGCATTTTGGGAAAGCAGATCTTAGCAGGACCTATACACTTAATGGTAAGGTCTCAGGGAGTGTTGCTGAACAAAGAAACCTTGAAGTGCAGGTTCATAACTCCTTGAAAGTGGAGTCACAGGTAGATAGGATGGTGAAGAAGGCATTTGGTATGCTTTCGTTTATTGGTCAGAGTATTGAGTACAGGGGTTGGGAGGTCATGTTGGTTAGGCCACTGTTGGAATATTGCGTGCAATTCTGGTCTCCTTCCTATCGGAAAGATGTTGTGAAACTTGAACAGGTTCAGAAAAGATTTATAAGGATATTGCCAGTGTTGGAGAATTTGAGCTATAGGGAGAGGCTGAACAGGCTGGGGCTGTTTTCCCTGGAGCATCGGAGGCTGAGGGATGACCTTATAGAGGTTAACAAAATTATGAAGGGCATAGATAGGGTAAATAGGCAAAGTCTTTTCCCTGGGGTCGGGGAGTCCAGAACTAGAGGGCATAGGTTTAGGCTGAGAGGGGAAAGATATAAAAGAGACCTAAGGGGCAACATTTTCACAGAGAGGGTGGTACATGTATGGAATGAGCTGCCAGAGAAAGTGGTGGAGGCTGGTATAATTGCAAAATTTAAGAGGCATTTGGATGGGTGTATGAATAGGAAGGGTTTGGAGGGATATGGACCAGGTGCTGGCAGGTGGGACTAGATTGGGTTGGGATATCTGGTCCGCATGGATGGGTTGTACCGAAGGGTCTGTTTCCATGCTGTACATCTCTATGACTCTATCTATGACAGTCTCTCTAGGTGAGGAAGTACAAACTGAGAAGTAAGTACGCTAGGGTCATTGAATGCCACTTTATATCTGCACGCTTTGGCATACCTGCCTGGCAGGGACTACTGTTGGTCAGCAGGGAGCATACTTCGTCATCTGCTACTGGGCATCTGCAGCAGAGCGATGCTATCAATGATTGGCAAAGTGAACCATTATGCCAACTACTCATAGTCAACTAGTTAATATGTCAAGTGATGGATGTGCTACCCTCACACACAGTAAGAAAGTGATTGATGACTAATGCTGTCACCTCCTTTATCACTGATTTGAATAATATAACTGTTGACTACCACAAGATTGATAACAAAGTTCCAGCTGCTACAGTTCAGCTTGCGTATGACCAAAGGATGTCCGTGTTAAATTGGTGTGTGGTTCGACATCTGTAGCATGTACGAATGTGGCAAGTGTTCACTCATGGTTTGAATCTCTCTAGCCTGGTTTCAGCTGCTGCTATCTCAGTGAAACAGCCTTAATTGAAATTGTAAATGATAACCTTTGTTACTGTGACCCTGGCTCATTATACAGTCATAGAGATGTACAGCACGGACACAAGATCTTTCAGTCCAACTCATCCATGCCAACCAGATATCCTTTCCTAATCTAGTCCCATTTGGTCCATATCCTTCTAAACACTCCCTGTTAATATACCTATCAAATGCCTCTTAAATTTGTAAGTGTATCAGCCTCCACCTCTTCCTCTGGCAGCTCATTCCATACACACACTAACCTCTGTGTGAAAAAGTTGCTCCTTAGGTCCCTTTTAAACTTTTCTCCTCTCACCCTAAACCTCTAGTTCTGGACTCCCCCACCACAGGGAAAAGATCTTGCCTATTTATCCCACTCCTGACCCTTATGATTTTATAAACCTCTGTAAGTTCACCTCTCAACCTCTGACGATCCAGGGAAAACAGCCCCAGCCTATTCACCCTCTCCCTGTAGCTCAAACCCTCCAACCCTGGCAACATGCTTGTAAATCTTTTATGAACACTTTCAAGTTTCACAACATCCTTCTGATAGGAGGGAGGCCAGAATGGTACACAATATTCCAAATATCCTCAACCCTCCTTGTTCTCCTCAATTTCCACTCTGACCTTGTCACTCCATCCTGTGAAAAGATTTATTCCAACTGTTAGAGTGATTTAACAATATATTTGAGTTAATGCTTTAACTCCATTGAATTACCAATCATATTACCTAAATTTGTTTAAGATTTAACCTTAAGGTCAGACCGAATACTTCAGATGGTAAATTTAAAATGTTTGCTAAACATTACAAGTTAGAATGAGATAAAAAATGTTCCAAGTAACAATAAAAAGCTTGGACTTAACAACTAAACAGACTTTCTCATAATTCTTTTCAGGTGATCAGCTGAAATGGATTGTGATTTCCTCTCTGCTTCAACGCACGGGATAACAAGCTAACATGATATCTTCCTCCAAAACTTTGTTTTAAACATTAACCCATTGTTTCTTATCTCAAATGAGCCTAACTATTGAATAGTAATTGGTTCGGGTTATAGACCAACAGGTTTATTTGAAAACACAAGCGTTCAGAGCACTGCTGCTTCATCAGCTGACTCGCACTAGAATGAGTGAGGCTCTGAAAACTTGTGTTTTCAAATAAACCTGGTGTCATGTTATTTTTGACCTTGTCTAACCCAGTCCAATACCAGCTTCCCACATCAGGACTAATTGATTTGATTAACTGTCTGTTTAGTTATAATTAAGTTTTTGATGCTGCAAACAATTTGTCATGTTTGTGAGCACTTTCCTTAATACAATAGATCTAGTCCAATTGTTTCCATATTTGATTCTTGCATAATATTTTAATAATGCCCTATTATTTGGTTTAATAAAACTGCACTAAGTAATTTTTGAAGATTTCATTCTGCATCTCTCATCTCTCACTTAGAGAGCTATAACTTGGTAAAGTAAAAACTCACAATGTGCATTTGAAATTATATGTTTTATACAACATGTTCAGTCTTCACTAATATGCTTCAATAATCGTACAATTGAGGTTCAATACTTATTTCAGCATTGCCAGTCTGAACTCAGTGGTGGAGAAACTATTGAAGAAATTCTAAGGGATGGAATTAATCAGCACTCAGAGAGGCTGGGGATTAATTGAGAACAGTCAACATCATTTTGCTAAGGGGAAATCATGTCTAACTAACTTGATTGAGTTTTTAGGTGACCAGGTGTGTAGATAAGGGTAATACTTTGATGGAGGCAGAAGTGGGTACTGCAGATGCTGGATTTAGAGTCAAGGTTAGAGTGGTACTGGAAAGGTACAGCAGGTCAGGCAGCATCTTAAGAGCAGGAAAATCGACATTTCTGGCAAAAGCCCTTCATCAGGATCAATACTATGATGTAGTCTACTTGGACTTCAGCAAGGGTTTTGATAAGGTCCTACACTGACAGCAAAGCTAAAGGACCATGTGATCCAAATAAATTTGTCAAATTGGATCCACAATTGGCTGGGTAGCAGGAAGTAGAGGAGTGTATTTACAAATGGAAGTCTGTGTCCAACAGGATCTTACCAGGGCCAGTTTAGGGGCCCATGCCTTTTGTGGTTTATATAAATGATTTAGACTTGAATGTGGGGGGGTTGATCAATTAGCTCACAAGTGATACAAAACTTGGTAGAGTGTAAATTGTGAGGACTACACAAGGATATAGACAGGCTGGTCAGATCGACTGATCAGTGGCAAATGGCATTCAATCCAGACGAATGTGAGGTGACATACTAAGGCGGGACAAACAAGGCAAGGGAGCACAAAATGAATGATAGAATCCTGGGAAACGCCAAGGATTGGATAAGCCTGTGTTTGCATATATCCCTGTACCTTAAGGTATCAGGATAGGTGGATGAAAGAGTCAAGAAGACATATGGAATATTGCATGTATTAGTTGAGGCATAGAATTCAAAAGCAGCGACATTATGTTGAAATTGTATAAAATATTCGCCAGGTCACAGCTAGAGTATTTTGTCTATTTGTGGAATCCATATTTTAGGAGGGATGTGATAGCACTGGAGAGAGTACAGAGGAGATTTACCATGATGTTGCCTGGGCTGCAGTGTTTTAGTTATGACCAGAGATTGGACAAACTGGGTTGTTTTCCTTAAAATAGAGGCGTTTGAGAAGAGACATGATTGAGATGTATAAAATTATGAGGGGCATGGATAGGGTACACAGGAAGAGACTTTTCCCCTTGATAGAGAGATCCATGACTTGGGGCATAGATTTAAGGTCAGGGGCAGAAGGGTTCGAGGAGATGTGAGAAAAGAGGATGGTGGGAATCAGGACCTTAGTGCTTGTAAAGGTGTTAGAGGCACAACCCTCATAACATTTAAGAAATATTTAAATGTGCACATGCAATACCAAGGCATTCAAGGCTATGGGCTAAGTGCTGGAAAGTTTTATTTTACTAGTTAGGTGCTTAATTTTGACTGGGGCAGACATAATGGGCTGAAAGGCCTTTCTCTGTGCTGTAGACATCTCCGACTCTATGATTCATCCTTGACTGGTTTCCGTATATAGAAACAGAAAGTAGAAGCAGAAGTGGATCATTCCACCCAAGTACATGATCACAGCTGATCCACTTTCTCAACACCAAATTCCCATATTCTCCTCACGTACCTCAATAAATTTACCTTCTAGAAATCAATCTATTTCCTTCATAGACATGTTCATTGATTTTCCCTCCATAGCGTTCTGTGGAAGAGAATTCGAGAGATTCACCACCCTCTGAATGAAGAAGCTTCTCCTCATTTCTGGCCAAAATGGCTACCGTGTATCCTGAGTCAGCATCCCATTGTTCTGGACCCCTTGGTCAGGGAAGACATCATCTCTCTATCCAGTTTGTCCAGCCCTGTCAGAACTTTATATGTCTCAATGAGATCCCATTTGTCTGCTAACCAATTCTCAGTCCATGTCAACATTTCACCATCAATCCCATGCACATAAAATTTTGCATGACACCCTCTTATGTGGTATTTTATCAAAATGTTCTGAACATCCAAGTGCACAGCATCCACTGTTTCTCCCTCATCATTCTGAGTAATGATCTTAAAAAGCTCTAATGGGTTTTTCAAGGATTTCTCTTCCATAAATCTGTGTTAACTTTGTGTAATCCAGTTGGTATTTTCTAAACGTCCTGTTACTACATCCTTTATGATAGACTAGCAACTTCTGTAACTACTGATGTAGGTTAACAAGTCTTATAATTCCTAATATTCTCCCTCCCCCTTCTTTTATGTTATGTTGCCACCTTCCAGTATGCCAGAACTGATGCAGAAACTGCAACATTTTGAAAATTAACAATCAATACATTATTATTTCCATGGCCACCTCCTCTCGTATTCTAGTATTTAGGTGATAAGGTCCTGTGGATTTATCGGTCCCATTGATTTCTTCAGTATTTTATTTTATTGATACTAATTTCATTCTGTTTCTCCTTCCCTCTAGACCTATACTTCCTGAGCAACTTCTGATAAGTTACTTGTATCTTCTTCTGGGAAGACAGACTCAAAGGCTATTCCTTATTCTCCACTATCAATTCTCCAATTTCAGAATTTAGGGGAACTTCATCTGTCTTCATTAATCATTTTCCTTTCATCTACTTACAGAAGAACTTACTGTCTGTTTATATATTCCTCATGATTTTACTCTCATGATTTATTTCTTCCCCCTTAATAAAACACTTGATTATCTTTTGCTGAATTTGAAACTTTTCCCAGTCCTCAGGCTTGCTACCTTTCCTGGCAACTTTATATGGTTTCTCTTTTCTTCTAACACTGTTCTTAATTTATTTTGTGAGCCATGGTTGGTCTATGTTCTCTTTGTGCTATTCACTTGAATGACATATATACTTGATGCAATTCATGCATTGTTTCATTAAGTATGAGCCATCAGCTATCCACTCTCATTCCTTTTAATTAAGTTATCACAGTCAACGCATCTCTCATACCTTTGTAGTTTCCTTTGTTTAGATTGAGCACCCTAGATTGGACTCAACTACTTCACTTTATATCTAATGAGGAAACCTATCATGTAACATTCACTTTTTCCTAAAGGATGTCTCACAACCAGGTTATTAATTAACACCTTCCATTGCACGAAATCAATATGCTGGAAGTATGCAGAGTTGACAGATGGTGATGTCAATCAGCTTGTACTGTGATTTGATGTCAGTGCTGTCATTTTTGTCACTGAGGGCTGGCATTTCTTAAATGTACACAAATAAATGCATGTTTGGCCATAGGAAGAGCTCTTCATCATTTTTATTTAAAGGGAACATCTACTGCATACAGATTAGTTACTAATTGACTTCAACTAGCTGATGCTAAGATTGCAGAAGAATTTGGCATGCTGTGTGGTGTCTGAGGGTAAATGGGTACTGTCCTAGGCCCAAAGATTTCAGCTGCTTCATCACTGACCTTTCATCTATCACAAGAACAGAAGTGGAATACTTACTGATTTTGGTCTGATGTTCAGTTCCATTCATTGTTTCTGAAATAATAATGTCTCACCGACCAACTGCTTGTTCTGTGGTGCTGTGGAGTCCATGGACCATGTATATATTGGGTGTGGGCACTTGCAATCCCTTTTTGATTTTCATAAAAGCCTTCTTCTCTGTTTCTGGCTGCACTTCATTCCCATGCTCCTGATCTTTGGGCACCCAGTGCAGATGGGGGAGGGTAGGTCAGAGGACCTCCTCATGGGTCTGCCCCTGGGCCTGGCCAAACTGACCATAAACAGGTCCAGGCAACGGGCCGTGGAGGGGGTCGTTAGGGCTGATTGCCTGCCCCTCTTCAGTGGTTATGTCAGAGCCAGGGTGTCCCTGGAGAAGGAGCATGCGGTGTCCACCAACACCTTTGAGCTATTCAGGGAGAGGTGAGCACCGCAGGGAGTGGAGTGTTTTATTTCCCCCTCCAACTTTATTTTTCTTTAATCCCTGCCCTCTTCTTCACTGTTTGATCACACAGCATTGCTCTTTGAGAAGGACACTGCTTGTCACTGACCATTCGGGTGTTTCCATTCTTCCTGGTGGTGGAATATAAATAAAGATTTATATGCTTATTGTTCTCCACTGTGTCTGACACCTGCACACACACAACATGGGTGCCGGGGAAAATATAAGCACTACCGCAGTTAGACATTAGCATTGGAGTAAGAAAATGTAAGGAAAACAAAATGAAGTCCACACTGACATCACAGTTCAGTTGACATCCACCCTATGGCAACAAGCAGCGAGTAACATTCACAACATAGAAGTGTATAGCAAGGATCTTCTCCAAGAAGATCACATCACAATAATTTAATCAGACTATAGGGCTGCTCAGTTATTAGTGAGTCCTTCATGGTAACCTCAGCCAGTTTAATCATTGAACCTACTATATTGGCATCACAGACCAACCATTCAGCCACCTGAGCTACACAACCTCCAGCTTCAAGAAGGACAGCAGTCAGTTCACCTTGTCATTCAATGGAATTTCCATCAACAAAATACCCAACAATCATTCTGAGGATTATCATTGACCAGAAACCTAATCAGACTGTCTGCGTAGGTACAATGTCTAGAAGATCACATCAGAGACTTGGATTCTGTTGTTAGTAGTTCACTGGCTGACTCCCAAAGCTTGTCCAACATCCTCAGAGCATGTCACTCCACTTGACTGAATCAGTGCAGTTCTAACAATATGCTTGTAGCTCGTCACCAACCAGATAAAGCATTGTAGTGTGTACCACATACATGATGTACTACAGGAAATCACCAAGGGTCCTTCAACAGCACATCACTACCCAGCAAAGTGTATCACCTAAAAACACAAGGGCAGTAGATGCATGGGAATACTGCTACATGCAAGTTTCCCTTCAGTCACACACAATTCTATCATAACAGTTAACGTGTGGCACTGTGTAAATATCTCCTCCAACGAAGGGAAGTATGGCAGCTCAGTGGTTATCACTGTTGTCTCACAGTGCCAGGGACACGAGTTTAATTCTAGCCTCGGGTTACTACTTTTACAGAGTTTGCACATTCTCCACAGGTTTGCACTTATTTCCACCGGGTGCTCTGTTTTCCTCCCACAATCAAAAGAAGTGCGGGTTAGGTGGATCGGCCATGCTAAGTTGCTCCATAGTATTCTTGGCAATGCAAGCTAGGTGAGTTAGCCAGGGTATATACAAGAAAAGGGTGTACAGTCTGAATGGAATGCTCTTCAGAGGGTCAGTGCAGAGTCGATGGCCGAAAAGCTTCTTTCTGCACTGCAGGGATTCTATGAATGATGATGAAAAGTGTCCTGCAAATAAGGCAGAAGACTTCTCTCCAGATATATTTTGTGAAGGTGTGCTGAAATAAGACTTTATCTTCTCAGGTCTCAACGAAGATGTCTCACAGAGCCTACCAATGGATTTGAATAATCTTTGTGAGAACAAGAACAAAAATATTTTTGTGGTGAGATCAGTAATCTTAACCATGTATTCTGCAGCTCAGAAATATATATCAATAGACCTATCACTATCTTTAAATTGGATATAGGAGTGAGCATAATAGTTTTATCAGACAACAAACTGTAGCTACCAAAATATTTCCTGTAACCACTGGAGACCCTATTACAGTGCAGGAGGGTTTAAAATGTATGTTAAACAATAGTTACAGGCAACACTTAGTACGAGGAAATATAGATAGCAGAAATGTTGGATGTTATATCGAAATATAAATTCTCTCTTTGAAGTAGGGGCTGTTTTCCCTGGAGCGTCAGAGGCTGAGGGGTGACCTTATAGAGGTTTTTCAAAATTATGAGGGGTATGGATAGGATAAATAGGCAAAGTCTTTTCCCTGGGGTCGGGGAGTCCAGAACTAGAGGGCATAGGTTTAGGGTGAGAGGGGAAAGATATAAAAGAGACCTAAGGGGCAACTTTTTCACACAGGGTGGTACGGGTATGGAATGAGCTGCCAGAGGATGTGGTGGAGGCTGGTACAATTGCAACATTTAAGAGTTTGGAGGGATATGGGCCGGGTGCTGGCAGGTGGGGTTGAGATATCTGGTCGGCATGGTCGGGTTGGACCGAAGGGTCTGTTTCCATGCTGTACATCTCAGTGACTCTATGACTCTAAGTAGAAAGATGAGTAAGGATCTCGATTTAATTAAGAAAGCAGAAGAAATCAATCTGGATAAATCCAGGAATGACCTTGCAATATTATTTAATGGTCTGGGAAGACCTAAAACTGCATATAGCATTACTTTGCAAAAGGATACTAAAGCTACATGCCTTTTCAAACTTAGGAAGCTAGCACATTCACTAATGAAATAAATCAAACTACAACTCAAAGAAATTGGAAGCTGGGAATCATTGCTGGCATTACTAAGAGCTGTTTATACTTATTTAATATATAATAAGCTTGTCATTGTTTGAATAAACTAACAATTTGGTGATCATTCTAGAGTCAGACTAACCAGCATACAACACATTTCTTTACAACTAGGTCAAAATCCTAGAACTTCTCAGACAACAGCAGTCCATTTGGGCTGAAGCAGATTAAGCAGGTGTCCCAGGTACAGGTGGGATGGACAATGAACAATTATTTTGTTGGTGCCACATCCCATGAATTAATACATTTTAAAGAAAAAAAGCAAATTAAACAAAACGAGGAAAGGAACAGCGAGATATAGCGATGTAAAATCAGGTAGATAAAGTCCTTGACATCTAAATGAATATGTGTCACTGTATGGAACACACACAAAAGTTTCATGTATGTTTATACTTTCAACATCATGACTTAAAGTGTCAACAAGAAGTCTATCATTGCATGGAGTTTGTTTTAAATTTTTTAAACAAAAAAAATGCTTTAATCACTCTCCAGGTACAATGTAAATGATATACTGTTTAAAACCAGTATGGAAGGCTGGCATCTCAGCTTTCATCTTCATGCCTTCAACATTTCATTGAGCTGATGAGAGAGTTGCTCAAACATTTTAAATGACTTGTCATCTAGTTGACTAAAATCTGTATTGTTTATTTTGCTGGCCAGAAGTTGGATATTCTGTTCATCTAGAATTGGGATATTGATGGTCATTTTTATGGGTTCAGAGAGTGGGCTTCCTGAAACGCTACATGCACGCTCCTCCACTTTTCGTAAGCGCGTTGTCATGTTTGCCAATCTTGAGACAAATTTAGGTGTTATCAGTGGCGTGGGTCCCTAGCTATCACTGTTGCTTGCAGAACATAGGCCCTTAGTTCAGCTGTTTGGAGTTTGTTTTATTTATTTTTTTTATGGTCTTATACTGAATTTCTGCTGAGGGAGATCCATTTCTATTTTTTTTAGGATTTCTGACATTCCTGTTTTCTTTTTTTCTTTTTATTTCCTTTTACCCCCACACTACCACCTAACTGCAGTAGTGCTTATTTTTCCCCAGCACACATGTTGTGTGTGTGCAGGTGTGAGACACAGTGAGAGACACAAGGTGCACGAATCTTTATTCAAATTTCCACCACCAGGAAGAAAGGAAACACCCGAGTGGCCAGTGACAAGCAGTGCCCTTCACATCAAATGGAGTTTGTTTTTTTTTCACCCCCACACTACCACCTAAGTGCGGTAGTGCTTATTTTTTCCCCCAGCACCCATGGTGTGTGTGTGTGCAGGTCTGAGACACAGTGAAAGACACAAAGTGCACAAAGCTTTATTTGGAGTTTGTTTTATTTTTTTTTAGCACCCATGGTGTGTGTGTGCAGGTCTGAGACACAGTAAAAGACACAAAGTGCACGAATCTTTATTTGGAGTTTGTTTTAATTTGTGTTCAACTCTTTACATTGATCAGCTAATCCTCATGCCTCTCATTATCATTAATTGGTTTTAGGATTTCAACAATCCCAACAATTAGTTTTTGTGACCTTAAAGCAGTTCAGGTTCAACAAAGGTGCACTTTAGTCAGATAATTATAAATTGATAATGAGATGTTATAATGCTTCAGTAGTTATAAAATAAAATAAGCTATCTCAGAATAGACCAGAGGTCAAATGTAGGATCTTTCTGATCTACTTCATAGGGTTACAGTTTAAAAAATTCATCAAACAAATTTGGACTTAAACCACATGTTGTTTCTGACATCAGAGTACTTGAAACACAATGAGAAAAATTTAACTTGATGATCACATAAAAAACAAACATTAAAAAGGGTGCTTTTTCTTTCATATCTAACAACACACGCTTAATACTGAGTGCCATTTGATGGGTTTTTTTGGTCCATTCCATAAGCAAAACCATTTAAAGTCAGACCCTTCTCATTGTGTTATTTTCTGACTGGTTTTGTGACACTTTTCTGTGTCCTTGAATTAAATTAGAAAATCTGATATATTTGAACTTCATTAGAACATTATAAATGTACCATTAACCTTAAATCGACACAGACTATGAAATAAATCACGATATGATGGTTTTGGTTAGCCAACATTCACCGTCAAATCGAAACTACACTGAAATCCAAAGACTGGTGTTTAATGAATTGCTTCAAGTTCACAAAGAGCATATTGAACCAAGCTACAAACTGTTACTGGAAGTCAGTATTCTGAGTGAAGCATGCCAAGTCAACAATAAAACAACTGAAATAAATATTTAATTGTTATTTGAAAACATGTATGATTTAATACTGATTATCAGATGAACTAGAACATTGAGGAATAGCATAAAAAGGAAACTATCAACAATTTACTGATTCATAATTTAGCACAGCATAATATAAAGTAATTATAATAATATTTTAGTTATAAAAATACTTCAGATTTAAAAAACACGGGGGTGTAGCAACTGCATTTTCAATGCAATATATGGTTCAATCCAAAATGGTTCCAAGACATACACTTATGGAGCTGGCCAAGCTGTTTTGGTAGTGGCATTACTGAGGGCACAGGGAATGTGTGCCAGAATAAACAGAGTGGGCAGATTGTGATGATGTGTCGGTGAGCATGCTGGCTGATGCCATTTTGGAGACCAATGTTCCATCTAACAATCTCAGTTAACCTTGCACAACTGAGCATACATTCATAAGTAACAAGGCCCGACCCCAGCAGCCCACTGCACTATTTAAAGGGTTCATCACATACTTTCAGATTAGTTGCTGGCTGATTTTTTTATGAGCTCATGCAAAGATTTGTAAAAATACTTGGTGGCTTGTACTGGTAATTTCAACTTGTGCTTTTTAAAATTCTTTTAACATGATGAGGATCTTGCTGCTAGGCAGTTAAGTGTCAACCACTTTGTTGTGGTTCTGGAGTCATGTGTGGGCCAGACCAGGTAAAGATGGTAGACTTGCTTCCCTAAAGGACATTAGTGAACCAGATAGGCTTCTCCAACAATTGGCAATGGATTTATAGTAGTCATTAAATTCTTAGTTCCAGATATTTATTGAATTCAAATTCTACCATCTGCCATGGTGTGATTTGAACCTTGATCCGAAAAGATTACCTAATACCAGTAGATCATCACCTCTCCCTACTGATAAAGAGCCAAGTGCTGAATTCAAATATCCTGCAGAAACTATGTGCTTCCATATCTTTATATTTTATTCTAATTCTCTGCTCCCTATATCAGACCAATCACAGAGTGCAGGCAGACATACAATCTGTGTTTGAAGAATCTCTAGATGAAGGGACCATATCAGGGCATAGAATGGCTGCAGATACATGGATTCTGAATGCAAATGGAAGTAAGGACAGGGAAGGAAGGTGTGAGAAACCGTGAGATCTCATCTGTTAGAGCAAGACAGTGAACAGTCTGCCTCCAAAGTCTCAGTGGCTGCACTGTGTCCCAGCAAGTGGCTGGGAAAGGTGTTAGTTGCACAAGAGGATTCCTTTATTTGGGTGTAGCAACGTTTATTGAGTTACATTAATGTTTGTTTAACAAATAATGTTTCTATTTCAACTTCAGATTCTTCCAGCCTTCACTTGGTGTTTCTCCATTCATTTCAATAGCCTTAAGGTGAGTGGAGCAAGCAGATTGTATGAGGAGGAAAGGATTCCAATGTTGGTGGTTTCTTGTTCATTGGGATGAATTGTGTTTAGGAATGTAATAATGTGGGGAGGCACAGGTTATCTGCTGGCTCTGACAGCCTGGTGAGTGGCTGCAGGGACCCAAAACCACAAGTATCTCCTTCACCTCCTCCTCCTTCTCCTTCTCCTTCTACAGACTTTGAAGAAAAAGAAATGTAGTGGAATCTGACTTCTGTCATGTATTTTCCAGCAGGGTATTTTCTAATCATGAAAATAAACTATTCATATTTCCATTGCAGCAATGGAGGGTCTCAGAGTTTAATGGACCTTCAATATATTGGCAGAAAGACCTTAGACTCTTGTCTTTGTTCACTGCACCTTGGTGGCAGCTGCCCCAAGTTTCAGTGTGTCCCTCAGCATGTAGTCCTGGACCTTGGAATGTGCCAGTCTGCAACACTCAATCAAGGTCAACTCCTTATTCTGGAAGACCAACAAGTTTCGGACAGACCAAAGAGGGTCTTTCACTGAGTTGATAGTCCTCCAGGCACAGTAAATGTTTGTCTTGTGTGTGTCCCAGGGAACAGAACCATAGAGCATAGAGTCTAGATTAGAGTGGTGCTGGAAAAGCACAGAGCCCTGCATCATGGAGCTATCAGGATGAACCTCAACAAAAACCATTGCATCTCTCTCCAGACCTTCTTCACAAAGGAACATTCCAGAAAAACGTGTACAACAGTCTCTTTCCCTCTGCAGCCACTTGGAGGACAGTGTGCAGTGGTGCAGAGAGTCCACGTGCGCATGAAGAATCTCATAGGTCGTGCCCTTATCACCAACAGCCAAATGATGTCTTGGTGCTTGTTGGAAAGTTCTGGTGATGAAGCATTCTGCCAAATGACTTTGACAGTCTGCTCAGGGAACCACCCGACAGGATCCGTTTTCTCCTTCTCCTGCAGGGTCTTGAAGATGTTATGTACTGACCACTGCCTGATGGACTTGTGGTCAAATGTGCTTTCCTTTGTAAATTTCTCCAGAAGGGACAGATGATATGAAACAGTTGAACTATTTGGAGTGTACCACAGCAAGAAGGGCAGACCCATCTTTTGCAACATTAGCGACAGGTAGAACCTCAATTGCTATTTGCATTCTGAGAAACTACGCAGTTGCACATTTGAGACACCTTGCTAGGGTACACTGAAGGGTGTCTGACCACTTAAGATGTACCTTCAGCAACCCATTGACTGGTCCTATCATCACCCTTGTGATGACCAGAGTGAAATGTGACATGAATAGGTAAATAATGATGATGATTAAATTGGCAATGGGCAAAACGATAAATTGTAGAATTTGTCACTCTGATGTTCAGACCGCTGTGGTTTAAGTCACTGATTGTGCACAGTTGTCTCTGAAATCTTGAAAATGCAATTTGCTCAAGAAATGCAATATTTTTTAAAAATGCTTTCCAAAGAACAAATAGATTACCACCTGAAAACAAAGGGTGTTCTTTTCAGAACTGAGAGATCAGTTGGGAAGCTTGTTCTTAGCAAGCATTCCTTCAATTCAGCATGTTCTTAGCAATCATCCTTCCAACTGAACCAGATACAACAAATACCCCTCCTAAGCCAGTCACTGCTCAAATAGCTTTTGCAGGGGCCTACAGGAAAATAAGTAGTAATCGCCTGTCAAGTGATTCACTAGTGGACTTGCTAAAAATAAAAACTTTCACTCCTCACAGTCAATTTATGATCTCTATTTAAGTAACTACTCTTCAAAACTTGAAATAGATTAATGTTTCTCAATCCTTCAATACTTAAATGCTTTGAACAAGATTAAACGTAAAGCATCATCACAACATATGTAATGTAGCGTAAATACCTTATATATGTGGGTAAATAAAAAGTAGAGAGTAAGCAAACTTCATAGAACAAATCCTATGAGTAAACATCTTTTACAGAGAGCGGCCAGGAACTTTGAAATTTCACTCTTTAAACATTTTCCAGAACATCAATTCCATTGTTCAATGTGATGACTGTGCTCAGATCATATTGAACCGGTCAATAGTTGCAGATTAGGTAAAAACAATGACTGCAGATGCTGGAAACCAGATTCTGGATCAGTGGTGCTGGAAGAGCACAGCAGTTCAGGCAGCATCCGACGAGCAGCAAAATCGACGTTTCGGGCAAAAGCCCTTCATCAGGAATAAAGGCAGAGAGCCTGAAGGGTGGAGAGATGGTGGGGGTGGGGAGAAAGTAGTATAGAGTACAATAGGTGAGTGGGGGAGGAGATGAAGGTGATAGGTCAGGGAGGAGAGGGTGGAGTGGATAGGTGGAAAAGGAGCTAGGCAGGTCGGACAAGTCCGGACAGGTCAAGGGGACAGTGCGGGCTGGAAGTTTGAAACTAAGATGAGGTGGGGGAAGGAGAAATGAGGAAGCTGTTGAAGTCCACATTGATGCCCTGGGGTTGAAGTGTTCCGAGGCGGAAGATGAGGCGTTCTTCCTCCAGGCGTCTGGTGGTGAGGGAGCGGCGGTGAAGGAGGCCCAGGACCTCCATGTCCTCGGCAGAGTGGGAGGGGGAGTTGAAATGTTGGGCCACGGGGCAGTTTGGTTGATTGGTGCGGGTGTCTCGGAGATGTTCCCTAAAGCGCTCTGCTAGGAGGCGCCCAGTCTCCCCAATGTAGAGGAGACCGCATCGGGAGCAACGGATACAATAAATGATATTAGTGGATGTGCAGATAAAACTTTGATGGATATGGAAGGCTCCATTAGGGCCTTGGATAGAGGTGAGGGAGGAGGTGTTGGCACAGGTTTTACAGTTACTGCGGTGGCAGGGGAAAGTGCCAGGATGAGAGGGTGGGTCGTAGGGGGGCGTGGACCTGACCAGGTAGTCACGGAGGGAAAGGTCTTTGCGGAAGGTGGAAAGGGGTGGGGAGGGAAATATATCCCTGGTGGTGGGGTCTTTTTGGAGGTGGCGGAAATGTAAGCGGATGATTTGATTTATGCGGAGGTTTGTAGGGTGGAAGGTGAGCACCAGGGGCATTCTGTCCTTGTTACGGTTGGAGGGATGGGGTCTGAGGGCGGAGGTGCGGGATGTGGACGAGATGCATTGGAGAGCATCTTTAACCACGTGGGAAGGGAAATTGCGGTCTCTAAAGAAGGAGGCCATCTGGTGTGTTCTATGGTGGAACTGGTCCTCCTGGGAGCAGATACGGCGGAGGCGGAGGAATTGAGAATACAGGATGGCATTTTTGCAAGAGATAGGGTGGGAAGAGGTGTAATCCAGGTAGCTGTGGGAGTCGGTGGGTTTGTAAAAATTGTCAGTGTCAAGTCGGTCATCACTAATGGAGATGGAGAGGTCCAGGAAGGGGAGGGAGGTGTCAGAGATGATCCAGGTAAATTTAAGGTCAGGGTGGAATGTGTTGGTGAAGTTGATGAATTGTTCAACCTCCTCGTGGGAGCACGAGGTGACGCCAATGCAGTCATCAATGTAGCGGAGGAAGAGGTTGGGAGTGGTGCCGGTGTAATTACGGAAGATCAACTGCTCTACGTAGCCAACAAAGAGACAGGCATAGCTGGGGCCCATATGTGTGCCCATGGCTACCCCTTTGGTCTGGAGGAAGTGGGAGGATTCAAAGGAGAAATTGTTAAGGGTGAGGACCAGTTCGGCCAAACGAATGAGAGTGTCGGTGGAAGGGTACTGTTGGGGACGTCTGGAGAGGAAAAAACGGAGGGCGTGGAGGCCCTGGTCATGGCGGATGGAGGTGTAGAGGGCTTGGATATCCATGGTGAAGATGAGGTGTTGGGGACCGGGGAAACGGAAGTCTTGGAGGAGGTGGAGGGCGTGGGTGGTGTCTCGAACGTATGTGGGGAGTTCCTGGACTTGGGGGGATAGGACAGTGTCGAGGTAGGTAGAGATGAGTTCAGTGGGGCAGGAGCATGCTGAGACAATGGGTCAGCCAGGATGGTCAGGCTTGTGGATCTTGGGAAGGAGGTAGAACCGGGCAGTGCGGGGTTCCCGGACTATGAGGTTGGAAGCTGTGGGTGGGAGATCTCCCAAGGTGATGAGGTTCTGTATGATCTGGGAGATGATGGTTTGGTGATGGGGGGTGGGGTCATGGTCGAGGGGGCAGTAGGAAGAGGTGTCCTCGAGTTGGCGTTTGGCTTCAGCGGTGTAGAGGTCAGTGCGCCAGACTACCACTGCACCCCCTTTATCCGCTGGCTTAATGGTGAGGTTGGGATTAGAGCAGAGGGATTGGATGGCTGCGCGTTGTGAGGGTGAGAGGTTGGAGTGGGGGATGGGGGTCGACAGGTTGAGGCGGTTAATGTCCCGGCGGCAGTTGGAAATGAAGAGGTCAAGGGCAGGTAATAGGCCAGCGCGGGGTGTCCAGGTGGATGCAGTGTGTTGGAGGTGGGCGAAGGGGTCCTCGGAAGGTGGGTGGGAATCCTGATTGTGAAAGTAAGCTCGGAGGCGGAGGCGGAGGCGACGGAAGAAGTGTTCGATGTCACGGCGTGTATTAAATTCATTGATGCGTGGACGGAGGGGGATGAAGGTGAGTCCTTTGCTGAGGACTGATCGTTCGTCCTCAGTGAGTGGGAGGTCTGGAGGGATGGTGAAAACTCGGCAGGGCTGGGAGCTGGGATCTGGTGTGGGTGTGGAACTGGGAGTGGGGTCGGAGCCAGTACCTGGAGTGGGTGTGATGGTGGGGGGAATGCGTGTGGAGGCATGAGCAGGGGTAGTGTTCCCCTCGGGGTTCTGGGGGGTGGGGATAGTAACAGTGGGGTCTGTGGGGGGCATGTCAGCAGAATGCAGGTGAGTGGCGCTGGTGGGGTCGGAAGTGGTGGCAGACACGGCAGTAGGGGTGGCGGAAGTCACTGAGCATGTGGCATCGGCGATGATGTGAGGGCCGGAAGTGGCTGTGGGAGTGGCCATGATGGGGGCAGAAGTGACATCATCAATCAGCGTGGGGGTGGCAGCTGCATCAGCCACGTGGCTAATGGCGTTTCCGAAGCCAGGGGAATCTTCTGGAATGTTTGAGGAGCGCTGGTTATGGAGGTGGGTGAATAAAAGTTTGTTGTACTTACAGTTTTTGATGTTTGAGATGGAATTGAAATACTGTTTGTTGAGAGTATGAATTCTCCTGAGGATGTACTACAGAGTGGGTCCTTTGCAATTCTGAGAGAGTGTGGCCCTCAGCTGAGGCAGGGCTGACTGTAGAGAGGTTAGGTGCCAGCGCATTGCTGCAAGCATGGAGCGGAGGATCTTGAAGGAGAACTGTTGCTGATGTTTTTGAATCTGTAGTCTGTACTGGTTTGTCCTGTTCGGGTCCGAACTCTGCTGGTTTAAAGGTGGTCCGGAGTCCGTGTGGGATGAGTTTCAGATTGCTCAGGGAACACGTGTACTGGCTGTAAGAACCAGAAGGCCGGGTTAAATTCTGGGTCTATAATGTCTTTCATTTCCACCACTGCATCAGATCATGTGTTGCTATAACAATCTGACTTTTTTTTAAACTCTGTCTTTATTATTCCAATGTTCTCTTTCCCAGGTTCCAATATTTCACCCTCCATAAATTTGTCCTCAGCCAAAATTCTATTGGCCCTCTCCTAGCCTTCATCAAGTTCTCTCAAGCTTTATCCCTTTATTGGCTCCCAGTCCATCAATGCTTGATTTTGAAACTTTCATCCCTATGATCAAAATGTTCCATGGATTCCTCTATATATGTTTGTATCATTATAACCTCCTCCAGCCTTGAAACACAAAAACTTCGAATTCCTACAACTTGAACATCTCGGCCACTTTCTTTGATCTGCTAATTGCAATTGTGGCCTCATCTGATTTGGCCCAGTGCTCTCAAATTCTGCCTGCAATTTCTCCTTCATGTCACCTTCATCCTGTCTTTCAGTCCATTTCATTGCCTATAAAACTCTTCAGATCTCTTGCATCAATGAGAGGTTATCTTATTGAAAGGTATAAAATTCTGAGGTGACTTGACTGAGAGTGTGTTTTGCTTTCTGGGGGAGACTAGACATAGGGGCTTGAAGTTTAAAAGTTTGGTATGTCCTATTTAGGTCTGAAATGGGGAGAATTTTTTTTTCTCTTTGTGGATTTTGAGTTTGAGGGAACCTCTTCCCCAGAGAGCAATGGAGGCTGGGTCATTGCAAATAATCAAGATTGAATTATACAGATCTTTGGTGAAGAGAATACCAGGATATGGAGTGAAATAACTGCATAGAGGCTGGTATTCCATCAAGTCACCCTTTATTTACATATACACGGTATATTGGCTTTGACCAGCCAGTCCTAGACTGAGGAAGAGACAAAACAAATCTGCAGATGCTGGAATCCAAGGTAGACAAGCAGGAGGCTGGAAGAACACAGCAAGCCAGGCAGCAACAGGAAGTGGAAACATCAATGTTTTTGATGTAACCCTTCTAAAGTTCTGAAGAAAGGTTACACCTGAAATGTTGACTTCAACTCCTGATGCTGCCTGGCTTGCTGTGTTCTTCTAGCCTCCTGCTTGTCTACCCTAGTCTGAGGAAGCCTTCTAGATCTTCTGTTTATTTTTTTTTCTTTTTTCTTTTTTTTTAGGAAACACCCAAATGGCCAGTGAGAATCTCCTGTTTATTTTTTTTTCATCAAAGGGCAATGCTGTGTGATCAAACAATCTCCTGTTTATTTTTTTTAGCACCCATGGTGTGTGTGTGCAGGTGTGAGACACAGTGAAAGACACAAAGTGCACGAATCTTTATTCAAATTCCACCACCAGGAAGATAGGAAAACACCCGGGTGGCCAGTGACAAGCACTGCCCTTCACATCAAGGGCAGTGATCTTCTGTTTATTTGTCTTTTTTCTTTTTTTTTTCTTTTACCCGGGCTCTAACGTAACCGTGGAGACAATCCTGTTTATCTTTTTCTTTCTTTTTTTTTCCTTTTTTTAACCCCCACACTACCACCTAAGTGCGATAGTGCTTATTTTTTTTCCCCAGCACCCATGGTGTGTGTGTGTGTGTGCAGGTGTGAGACACAGTGAAAGACACAAAGTGCACAAATCTTTATTCAAATTCCACCACCAGGAAGATAGGAAAACACCCGGGTGGCCAGTGACAAACACTGCCCTTCACATCAAGGGCAGTGATCTTCTGTTTATTTTTTTTTATTATTATTTTTTTTTTCTTTTTTTTCCCCCTTTAACCCCCACACTACCACCTAAGTGCGGTAGTGCTTATTTTATCCCCAGCACCCATGGTGTGTGTGTATACGTGTGAGACACAGTGAAAGACACAAAGTGCACGAATCTTTATTCAATTTCCACCACCAGGAAGATAGGAAAACACCCGGGTGGCCAGTGACAAACACTGCCCTTCACATCAAGGGCAGTGATCTTCTGTTTATATCTGTCAGCCAGGCCTCCTTGACTGGCTCAGGTTAACAACTCCAATCAATGAGATTAACCTGTCCCTAGTTTCAATCACTATATAGAAGAAAGACAGGAAACTGGAATTGAAATCACAGTCAGAATAACCATGACTTAACTGAATGTTGGGGTTACCTTGAGAGTCCAAATGGTTTATTTTTGCCTCTAATTTTTGTTTGTTATGTAGAAGCAACCGAGGTGCGCAGAGGCAAAAGGTTTTTAGTTTAGAAAGGTGTCATGTGTTGGCACAGGTTTGGTGGGCCGAAGGGCCTGTTCCTGTACTGTACTGTTCTTTGTTCAAGCTGCTTGTTGTAACATCTCTTTGTTTCTGTGCTAATTTTCTTTCTGATTCAACTCCTATAAAGCATCTTGGCATATTTTCCTATGTTAAAGGTGCTGTATAAAAGCATGTTGTTGTCATAAATTTTTTATCCAAAGTGGCTGAAGTAAATTGAATGTTTATCAACGATGAGCAATCAGAACAGTATTTTTCAGATCTCCCTGGTTTGCATAACTTACTTATCAAAGAAAAGTAAATCTTACTTTAAAAATGTCAGATATGCTATAAATGGAAATGAGCTGTCAACTTACCATCATTAGTGATTCCATATCGCAAACCATCCAATTGCAAATATTCCATTTTGCTTCTGATCTGGATAATTTACACACAGTTCAAAGAAATAAAGAAGGTTAACAGTTCAAGGTTAAAAGATGTGCATATCAACAAACATGAATCTGACAAGATTTTCACAAACAGATTGTTGATACTAAGCTGCCTGAATATTACTGATTTTATGCATCTTTCGGTCTTCAAGTATTTGTGCTGCGTCCTGTGTTTATTCAGTGATTGTGTGACTGCTTAATCTGAAATGTTCCATTGCTAAAGAACGTCAGCCAAGTCCGGACTTGGCAATTAATGATAACCAGGCAATATAACTGAGTTATTTTTGACTTCCATCCCAATTTTATTCAGTTTAGTTGCTGGAGGCAGTCAGAGAGGTCACGAGGTCCCCTGGGAGCAGTGGAGCTTGTCAGGTTACGTGAGTATACAGTGTAAAGTACTTACATTTTGGTCGGGTGTTGTTCAGTTGCTGGAGTCAGTCGGACAGGTCACGAGGTCACCAGGGAGCAGCGGAGCCTATCAGGATATGTGAGTATACAGTATAAAGTACTTACGCTTAGTTTGGGGGTTGATCAGTTGCTGGAGGCAGTTGGAGATGACATGAGGTTACATATTTGGGTGGTTGCTTTACCAGAAACACTACTCGGGTAGTGTCTCCCACCCATGGTCCTCCTCCAACCAAAAAAAATGTTCTGTGCATCGGTTGGGAAGGTGGCAAGTGTTTTCTTTTGTGTTTCATTTTTTCAGTGGTCTGTTTGGGAATTTAGAATAGCGGGAATGGAGGTTCAGGCGGTTGAATGTTCCTTTTGCAGTATGTGGGAGGTAAGGTCACCTCGAGTGTCCCTGCTGACTTCATCTGTGGGAAGTGCACTCAACTCCAACTCCTCGAGAACCGAGTTAGGGAACTGGAGCTGGAGCTGGATGAACTTCGGCTCATTTGGGAGGCAGAGGGGGTTATTGAGAGGAGTTACAGGGAGGTAGTTACTCCACAGCCACACGAAGAAGGTAGATGGGTTACCGTCAGGGGTAGGAAAGGGAACCAGCAAGCAGTGCAGGGATCTCCTGTGGTGGTTCCCCTCAACAACAAGTATCCCATTTTGGACACTGTTGGGAGGGGATGGCCTTACCCTGGGTAAGCAATGGGGAACAGGTCTCTGGCGCAGACTCTGTCCCTGTTGCTCAGACGGGAAGGGGGAAGAGGAGCAGTGCTTTAGTTATTGGGGACTCCATAGTTAGGGGTATAGATACGAGGTTTTATGAGAATGAGAGAGACTCACGATTGGTGTGTTGTCTCCCAGATGCCAGAGTTTGGGATCTCTCTGATTGTGTTGCTGGGATCCTTGAGGGGGAGGGGGAGCAGTCCCAGGTCATGGTCCACATAGGCACCAACGACATAGGTAGGAACAAAGGTGGAGATCTAAGGCAGAAATTCAGGGAGCTAGGATGCAAGCTTAGAGCTAGAACAAACAGAGTTGTTATCTCTGGTATGTTACCTGTGCCATATGCTAGTGAAGCGAGGAACAGGGAGAGCGCAGAGCTGAACACATGGCTGCAGAGATGGTGCAGGATGGAGGGTTTTGGATTCCTGGAAAATTGGAAATCTTTCTGGGGAAGGTGGGACCTCTACAAACAAGATGGTCTTCATCTGAACCAGAGGTGTACCAACACCCTGGGAGGGGAGATTTGCCAATGCTCTCCATGTTTGGGGGGGGGGGGGGGGGGGGGCGGAAGGGGGAGCGGTTTAAACTATTGCAGCAGGGGATGGGAACCTGAGTTGTAGTTCCAGTGTGCAGGAGGTTGAGGGCGGTGAAGTCAGAGATAGGTTTACAAGGTTGCAAGAGGGCACTGGCAATCAGGACGTTGATTTGCAATGTGTATACTTCAATGCCGGGAGCATCTGGAATAAAGTAGGTGAACTTGCAGCATGGGTTGGTACCTGAGATTTCAATGTTGTGGCCATTTCAGAGACATGGCTAGAGGAGGGACAGGAATGGTTGTTGCAGATTCTGGGATTTTAGATGTTTCAATAATAACAGAAAAGATGGTAAGGGGAGGGGATGTGGAATTGTTAAACAAGGGTAGCATTACAGCAGCTGAGATAACGTTTGAGGACTCATCCACTGAGGTAGTTTGGACAGAGATTAGAAACAGGAAAGGAGAGGCCACCGTGGTGGGAGTTTTCTATTGGCATCCGAATTGTTCCAGGGATGTAGAGGAAAGGATATCAAAGAAAGATGTAGTGAAACTTGAAAGGGTTCAGAAAAGATTTACAAGGGTGTTGCCAGGGTTGGAGGATTTGAGCTATAGAGAGAAGCTGAACAGGCTGGGGCTGTTTTCCTTGGAGTGTCGGAGGCTGAGGGGTGACCTTATAGAAGTTTACAAAATCATGAGGGGCATGGAAGGGATAAATAGACAAAGTCTTTTCCCTGGGGTGGGGGAGTCCAGAACTAGAGGGCATTGGTTTAGGGTGAGAGGGGAAAGATATAAAAGAGACCTAAGGGGTAACTTTATTCTGCAGAGGGTGGTACATGTATGGAATTAGCTGCCAGAGGAAATAGTGGAGGCTGGTACAATTGCAACATTCAAAAGGCATTTGGATGGGTATATGAATAGGAAGGATTTGGAGGGCCGGGTGCTGGCAGATGGGACTAGATTGTATTGGGATATCTGGTCAGCATGGATGGGTTGGACCGAAGGGTCTGTTTCTGTGCTGTACATCTCTATGACTCTATGATTCTCGATAGGAGCGAGAGGGTAGTTGTTATGGGGACTTTAACTTCCCCAATTTTGTCTGGGAATGCTGTAGTTCAAGTAGTCTAGATGGGTCAGATTTTTTTCAATGTGTGCAGGAGGGTTCTCTGACGCAGTATATAGACAGGCCAACAAAGGACGATGCCATATTGGATTTGGTACTGGGAAATTAACTCAGCCAGTTGTTAGATTTGGAGGTAGGTGAGCACTTTGGCAACAATAATTCGGTTATGTTTAAAATAGCAATGGGCAGGAACAGGTATATACGGCAGGGAATGAGGTATAACTAGGGGAAAGGCAATAATGATGCGAATAGGCAAGAGTTAGGATGCATTGGATTGGGAAGGAAACTGCTGGGGATGGACACAGTTGAAATGTGGAGCTTATTCAAGGAACGGCTGCTGTGGGTCATAGAGTCATAGAGTCAAAGAGATGTACAGCATGGAAACAGACCCTTCAGTCCAACCTGTCCATGCCGACCAGATATCCCAACCCAATCTAGTTCTACCTGCTAGTACCCAGCCCTTATCCCTCCAAACCCTTCCTATTCATACACCCATCCAAATGCCTCTTAAATGTTGCAATTGTACCAGCCTCCACCACTTCCTCTGGCAGCTCATTCCATATCTGTACTGTCCTCTGTGTGGAAAAAGTTGCCCCTTAGGTCTCTTTTATATCTTTCCCCTCTCACCCTAAAGCTATGCCCTCTAGTTCTGGACTCCCCGGCCCCAGGGAAAAGACTTTACCTATTTACCCTATCCATGCCCCTCATTATTTTGTAAACCTCTATAAGGTCACCCCTCAGCCTCCGACGCTCCAGGGATAACAGCCCCAGCCGTTCAGCCTCTCCCTATAGCTCAGATCCTCCAACCCTGGCAACATCCTTGTAAATCTTTTCTGAACCCTTTCAAGTTTCACAACATTTTTCCTATAGGAAGGAGACCAGAATTGCACATAATATCCCAACAGTGGCCTAACCAATGTCCTGTACAGCCACAACATGACCTCCCAACTCCTGTACTCAATACTCTGACCAATAAACGAAAGCATACCAAATATCTTCTTCACTATCCTGTCTACCTGCGACTCCACTTTCAAGGAGCTATGAACCTGCACTCCAAGGTCTCTTTGTTCAGCAACACTCACCAGGACCTTTCCATTAAGTGTAAAAGTCCTGCTAAGATTTGCTTTCCCAAAATGCAGCACCTCGCATTTATCTGAATTAAACTTCATCTGCCACTACTCAGCCCATTGGTTCATCTGGTCAAGATCCTGTTGTAATCTGAGGTAACCCTCTTCACTGTCCACTACACCTCCAATTTTGGTGTCATCTGCAAACTTACTAACTGTACCTCTTCCTTGATTAGTATATACCTGCCAGGCAAGGAGGTAGTTGTTGAGAGAGTGAGCCATGGTTTACTAAAGAAATTGAAGCTCTTGTCAAAAGAAAGAAGGCTTATGTGAGGATGAGGCTCAGTTAGGCGGCTTGAGAGTGATAAGTTAGCCAGAAAAGATCTAAAGAGAGAGCTAAGAAGAGCCAGGAGGGGACATGAGAAGTTATTGGCAGGTAGGATCAAGGAAAACCCTAAGGCCTTCTATTGAGTAAGATTAGGGCCAATCAAAGATAGTAGTGAAAAATTGTGTGTGGAATCTGAGGACATGGGGAAGCGCTTAATGAATACTTTTCGTCAGTATTCACATTGGAAAAGGACAATGTTAGTGGGAATATGGAGATACAGCCTCCAAGATTAGATGGGATTGAGGTTGACAAAGAGGAGGTTTTAGCAATTTTGGAAGATCTGAAAAAAGACAAGACCCTGGGGCCGGATGGGATTTAGTCTCAGAATCTCTGGGAAACCAGGGAGGTGATTGCAGAGTCTTTGGCTTCAATCTTTATGTCATTATTGTCAACAGGAGTAGTGCCAGAGGATTGGAGGATAGCAAATGTTGTTCCGTTGTTTAAGAAGGGAGTCAGGACAACCCTGGTATTTATAGGCCACTGAGCCTTACTGCAGTTGTTGGTAAAGTTTTGGAAAAGGTTTTTAGGGATAGGATTTACAATCATCTGGAAAGGAATAATTTGATTAGGGATAGTCAACACAGTTTTGAGAGTGGTAGGTCATGCCTAACTAACCTTACTGAGTTCTTCAAGAAGGTGACAAAACAGGTGGATGAAAGTAAAGTGGTTGATGTGGTGTATGTGGACTTCACTAAGGCATTTGATAAGGTTGCACACGGTAGGCTATTGCCCAAAATAAGGAGTTTCGGGATTGAAGGCTATTTAGCGGTTTGGATCAGAAATTGGCTAGCTGAAAGAAGACAGAGGGTGATGATTGCTGGGAAATGTTCATCCTGGAGCTCAGTTACCAGTGGTGTGCCACAAGGATCTGTTTTGGGGCAACAGCTGTTTGTCATTTTTATAAATGATCTCAATGTGGGCGGAGAAGGATGGGTTAGTAAATTTGCAGATGACACTAAGTTAGGCAAAGCTGTGGATAATGCGGAAGGATGTTGTGGGTTACAGAGAGACATAAATAAGATGCAGAACTGGGCTGAGAAGTGGCAAGTGGAATTTAATGTGGAAAAGTGTGAGGTAGTTCACTTCAGAAGAATTAACAGGAATGCAGAGTACTCAGCTAATGGTAAAATTCTTGGCAGTGTTGATTAACAGAGAGGTCTCAGTGTTCCAGATGCATAAATCCCTGAAAGTTGCCACCCAGATTGATAGGATTGTTAAGAAGGCATATGGTGTGTTGGCGTTTATTGGTAGGGGTTTGCATTTCGGAACCACGAGATCACGCTTCAGCTGTACAAGACACTGGTCAGGCCAGACCTAGAGTACTGTGTGCAGTTCTGGTCACCACATTATAGGAAAGATGTGGAAGCTTTGGAAAGGTTTCAGACGGGATTTACTAGGATGTTGCCTGGTATGGAAGAAAGGTCTTACGAGGAAAGGCTGAGGGAACTGAGGCTGTTTTCGTCAGAGAGAAGAAGTTTGAGAGGTGACTTAATCAAGACATATAAAATAATCAGAGGGTTAGATAGAGTGGACAGTGAGAGCCTTTTTCCTCAGATGGTGAAGGCAAACAGGAGGGGACATAGCTTTAAATTGAGGAGTGATAGATTTAGGACAGATATCGGGGTAGTTTCTTTACTAAGAGTAGTAATGGTGTGGAATGGCCTGCCTGCAACAGTAGTAGACTCGCCCACGTTAAGGGCATTTAAATGGGCATTGGACATACATCGGGATAATAATGGAACAGTGTAGGTTAGATGGGCATCAGATTAACTTCACAGGTTGGCGCAAATGCGAGGGCTGAAGGTCCTGTACTGCGCTGTAATGTTCTACGTATGTTCTATGTACAATAGTGTAGAGCACACTAAATTGCTGTAACTCCTTAAATATATTTTTCTCATGTGTGTCAATAATTGTTAATGATAAATTTGTAAAGGTAAATTCATTCCAGGGGCTTGTGTATATCAGCAGTGACCAAAATTCAGATGACTTACTTGACTCTATCATGCAACAGGGCATCTGAGGTTGTTGAAGATAATATTAAAATGCAAATAATTCCTATTTGTGCTTTGAGATACTGTATGACACTCAGTCACCACAATTTCCTCTCTCGCCCCTTTTCATTTTATCATCTACGCATGTAGTAAACTTACGAGGAAGGTTCCATCAACACTGAATAAAAGATACCAGTTTCAGTTTCCTAAAGAATAAATTGGAGTTTTCATACTTTTTTTAAACCACTTTTGATATTGAATAATAACTGCACCAATTGGTGTCCTCTTAAAAATGGATGAAATATCTTTTGTAAATGGCTTTCTCATTCTGGGTGCTACCCTTCCTTTGAAACTCAGAGGGAAATTCTCCACTCTCTTCATTGGGATGGACAATGACCAGAAAGTTGGGAAAAATATGGCGACAATGGAATAATTGGATACTAAACATTGAGAAAACAAGTTCTGATTTTGCCCTTTGGTTATAAATGTTGAATTCTAAACCTCATCAATGATTAGTGGGTACCTTAGAATCATGCATTTGCAAACCATTATTACTAAATCTCACATCATTGTCATGCAGGCCCCATTTGTCTTCTCTTACTCAGACAAATGAGATGACCAGTTCTCAACATGAAAGTCAGAGTGGTTACCTGAAGACAGAAGCTCATTACTTGCAGTTCAGGGCTCTATCTAACTCTGTCTTAAACATAATGACCCATATGGTCCCTAGACACACATCTTTGTCCAGGCAAGTTGTTATCAGCAACATTCACTCTCACGACATGATCATTGCTGGATTCTGACCAATTCACCTTTTTGAAGAGTTACCAGAGAGGGTTGTTGAGGGGAAGGCTGTTAATGGTTCATACATGGCCAATCAAAAGTATTTAATATAATGCCAAACGACTGGCTTGTGAAGAAAGTTCAGATAAGCGGGGGTATGGATGCGAGGGCAGTTGCTTGCTCCTCCTGCAGAATATGGCAGGTGAGAGATATGACACATGTCTCCGCTGGCTACATCTGTGGGAAGTGCACCCAACTCCAGCTCCTTGAAAAACGTGTTAGGGAATTGGAGCTGGAGCTGGATGAACTGCGGATCATTCGGGAGGCTGAGAGGGCAATTGAGAGAAGTTACCGGCAGTTGGTCACTCCTGAGGCTAAAGATAAGAATAGATGGGTTACAGTCAGGAGGAGGAAAGGGGACAGACAGACAGTGCAGAAATCACCTGTGGACATTCCCCTCAGCAATATCGTTTTGGATACTGCTGGGGGGGATGGCCTACCAGAGGAAAGCCATAGTGGTCAGTTCTCTGGCACTGAGCCTGACTCTGTGGCCCAGAAGGGAAGGGGGCAGAATAGAAAAGGGCTAGTGGTAGGAGACTCGATTATTAGGAGAATCGACAGGAGATTTGTGGTCAGGATCGAGATTCCCGGAAAGTATGTTGCCTCCCTGGTGCCAGGGTCTGGGACGTCTCCGATCGGGTGTATAAGATTCTGAAAGGAGAGGGCGAACAGCCAGAAATCGTGTTGCGTATTGGCACCAATGATATAGCCAGGAAAAGGATCGAGGATATAAAAAGTGATTTCAGCGAGTTAGGGTGGAAGCTGCAGAGCAGGACAAACAGAGTAGTGTTCTCTAGTTTTTACTGCCACTGCTATGAGATAGCGAGGCGAGGAACAGGGAGCGGGTGCAGCTTAACACATGGCTGCGCAGCTGGTGTAGGAGGGAGGGCTTCAGATATGTAGATAATTGGGATGACTTCTGGGGAAGGTGGGACCTGTACATGAAGGACGGGTTGCACCTGAACTGGAAGGGGACCATTGTCCTGGGTCAAAGGCTTGCTCGAGTGATTCAGGAGGGTTTAAACTCATATGGCAGGGGGATGGGAACCTGAGCTGTATACCGGAAGTGAGAGTTGATGGAGATGAGGCAATAGCAAGAGGTAGCGCAGCCAGTGGGAAGGAATTTCCTGGGAAAGAACCAAGGGATCAGTTAAAGTGTGTTTGCTTTAATGCAAGGAGTATCAGGAATAAAAGTGATGAGCTTAGAGCATGGATCAGTACCTGGTGCTATGATGTTGTGGCCATAACAGAGACGTGGGTTTCTCAGGGGCAGGAATGGTTGCTGGATGTCCCAGGGTTTAGAACATTTAAAAAGAATAGGGAGGGGGAAAAAGAGGAGGGGTGTAGCACTGCTAATCAGAGAGGGTATCTCAGCTACAGAAGTTACCATTGTCGAGGAGGGTCTGCCTACTGAGTCAGTATGGGTGGAAATTAGGAACAGTAAGGGAGCAGTCACCTCATTAGGGGTTTACTACAGCAGGAGGGAGATTGAAGAAAGCATAGGTCGGCAGATTTTGGAAAAGTGTGAATATAGGGTTGTTGTAATGGGTGACTTTAACTTTCCCAATATTGATTGGAACCTCCTTCGAGCAGTTTGGAAGGAGCTGTTTTTGAAAGGTGTGTTCAGGAGGGTTTCCTAACTCAGTACATTGACAGGCCGACGAGGGGAGAGGCCATTTTGGATTTGGTGCTCGGCAATGAGCCGGGGCAGGTGTCAGATCTTGCGGTGGGAGAGCATTTTGGTGATAGTGACCACAACTGCCTCACGTTCTATATAGCTATGGAGAAGGAGAGAAACAGGCACAATGGGAGCATATTTAATTGGGGAAAAGGAAACTATGATGCTATGAGACGTGAATTGGGAAGCATGGACTGGGAGCAATTGTTCCATGGAAAGGGCACTATAGACATGTGGAGACTGTTTAAGAAACAGTTTTTGCGAGTGATACATAAATGTGTTCCTCTGAGACAGGCAAGAAGGGGTAAGATAAAGGAACCTTGGATGATGAGAACGGAGGAGCTTCTCGTCAAAAGAAAGAAGGCAGCTTATGTAAGGTGGAGTAAGCAAGGGTCTTGCTCAGCTCTAGACAATTACAGGCAGGCGAGGAAGGAGCTCAAAAAATGGTCTGAGGAGAGCCAGGAGGGGGCATGAAAAAGGCTTGGCAGGAAGGATTAGGGAGAATCCAAAAGCATTTTACACATATGTGAGGAATAAGAGTATGATCAAAGAAAGAGTAGGGTCGATCAGGGATAGCATAGGGAACTTGTGTATAGAGCCTGAGGAGGTAGGGGAAGCCCTAAATGAGTTTTTTGCTTCTGTCTTTACTAAAGAAAAGGACCTTGTAGTGAATGAAACCATTGAGGAGCATGTAAGCAGGCTGGAATGGATAGAGATTGACGAAGCTGATTTGCTGAAAATTTTGACAAACATTAAGATTGACAAGTCACCAGGCCCGGACCAGATTTATCCTCGGCTGCTTTGGGAAGCGAGAAATGTGTTTGCTTCGCCGCTTGCAAAGATCTTTTCATCCTCGCTCTCCACCGGAGTCGTACCTGAGGACTGGAGGGAGGCAAATGTAATTCCTCTCTTCAAGAAAGGAAATAGGTAAATCCCCGGCAATTACAGACCAGTAAGTCTCACGTCTGTCGTCTGCAAGGTGTTAGAAAGGATTCTGAGGGATAGGATTTATGATCATCTTGAAGAGCATGGTTTGATTAAATGCAGTCAGCACAGCTTTGTGAGGGGCAGGTCATGCCTCACAAATCTTATTGAGTTCTTTGAGGATGTTACTAGGCAAGTTGATGAGGGTCGAATGGTGGATGTGGTGTATATCGATTTCAGCAAGGCATTTGATAAGGTTCCCCATGGTAGGCTCGTTGAGAAGGTCAGGAGGAATGGGATACAGGGAAATTTAGCTGTCTGGATACAGAATTGGCTGGTTGACATAAGACAGCGAGTGGTAGTGGAAGGAAAGTATTCTGCTTGGAAGTCAGTGGTGAGTGGTGTTCCACAAGGCTCTGTTCTTGGGCCTCGACTCTTTGTAATTTTTATGAATGACTTGGATGAGGAGATTGAAGTTTACAGATGACACAAAGGTTGGAGGTGTCATTGACAGTACAGAGGACTGTTGTAGGCTGCAGCGTGACATTGACAGGATGCAGAGATGGGCTGAGAAGTGGCAGATGGAGTTCAACCTGGATAAATGCGAAGTGATGCATTTTGGAAGGTCAAACTTGAAAGTTGAATACAGGATTAAAGACAGGATTCTTGGCAGTGTGGAGGAACAGTGGGATCTTGGTGTGCAGGTATATAGATCCCTTAAAATTGTCACCCAAGTGGATAGGGTTGTTAAGAAAGCATATGGTGTTTTGGCTTTCATTCATGGGGGATCGAGTTTAAGAGCCATGAGATCTTGTTGCAGCTCTATAAAACTTTGGTTAGACCACACTTGGAATATTGTGTCCAGTTCTGGTTGCCCTATTAAAGGAAAGATGTGGATGCTTTGGAGAGGGTTCAGAGGAGGTTTATCAGGATGCTGCCTGGACTGGAGCGCTTATCTTACGAAGAGAGGTTGACTGAGCTTGGACTTTTCTCATTGGAAAAAAGAAGGAAGAGAGGGGACCTAAATGAGGTGTACAAGATAATGAGAGGCATAGATAGAGTTGATAGCCAGAGACTTTTTCCCAGGGCAGAAATTGTTAAAATGAGGGGTCATAGTTTTAAGCTGTTTGGAGGAAAGTATAGAGGGAATGTCAGAGGCGGGTTCTTTACGCAGAGAGTTGTGAGAGCATGGAATGCGTTGCCAGCAGCAGTTGTGAAAGCGAGGTCACTGGGGATATTTAAGAGACTGCTGGACATGCATATGGTCACAGAAATTTGAGGGTTCGTACATTAGATTTACCTTACATGAGGGTCAATGGTTGGCACAACATCGTGGGCTGAAGGGCCTGTTCTGAGCAGTACTGTTCTATGTTCTACTGTTCTAAAGTTATTGATCATGCACTAAAAAGGACAATAGCAGCATGGATACAAAATGCTTAACAAGTATTTTTCATCCTGGAGCAAGGTTTGCGTTGGAGTTCCCGAGGGGTTGGTATTGGGTTTCTTATTTCTCATGATATGTTGAAATAATCGAAATCTTGGGGTGCAGAGGATGATTTCAATGTTTGCAATGACATTAAACTTGGAAGATTGAGGAGGACAATGCAGAACTTCAGGATCATGTTGATAAATTGATAGAGTGGGTGGATAGTTGGCAGATTGAAGTCGTTGTGGAGATGTGTGAAGATATACACTTTGGCACAAAGAACATGGAGAGACAAAATAAAATGTAGGGTGCTACGTTAAAGTGTATGCAAAAGCAAAGAATCTTAGGTAAAGTTGAGTGTAGGTAAAGGAAGGACAGAGGGAGCTGTTAAAAAAGAATACAGTACTCTCAGCTTCATGCATCGGGGCAGAGAGTACACGAGAGGGGAGATTATTATGAGTTTATGTAGAACACTGATTAGACAGTTAGAATATTTCTGGGTGCCACATTTTAGGTAGGATGTGAATTCAAGAGAGTATTAAAGAGGTTTACAAGAATGATTCCAGGGATAAAACAGTTCATCTATAAGGATAGGTTGGAGAGGTTGGAACTGTTTTTCTTGGAGAAGAGAAGGTTAAGAGAGACTTGATGGAAGACTTTCAAATAACCAGGTCAGAATGTATAGGGAGAAACTGGTATTGTTCATCAAAGGATCAAGATCGGGGGGGTAAGTTTTAAAGTGTTTTGCAAAAGGTGCCGATGCAAGGTGAGAAAAACTCTGTTCACACAGCAAGTGGTTTAGGTTTGGAATGCAGTGCCTGTAAGTGTAATGGGGGCAGGTTTAACTGAGATATAACTGAGAAATGTTCATGGTTATAGGGAAAGGTAGGAGTTTGGCACTAAACACTTAAGAGCTGTGGCAGGCATGATGGCCCAAATGGCCTCCTGCATTGTAGCAATGCTGCGATCGTGGAAAGTTATGCTGCATTAATTAAATGATGAGGTCTTCAGCAAAGTGTGCAGTGTGACTCAGGCAATATATTCACTCCAATCAATACCCAATGACCTGTATTTAGAGGGTTTGTTACTCCAAATGCATATATCAGAGGAAATTTATCTTTGCTATTTGCATTTTACTACAAAGGTGGGGCAAAATGTTTTTTTTGTTATAGATTGACTTACTAACAACGTAACGGACTTGGAAAGCTCTTCCATTCATTGCTTTAGTCACAATTGTATTAAAGTTCCATGTTACAGGATCTTTTCAAAAACACACGAATTGATTAAATACAATAAAGCTGCAGTGTTAATGCTATCAAACATTGGTGAAACATATCAATTTAAATGTATGTTGATGAAGCACATATCAAAATGAAATGATACAGACAGACAAGTGTTAAGCGGACATATAGACACACAAACTAAAGGATAGACATGCAAAATTGATTGCTCCGAAAAACTACTCAACATTTAATTCAACAATTTGGGGGCAGCACAATGGCTCAGTGGTTAGCACTGCTGTCTCACAGTGCCAGGGATCTGTGTTCGATCCCTGCCTTGGAAGACTGTCTATGTGGAGTTTGCACATTCTTCCTGCGTCTGTGTGGTTTCCTCCAGGTGCTTGGGTTTCCTCCCACAATCTAAAGATGTGCAGGCGAGGTGAATTGGCTACGCTAAATTTCCTATAGTGTTCAGGGATGTGTAGATTAGGTGCATTAGTCATGGCAAATGTCGGGGAATGGGGGGGTTACTCTTCAGAGGGTTAGTGTGGAATTGTTGGGCTGAAAGACCCTGATTCTACACTATAGGGATTGTACGAATAGGGCTTCCCTTGAATTGTTTGGGTGTGGCATATCTGCATGCTATTAGATTAAACATTATTGTATAAAAAATCATAAATGTTAAGAAGAGACAGAAGCAGTTATTGTAAATGTGTTGTTCTAAACTTCTAAAATGGAAGGTTCTTTTGTAAATGTAGACATTTATACTGTCAGAGATTTTATGGCTGTAATGATGCCATGACCTCTGACAGTCATTACAAAACTCAAACTGACAGCAATGTCTGGTATTCACACGGGCGAAATTAAAGATGAGAAGCCAAAAATTGCAATCAGTGGTTCCCCACTCAT
This sequence comes from Chiloscyllium plagiosum, assembly GCF_037043375.1. NCBI lineage: Eukaryota > Metazoa > Chordata > Chondrichthyes > Orectolobiformes > Hemiscylliidae > Chiloscyllium > Chiloscyllium plagiosum. The sequence goes on from NW_028270150.1 coordinate 33,201,644, forward strand.
CCACACGATGCACTGTTGATAACTTTGCAAGTGGAAATCTTAGAAATCCCTTGATTTGGTTTGCATTGGCACTTCTTTTTTATTAGCATCTTTTACAATCCATTGAGAGGTTGTGCCTCGTTGAATCAAGTGTAACTGATTTTAAATATAGTAGTGTATTGAACCATAATTTCTTCTGAACAGTTTTGCTGGCCCTGAAAAACCAACATTACATTTGTGGAATGTAAACTTTCTCCATTGTGATAAAAAGTTTACATTTTTTAAAATTAACTTTTTTGCTGATATTTTAGATTAGATTAGATTACTTACAGTGAGGAAACAGGCCCTTCGGCCCAACAAGTCCACACCGCCCCACCGAAGCGCAACCCACCCATACCCCTACATTTACCCCTTACCTAACACTACGGGCAATTTAGCATGGCCAATTCACCTGACCTGCACATCTTTGGACTGTGGGAGGAAACCGGAGCACCCGGAGGAAACCCATGCAGACACGGGGAGAACGTGCAAACTCCACACAGTCAGTCGCCTGAGGAGGGAATTGAACCCGGGTCTCTGGCGCTGCGAGGCAGCAGTGCTAACCACTGTGCCACCGTGCCGCCCACAAAGCTTCTACCTTAGTCATTTCTGTATGTTCCAGCCATTAATTTGCTTTCTGTTGACAATGAAAATGCAAAATGAAGTCAGTATATTACTGATTTGATAATGTTTCTGGATGCGAGGTATACTATAGCTCACGCCAGAATGAAATTAACATCAGGATAAGTGAAATCTATGCATGGGGACCATTGCACCTTTTAGGCAGCTTTCTTTGAAGTCAGAAGCAAGTGGTGTTGCATGACACAAAACCTTGCTGTTATATTATACTGCCTTGGGAACTATAAACAAGAAATGACCTATAATTTCTAAAATATGGAAACTGGATTCACAAAATATCAAATGTTGAGATATCAGTAGGGCCTCGTGTCTAGAGCTATTGGATATGATGTAGGATAAAGTTCAATACCTGGAGTCAATCAATTACTTTCTGGGTTATTCTTTCCTTCCTCTTCTCTGGATGACATTGGCAGACTTCCCTGTCTTAATAACAGTGAATGTTGACAAGTTGAAGTATTTAAAGGTGCATGTGCTTTTAAAAGAGCAATAAAAAAAGTTGTTTTAAAATCATTAAGAAAAGTCACTTTTCATTGAGCAGAAGATTGACTCAAGAGCCATGTTGTCAGCTTGTGATGTCACTTGGGAGTGTTGCTACTGCAATGGTAGCACTGTGCTGGAAAACCTTGCAGTCTTCCTCAATAATAAGCCTTGCTGCAGCAAGTAGGGAACATTTTCATTGCAACTACAAACCAGCTAAATGAGAACATTTTCATAGAATCATATTGTATAGAAGAGTATTAGTCCCACTTTACAACACTTGGCCCAAAACCTTGAATATCATAAAATTCAAGTGCTCACTCAGCTATTTTTTAAAGGTTGTGAAGATTCCCAAGTCTTAGAGACATAGAGATGTACAGCATGGAAACAGACCCTTAGGTACAACCCGTCCATGCTGACCAGATATCCCAACCCATTCTAGTCCCAACTGCCAGCACTCGGCCCATATCCCTCCAAACCCTTCTTATTCATATACCCATCCAAAAGCCTCTTAAATGTTGCAATTATACCAGCCTCCACCACTTCCTCTGGCAGTTGAAGTGTCTTTTATATCTTTCCCCTCTTACCCTAAACCTATGCCCTCTAGTTCTGGACTCCCCAACCCCAGGGAAAAGGCTTTGTCTATTTATCCTATCCATGCCCCTCATGATTTTGTAAACCTCTATAAGGTCACCCCTCAGCCTCCGATGCTCCAGGGAAAACAGCCCCAGCCTGTTCAGCCTCTCCCTTTAACTCAAATCCTCCAACCCTGGTAACATCCTTGTAAATCTTTTCTGAACCCTTTCAAGTTTCACAACATCCTTCCGATCGGAAAGAGACCAGAATTGCACGCAATATTCCAACAGTGACCTAACCAATGTCCTGTACAGCCGTAACATGACCTCCCAACTCCTATACTCAATACTCTGACCAATAAAAGAAAGCATACCAAACACCTTCTTCACTATCCTATCTACCTGTGACTCCACTTTCAAGGAGCTATGAACCTGCACTCCAAGGTCTCTTTGTTCAGCAACACTCCCTCGGACCTTACCATTAAGTGTACAAGTCTTGCGAAGATTTGCTTTCCCAAAATGCAGCACCTCACATTTATCTGAATTAAACAACATCTGCCACTTCTCAGTCCATTGGCCCATCTGGTGAATATCTCATTGTAATCTGAGGCAACCTTCTTTGCTGCCAACTACACCTCCAATTTTGGTATCATCTGCAAATTTACTAACTGTACTTCTTATGCTCACATCCAAATCCTTTATATAAATGACAAAACGTAGTGGACCCAGCACCAATCCTTGTGGCACACCACTGGTCACAGGCCTCCAATCTGAAAAACAATCCTCCACCACCACGCTCTATCTTCTATCTTTGAGCCAGTTCTGTATCCAGATGGCTAGTTCTCCCTGTATTCCGTGAGATCTAACCTTGCTAAATGAGTATTTTGCCTCATTATTTACTGTGGAAAATGAAATGGAAGATATAGACTGTAGGGAAATAGATGGTGACATCTTGCAAAATGTCCATATTACAGAGGAGGAAGTGCTGGATGTCTTGAAATGGGTAAAAGTGGATAAATCCCCAGGACCTGATCAGGTGTACCCGAGAACTCTGTGGGAAGCTAGAGATGTGGTTGCTGGGCCTCTTGCTGAGATATTTGTATCATTGATAGTCACAGGTGAGGTGCCGGAAGACTGGAGGTTGGCTAACATGGTGCCACTGTTTAAGAAGGGTGGTAAGGACAAGCCAGGGAACTATAGACTAGTGAGCCTGACCTCGGTTGTGGGCAAGTTGTTGGAGGGAATCCTGAGGGACAGGATGTACATGTATTTGGAAAGGCAAGGACTGATTCGGGATAGTCAACATGGCTTTGTGCATGGGAAATCATATCTCACAAACTTGATTGAGATTTTTGAAGAAGTAACAAAGAGGATTGATGAGAGCAGAGCAGTAGGTGTGATCTATATGCACTTCAGTAAGGCGTTCGACAGGTTTCCCCATGGGAGACTGGTTAGCAAGGTTAGATCTCATGGAATACAGGGAGAACTAGCCATTTGGATACAGAACTGGCTCAAAGGTAGAAGACAGAGGGTGGTGGTGGAGGGCTGTTTTTCAGACTGGAGGCCTGTGACCAGTGGAGTGTCACAAGGATCGGTGCTGGGTCCTCAACGTTTTGTCATTTATATAAACAATTTGGATGCAAGCCTGAGGTACAGTTAGTAAGTTTGCAGATGACACCAACATTGGAGGTGTAGTGGACAGTGAAGAATGTTACCTCAGATGACAAAAGGATCTTGACCAGATGGGGCAATGGGCAGAGAAGTGGTAGGTGGAGTTTAATTCAGATAAATGCAAGGTGCTGCATTTTGAGAAAGCAAATCTTTGCAGGACTTGTACACTTAATGGTAAGGTCCGAGGGAGTGTTACTGAACAAAGAGACCTTGAAGTGAAGGTTCATAGCTTCTTGAAAGTGCAGTGTCGGTTGATAAGATAGTGAAGAAGGCGTTTGGTGTGCTTTCCTTTATTGGTCAGAGTATTGAGTACAGGAGTTGGGAGGTTATGTTGCGGCTGTACAGGACATTAGTTTGGCCACCGTTAGAATATTGTGGGCAATTCTGGTCTCCTTCATATTGGAAAGATTTTGTAAAGCTTGAAAGGGTTCAGAAAAGATTTACAAGGATGTTTCCAGGGTTGGAGGATTTGAGCTATAGGGAAAGGCTGAACAGGCTGGGGCTGTTTTCCCTGGAGTGTCGGAGGCTGAGGGGTGACCTTACAGAGGTTTACAAAATTATGAGGGGCATGGATAGGATGAATAGACAAAGTCTTTTCCCTGGATTGGGGAAGTCCAGAACTAGAGGGCATAAGTTTAGGGTGAGAGGGATAAGATACTATAGATATCTAAGGGGCAATATTTTCACCAGAGGTGGTATGTGTATGGAATGAACTGCCAGTGGAAGTGGTGGAGGCTGGTACAATTGCAGCATTTAAAAGGCATTTGGATGGGTATATGAATAGGAAGGGTTTGGAGGGATATGGGCCGGGTGCTGGCAGATGGGACTAGATTGGGTTGGGATTTCTGGTCGGCATGGACGGGTTGGATCGAAGGGTCTGTTTTCATGCTGTACATCTTTATGACTCTATGGCTTGGAGGGAACTCAGTCTAGAGTTTCCATATATCTGCTCCCCTTGTCTTTCAAGGTGGCGAAGGTGATGAGTTTAGAAATTGCCACCAAAGAAGCCTTGATGAATTACTGAAATGCATCTTGAGGATGCTACACACTGATGCCCAGCAGGACTAATGGTTTATTATGTTGAATCCAACCTTTTCTCATGTGTTCTCAGTCTCATTGTCACCTAGGAAGAGTAGATATCTTTCAACCCTTTAGCCTACTTTACCTCAAATAATCTACTGGCTTTTAAAATTCATTGCCAAATCACCACTTGATTCAATGCACCAGCTTGTTAATTCTTTTCAATCTTGAGATTGTACTGCAGTGCAACTTCAGCTTTCTCGTTAACACAGAAAATATTTGTGGCATTTTAACAGGGTGTTTAGATGTGCACGGTTTGGTACTTGGATGCACAGCTTTCAAGTTTGGAATTTTGTCTAGGTAATTTGAAAGCTTCATTTTGCAATTGCTGTGGCTCCACCTCCAAGATTACTTTCTGGCATTGTAGTACTATTGTTGCTTAATGCAATAAATTTTAATGAAACATTCATATGTGACACATGCACAAAATGAAGAATATTGTGCCTCCAACATCGCTTTCAACAGATTGTGGCATTTACAGTCATTTCAAATAACACCTCATGCTTCTTTCCTTTACTTCCCACACTCTCAACCAAGAGTTACTATTTTTTACATTGATTGTTCTTTTTAAAGTTATAACACAGCCAGCACAAAAGCTAAGTAATAATTAACAAAGTTCTCTTTCAGTATATTAACTATTCAAAGGGGACCAGCATTAAATGTAGGATTTGTGCACAACTGGAATAGATTATTTAACCAAATATAGCAACATGGTGGACAGGAAATTGTAGACTTAAGTTCATGACAAAGTTTTTGTTTCCTGAGAACTAAATGGAGTTATCGTTGCTTTTAATGAGCAAGGGATATTTTAATACTTGAAATTAATTCTGTTGAAAATATAGATTTTAAAGAAAATAGTAACAGAAGAGATAGAACAGGATGAACAGTAAGATTATAGGGTGGTTTAAGGCATTATCTTGTAGCTGTGTAGCTAACTTGGAGAAACATTACTGAGCTGAAAACCACTGTGACGTTATATCAAACAGCTCTGCAAATACAAAATGTTTTGTTTAAATGTCAGTGACATCTACTACTGTTTAATCAGACAAATGATTCCATTTAGAATCTGCAACTTCAAGGTTTTTTGGAATGCAAAACTACTAAAGAACAAAGATAAAAAGTAAACCCGAAATTACACTGAACGCCTTGTATGATAATTTTAAAATATTGAGTCTGGTCAATAATGAATAGATACCATTGAATGTATTTTGGGTGCGATAGCTATTTTAACCAGTAGTTTTTATTGTCACTTTTAAAAAAAATGACATTTGGAGTTTGAGTAACTTGTTTGCACTTTAGGAACAACAGATGCCTAGGGCAGAGGTTTTAGTCACAGTTAGGACACCTGGAGTACAGAAACAACATGTTGCTACTCTTTGCACTATGTAAGTGGGTTTGGGTTCACCAGGGGCAGCCAGGAATAGTACAAAGGAAGACAGGAATGCTGTGAGTATCCAGGCAAAATGTGTGAGTGCTAAGCGAACAAACACAGACCTCTGAGATACAACCTGGTCCAGTGAGATGGTTGCCTATCTCTATGTACAAGATGCATTTGCAGCAGCAGTATCCATGTCCCAGTGGACTCCAAAGTGGATCACAGAAGTGCAGGGTTGTCTTACAAGTAGATTAGAGATGGGCTAATAGGGTGCAGTAAAGCTGATTCTTGGCAAATCCATGAGCAGGGATGCAGGCAGTCACTCTTAATGAGGCATACCCTGAGATATTGGTGACTGGTTTCCAAAATTGACATGAAGGGGCAAGCTGAAAGCTGGAGTCACCAAGTTCCTGCTTTGACTCAGGACTTGTTAGTTTCTGTCTGGTGGGTGGGAGACTCAGAAGCTGCATCGAAATGAGGACAGATTAAGTAATAATGAGATATTGATGCATGCAAATGACTTCTCACCATTCACTGGCAAGAATCTCATTTCGCTTTCAACACTTAATTGGAAAATGGGATGTTTTACTCTTGACATCAAAAAGCTATTCATTGCTATTCTCACCTAATTTTCTCAACTTTGTCATCAATGGCCTCATCATTCAGTTTCTGGGAAGATTCCGTCCATGTTTTGTTACATTTTAGTAATAAGTTACAGTTTATATTGAGATGATAGACCTTGTTACAGAGACTCTGAGGAGGAGGAGTTTCTCTGAAACCTTAAGCTGTTCTAACCAGAAGTTGATAATGATACCATCAGGGCACTTCTCAGCATTAGTTTTTTCAGATGCACACATCCATATGCAACAATTGGCAAGATATACCAAATTAACCTCTGGGCAGGAAGGCTGATAAAATGCCATTGCAGCAGGAAAGGCAAGTTATTATTGGAATGGTGATAGATTGGGAAAGGGGGTGAAGCATCTTTGTATACCGGTCTTTGATAGTAAACATGCGGGAGGAGCAGATGGTGAAGAAGGCAAATAGTGTGTTAGCCTTCATAGCAAGAGGATTTGAATACAGGAGCAGAGATGTCTTAGTTCAGTTGTAAAGGGCCTTGGTAATGCCATACCTGAAAGATTGTTTGCAGTTTTGGTCTCATTATCTGAGGAAGCTAGTACTGGCTATGGAAGGACTGAATCAAAGATTTAACAGACTGATTCCTGGGATGGTAAGACTGACATATCAAGAGAGACTGGACTGATTAGAACTATACTCACAAGAAGAATGAGGGAGATCTCATAGAAACCAGTAAAACCATAGAAACTTGGGCAAGACAGGATAAACACAAGAAGGATGTTTCCAATAACCATGGCATCCAGAACGAGGAGTTCCAGTTGAAGGATAAAGGGGTGGGCCATTTAAGACTAAGAGGAGGAAATATTTCTTCAGATAGTGAGTGGTGAGCTTGTGCAATTCTGTTGAGCCAAAAGCATTGACTATTTTCAAGAAGGAATTAGATATAGTCCTCAATACTAAAGAGATCAAAGGGTATCCAGAGAAAGCGGGAATATTGTACTGAATTGGATGATCAACCATGATCGTATTGGATGGCAGAGTAAGTCTGAATGGCTTACTTGTCTACTCCTGCTCCCATTTTCTATATCAAGAAATAAAACCTATCGCAACCCTGCTTCCTTATTTCTCATCCCTTCATCCCACCTGCTTTCCTGCTCCTACAGGCTGCATGAAATTCCAGCCTGGGTGCAGTGTTGGGATCAGAATCATCCAGATTCTAGGGTGGGAATTGGAGTAATTCATCATAGAGATACCTACTGGCTGAAAAGCAGGGGCTTAAGCAGACTGCTCTGGGTGCTACAGAAGATCAAGAGAGTGTCAAGGCAGTACCACGGTTAGCCTGGATGCAACGTAGGAAATAGATTTGCCAAGTAGAATTCAGGATGCTAAGGTTGCCTAGATCTATTTTAGCATTCAACAAGGTTCTCACGATAGACTGGTTAGCAAGGTTAGATCACAAGGAATAGAGGGAGAATTAGCCATTTGGGTACAGAACTGGCGTGAAGATAAAAGATAGGGTGGTGGCAGAAGGTTGTTTTTCAGACTGGAGGCATGTGATCAGCGATATGCTAAAAGGATCAGTGCTGGGTCCATAGTTTTTCATTATTTTAATAAATGATTGGGATGTAAACGTAGGAGTTATGGTTAGTAAGTTTGCAGATGACACCGAAATTATATGTTTAGTGGACAGCAAAGCGGGTTGACTGAGAGTACAATGGGATCATGATCAAATGGGCCATTGAACCAAGGAGTGGCAAATGGAGTTTAATTTAGATAAATGTGAGGTGCTGCATTTTGGAAAGGCAAATCATGGCAGGACTTATACACTTAATAGGTCCTGGGGAGTGTTGTTGAACAAAGGGACCTTGGTTCCTTAAAAGTGGAATCACAAGTAAATAAGATAGTGAAGAAGGCGTTTGGTATGCTTGCCTTTATTGGTCAGCGCATTGACTATAGGAGTTAGGAGTCAAGAGTGTGGTGCTAGAAAAGCACAGCAGGTAAGGCAGCATTCAAGAAGCAGGAAAATTGACATTTCAGGCAAAAGCCCTTCATCATGAACGTCATTCTCCAGCATCTGCAGTCCTCACTTTCGCCTATAGGAGTTGGGAGGTCATGTTGCAGTTGTACAGGACATTCCTTAGGCCACTATTGGAATATTGTGTGCAATGTTAGTCTCCCTGCTATAGGAAGGATTTGTGAAATCTGAAAGGGTTCAGAAAAGATTTATAAGGATGTTGCCAGGGTGGGAGGGTTTGAGCTAATAAAAAGAAGCTGAATAGATTGGGACTATTTTCCCTGGAACATCAGAGGCTGATGGGTGACCTTATAGAGTTTTATAAATCATAAGGAGCATGAATAGGGTAAATAGACAACGTGTTTTCCCTGGGGTGGGGGTGTTCAGAACCAGAGTGCACAAGTTTAAGGTGAGAGGGGAAGGATTTAAAAGGGATCTAAGGGGCAATGTTTTCACACAGTGGATGGTGCATGTATGGAATAAGCTACCAGTAGAAGTGGTGGAGGCTGGTATAATTACAATATTTGAAAGGCATCTAGATGTGTATTTGAATAGGAAGGATTTAGAGGGATATGGGTCAAATGCTGGCAAATGGTACTAGGTTAATTTGGGATTTTGGTTGGCATGGATGAGTCGGACCAAAGGGTCTGTTTCCATGCCTACATCACTATGACTCTAAGTTTTAAAAATAGAAGTGGCCTTTCTCCAATATTTATTGTCTGATAGTATCAGACAGAATTTAACCTCCTTCCACCAGTAGGAAGGCAAGGGACAATGTATAAGGTGGTCAGTCTGCTGCCCTTGTCCTGCCTGAAATTTTACTTTCCTAAATTAATTTTGGTGTGGGTGCAGGGGCAGGTGGAATTCAGCTGCACATCTTAGCTCATATCTCCACTGTTATCGCAACTTTACACCACGTAACATAGTGGCCTGCTGAACTCTGCTGGCTTTTCTGTAGGATTGGTGCAGGGAAAGCAGGCTCTATCCCACAGTCTATAGCCCCAAAAGCAGTATCTCTGGCACCCCTGCAGCATTGTGTCTTCTTCTTCCAGCTCTGTTCCCAGAAGAGGCCATCACTCTCGGCTGGTTCTTGGCCCTCTGCTTTGCTGGCAGCTTCTCAGAGTTTGTACCTTTCCTTTCAAAAGATGGCTGACCTGAAGGCAATCAATTAGCAAGCCACTCTAATTGGCTAAACTGCTGCAGGTCCCCTGCCTTATTAAATATCCCATAGTGACAGGGAGAAATTGAGTTTCCTTCCTGACATGTCATGACACCATTTTGTTGTATCTCCTGCCTTCTAACCATCTCCAGTGAACAGGCAACATCCCGGCCTAGCTGTCACTTCAGCAGAAATGGAGATCATTTAGTCCCTCAGATCTAGTGGGACTCATGATAGAACAATCCTGTCCATTCTACTCCCATTTTCACTCTTTAAACATTACATTGCCCAGTCCAGGATTTACTTAAAGTTATTACAAGTTCTATTTGTTCTTGGGGCATCATAAGAATCATAGAACTATACAGCATGGAAACAGACCTTTCAGTAAACCTTGTCCATGCCAACCAGACATTCTAAATGAATCTCGTGCCATTTGCCAGCACTTGGCCCATATCCCTCTAAACCCTTCCTATTCACGTACCCATCCAAATGCCTTTTAAATATTGTAATTGCACCAGCCTCCACCACTTCCTCTGGCAGCTCATTCCATACATACACCACCATCTGCGTGAAAAAGTTGCCCCTTAGGTCCCTTTTAAATATTTCCCCTCTCACCCTAAACTTATACTCTCTAGTTCTGGACTCCCCAACCCCGTGGAAAAGACCTTGTCTGTTTACCCTATCCATGTCCCTCATGATTTTATAAACCCTCGATAAATTTACCCCTCAGCGTCTGACACTTCGGGGAAAATCACTGGCTAGGCCAGCATTAATTGCCCAAAGTGTAGCTAAAAGTCAACCACATTGCTCTGAGTTTGCAGTCACATGCAGGCCCTAAAAGACATTCTTGGGTTTTATGACAATGGACAGTGGTTGCAAAGTCATCTTTAAAGTATTTTTCAATTCCAGATTTATATCAAATTTAAATTTCACCCTCTGTCATGGTAGAATTTAAATCCACACCCCCCCAGCAACCATATTTCTGAATTAGAATTAGCTTTTATTGTCATGTGTACTGAAGTACACGGACAAAGAAGTACAGTAGAAAGTGTACAATATCGCCATTCCTAGTCCAGTACTACTAGTTCAGTAACATTACCACAATGTCACCACCTCCCCTTCGTGTTCCCCTATGAAGCAGGGGCCTGCCAACTTCCTCAATCACATTGAACCTGGAGAAGTTTAAACTTTCTCAGTGTAATTCATCACAAAAATGTTTCATATTATAGAAAAAGTAATGCTGACTTATAATTTGTCTATAGTTTTTCAACATTGAGATTTTAACAAGAAATTGCTTATGCATATTGGGACAGCATGGTGAACTACTTGTTTCTGCATTTTCATGTTTTATTCACTTGCATACAGCAGAATGTAGAAAAGCTTTTTTGCACACATCTCATATGAGCTATGTTTAACCCTTTTCCAGCAGAGACGGAATGTGTGGTTGCAAGTTAAATTCTCAGATTGTAATGGTGCTTTAAACAAGCAGGTGGAATGCCAGCAGTATTTGCTTTTAAAAGTCTTACATAGAAACAGACAAATGTCAAAAATAGGAGCAGGAGTAGGCCATTCAGCCCTTCTTGCCTGAGCCAACATTCACTGTGATCATGGCCGATCATCCAACTCAGTGCCCTGTTCCCAATTTCTTCCTAAATTGTCTTATATCTTTAGCTCCAGAAATTATATCTAGTTCCTTTGTTAAAAAAAAATCAGTGTTTTGCCTTCAAGCTCTACCTATGGCAGAGAATTTCACAGGTGCACTATTCTCTGGACGACAAAATATCTCCTCATCTCAGTCTTAAATAGCCTACCCAGTTTCCTTAGAATGTGACCCCTGCTTCTGGATTCCCCAGTGATTGGGAACATCCTTCTTATGTTTACTCTGCCTCGTCCTGTTCGAATTTTTTTCCGCTTTCTATAAGAAATCTCCCTTCCCTCTCATTCCTCTCAACTCCAGTGAATATTGAACTCACCAAAGTAGTCTCTCTTCATCCATCAGTTCTGTACCCCTGGAAATAGTCTGGTGAATCTTCATTACATTCCGTCCATAGCCAGAATATCCTTCCTCAAAGCTCTGTCCAATTGCAGCAAGAGACATCTTTGTTCCTATACTCAAATCCTCTTGCTATGAAGGCCAACAGACCATTTACCTTTTTCATCACCTGCATGCACCTTCAGCGATTGGTGAACAAAGACATCCTGGCACCTCCCCTTTTCCCAACCTATTGGCATTCAGGTAAAAGTCCCCCACCCCATATTTGTCTTAAAATTAAGAAAAACAATTGCGTGGTTGCAGGGTATTGTGGACAGAGCAATGGATTGGGAACAAACAGTAGCTCTTCTTGAGAGACATTATCAGCTCCATGGGATGGATATATTCCTGTAATGTATTATTCAAACCTGGGAGATCCAAGCTGTACCAACTTCCTCATATTGCTGTCTGGCCAGGCAAAGTGGAGTACGTACTCTGTGTTAATTGTGTTAAGCAGATTAATTGCTTACATATTGGGAAAGAGCAGTTCCCTCATTGGAAACACGAATATGTTCCCATGGGTGGAACACAGCTTTCCACACTTTATTTTGCAGGACTGCAGTTATACAGTGCAAATCTAAAATAGTATAATATTACCTCCTGGAATGAGGCAGATTGTCAGATTATTGATTTTATTCACCGTTTACACTACAGTTTCCCCAACCCATCAAACATGCAGCATAATTAGGCTGCCAGCTATAATCTGCAAAGATTAATGCTCAGTTTTGGACATTCTCTATTAATATTATCAATAGACTAACAGTTAAGAAGTTTGTTTATAGCTTTAGAATGCAGCCACTTTATAATGGTTAACCCCGCTAGCCATTTAAATTAATTGCTTGTAATAATATTTGAAAATAGATCACTGCGTGAAGTGCTCTGAATGTTTTGATGTGGGAAGATATATTTGAAGGATTATTAATTAATCTATCTCTATTTATTTGTTTCTTATGCTCAACAAAACATTATTAGGAGACATTATCCACATATATACAGATTCTACAGTGAAAAAGTATTCAAAATATATTAACTAACAGACTTGTGTCTCTTTCACTTTTAATGATACCCAGAGGGATAACTGCCAAGATCTATTGCTGTGTCTGTAGTTGTTAACATATCAATTATATAAACAAAGTTACCATATGGAGACACTGTTGAGGATCCTATATATATATATATATATATATATATGCAGAAGGCAAGACAAGCAAACACAAATTTATTATCTGAACCTTTTGATATTGCCGTGAGTAAGCACACCATTTGTTTTTTGATTTTCCTTCATGATTATTTTTTACTAGAGTTCTATGAGCATTTATCTGCCAAGTAGCTAAACTGAGACGGACAGGCAGGAAGCTGGAGGAACACAACAAGCCAGGCAGCATCAAGAAGTGGAGAAGCCAATGTTTCGGGTGCAACCTTTCTTCAGGACTGGGGTTGGATTGGGGGCAGCAGCAGATAAAAGGAGTGGCGGGGCAGGGTGGTGAAGTGGGGAATAGGTGAAGACAGGCAGAGGGTACGACCTGGTTGGTCAATGGGAGGAATGGAAGGGAGTCAGGGGAAGGGAGGTTATTTGAAATTGGAGAACTCAACATTGAATCCTCCAGGCTGCAGGCTGCCCAGATGGAAGATGAGGTGTTGTTCCTCGAATTTGCAGTTTGGTTCATTGTGACAATGGAGGAGGCCAACAGTCCCTCTTCAGTACCTACACAGGCACTGTGCCCCACTTTTCTGCCGTTACATCAATGACTGTATGAATGCAGCGAGCTACACCCAGGCTGAACTGGAGAAGTTCATCGACTTAGCCCACGACTTCCACCCTGCCCTCAAATGCACTTAGTCCATCTCGGACACCTCCCTCCCCTTTCTTGACTTCACCATTTCCATCTCCAGTGACAGTTTCCAGACGGATGTTTACTACAAACCCACAGACTCTCATAACTACATGGACTACACCTCCTCCCACCCAGTATCCTGCAAGAACTCCATCCCATTCCAATTCCTCCACCTCCACTGCATCTGCTCAGATGAGGAGACATTCCACTCCCAAGCATCCCAGACGTCCACCTACTTCGAACAACATGCTTTTCCCCCCTCTGTCATCCAGACAGCCCTTCACCACACCACCTCCATTCCCTATTCCACAGCTCAAACCCCCACAACGCAATAAAGACAGAGTTCCCCTTGTCCTCACCACAACACCAATCTCCGCATCCAATGCATCATCCTTGAACAATTCCGCCAACTCCAACTAGACTCCACCACCAAGAACATCTTCCTCTCCTCAGTTCTCTCTGCCTTCCACAAAGACTGTTCCCTTCAACAGTCCTTGGTTTGCGCTACTCTCCCAACTGACTCGCCGAACCCCCAGATACCTTCCCCTGCAACTGAAAAAGATGCAAACCTTGCTGGGACACCAACCCCCTCACCTCCATCAAGGGCCCCAAAAATTCCTTTCAGGTGAGACAGAGATTCACCTGCCTCTCTTCCAACCTAGTTTACTACATCAGGTGCTCCCGATGTGGTCTTCTCTACATCGGGGAGGCCAAATGTAAACTTAGGGAACGGTCCACCAAGCATCTCAGCTGGGCCCACAGGGGCTGACTGGACCTCCCAGTCACCGCCCATTTTAATTCCCCTTCCCATTCTCTTTCCGATATGACCATCCTTGGCCTCCTCTATTGCCACAGTGAATCAGACTGCAAATTAAAGGAACAATACCTCAATTTCTGCCTGGACAGCCTACAGCCAAGAGGACTCAACATTGAGCCTCCCTTCCCTTCCCATCCCAAGACTCCCTTCCCAGCCCCTCCCCCTCTCTTCAACTCCTCCCAACCACCAATCAGATTCATTCCTCCCATTGACCAACTAGGTCGTATCCTCTGCCTGTCTTCACCTATCCCAACTTCACCACCCTGCACCCCCCCCCCCCCCACTGCCACCCCCCTTTATCTGCAGCTCCCCTGAAGAAGGGTTGTATCTGAAGCGTTCTAGGAGAAAGTGAGGTCTGCAGATGCTGGAGATCAAAGTTGAAACTTTATTGCTGGAACAGCACAGCAGGTCAGGCAGCATCCAGGGAACAGGAGATTCGACGTTTCGGGCACAGGCCCTTCTTCAGGAATGAGCAGAGAGTGTTCAGCAGGAGAAGATAAAAGGTAGGGAGGAGGGACTTGGAGGAGGGGAGTTGGAAATGTGATAGGTGGAAAGAGGTCAAGGTGAGGGTGATAGGTCGGAGTAGGGTGGAGGCGGAGAGGTCAAGAAGAAGACTGCAGGTCAGGAAGGCGGTGCCGGGCTGGAAGGATCCGGCTGAGACAAGGTGGGGGGAGGGGGGATGAAGAAACTGGTGAAGTCCAAGTTCATCCCCTGCGGTTGGAGGGTTCCCAGTCGGAAGATAAGACGCTCCTCCTCCGACCGTCGGGTTGTTGTGGTTTGGCGGTGGATGAGTCCAATGACCTGCATATCCTCGGTGGAGTGGGAGGGGGAGTTGAAATGCTGTGCCACAGGTTGGTTGGGTTGGTTCGTCCGGGTGGCCCAGAGGTGCTCCCTGAATCGCTCCGCAAGTAGGCGGCCTGTCTCCCCAATATAGAGGAGGCCACACCGGCTGCAGCGGATGCAGTAGATGATGTGGGTGGAGGTGCAGGTGAATCTGTGGCGGATATGGAAGTTTCCCTTGGGGCCTTGGAGAGAAGTGAGGGGGGAGGTGTGGGCGCAAGTGTTGCACCTCCTGCGGTTGCAAGGGAAGGTGCCGGGAGTGGTGGTTGGGTCGGTGGGGGGTGTGGATCTGACAAGGGAGTCGCGGAGGGAGTGGTCTCTACGGAAAGCTGATAGGGGAGGGGAGGGAAATATATCCTTGGTGCTGGGGTCTGTTTGGAGGTGGCGGAAGTGACGGCGGATGATGCGCTGTACATGGAGATTGGTGGGGTGGTAGGTGAGGACCAGTGGGGTTCTATCCTGGTGGCGGTTGGAGGGGCGGGGCTCAAGGGCGGAGGAGCGGGAAGTGGAGGAGATGCGGTGGAGGGCACCGTCGACCACGTCGGGGGGGAAATTGCGGTCCTTGAAGAAGGACCAAGGATATATTTCCCTCCCCTCCCCTATCAGCTTTCCGTAGAGACCACTCCCTCCGCGACTCCCTTGTCAGATCCACACCCCCCACCGACCCAACCACCACTCCCGGCACCTTCCCTTGCAACCGCAGGAGGTGCAACACTTGCGCCCACACCTCCCCCCTCACTTCTCTCCAAGGCCCCAAGGGAAACTTCCATATCCGCCACAGATTCACCTGCACCTCCACCCACATCATCTACTGCATCCGCTGCAGCCGGTGTGGCCTCCTCTATATTGGGGAGACAGGCCGCCTACTTGCGGAGCGATTCAGGGAGCACCTCTGGGCCACCCGGACGAACCAACCCAACCAACCTGTGGCACAGCATTTCAACTCCCCCTCCCACTCCACCGAGGATATGCAGGTCATTGGACTCATCCACCGCCAAACCACAACAACCCGACGGTCGGAGGAGGAGCGTCTTATCTTCCGACTGGGAACCCTCCAACCGCAGGGGATGAACTTGGACTTCACCAGTTTCTTCATCCCCCCTCCCCCCACCTTGTCTCAGCCGGATCCTTCCAGCCCGGCACCGCCTTCCTGACCTGCAGTCTTCTTCTTGACCTCTCCACCTCCACCCTACTCCGACCTATCACCCTCACCTTGACCTCTTTCCACCTATCACATTTCCAACTCCCCTCCTCCAAGTCCCTCCTCCCTACCTTTTATCTTCTCCTGCTGAACACTCTCTGCTCATTCCTGAAGAAGGGCCTGTGCCCGAAACGTCGAATCTCCTGTTCCCTGGATGCTGCCTGACCTGCTGTGCTGTTCCAGCAATAAAGTTTCAACTTGTATCTGAAGCGTTGACTTCTCCACCTGCTGATGCTGCCAGGCTTGCTGTGTTCTCCCAGCCTCCTGCTTGTCTACCTTGGATTTCAGCATCTGCAGTCTTTTTTGTTTCTAGGTAGCTGAACCAACGCACAAGGTGAACATTTTGATGGACCTTATCCCATCTATGGGTATTATGGACTTTCTGTTCACCTGGACTTGTGCACAATTGTAATTTTGTTTTGGTTTCCTGACTATTTCTATCTTTTATTATGTGTTGTTCTAATATAACATTTAGTTTTGACACACTTTTGAAAGACTTCTAACTCTCAGCAAACAGGGCATCTTCAGCAAAAAGAAAATAAACTTTTCGGGCAAACATCCATAAAACCCCTCAAGACAAAGCCTGGGAGAACAATTATCCAATATGCCAAATGGATGAAATAAAAAAGACTTATTTAAAAAGAATATGAAACAACACTAGTATACTGATTATAAAATACAGACTGGATTTAAATCCCTGACAGATGAACTCGCATGAACAAATCTCATAGAGCATATGAGGTAATTGAGCTGAACTTGAGGCATTGATAAATTCCATGGTACCTGATGCTGAACGAAATGGAAATCCTGATCAATGGATAACTAATCTATCAAGAAATATTGTTTGCATTAAAATTTTAATCAATTCTTTCAAAAATAATAACCAATTTGTACTTCAACAACTAATCATTCAGTTTGGAAATAAATCTAGTTAAAATCCCATTAAACTAATTAAATTCATTTAAAATATGTTGAAGGTGCATAAAAGATGACTGATGATTGACATTATTAGACAAGCTATGCAATAAAAAATAATTGAGTGAAATGTATGTGATGATTATATATTTAAGATGGAATTTTAATACAATAAACTGCTTATACTTACCCTATCAGCCATTTACAGTAAAATAAAGCTCACTCAATAATGTGTACTTACACTACTTGAGTCTTTTTAATTGCCTTTTATACAGTTATTATTGCTACATTGAACCAGGATGAGATTTTCAACTTGCTTCAAGCCATTCACTCTTATGATTGAAAACTGCAAACAGATTCCAAGTACTAAGTTCAACTATTTAATCCATTTTTGTCCTAGTCACAGAGAATACAGAGCCTCAGTAATAGAACATAGAATATAGAACAGTACAGCATAATACAGGCCCTTTGGCCCACGATGTTGTGCCAAACATTTTAATTAATCTAAGATCAACAAGATTAATCTACACACCCCTCAATTTACTGTCATCCATGTGCTTGTCCAGCAGTCATTTAAATGTCCCTAATGTCTCTGACTCTATTACCACCACTGACAGTGCATTCCATACACCCACTACTCTCTGTGTAAAGAACCTACCTCTGACATCGCCCCTATACCTTCCTCCAATCACCTTAAAATTATGACTCCTCGTGACAGCCTGGGGAAAAGTCTCTCGCTATCCACTCTATCTATGCCTCTCTTTACCTTGTACACCTCTATCAAGTCACCTCTCTTCCTTCTTCCCTCCAGATAGCTCACTCAACCACTCTTTATAAGACAAGCCTTCCATTCCAGGCAGCATCCTGGTAAATCTCCTCTTTACCCTCTCTAAAGCATCTAAATCCTTCCTATAATGTGGCGACCAGAACTCGACACAAAATTCTAAGTGGTCTTCTCAGGGTTTTATAGAGCTGCAGCCAAACCTCACAGCTCTTAAACTCAATCCCCCTGTTACTAAAAGCCAAAACACCATATACCTTCTTAATCCTGAGAAGGAAAGTTAATGTACGAAGACCAAACCTTTAAAGGGTATTATCGAAACTAAAGAAGTCACATGTGGAACTGAACTTTAACTAAACAACTATCACATATCTTTCATTTCCAGATCCCTAAAATGATGAGCCAATGTATAAAATTTATGACACATAATTTATGCATTTAAGAACAAATCTTGTTAGGAAGTAGGTCCAGGAGCAGTAAATTGCTTGTCTATTTTGGATGAACAGTGTGTGATTAGTTTGCCTCAATTCTTCAGTGAACAAAGTCAAATCTTTAGCCCTTAAACTATGTTATTATGCAAATCAAGTTTTTTTTTGCAAATTACTGATTTACCTCACCCATCTCATTGCAGGGCTGTCACAACCTGTAAGTTATTAAAGGTGCCTGGAGGCGGGATTCTCTCAAATTCTGTCCCTAAAGTTCATCATCAGCAGTTGTTTTCCAATCATTAATTAACTGTTTATATCCTTCAGCAGATACAGTAAATTGGTACATTTTAAATTCAATGCAGAATTTGTCTTTCATGACTATCTGAAACCTTTCATCTGTTTACTTCCTGTAAGTAAGATATTATGCTTCTCGTGAGTGTTTGTTACAAGGACACTAACAAAAGTAGGAGCAAGGTATTAATTGCTGTGAAAACCACAATAGTGCAACTCAAAATATGGACACCAGGTGTTCATTAAGAAATTATATTTTTACATGAAATTTTAGGATTTTAATGTGGAACTTCATAAAAAAATGTTGTTTATTAGCAAAATTTACTACTAATCTTCTTGTCATCATATCTTCTTCTATTTAATAATAACATTTATCAATGTAAGCCAAAGTGGGTGGCACATGGCTCAGTGGTTAGCACTGCTGCCTCACAGCACCAGGTACCTGGGTTCAGTTCCTGCCTCAGGCGACTGTCGGTGTGGAGTTTACATGTTCTCCCCGTGTCTGTGTGGGTTTCCTCCGGGTGCTCTGGTTTCCTCCCGCAGTTCAAAGATGTGCCGATCAGGTGAATTGGCCATAGTGTTAGGTGCATTAGTCATGGGTAAATATAGGGAAATGGGTCTGGGTGGGTTACTCTTCGGAGGGTCAGTGTGGACTTGTTGGGCCAAAGGGCCTGTTTTCATGCTGGACGGAAGCTAATCTGAATATAAAGGTGCAATACACCACCACAAGCACCATGGACTATTTGCCCAAATGTACTATTGCTTTGAGAATTAAATCTACAAGAAATATGGGTTTATTTAGATTGAGATACTGCTATCCTATTTCCTCTCTTATGATTCTGAGGAAGAATGAAGATCCAATTCCAATGAAGAAAATTATTGTTTAATAATAAAAAAAAGTATGTGCATGAGAGCTTAAATGTTGCTGTAATGCAAAATGCCAGGGTGACTATTGATTTTGACACAACATATAATTGCTGGAGTAAGTGTGGCACATCCTCAGGATTACGAATGCTCAATTAATATGCTTTGAATATCCAATTTTTTAAAGAACCTTATTATTTAACCATTTTGTAAGAAACAAATGAAATTAAGTGATATGGGGATAACCTGTGTCATCACAATGGGATGACAATGATCTTCGTGCATGCTGAAACAGGTTTCAAGGGTCAAATGGCCTAATCTTGCCCTTGCTTCTTTAGTTATGTTCCTGGTTTGGTTTCTTTTCTTTAAAATCTAAAACATTGTGCCACATTTGGATCCAATGAATCATCTGACTTTACTTACTTTACATTTTAAATCTTGTCTCTCAGTGGATGGCAATTACTTCATTGCAAAACTGTGCTGATCCCAGCCTATGATTCTATTAATCAATATTTATCCTAATCTCAAACTCCAATGAGTGTTGTTTCAAATGATAATGGAAAAGGTAGTCAGAAACCTTAGCAATAAATTTGAAAAGACCACAAATCTAATAAACAAAAAATTTATAGGACCTTGTTAAGGTGGACCAGCTACAGGACAGGGAAAACAGTTGAAAAGTGGCTGTCAACCAATAGGCAACTGTAGTTCTGCCTCCTTTTACAAAGAGTTCTATTAAATAACTCAAGTAACAGTTTTCTTAGTTCTGTGCAGGAAAAACAAGTCTGCTGCATCTGAGGTGAGGAGACACAATGTTCTTTCTGCAAATGTTTGGTGAGTCTTTGCAACAAATATTATGCATTTCACAGTTCGATGAAAAATTTTGATTTTATCCAAAATAATCTATTAGCTACAAAAACAGAAGTTGCAGGAAAAGCTCAGCAGGTCTGGCAGCATCTGTGAAGAGAAATCAGTGTGAATGTTTTGGGTTCGATTCTGAAGAAGGGTCACTGGACCCGAAACATTAACACTGATTTTTCTTCGTAGCTGCTTTGTGGGCAGCACGGTGGCAAGCACTGCTGCCTCACAGCGCCAGAGACCCGGGTTCAATTCCCGACTCAGGCGACTGACTGTGTGGAGTTTGCACATTCTCCACGTGTCTGCGTGGGTTTCCTCCGGGTGCTCCGGTTTCCTCCCACAGTCCAAATATGTGCAGCTCAGGTGAATTGGCCATGCTGAATTGCCCGTAGTGTTAGGTAAGGGGTAAATGTAGGGGTATGGGTGGGTTGCGCTTTGGCGGGTCGGTGTGGACTTGTTGGGCCGAAAGGCCTGTTTCCACACTGTAAGTAATCTAATCTAATCTGCTACCAGACCTGCTGAGTTGTTCCAGCAATTTCTGTTTTTGTTTCTGATTTACAGCATCCACAGCTCTTTCAGTGATTGAGAGAGCTAACTGTGCATTGCAATTGGCTACTGTTTTGCATCGTTTCTGATGGGGTTATGTTCTCACAACTCCACATTCCAAAATTGTTAGTGGATCATAAATCATGATGAAACACAAACATAAGACTTAGTAAATTTGGAAACATTCACCAGTCAAATATTATTACCTGCTAATAAGTCCATAAATGATGAAGTATTAGAAATGCTCACCAGGATGATCAGAATCTGAAACTGATTAGTCCAGATGTTTTTCAAATACTGAATAATCCTCCCTCTCTGTTTAAGTCATCTAGTAAGTTGGCTTAAGAGATACATGGCTAGGTTAATTAACAGAGGTGAACACAATGATCTGAACCCATCCTGTTACAGCAAACATAAGGCAAACAAATACTGATGAAAACTAAAAATAGAAGGTAAGAAGCTCATCTAACAACAAGATATGAAACAGATATTATGAGTAGAATTTGATGCCATCCCCTCTGGTGGATTTGTTGGTGGTTGGTCAGGCTGGAGGGTGATGAGTGGGATCTCCCACAACCTTCCTGCTACTGGTTCAATTAAATCCATGGCAGGAAAGCCTATGGACAGCCTTCTTGACCCACCAGCAACTGAAACCCTGATATCATCACCAAGTTTACAGGTAACAAAAAAATTAATGTGAGGGCGGGGATAAAGTATGAGACACAAAGTCTACAGAAGGATATGGACAGGCTAAATGAGTGGGGAAAATCTTGGCAAATGGAATATGATTTGGGAAAATGTGAGAAAATGAACTTTAGCAGAAAGGACAGAACAGGTGAAAATTATGTGAATTGGCAAACACTTTGGAAAGCTGTATTTTGGAGGGATTTGGGGTCCTTGTGCATATATCACAAAACAATTAACATGCCAGTTCAGGAGGTAATAGGAAAGGCAAGCAGGCTGTTGGCATTTATTCCAAAGGGAATAGAGTATCCAAATAGGGAGGGTTTGCTAAAATTACACAAGGTACTAGTCAGATCACACCTAGAATGTTGTGTACAGTCTGGTCCCCTTATCTGAGGAAAGATATATTGATATTGAGGCAGTCCAGAGAAGGTTCACTTGATTGGTTGAGTCTGGGTCTGGAGGGATTTTCTTTTGAAAGGATGAGGAGGTTGGACTTGTACACAGTGGAGTTTAGAAGAATGAGACAAGACTTTATTAAAATATATCAGATTATTTGCAAGTTTGACAAGGTTGATGCAGAGAAGCTATTTCCACTTTTGGGACAGTGTAGGAGTAGGGAGCATAATCTCAAAAGTAAGGGGTTTCCCATTTAACTTAGAGACAAGTCAGAATTTTTACTCTCTGTGGCTCATCAATCTGTGTCATTCTTTACCTCTGAGTGCTGTAAAGGTTGGATCATTAATTATATTCAATGCTGAGATAGACAGGTTTTTAATCAGGAAGGAAATCAAGGATTATGGGGATAAGGCAGGAAAGTGGAATTGAGATCAGCCATGTTCTCATTGAATCTTGTATCAGTCTCAACAGGCCAAATGACTTATTTGTGCTCTGACAACTTACAGTTTTATGGTTCTTGGCTTTGCAGATTGATTGAAATACTTTGTTCATTATGACTGTGGCTGGTTGGCAGAACTCAGAGTCAGAAAGTCCTTCATTTGTCCTGTTTCCTTTTGACTTGCTTGCTGAACAGCTGGTTTTTAGCACAGACAATAGGAGATTCCTTTGAAAACTCCCCAACAAATGCTGGAAATTACAGCAGGTCAGACAACATCCATGGAGAAAGAGCAAGCTAATGTGTCAAGCCTAGATGACTCTTCACCAGTGAGATATATTTACCTGCAATGCATGGCTGATTAGTGAGTTGTTCTTCTGTGACCTTTGCAGCACACACTGGTGGTTGTGCCCCACCTACTACACATGAGTATTTCAGCCCACCGGCACACATGAGGACCCCAACTCACTCTTCTTCCATTGGCACACACAGTTGAACTCCTGGTCTTATGTATTCTTGACAAGAAGATATGTCTCAAACTGCTGTCATTTTTCCCATCATGTTCATAATCTGAGATAACTCCCAGGGGATTACAGTTCAGTTTGTAATGCACTTCTCCTTTTCCAGTCCATCCCTTTGAAAATTCCTTAACACCTCATCAGATATGATATTCCAGGATTTCTCTCTCCAGTCACTGAATTTACATTCAGTCATCATTGGCTGTAGTCTTTACTGAGTAATTAATTAATTGATAATTCAACATGAACATAAGTACTCTGAGGCTGCTCTGTCTTTATAACAGAATATAACCAACCACAGCAGCAATTCTGCTGCTAAATGACTCCATATTTCGATAACAGTATATTAGAGTTGTTACTGCAGGTATGCTGCTGGTCATTACTACCATCTTGCACATACGGTCTTATGAATAGGCAGTAGGCCGACTTTGGGAAAAGCCACCTGATATCAGGGCCATACCCCACTGCCAAAATAAAGGCAACTAGCAGTAGAAGAGAAATTTAAGGCAGGGCAGCAATGCAACTTTATGCCCCTTTTTCTAACCTCAACTGCACAGTACATGTAGATTGTGAAGAATTTACTTTTGAAAAGCCAACTTTCAAAGAAATTCCTTATCCATATCTGGTCTTGGAGAATTGGTCTAATGGGGACTAAAATGT
Organism: Chiloscyllium plagiosum; assembly: GCF_037043375.1. Classification (NCBI taxonomy): domain Eukaryota; kingdom Metazoa; phylum Chordata; class Chondrichthyes; order Orectolobiformes; family Hemiscylliidae; genus Chiloscyllium; species Chiloscyllium plagiosum. Next base: position 33,225,333 of record NW_028270150.1, read on the forward strand.
GACACAGAATCATAGAGTCATAGAGATGTACAGCATGGAAACAAACCCTTCGGTCCAACCCATCCATGCCGAACAGATATCCCAACCCAATCTAGTCCCACCTGCCAGCACCCGGCCCATATCCCTCCAAACCCTTCCTATTCATGTACCCATCCAAATGCCTCTTAAATGTTGCAATTATACCAGCCTCCACCACTTCCTCTGGCAGCTCATTCCATACACGTATCACTCTCGATGTGAAAAAGTTGCCCCTTAGGTCTCTTTTATATCTTTCCCCTCTCACCATAAACCTATGCCCTCTAGTTCTGGACTCCCCGACCCCAGGGAAAAGACTTTGCCTATTTACCCTATCCATGCCCCTCATAATTTTGCAAACCTCTATAAGGTCACCCCTCAGCCTCCAATGCTCCAGGGAAAACAGCCCCAACCTGTTAAGCCTCTCCCTATAGCTCAAATCCTCCAACCCTGGCAACATCCTTGTAAATCTTTTCTGAACCCTTTCAAGTTTCACAACATCTTTCCGATAGGAAGGAAACCAGAATTGCACGCAATATTCCAACAATGGCCTAACCATGCAACATGACCTTCCAACTCCTGTACTCAATACTCTGACCGATAAAGGAAAGCATACGAAACACTGCCTTCACTATGCTATCTACCTGCGACTCCACTTTCAAGGAGCTATGAACCTGCACTCAAAGGTTCCTTTGTTCAGCAACACTCCCTAGGACCTTACCATTAAGTGTATAAGTCATGCTAAGATTTGCTTTCTCAAAATGCAGCACCTATGAATTAAACTCCATCTGCCACTTCTCAGCCCATTGGCCCATCTGGTCAAGATCCTGTTGGAATCTGAGGTAACCCTCTTTGCTGTCCACTACACCTCCAATTTTGGTGTCATCTGCAAACATACTAACTGTACCTCTTATGCTCGCATCCAAATCATTTATGTAAATGACAAAAAGTTGAGGACGCAGCACCGATCCTTGTGGCACTCCACTGGTCACAGGCCTCCAGTCTGAAAAACAACCCTCCATCACCACCCTCTGTGGTCTACCTTTGAGCCAGTTCTGTATCCAAATGGCTAGTTCTCTCTGTATTCCGTGAGATCTAACCTTGCTAACCAGTCTCCCATGGGGAACCCTGTCGAACGCCTTATTGAAGTCCATATAATCACATCTACCGCTCTGCCCTTATCAATCTTCTTTGTTACTTCCTCAAAAAACTCAATCAAGTTTAAGTGACATGATTTCTCACGCACAAAGCCATGTTGTCTATCCCTAATCATTCCTTGCCTTTCCAAATACATGTACATCCTGGCCCTCAGAATTCCCTCCTACAACTTGCCCACCACTGAGGTCAGGCTCACTGATCTATAGTTCCCTGGCTTGTCCTTACCACCCTTCTTAAACAGTGGCACCAGGTTAGCCACCTCCAGTCTTCCGGCACCTCACCTGTGACTATTGATGATACAAATATCTCAGCAAGCAGCCCAGCAATCACTTCACTAGCTTCCCACAGAGTTCTAGGGTACAACTGATCCTGTGGATTTACCTACCTTTACCCGTTTCAAAACATGCAACACTCCCTCCTCTGTAATATGGACATTTTTCAAGATGTCACCATCTATTTCCCTACAGTCTATGTCTTCTATATCCTTTTCCACAGTAAATACTGATGCAAAATACCCATTTAGTATCTCCTTCATTTTCATCGGCTCCACACAAAGGCCACCTTGCTGATCTTTGAGGGGCCCTATTCTCTCCCTAGTTACCCTTTTGTCCTTAATGTATTTGTAATAACCCTTTGCATTCTCCTTAATTCTATTTGCCAAAGCTATCTCATTTCCCCTTTTTGCCCTCCTGATTTCCCTCTTAAGTATACTCCTACTTCCTTTATACTCTTCTTAGGATTCACTCGATCTATCCTGTCTATACCTGACATATGCTTCCTTCTTTTTCTTAACCAAACCCTCAATTTCTTTAGTCATCCAGCATTCCCTATACCTACCAGCCTTTCCTTTCACCCTAACAGGTATTTACTTTCTCTGGATTCTCATTATCTCATTTCTGAAGGCTTCCCATTTTCCAGCTGTCCCTTTGCCTGCGAACATCTGCGCCCAATCAGCTTTTGAAAGTTCTTGCCTAATACTGTCAAAATTGGCTTTTCTCCAATTTAGAACTTCAACCTTTTGATCTGGTCTATTCTTTTCCATCATTATTTAAAATCTGATAGAATTATGGTCGCTGGCACCAAAGTGCTCCCCCAATGACACCTCAGTCACCTGCCCTGCCTTATTTCCCAAGAGTAAGTCAAGTTTTGCACCTTCTCTAGTAGGTACATCCACATACTGAATCAGAAACTTTTCTTGTGCACACTTAACAAATTCCTCTCCATCTAAATCCTGAACACTTTGACAGTCCCTGTCTGTGTTTGGAAAATTAAAATCCCCTACCATAACCACCCTATTATTCTTACAGATAGCTGAGTTCTCCTTACAAGTTTGTTTCTCAATTTCCCTCTGACTATTAGGAGGTCTATAATACAATCCCAATAGGGTGATCATCCCTTTCTTATTTCTCAGTTCCACCCAAATAACTTCCCTGGATGTATTTCCAGGAATATCCTCCCTCAGCACAGCTGTAATGCTATCCCTTATCAAAAATGCCACTCCCACTCCTCTCTTGTCTCCCTTTCTATCCTTCCTGTCACATTTGTATCCTGGAACATTAAGCTGCCAGTCCTGCCCATCCCTGAGCCATGTTTCTGTAATTGCTATGATATCCCAGTCCCATGTTCCTAACCATGCCCTGAGTTCATCTGCCTTCCCTGTTAGGCCCCTTGCATTGAAATAGATGGAGTTTAATTTATTATTAACCTATTTTTTATTTTGTGCTTCCATAAAGTGGTAAATCTGAGCTGTGTATCCAATGGGATTGCCAAAGAATGTAAAGCAGTCAGCTTTGGCTGTCATCATTGAAAACATCAAAGTGCAGTAACTTTAATAGAAGTTTATATGTTTTGTTTGCATATTATTGGTGGCTTGCAGTGTGCACTTCATTTTCAAAAAATGGAGAAATGTCTAGTTGGGAGGTGAATCGAAGCAAACATCCTTAACGCACATTACAATTAATGTTAGCAATCAGATTTTCTTCCCTCCTGCCTTGACCAATTGAACTGTGCATTAATCACTCATTAACATATACCATCTTGTCCATTAGTGTAAATACATCGAGTTTACACACTAATAAATATGGTGCATTTTTCAGCCTGACCCTTGACAAGATTATTTTTTAATGTTGAACCCAAAATTTCATACATGACTGACAAAATAATAAAATCCTCTTGTTAAAATATTGCCAAACTTGTTCTCTTCAGTCCTTCATTATACATGAAAAGGTGACACGTATAATGTTATAACCCGATCAGTTCCTTCTAATGTTTCCTTTGATAACCAACTTCTAAAGTTAATTTTTAACCTTATCAGAGAAGTCTGGGATTCTGTATAAGGTTCATGATTCAGTCCAGCCACCCTCCAGGGGGAATCGACCTTAGGGATAGCAGGAATCAGCACGGATCGGGATTGGCCACTGTTTGATCATCTCTCCATCCCCATACTGCAGAAAGCTAACCAAAGCTAAGAGGGAGTTTAACTCTATGACCTCACAATAGTTGCAAAAGAATCATTGAAAAGGAAATTTACAATCTGGAGGTAGAATCGAAGTTCCAGAGTTGTGAAGCCAACCCCTGTAGCCCTGAGTGAGCAGTGCATGGCTACAGCTTGAGCAGTGAGGTGTGAGGAAGGATTGTTCCTGGAGGGGAGACATACAGAGGGCGTCTGTTTGGTAGGGAACCATGGGGACAATGCTTGAAGCAAAGAACAGATAACTGGATTTGGAGCAGGAAAGGTCAAAATGGAAGGCTGTTTTCGGTGAGGAGCCATATTGCGAGTGTTTGATTGGTAGGATACCACAAGGAGACTGTCTAGAAGAAGGAACTAACCCAACTCAGTAACTCTTTCACAGGTTTCAGCTTTTTCATTACCAAACTGTGGTAGAGCTGTTCTCAGAGGTTTAACACAACCTGCTGAGATTCAGATACAGCCACATGGCTTACCAACTATCTCCCCTTCCATCTTTAACCTAATATCTAACCTCCATTACAAATGGAAAAAGGGAATGTTAGTGTAATAGTCCAGGTAATTAGCTAATGTTTAAGAATTTGTATTGTTGTCATTCCTCGAATTTTGTAAAGAATTTTTCATCAGTAATAAAGAGTTACTTTGGTCTTAAATAAAACAAATGGTAATAGAAGTTTTTGTTATAAGTATAGCTTGGGGGCAGTAAATTGAGGGACAGCGCAATCAGGAGACGTGATTGCATTAACTTCACAGAACTTTAATCACAGTTTATGGCCCCGCAATTCTGCACTTTGTGTTTGTCTGTGTTCATTCAGTGCCCATGACAATTCTGATTACATTCATCCAAGCTAATGTATTTTCTTTGTTTAGTTGCAAGCCAGACATTAACATTTCTGGTATTTCAAAGGGTGAATATAGTTATCAGGTGTATCTGATGCTTCAACTGCTGCATTGTCTGACTGCCCAACTACTCGCCTATTGCCAAGGGTGAATTCTCACTTTTCACTTGTTGGAAAGCAGAGTCAATAGGAGTCAAAAACAACAACTGCTGGAGATCACAGTGGGTCAGGCAGCATCGGTGGAGAGAGAGCAAGCAAATATTTTGAATCTAAATGACTCTCCAGAGCTCTGATGAAGTCATCTAGACTTGAAGTGTTAGCTTGCGCTCTCTCCACGGATGCCATCTGACCCATTCTGATCTCCAGCATTTGTTGTTTTCAGTACAGATTCCAGCATCTGCAGTAACTTGTTCCTTCAATAGGTGTTGAAATTAGCCAGAGTATATAAAGCAGGCAGTAAGAGTGAAAATTCACCCTCCATGTCTTTCATTTCTCCTATCATTTTCTGCAAGTACAAATTCACCCCACAAACTTATATGTGCGTGTGTGTGTGTGTGCAGGGGAGACCTAGTGAATGTGTGCATGTGAGTGTGTGTGTGAGGGTGTGAGTGTCTGTGACAGAGTGTAGTGGGTTATAAGTCTGTGTGAGGTTGCGTGTCTGGGTGGGAGTGTGGGGTGTGTGTCCACGTGTTTGTGTGCGTGTATGTGTGTGTGTGTCTGTGTGTGAGTGTTATGGGTTATACGTCTGTGAGAGTTTGTGTGTGTGGGTAGGAGTGCGCGCGTGCGTGTGTGTGAGCATATGAGACAGAGATTGTGTATGAGAGAGGGTCTGCATGAGTGTGTGGGTCTGAAGGAGTGTGTGTATGTGTCTGTGTTTGTGTGCATGTGTGTGTGTGAGAGAGAGAGTGCATAGTGTAATGGGGAGACCTGTAGTGTGACATGAACCCAAGGTCACGGTTGAAGCCATCCCCATGGATACCAAATTTGGCCATCCTCCAAGGCGAATCTCAGGACAGGCAACAACGCAAAGTGGCCGAGCAGTGAGCCCAATTAAGATTCTGTAATTCCCACTTTAGAAATAGAATCAGTCTGACCTAACACTGGGACACAGACAGATTTTAACTTCACACCATCAATGGATGATCTGAGCTGAGATGTTAAAAGCTATCTTGAGAACGTAACTTTAAAAAAAGTTCTGGGATTTACAAATGAAGGAACTGAAACTAACATAGTCATTCCAAAAGATTAAAGGCTTAAGCTAAATTTGTTCAATATTACATCCCATGACACTGCAATCCTATAAAGTTTGTGTCCTACGATACTGCTCCGCAACTACCTGATGAAGAAGCAGCACTCCGAAAGCTAGTAATTCCAAATAAACCTTTTGGACTATAACCTTGTGTTGTGTGATCTTTAACTTTATCCACCCCAGCCCAACACCGGCACCTCGACATCATTGTTAATTGTTTTTCATCAGTGAATTGTTTTCTCTCTGAATTAGAGTCATTGAGAAGTACAACACGAAAACAGATCCATTAGTCCAACTCATCCATGCTGACCAGATATCCTGAACTAATCTAGTCCCATTTGCCTGCACTCTGCCCATATCCCTCTAAATTCTTCTTATTCATATACCCAACCAGATGCCTTTTAAATGTTGTAATTGTAGCTGCCTCCACCACTTCCTCTGGCATTTCATTCCATATACATACCATCCTTTGCATGAAAACTTTGTCCCTCAGGTCCCTTTGAAATTTTTCCCCTCTCACCCTAAACCTATGCCCTCTATTTCTGGAATCTCCCAACCCAGGCAAAAGGCATTGTCTATTTACTCTATCCATGCCACTCACTATTTTATAAACCTCTATAAAGTCAGCCCTCAGCCTCTGACACTCCAAGGAAAACAGCCCCAGCCTATTTAGCCTCTCTCTATAGCTCAAATCCTGATAACAGGATTTGAATCTTTTCTGAACCCTTTCAAGTTTCTCAACATCCTTCTGATAGGATTGAGCATGCTCTGTCACCATTGCAGCTTCTAATAACTGTAGTTTCTAAGAACTGTGCTCTTCATTAGCTTCACAAAACCTTTCTCCATCTTTAAAGTGTACATTTTGTCATCAAGGGAATTTAATGGAAAGTGTTTTAATGTTCAAATTGGCAGCCTCTGACTATTCTCTGTAATTGAAATTAATCTAATCTTCCAGGGTAGCTACTCTTACCTTGTGTCCAAATTGCTGTCAGTTAATCTCAGAAATCCATTTAAAATTCTAATCAATCTCTGTATAAAGATTCACCTCCAAGTATCAGTCCCAAAGTTGCCTTTTACTGTTTCTTCTTTTCTTACTTATGCAGTTTAGTTTTAAACAGGAGTTGAGACTATGACCTTTCCAATAATAATTCACATTTACAATATATATGTATGTATATGTATATATGCATAAAAAGTGCCTTGAACAGAAATATGCCTTAAGTTCCTTCGCAGAAATCTAATCAGACAAAAATCAACATTAAGCCAAAGAAAGAGATATTAAAGGGGTAACTAAAAGCTTTGCCAAGGAAGTAGGTTTTGGAGAGGAAGGTAAAATCAGCTCTGAGACAATCCTATTCCTATTAAGAGACTAAGCTTCCAGTCTTTCTGCACAACTCAGATCCGGTCACTCAGAACATGCCTTTGTGGTTCTTTTTTGTACTTCCCCCAGCATGTGACTGTCAATGTTGTTTCTTAGTAAGCAGAACTGGTCACAATATTCAAAGTGTGAACTCAAATTTGAGTTCTTCTAAGATTCTTCTCCCTATACCCTGTCTCTTACCATTCTCATCCACTCACTGCCTCACAGGAGAATATGCCATCTATGGACTATGAATCGAGAGGTGCAGGATAATACACTGGAGAGATGGATTCAATTCCCACTGGGTAGAATTTGAATTCAATTCAAAAATCTGGAAACGAAAGCTACTCTTAGTAATAGGAATCATGACATGATTGTCATAAAAACCTGTTGGTTCATTAATGCCCCTGAGAGAGTGAAATCTTCCATCCCCACCCAGTCTGACCTGTATGTAACTCTAGAATCCACATTAATGCAGTAATTCTTAACTGGCCTCTGAAATAGCCGAGTAAGACACTCAGTCAGGGTTGAACAACAAATAGTCCTATGAAAAGAATAAATACTTTTTTTAAATTCCTATATATAACCTGACCAACCAATTTCAATTTTCAAATTCTGATCCTTGGCATATGCTGATTCAATTGAGGTGCAATATTAATATAAAGCAACAAGTTTTATTTTGACATACCAAAACATAGCAAGACTGTTTCACGGTAGTGTAATCAAAGTGTGACTGAGCTCTTTTGCGAGATATTAGGGAGACGATCAAAACCTTGTTCAAGCAAGTAGTTTTAAGGAGCATCTTAAAGGAGAAAAGCAAGGCAGAGAGTGTGACGCTTAGTGAGGGAATTCCAGGCAACTCCAGCACCAACAGAGGAACACTTAGAATTGGATATGCTCAACAGGACCACATTGGAGGAGTGCAGATATGTCACAGTTGTAATCTGGAGCAGATTACAAACATTAGAAGAGGTTATGTCTTGGAGCAATTTGAAAACACGAATGAGAATTTCAAAGCTGAGTTATTGCCCAATCAGAAGTCAAAGCAAGTCAACACATACAAAGGTGCTGTGTAAATTAGGGCACTGACAGTGAAGATTTGGATGGTCTCAACTTTGCAGAAGTTAGAACATGGAGTTGTCAGCCAAAAATGTATTGGAATATACAAATCTAAAGGTAACAAAGGCATGAATTAGGGCTTTAATGGAAAAAAAAAACTGATATAGAGGTGAGCCGTACAATGATATGGCGATTGAAATAGGTGGTCTTCAAGTTAGTGGGAATACATAATTGCAAGATTATCTCAGGCTTAAATATAACATCAAAGTGATGAGCAGTTCTGTTCACCTTTAGTCAGTGTGCAGAGGGACGGCTGCAGTTCTGACCAGAGAATGAAGTTTGTGATGAGGATTTCAGACAATTACTAAATCAGAGAACTGAGAAATGGATTAAGGATAGATCCAATGGGGATGACAGATGTAATGGTGCAGAAATGGAAAGAAAAGCCATAAGTTGTGATACTCTGGCTATGTTAGATGGATGAATAGAGAGAGATAGATTGATGAAAGGTTGGATAGATGGATAAATAAGAATAGAACCTTGGGACTTGGACAGTTGGTAGACAATGTTAATGCCAACCATGTAAAAAGTTGCAGACAGGTCAAGAAGCAGAAGGAAGGATGGTTTGCCTTTTTGTCACAGTCACTTAGACATCATTGGTGACATTAATAAGAGCTGTTTGGTACTGTGGCAGTGGTGGAAATCCAAATGGTGAAATTTTAAAGTGGAGTTATGAAAAAATCTGGGAAGTGACAACACGTTCAAACATCTCTCAGAAAAAAGAGAGGTTGGAGATGGGTTAGTAGTTTGCATAAATCTGCACTCCTCAAGAGGAGTGATGAGGAGTTTGAGGAGTGATGATCGCATATTCAAGGGAAAGGTAATCAGTACCTGTGCATCAAGAAGCACTCACAAGAGGACGAACATGCAAGCTAAGAAGGGAATGCAAGTTATTGTTAATGTGTGGTCTGCCTCGAGCACTTTGAATTTGATCACAACTTCCTCCAACTTCCATACCACTGTTTTAGCTGCAAAGTTTACAATTTACTGCCTTTGATGTTAGCTGCTCTGTATTGGCGAGACAAGTACAATTCTCCTTTGCTATTTCAACACCACTCAAAATTGAATTTTTGCTCATTTTTACTTCCTATTTGCAATATTTTATATTGACTACACTGATTTCATCTACATTGGTCAGCCCACACACACATTCTGCAGTCTTTGATTTGCCTCATTTGACTTCATTACTCTTCCTAATTTAGGAGCATGTACAAATTTACTCAATTTGCACTGAGTTTCAAAATCCAACCCAATTTGCAAATTTGAATCAGCAGTGCTCCCAACACTGAGACCTGGTGCAGTCCACAGTGTAATCTCTCTACACCCTATCGTCCAGTACTCATTTTCTAACCTTCAGCTAGTTTTCCTTTTACCCTGAATTCCAATAGTTTTGAGCTTGATTAGCAATATTCCTTGAGAAGCTTTATAGAATGTCTTTTGGATGTGGAAGTATGGAGCATATAAAATTATAACAGTCAGCTTAGATCAATTTCTTGAAGCAGTTAGTCAGGCATGAATCACTCTTTCTAAAACCACATTGGCTGCTGTTGTTAGGTTGTCATATACTATAGAATCATAGAATCCCTACAGTGTGGATACAGGCCCTTCAGGTCAAAGTGAGGACTGCAGATGCTGGAGATCAAAGTCCAGATTAAGAGTGGTGGTGGAAAAGCACAGCAGGTTAGGCAGCATCCGAGGAGCAGGAAAATTGACGTTTTGGGCAAAAGCCCTTCATCAGGAAACAGGCCCTTCAGCCCAACAAGTCCACACTGACCCTCCGAAGAGTAACCCACCCACACCCATTCCCCCTACCCTATATTTACCACTGACTAATTCACCTAACCTACACATCCTGGACACCAAGAGAATTTAGCATGGCCAATTCACTTAGCCTGCACAGGGCGGCACAGTGGCTAGCATTGCTGCCTCACAGCACCAGGGTCCCAGGTTCGATTTCAGCCTCGGGCAACTGTTTGTATGGAGTTTGCACATTCTCCCCGTGTCTGCGTTGGTTTCCTCCGGGTGATCTGGTTTCCTCTACAGTCACAAAGATGTGCAGGTCAGGTGGATTGGCCATGCTAAATTGCCCGTAGTGTTAGGTGCATTAGTCAGAGGGAAATGGACTTGGGTGGGTTACTCTTCGGTGGGTTGGTGTGGACTGGCTGGGCTGAAAACCTGTTTCCACACTGTAGGGAATCTAATCATTGGACTGTGGCAGGAAACCAGTGCACCAGGAGGAAACCCACGCACACACAGGGAGAACGTGCAAACTCCACATATAACTCTCACATTTACTCCTGACAATTAGCTATTTTGAATTGAATTGAATTTATTGTCATATGTACCGAGGCACAGTGAAAAACTTTATCTTGTGGGCAAAACAGGCAGAGTTAAGTAACATAGATAAGAAAATAATAAGCAAACAGCAGCAAAAACAAAAACACAGGTACAGGCGAATGTTAAGAGTTTGAGAGTCCATTCAGTATTCTAACAACAGTAGAGTAGAAGCTGTTGCGAACCCAGCTGGTGTGTATGTTCAGGCTTCCGTACCTTCTCCCCAGTGGTAGAGGTTGGAGAAAAGCATTGCCGGGGTGGGATGGATTTTTGAGAATGCTGGTGGCCTTTTATTGACAGTGGGCCTGGTAGATGGATTCTATAGATGGGAGGTTGGCCTTTGTGATTGTCCGGGCCAAGTTCACCATTCTGTGTAACCATCTCCGATCTTGAATAGTACAGTTGCCATACCAGGTAGTGATACATCCAGACAGAAGGCTCTCGATAGTGCACCTATAAAAATTGGCAAGGGTATTCGCCGTCAGCTGCCTGAGGATGAAAAGATGTTGTTGGGCCTTTGTAACCAGCGTCCACACGAAGAGTCCAAGAAAGCTTGTTGTGGATGACCACTCCCAGGAGCTTGATACACTCTTCACTCATTCCACCTCTGTGCTGTTAATGTGTAGGGGGCATGAGTAATATCCTGCCGAAAGTCAATAATGGGCTCCTTGATTTTGCCGGCATTGAAAGGTTGTTCTCAGTGCTCAATTTTTCCAGGTCTTCCACCTCCCATCTGTAGTCTGTTTCATCGCCACCTGAGATCTGGCTGACCATGGTGTGTCATCAGCGAACTTGTAAATGACATTAGTCTGATATTTGGCGATGCAGTCATGGGTAGACAATAGACAATAGACGCAGGAGTAGGCCATTCTGCCCTTTGAGCCAGCATCACCATTCAATATGATCATGGCTGATCATCCTTAATCAGTATCCTATTCCTGCCTTATCTCCATAACCCTTGACTCCACTATCCTTGAGAGCTCGATCCAACTCTTTCTTAAATGAATCCAGAGACTGGGCCTCCACTGCCCTCTGGGGCAGAGAATTCCACACAGCCACCACTCTCTGGATGAAGAAGTTTCTCCTCATCTCTGTCCTAAATGGTCTACCCTGTATTCTTAAGCTGTGTCCTCTGGTTTAGCACTCACCCATCAGTGGAAACATGTTTCCTGTCTCCAGAGTGTCCAATCCTTTAATAATATTATATGTCTCAATCAGATCCCCTCTCAGTCTTCTAAACTCAAGAGTATACAAGCCCAGTCGCTCCAGTCTTTCAGCATAAAGTAGTCCCGCCATTCCAGGAATTGACCTCTTGAACCTACGCTGCACTCCCTCAATAGCCAGAATGTCTTTCCTCAAATTTGGAGACCAGAACTGCACACAATACTCCAGGTGTGGTCTCACCAGGGCCCTGTATAGCTGCAGAAGCACCTCTTTGCTTCTATACTCAATCCCTCTTGCTATGAAGGCCAGCATGCTATTCGCCTTCTTCATTACCTGATTTACCTGCATACTTACCTTCATTGACTGGTGTACAAGAACACCCAGATATCTTTGTACTGCCCCTTTATCTAAATTGATTCCATTTAGGTAGTAATCTGCCTTCCTGTTCTTGCCATCAAAGTGGATAACCATACATTTATCCACATTAAACTGCATCTGCCATGCATCTTACCACTCACCTAACCTGTCCAGGCCACCCTGTAATCTCCTAACATCCTCCTCACATTTCAGCCTGCCACCCAGCTTAGTATCATCAGCAAATTTGCTAATGTTATTACTAATACCATCTTCTATATCATTAATATATATATTGTAAAAAGCTGCGGTCCCAGCACTGATCCCTGCGGTACCCCACTGGTCACTGCCTGCCATTCCGAAATGGAGCCGTTTATCACTACTCTTTGTTTTCTGTCAGCCAACCAACTTTCAAACCAAGTTAGTACTTTGCCCCCAATACCATGCGTGCTAATTTTGCTCACAGTGAGTACAGTAAGGGGCTGAGTATGCACTCCTGGGGATGGGTACAGTGTTGAATATTAGTGAGGATGAAATATTGTTCCCAATCTTCACTGATTGGGGCCTGTGAGTCAGGAAACTGAGGATCCAGTTGCAGAGAGTGGGGCTTAGTCTGAGATCACTAAGTTTAATAATCAGTCTGGAGGGGATAATAGTATTGAAGGCTGAACTGTAGTGAATGAGTAAGATTCTTTCGTAATTGTTCTTGGTGTCAAGATGTTCTAGGGAGGAGTGAAGGGCAAGTGATACAGCATCTGATGTGGATCTGTTGGTCCGATAGGCAAATTGGAGTGGGACAAGAGTACTAGGGAGGCTGGAGTTGATTAATGCCATGACCAGCCTTTCAAAGCACTTCATGACCACTGAAGTTAGGGCCACTGGGCGGTAGTCATTGAGACATGTTGCATGAACCTTCTTAGGCACAGGGATGATGTTTTGATTAGATTAGATTAGATTAGATTAGATTAGATTAGATTAGATTAGATTAGATTAAATTAGATTAGATTAGATTCCATACAGTGTGGAAACAGGCCCTTCAGCCCAACAAGTCCACACCAACCCTTCGAAGAGCAACCCACCCAGACCCATTCCCCTACATTCACCCCTGACTAATACACCTAACACTACAGGCAATTTAGGCCAATTCACCTAACCTGCACATCTTTGGACTGTGGGAGGAAACCGGAGCACCTGGAGGAAACCCACGCAGACATGGGGAGAATGTGCAAACTCCACACAGACAGTTGCCTGAGGCAGTAATTGAATCTGGGTCCCTGGCACAGTGCTAATCACTGAGCCACCGTGCCGTCCTCTTGAAACATGCAGGGACAGTGTCCTGCTGCAGGGAAAGGTTGAAGATGTCCAAGAATACCTTTGTCAGTTGATCTGAGCATGCTCTGAGTGCACGGCCTGGTACTCCATCTGGTCCCATCACTTTCCTTGGATTCACACGAAGGAATACTGATCTGACCTCTGATGCAGTGACTGTTGTGATAGGTTCGTCAGGACTTGTCGGAATAGGTGTTACCCCTCTGCCAAAATTCTGCTTAAAGCGAGCAGAGAAGGCGTTGAGACGATCTGGGAGGGATCTCTCATCATCTGCTTTCTTGCACTGTCTCTTTTTAGAACCTGTGATGTCATTCAGTCCTTGCCATAGTCGCCGGGTGTCTGTCTGGGTCTCTAGTTTGGATCGGTATTGGTCCTTGTCTGTCTTAATGGTTCTGCGAAGGTCATACTTGGATTCTTTATATTTGAGTGGGTCTCCTGATCTGAAGACCTCACGCCCGGTTTTTTAGCAGGTTTTGTGTCTCCTGATTTATCCAGGGTTTCCTGTTGGGGAACACCCGGATTGACTTCCTCAGTAAGCAGTCCTCCATACTGATAAAGTCTGTGATGATGGTGGCGTACCCGTCCAAGGTACCTGCGGACTGTTTGAACATGGCCCAATCCGCCAATTCCAGTCAGCACCGGAGTTGATCCTCTGCCTCCTCTGACCAGCACTGGACTTGTATCCGTGAGGGGGTCTCCTGCTGGAGCTTTTGCCTGTAAACTGGGAGAAGAAACACAGCATTGTGATCGGGTGTTCCTGAAATGAGGGCAGGGAAAAGAGTGGTGTAGCGGTGGTCTAAAATGTTCGGGCCCCTGGTGGGGCAGGTAATGTTCTGGTGGTACTTGGGCAACACCTTCCTTAGATTAGCTTGATTGAAGCCGCCAGTCACAATAAACAGTGCCTCGGGGTGTTCTGTCTCCAGGGTGTTAGTGGTGGAGTACAGCACATCCAGAGCTTCCTCAACGTTTGCTTGTGGCGTATGCACACAGCAGTTAGTATAACAGTGGTAAATTCCCCTGGTAGATGGAAGGGGCAGCATTTGATGGTTAGGGCTTTTGAAATTGAAGAAAGATTAATTGGTTTGCTTTGACATCTTTTTGAATATGCGTAACATATTACCAGGGTGGAATGTCATAGAAGTTTGATTGATGTGGGCTATGGTGAGATTTGTGGTAGAATTGTGAAACAAGTGTGGTGAGACCTTTCTTAACATCAGGAACATCTTGCTCCATCTTATACACATTTGCTGAACAGCAAGATGTGTTTTTTTGCTCGGCAACTGTGCATTGCCAATTAAGGGGGAATTATAGCTTGTTAAATATCACAATTTGCCTCATTAATATCTAGCCTATGATCTTACTGAACTGTCCAAACAAGTTGCTTGATGAGAAATCTGATTTGAAAGTCAAAGTGGGTGTGTGGCAACCTTAACTCCAAAGGCTGCCATCTTGGATACTGGACACCAACATTTCAGGGCACGCTTTATTGATACCAGCCACATCCCACATCCATCAACATTATCATCTAACATACGCCAGTCTCCAAGAACCCTCAAGGTACATCTTAATCAACTTACAGTATGTTTCAGAACTTCAGTGCTGTCCCTTGGGGCACACTGGCAACAATCATTATAATGCTGCAGCTAGGAGACTATGGGTTCATGGACCCATCTCGTGAACTGCACCCAGCTTGCTGTTTGCTTTGCTGTCATCAGTCATTCTGAGCCTACCTAATGCTCATAGATTTCTTCCTTGCCTTGCATTGCCATGGTAGTTTGCTTTTCTGTTTGGCACAGAAGCATAGGAAAAAAAGCCGGTTATAGTTGTCACCTGTCTTCAGTAAATTCAAGGGAAATAGTTTTCACTCAGAGGGATCTGGCACAGTTAGTCAAGGGAAACCTCTGATAGAAGCCTGGAATCTTCAACGTGGTCAGTCAGCTGCTTGAGGCAGTCAGGGCTGAGATCCTTTCCTCATAAGGGGCAAGTAGCCAAAAGTCCTATATCCCGTTACCTGGCTTGACTTTTTCTGTCTCATTGTAAGATGGTTTCTCCTGAAATGCAAGAGAAAGTTATTAAAGGAGATGAAAGCAGGTGGCACAGCTACTAATTTTAATGCTAGCAGTGAGCTGTCCTGAACAAATGAGTAGGCAGCATAGAGGGCATGCAGTGTTAGTGCTGGCAGGGGGGTGATGGGTAACAGCGTGTCAGGAAAATGTTACAGGCAGTAATGGTATCGCAGTGGTAGGCATGAGACTTAGGAGACTAGAGTAAGGTAACTTTATTTGTCATTTCTACCATATACAGCTTGTACAATAAAAACGAGACAGTGTTCCAACCAGGACCAAGGTGCTATAAGAACACACAGACTACACAAGAGTACAGTCATATACAGGGCATCGAGAAGTGCAAAACATGCAAGACAGCACAGTAATTCCTGACAAGACAAGACAATAGGCACAGTGATGGACAAATTACAGTGTATTAATGAATGATCATTAATTAAACATTGTCTTAGCAGCAATTCAAAAAAATCATGCAAGAATTAAAAAATGGAATAGAATTTGATCATAAAGTGTTAAGTAGCCTCATGGCTTGGGGAAGAAACTATTGCACAATCTGGCCATGAGAGACCGAATGCTCTGGTATCTTCTGCCAGATGGCAGGAGGAAGAGTTTGAATGAAGGATGTGTGGGGTCGTCCACAATGCTGTTAGCCTTTCCGATGCAGTGTGTGGTATAAATGTCTGTAATGGAGGGAAGAGAGACCCTGATGATCGTCTCAGCTGTCCTCACTATCCGTTATAGAGTCTTACAATCCGACATGGTGCAGTTCCCGAATCAGGCAGTGATGCAGCTGGTCAGGGTACTCTCAATGAACCCTCTGTAGAATGTGGTGAGGATAGGGGATGGGAGGTGGGCTTTCCTCAACCTACACAGAAAGTAGAGATGCTGGTTGCCTTTCTTGGCTATGGAGCTGGTGTTGAGGGACCGGGTGGGAGGTAGCTACAGTGCCAGAGAGCGAGAGTGAGTGGGAGAAATCAGAGAAAGGATGATGGCTCTTATGCTGAAATTATATACAAGATCATTGACCTTTTTTCGACAATGCTAGTCAATCATCAAAACACCTGTGACTCACTGTACTGACCCAGGTGACAATCTCAGACCAGGCTGGCATGTTTTGGTGTCAAAGTCTCTACTGTGGTTCTGGGAGAGAAGGGCACCCCACGTCTGTACCATCCCATCTGTACAGGTTACAGAGAGTGGTGAACTTGGCCCGGACAATCACCAAAGCCAACCTTTGCTCAATGGGTGGGTTAGAATCCATCTACTAGGCCTGATGTCAAGGAAAGGCCGCCAAGCATTCTCAAAAATCCATCCTACCCTGGCAATGTTTTCTACAACCTCTACCATCGGGGAGGAGGTACAGAAGCCTGAACACATGCACCAGCAGATTTCGTAACCTCCTGGTCCCTCAAGGTAGCATTTCCCTTGCCTGCCATGTCCAGGGCAAATATTAGTGGAGTTGATGACCTACTGATATTATTGCTAGACTATTAATCCAGAACTTCCACAGCAAATGGTGGAATTTGAATTCAATTTTTAAAAAATGGTTGACGAAGGTCGAGCAGTGGATGTGGTGTATATGGACTTGAGCAAGGCATTTGATAAGGTTCCCCATGGTCGGGTCATTCATAAAGTCAGGAGGTATGGGATTCAGAGAGATTTGGCTATCTGGATTCAGAATTGGCTGGCTGACAGAAGGCAGAAAGTGGTTGTAGATGGCAAGTATTCTGCCTGGAGGACAGTGTTGAGTGGGGTCCCACAGGGCTCGGTTCTTGGGCCTCTGCTCTTTGTAGTTTTTATGAATGACTTGGATGAGGAGGTTGAGGGGTGGGTTAGTAAATTTGCCGATGATACAAAGGTTGGAGTTGTCATCGATAGTATCGAGGGCTATTGCAGGCTGCAGCGTGACATAGACAGGATGCAGAGCTGGGCTCAGAAATGGCAGGTGGAGTTCAACCTGGATAAATGCGAAGTGCTGCATTTTGGAAGGATGAACTCGATTGCTGAATATAGGATTAAAGACAGGATTCTTGGAAGTGTGAAGGAACAGAGGGATCTGGGTGTGCAAGTACATAGATCCCTCAAAGTTGCCACCCAAGTGGATAGGATTGTTAAGAAAGCATATGGTGTTTTGGCTTTCATTAACAGGGGGATCGAGTTTATGAGCCATGAGATTTTGCAACAGCTCTACAAGTCCCTGGTGAGACCACACTTGGAATATTGTGTCCAGTTCTGGTTGCCCTGTTATAGGAAAGATACAGAGGCTTTGGAGAGGGTGCAAAGAAGGTTTATCAGGATGCTGCCTAGACTGGAGGGCTTGCCTTATGAAGAAAGGTTGAACAAGCTCAGACTTTTCTCTCTGGAGAGAAGGAGGAAGAGAGGAGACCTGATCAAGGTATACAAGATAATGAGAGGAATAGATAAGGTCAATAGCCAGAGGTTCTTCCTCAGGGCAGGATTGACGGGTCCAAGGAGTCAAAGTTTTAAGATATTAGCGGAAAGGTGTAGAGGAGACGTCAAAGGTAGGTTCTTTACGCAGAGAGTTGTGAATGCATGGAATGCGTTGCCAGCGGTGGTGGTGGAAGTAGAGTCATTGAGGACATTTAAGCGACTGCTGGACATGCACATGGATAGCAGTGAGTTGAGGGGTGCGTAGGTTAAGTTATTATATTTTACATTAGGATTAAATCTCGGCACAACAATGTGGGCCGAAGGGCCTGTTTTGTGCTGTAATTTTCTATGTTCTATGTTCTAAAAAATTGGAATTAAGACTCTACTGATGATTATGAGTCCATTACTGATTATAGAGAAAAAAAACGACTGGGTCAATAATGTCCTTCAGGGAGAGAAATCTGCATTATCACGTGGTCTGGCCTACGTGTGACTCCAGACCCATAGCAATGTGGTTAGGTCTCAACTTCAGGCCATTCAGTTCAAGGGCAGATAGGGATGAATAATAAATGCTGGCCAACCAGCAACACCCACGTCCCATATGTAAATATTTTAAAAATTGCAAGCCAGCTAGTGCTCATTTGGTTGCACAAGGGCTTTATAAATAACCTGCAGATGCAAGGGGCTCCGGTCTTTTAGCAGATATCTAAGACATATCGAGTTGTTCTGGGAAAGGTGGGTGGTAAGATGGAGCTGGAATTGGATGTGAGGGATACTACAGGAGCTCAGTAGGTAATCATCTCACTGATTTTACTGCTCCTCGGATGCTGCCTGAACTGTTGTGCTTTTCCAGCACCACTCTAATCTAGACTCAGTAGGCAGTTGATGAAGTCAGTTTGCTTCCGAAACAGAATAAGGTCTTGCTGGGCCTTACACCAAGAATCCTTCAAAATACTCAACGTAAGTGAGTAAGGGGGTGGGGTAGGATGGCAAATAAATGGCAGAGAGGTAAGCTGGCAGGCAGGTGGGTGAATGAATAAGTGACAGGGAAGTCAGGGAGGTATAAAAGTGGAAGAAGGGGGTCAGGATGCAGGAATGTGTTTGGTGGGTAGTGGAAAATGTTGTGCTGTATTGAGATGGTGTCAGTTTGGGTGGGTTTCAATCAACATGGGTTTAGTCAAGTCACATTCGGTTGGAGGTGATGGTGGACAGTCATTT
The DNA here is from genome assembly GCF_037043375.1 of Chiloscyllium plagiosum. Taxonomy (NCBI): domain Eukaryota; kingdom Metazoa; phylum Chordata; class Chondrichthyes; order Orectolobiformes; family Hemiscylliidae; genus Chiloscyllium; species Chiloscyllium plagiosum. The sequence continues at coordinate 33,244,393 of NW_028270150.1, forward strand.
GGGGCAGGGGCAGGCCAAGTTGGGGGAATACTCAGGTCAGCTTGTAAGATGGCAGGAGTAGGTAAGTAGTCAAGTCTAGTATCGGGGGGTTTTGATCAGTTGTCTGTAGGGTGGTTGGGGTGGGGCGGAGCTGCTAGGGTAGGTGAGGTGGAGGTGTGGAGTGTGTGGATGGGTTCAGTTTTATAGTGAGTCAGGTGTTAGAGCAGATTTTTAATCCCTCCCATTTTCGATGGGTAAAGGTAAATAAGTTAGAATCTAATTCAGAGCTGGGGGCTTTTTAGAAGGTTTCCAAATACAGAGGAACCTCGATTATCCAAATATTGATTATCCAAATTTCAGATTATCCAAAGAAGATTTCAAGGTCCCACAAAAATGTTACATTAAAGAGGTAAGTGTGTTCGATTTACATGTACTGAAGAACACGTGGAAACGCTGGCCAGAACAAAGAAACACAAGCAGCTCAAGCATAAGTGGCTGGATATCTTTTAGGTAAGGGCTAGTTACACAGCACTTTGCAAAAGTAAGTGTTTTACTGTATTCCCGGAACTTTACCGGGCCGTTCCTGACAAAATGGCCGAGAACGTAAACGCATGTGCAAGGCGGAGCTTCTGTCTTTCTATCACGAGACTGAGTTCCCGGAAACTGACAAATGCTCTTGTGACTGTGGAAGCTGTTCGGGACCTTGTTTAATGCTGACTTCACCACTTCTTGCCAAATGCTAACTACTGCTGCATTTTTGAAAAGTTTTCTCGTGTTATCATTGCTTTATTTTGTTCATCATGTGAAGTCTGTGTCCTCTTGCACTCAATACATTAAAATTATAGATTTAAACAAATTCTCTGGTAGAGTACAGCGTTAGATCAGCATGGCTTCCCTTGTTCAAGGTAAAATCAATTATCTGAATAATCAATTATCTGAACAAAATAGTGCCTGCCCATCTTGTTCAGTGTATTGAGGTTCCTCTGTACTCAGTAATTGCCCATCAGAAATGGAAAGTCCCTGGACAATCCCTACAGAGTCATATGCATTGAGACATCTGTAGGGCCTCAACAGACATCTCCTGTCTATGCTGCAGTGGTGAGAATATTTGATCAAGGCCACAGAAATTGGCTGATGTTTAAATGCAAGAACATGAGGGCCTCAATGATTCAGAGCACAGCTAGCTGAAAATGATTTTCTGCATGTTCATGAATATTCTCTCCAGGATGTGACAAGGCAGCAGAGATTGGTACTGATCAGTTTGCAGTGTTGCTCACCTCTAGCTGTAGCCTGCTCCTTTTGGTGTTGAAGTGAGTTCTGCACCATAGCTCTAACAGATCGCTGCATGTCCCATCTTAAAGTGCTTCTCCAGGTGTGGCCTTCTGCGAGGGAAAGTAAAAAGGTAAAGTTGCCATAGTCCTACCAGATAGTAGGGCTGCTCTCTCATTAGAGAGAGAGAGAGAGATAACTGGAGGTTTAATCTGAGGTTACCATGCCCTAGATGAGAGGAGAGAGTGAGAAGGAGAGCCTTTGATGGAAACCTCAGCTGATGTGGCAATTGAACTCAATGTTGGCATCACTCAGCATTGCCATCCAGCCAACTGAATGAACTGACCCCCTGTAGAAGTGTATTACACCTGATAGAGGAGAAAGGGATGTGTCAGGTTATGTAGCCACAGCCTGTGTTGGTGCACAATTTTGTCAATGGGCTTTATTTTGTTGGACCAATTTCAAAAACATCTGTCAATATTTTAGTTAGTGACAAACAAAGGAATACAATATAAATGTTTTAAGCAGATGTACAATATTATTTCACAGGATCATTTCCAGCATTAGTAGTCACTAGTCAGATATTCACTGCATTTAGGTAATACCTGGAAGTGACGAGTCCTTATCTGAACTGGAGTTCAGTTTTAAGGTATACAAGATCCGTTCCATTTATTTCCAAGATTTACTGCTTTTTTCCCCCATCTTTAGCTGTATGCATCAGTTAATAATAGTAAAATTAATAAAAATGATTGTGTTATCTTTTGAAACCCTAGCCAAATTAACACTTAATGAAAATATTACAAGGATAACAGGGTGTCACAAAATGATCTTATTGAATGTAAAGTTTAAATAAAACATTTATTGGTCAAACTCCCATGGCCTTTTCATTTCCTGTTGAGTATTTATAAACTAATAGGCTTTGCCACTGATATTAGTTTTAAGTATTCTGCCATAGTGCCCCGAATGAATTGCAACTGAACAAACAGAGGTCAGCAAGTATCACTGAAAAGTAGAGAGAATGGTGACAGGACTGTGGGCACCTCCGTCTGATTCAACAAATAGATGCTTGAAAAGGTTCAAAATTGCAGTGATCGCGAAAAGCAGCCAAACGGTAAAGGGAACTGGACGTTTACAGCTTCATGCTTAAAAGCTATTAACAGACAAAACTATAGCCAACACCCACCAACATCATCCTGACCCTCCACCCTGTGCCTCAAGACATGACCTCCACCAGTAAAAATAAACTCCATAGATAATGGCTGAAATATCACCTAAGTAAATATATTTTTGGGAGTGAAAATGTGAAAAGCTTTCTGATTTGTAGGTGTGAATTTTATTGGGGCTTTAATCTAAGCCATAACTGAAAGAGAATGAAGTCAAGTTAACGTCTCCTCAGGAAACAGGTTCAATTTCCTCTTTAGCGTGCCCTGAGTCTGTTTTTCCAATAAATTGTTGTATTCATTAAATTGAGCGTTATTAGTGTGGTTCGGACTCCTTGCGTCAAGCTACAAGTATTCAAGGTCAGTTAACTGATAATTAAAAGAGCACAGCACCCTCTATTGTACCAATAACTAATAATTGACCCTCAAACTACTTTGACACATCTTTCCTGGTCCACCCTGAGTGAGATTACTATTGGAATCCCCAATGTGCTGCTGAATGAAATCAAGTGTTGCTAAGACCTGAAGTTTCACTCTCAGTCGGGTGTGTTGATTTGAGAGAATATGAAACTGCGCTAAAAAGCTTGACACCCTTTTCTCTACTGCCTGGTACAATGTTCCCATCACAACCAAGGAAATCTGTGCGGAAGTATCACCAGCAGTAAATGCTGCTGAAGACCATAGACCATTGTGAATTCAGCACTTGAGAAAGGTTCCATAATGGATCTGACAAGTGATCTGTGATCTGGCAAGGTGAGTTATCTGGCACAAGCACACAGCATTCCAAGTGAAAGGATACATCTGCATGCTGTAGCGATTGTAAAATCCCTGTCAATTAGCTCTGCTCTGAGGCTTATATGTCCAAGCTGCTATGTGCATACCATTCAGATGTGAACTAGGTAAAAACAACGACTGCAGATGCTGGAAACCAGAGTCTAGATTAGAGTGGTGCTGGAAAAGCACAGCAGGTCAGGCAGCATGTGAGGAGCAGTAAAATCGACGTTTTGGGAAAAAGCCCTTCATCAGGAATACAGGCAGAGTGCCTGAAGGGTGAAGAGATAAATGAGAGAAGGGTGGGGGTGGGGAGAAAGTAGCATAGAGTACAATAGGTGAGTGGGGGAGGGGATGAAGGTGATAGGTCGGGGGGTAAGAGGGTGGAGAGGATAGGTGGAAAAGAAGATAGGCAGGTCGGCCAAGTCCGGACAGGTCATGGGGACAGTGCTGAGCTGGAAGTTTGGAACTAGGGTGAGGTGGAGGAAGGGGAAATGAGGAAACTGTTGAAGCCCACATTGATGCCCTGGGATTGAAGTGTTCTGAGGCAGAAGATGAGGCGTTCTTCCTCCAGGCGTCCGGTAGCAACTAGTATGTTGATTCAGAGGCCTATAGAAGAAATTTCCCTGTAAATTCACGTAATACCTGACTAACATAAATCATGTTGTCTTTGTAGTCTAGATGGCCCAGAACACCAGGTCTTGACTTAAGGTGGAACAGTGAGGCTGCAAGCCATTCATTTGTGGAGTGACAGCCATAAAAACAGTTAGGGTACCAGTCTAGCTGGTATTGTGATGGCAAATTGCCCGTAGCAGGTGATAAACCCAGTGGTGAACGTACTTTGAAACGTAGTGGTAATGGTAGAAAGCACACTATACAATGAGATGTATCAAGGTGTTGTTGGCATGAGTGGAGAACGAAGATGGGGTTTTATCATAAAGGCAGGATGAGCAAGGTTAAAGGCAATAGCTTGCATTAGGGTATGTTTCACAATGTGAAGGGATATACCTTAATAATGCATTTTGTGTCCTTCTTCCTGCCATATACCACTGGTCCCTTTAGCTGTCATGTGTCAGGAGAAGGAAGGGATATCTGAGGAGGCAATGCCAAACCTGATTAGCCCACACTTCACCAATCAGATCCTATTGCATCAGAGATGTAACTTGCCAGTAAAGTCGGTGCCACAGATTAAAAGGGTACCACCCCAGAATATGTGGGAGTGTCAGTGTCAAGATATTGCTATACTATCCCCACCAGTGGAGGCAGGGGAATCACAGAGATGATTCAATACATAGGATCATGAAGTTTCCTGGACCATCACCTGCAGATATGTGGAAATCTGGCAGAGATCCATGTAGCAATGCAATCTCACACATTGCAAATGCAAGTTCCATTGCCATAATGACCTTCACATTATTCCGGAGGTTCAGTCGAATGAGCTGAGACTATGAGATATTGGCTACTGTCAACACTTTGAGCCCGGCCGAGCTCGTCCTCAGCCTCCACAACTTCTCTTTGAACTCCTCTCATTTTCTTCCCATTATGGAGTGACCGGGGGGATGCGCATGGGCTCCAGTTATGCCTGCCTCTTCGTGGGCATATGTGGAACATGCCTTGTTCCAGACCTATTCCGGGCCCCACCCACAACTCTTTCTCCAATATATTGATGAGAAATTGGGTGCTGCTTCCCTCTCTCATCTGGAATTGGAAAAGTCTAGCAATTTTGCTTCCAAATTCCACTCCACCCTCACTTTCACCTGGTCTATCTCTGAATTTTCCCTTCCATTCTTCAACATCTCTGTTTCCATTTCTGGGGATAGACTGGCCACTAATCTCCATTATAAACTCACCAACTCCCACAGCTACCTAGACTATACATCCTCGCATTCTGGATCAGTGGTGCTGGAAGAGCACAGCAATTCAGGCAGCATCCGAGGACAGGCAAAATCGACGTTTCGGGCAAAAGCCCTTCATCAGGAATAAAGGCAGAGAGCCTGAAGCGTGGAGAGATAAGCTAGAGGAGGGTGGGGGTGGGGAGAGAGTGGCATAGAGTACAATAGGTCAGTGGGGAAGGAGATGAAGGTGATAGGTCAGGGAGGAGAGGGTGGAGTGGATAGGTGGAAAAGGAGCTGGGCAGGTCGCACAAGTCCGGACAGGTCAGGGGATCGAGTTTCTGGAGGTTAGAAGCTAGGATGAGGTGGGGGAAGGGGAAATGAGGAAACTGTTGAAATCCACATTGATGCCCTGGGGTTGAAGTGTTCCGAGGCGGAAGATGAGGCGTTCTTCTTCCATGCGTCTGGTGGTGAGGGAGCGGCGGTGAAGGAGGCCCAGCACCTCCATATCCTCGGCAGAGTGGGAGGGGGAGTTGAAATGTTGAGCCACTGGGCGATTTGGTTGATTGGTGCGGGTGTCTCGGAGATGTTCCCTAAAGCACTCTGCTAGGAGGCGCCCAGTCTCCCCAATGTAGAGGAGACCGCATCGGGAGCAACGGATACAATAGATGATATTAGTGGATGTGCAGGTAAAACTTTGATGGATGTGGAAAGCTCCTTTGGGACCTTGGATAGAGGTGAGGGAGGAGGTGTGGGCGCAGGTTTTACAGTTCCTGCGGTGGCAGAGGAAAGTGCCAGGATGGGAGGGTGGGTCGTAGGGGGGCGTGGACCTGACCAGGTAGTCACGGAGGGAACGGTCTTTGCGGAAGGCGGAGAGGGGTGGGGAGGGAAATATATCCCTGGTGGTGGGGTCTGTTTGGAGGTGGCGGAAATGTCGGCGGATGATTTGGTTTATGCGAAGGTTGGTAGGGTGGAAGGTGAGCACCAGGGGCGTTCTGTCCTTGTTGCGGTTGGAGGGGTTGGGTCTGAGGGCGGAGGTGCGGGATGTGGATGAGATGCGTTGGAGGGCATCTTTAACCACGTGGGAAGGGAAATTGCGGTCTCTAAAGAAGGAGGCCATCTGGTCTGTTCTATGGTGGAGCCGCTCCTCCTGGGAGCAGATACGGCGGAGGCGGAGGAATTGGGAATACGGGATGGCATTTTTGCAAGAGGTAGGGTGGGAAGAGGTGTAATCCAGGTAGCTGTGGGAGTCGGTGGGTTTGTAGAAGATGTCAGTGTCAAGTCGGTCGTCACTGATGGAGATGGAGAGGTCCAGGAAGGGGAGGGAGGTGTCAGAGATGGTCCAGGTAAATTTAAGGTCAGGGTGGAATGTGTTGGTGAAGTTGATGAATTGCTCAACCTCCTCGCGGGAGCACGAGGTGGCGCCAATGCAGTCATCAATGTAGCGGAGGAAGAGGTGGGGAGTGGTGCCGGTGTAATTACGGAAGATCAACTGCTCTACGTAGCCAATGAAGAGACAGGCATAGCTGGGGCCCATACGTGTGCCCATGGCTACCCCTTTGGTCTGGAGGAAGTGGGAGGATTCAAAGGAGAAATTGTTAAGGGTGAGGACCAGTTCGGCCAAACGAATGAGAGTGTCGGTGGAGGGGTACTGTTGGGAACGTCTGGAGAGGAAAAAACGGAGGGCTTGGAGGCCCTGGTCATGGCGGATGGAGGTGTAGAGGGATTGGATATCCATGGTGAAGATGAGGTGTTGGGGGCCGGGGAAACGGAAGTCTTGGAGGAGGTGGAGGGCGTGGGTGGTGTCTCGAACGTATGTGGGGAGTTCCCACGCACAGCTTCCAACCTCATAGTCCGGGAACCCCGCACTGCCCGGTTCTACCTCCTTCCCAAGATCCACAAGCCTGACCACCCTGGCCGACCCATTGTCTCAGCATGCTCCTGCCCCACTGAACTCATCTCTACCTACCTCGACACTGTCCTATCCCCCCTAGTCCAGGAACTCCCCACATACGTTCGAGACACCACCACAACAGTTTCCTCATTTCCCCTTCCCCCACCTCATCCTAGCTTCTAACCTCCAGAAACTCGATCCCCTGACCTGTCCGGACTTGTCCGACCTGCCCAGCTCCTTTTCCACCTATCCACTCCACCCTCTCCTCCCTGACCTATCACCTTCATCTCCTTCCCCACTGACCTATTGTACTCTATGCCACTCTCTCCCCACCCCCACCCTCCTCTAGCTTATCTCTCCACGCTTCAGGCTCTCTGCCTTTATTCCTGATGAAGGGCTTTTGCCCGAAACGTCGATTTTGCCTGTCCTCAGATGCTGCCTGAATTGCTGTGCTCTTCCAGCACCACTGATCCAGAATCTGGTTTCCAGCATCTGCAGTCATTGTTTTTACCTTTTTCATCCTCGCAGCCTGTTTCCTGTAAGACTCCATTCTATTCTCCCAGCTCCTCTGCCTCCATCCCCCATTGATACCGATGAAGTCAACTTCAACAAGGGAATCTCTGAAATGTCCTCCTTCTTCCTCAACCTAGGACTCCCCAGTACCATTGTTAAAAGGCCCTCAACCGGGGCCGACCCATCTTCTGCACATCTCCCCTCACCCCCTCTCTTCCCTCCTGCAGCAGCAATAGGGTCCCCCTTGTCCTTCCCTACCATCCCACCAGCATCCACATCCAGAAGTTCATCAGCTGCTGTTTCTGACACCTCCAATGAGATTCCACCACCAGACACATATTCCCCTCCCCTCCCTTGTCTACATTTCACCGAGAGTGTTCCCTCTGAGTCACCCTGGTCCACTCTTCGTTCACGCCCAACACCCCCCACAGCCCCGTGGCACCTTTTCAACCACCAAAGGTGTAACACCTTCCAGGTGAAGCAGCACTTTAGCTACACTTCTCACAATCTAGTCTGCTGCATTCGCTGCTCAGAATATGGTCTCCTCTACATTTGGGGAAATGAAGCATAGACTGGGTCCCCGCTTGGTAGAACACCTCCATTCTGTCTGCAAAAAAGATCTTGAGCTTCCAGTTGCCTGCCACGTTAACACATCACCCTGATCCCTGGCTAACATCTCTTGTCTCAGGCTTGCTGTAGTGCTCCAATGAAGCTCAGTGCAAGTTGAAAGAACAACATCTCTTTTTCAGCTTGAGGACACTGCAGGCTTCTGAACTCAATATCAAGTTCAATAATTTTAGGGCCTGAACTTCCCAATGTCCTAGACCCCTACACACACTCAAGGCCTTGTTATCACATAGTCTGCCTTTACACACTACCTAGTGTTCGTCACTAAGAGTCCTCATTAACAGCTATTCACTCTCCCAGCAGAATCGGTATCCACTCCTTTGTCCAAGTATTCTTCTCTCTCTTTGGGCTCTACCTCACCCTATAGTTTACTCCTTACCCCTTTCCCGCACCCTATCTTCTGCATATAAACCAACATTTACCTAGCTCAGCTCTGACGAAGAGTCACTGGCCCTGAAAAGTTAACTTTGATTTCTCTTCACAGAAACTGCCAGACCTGCCGAGGATTTCCAGCAACTTCTGTTTTTGCTTTTGAATTGAAGGGGGAGATAGACATACCTTTGATTAGTAATCAGTTAAAGAGTTATGTGGTGTGAGCAGGAAAATGGAATTGAGACAAGGTTGAGATCAAAAATGACGGAGCAGTCTCAAGGGTCTGAATCGGAAAACATTTCTGGCTGTAACAGCTGCTCCTTTATTGAGGTATTTTAGGTGTTGGAGGTGATTTCCTCGAATTCCAGGAGCAGCAATTACTGTTTAATATGCTGTTGCATTGTTTTGGAACTTTGGGAAAAAAAAAGTCAAAACAACATATACACTTAATGGTAAGGTCCGAGGGAGTGTTGCTGAACAAAGAGACCTTGGAGTGCAGGTTCATAGCTCCTTGAAAGTGGAGTCACAGGTAGATAGGATAGTGAATAAGGTGTTTGGTATGCTTTCCTTTATTGGTCAGAGTATTGAGTACAGGTGTTGGGAGGTCATGTTGTGGCTGTACAGGACATTGGTTAGGCCACTGAAGGAATATTGCATGCAATTCTGGTCTCCTTCCTATCGGAAAAATGTTGTGAAACTTGAAAGGGTTCAGAAAAGATTTACAAGGATGTTGCCAGGGTTGGAGGATTTGAGCTATAGGGAGAGGCTGAACAGGCTGTGGCTGTTTTCCCTGGAGTGTCGGAGGCTGAGGGGTGATCTTATAGAGGTTTACAAAATTATGAGGGGCATGGTTAGGGTAAACAAGCAAAGTCTTTTCCCTGGGGTCGGGGAGTCCAGAACTAGAGGGCATAGGTTTAGAGTGAGAGGGCAAAGATGTAAAAGAGACCTAAGGGGCAACTATTTCACGCAGAGGGTGGTACGTGCATGGAATGAGCTGCCAGAGGAAGTGGTGGATGCTGGTACAATTGCAACCTTTAAGAAGCATTTGGATGAGTCTATGAATAGGAAGGGTTTGGAGGGATATGGGCCAGGTGCTGGCAGGGGGGACTAGATTGTATTGGGATATCTGGTCGGCATGGACGGGTTGGACCGAAGGGTCTGGTTCCATGCTGTACATCTCTATGACTCTATAAACAACAGTATTAAAAGGGAGAAGAGAAGACAAAAGAAGCACATGGTGAGGTCATTGCAGGAGAGAGAGAGAACCTGCACAGTTACTGCCTTTGCTGTTTGAACTCATGCATCGCTGGACATCGGAGTGCATCTGGGAAAATTAAAAGTGAAATTCATGACTGATCTTGGAGGAACTGTTGGGTGAAGTTCGCATAATCGTTGTTTTGAAGTCTGGCCTACAGTGAATCTGCAGTAGTGAGTAGAATGCATTCTCTCTTGATTATGCTTTTGGAGACATGTCTCTTGATTAAACTTAAAATATAAGCCATAACTATTAATTTAACCTGGGGCAGTGTTTGTAGAGCAATAAGATGGTGTTATTTTCTGGGTCTGTAGATTGTGAAGGAGCAAAAATAGCCGTTAATAGAGTGATATGTACTTCGTGTCAGATGTGGGAGTTTAAAGAGAGTTGAAGGGTTACTGCGGATTATATATGCAATAAATGCTGCTGGCTGCGAATCTTCTCATATCGAATGGATCGGTTGGAGAGACATTTAGAAGCAATGAGGAATTTGCAACAGCAACAGTATGTGATGGATGGCAGTTATAGGAAGGGGGGGAAGTCTCAGATACAGTCACATAGATGGGTTAACTCCAGGAAACGTAAGAGAGGTAGGCAGCTAGTGCAGGAGTCTTTTGTGACTATACCCATTTCAAACAGGTATGCTGTTTTGGAAAATGTAGGGGGTGATGCATTCTCAGGGGAATGTAGCACAAAAAGCCAAGTTTCTGGTATTGAGACTGACTATAATGCAATGAGGGGTACGTCATGTTCCAAGAGATCAATTGTGTCAGGTGATTCTCTAGTCCGAGGTACAGACAGACATTTCTGTGGCCAGCAGCAAAAAAGCAGAATGGTGTGTTGTTTCCCTGGTGCCAGGATCAAGGATGTCTCAGAGAGGGTGCAGAATGTTCTCACGGGGGAGAGGGGCCAGCAGGAGGTCATTGTCCACATTGGAACCAACAACATTGGAAGGGAAAGGGTTGAGATTCTGAAGGGAGATTACAGAGAGTTAGGCACAAATTTAAAAAGGTCCTCGAGAGTAGTAATATCTAGATAACTCCCGGTGCTACGAGCTAGTGAGGGCAGGAATAGAAGGATAGAGCAGATGAATACATGGCTGAGGGGATGGTGTATGGGAGAAAGATTCACATTTTTGGATCATTGGAATCTCTTTTGGGGAAGAAGTGACCTGTACAAGAAGGATGGATTGCACCTAAATTGAAAGGGGAATAATATACTGGCAGGGAAATTGGCTACAGCTGCTCGGGAGGATTTAAACTAGTAAGTGGTGGGGGGGGGATCCAGGGAGATAGTGAGGAAGGAGAACGATCTGAGACGGGTACAGCTGAGAACAGTCAGGGCAGGCAGGGACAAGGTAGGACTAATAAATTAAACTGCATTTATTTCAATGCAAGGGGCCTAACAGGGAAGGCAGATGAACTCAGGGCATGGTTAGGAACATGGGACTGGGATATCATAGCAATTACAGAAACATGGCTCAGGGATGGGCAGGACTGGCAACTTAATATTCCAGGATACAAATGCTACAGGAAGGATAGAAAGGGAGGCAAGAGAGGAGAGGGAGTGGCATTTTTGATAAGGGATAGCATTATAGCTGTGCTGAAGGAGGATATTCCTGGAAAGACATCCAGGGAAGTTATTTGGGTGGAACTGAGAAATAAGAAAGGGATGATCACCCTATTGGGATTGCATTATAGACCCCCCAATAGTCAGAGGGTAATTGAGAAACAAACTTGTAAGGATCTCAGCTATCTGTAAGAATAATAGGGTGGTTACGGTAGGGGATTTTAACTTTCCAAACATAGACAGGGACTGCCATAGTGTTCAGGGTTTAGATGGAGAGGAATTTGTTAAGTGTATACAAGACAATTTTCTGATTCAGTATGTGATGTACCTACTAGAGAAGGTGCAAAACCTGACCTACTCTTGGGAAATAAGGCAGGACAGGTGACTGAGGTGTCATTGGGGGAGCACTTTGGGGCCAGCGACCATAATTCTACTAGATTAAAAATAGTGATGGAAAGGATAGATCAGTTCTAAAAGTTGAGGTTGTAAAGTGGAGAAAGGCCAATTTTGACAGTATTAGGCAAGAAATTTCGAAAGCTGACTGGAGGCAGATGTTCGCAGGTAAAGGGACAGCTGGAAAATAGGAAGCCTTCAGAAATGAGATAACGAGAATCCAGAAAAAGTAAATACCTGTTAGGGTGAAAGAGAAGACTGGTAGGTATAGGGAATGCTGGATGATTAAAGAAATTGAGGGTTTGGTTAAGAAAAAGAAGGAAGCATCTGTCAGGTATAGACAGGATAGATCGAGTGAATTCTTAGAAGAGTATAAAGGAAGTAGGGATATACTTAAGAGGGAAATCAGGATTGTAAACAGGGGAGATGAGATAGCTTTGGCAAATAGAATTAAGGAGAATGCAAAGGGTTTTTACAAATACCTGAAGGACAAAAGGGTAACTAGGGAGAGAATAGGGCCCCTCAAAGATCAGCAAGGCAGTATTTTTGTGGAGCCGCAGAAAATGGGGGAGATACTAAATGAGTACTTTGCATCATTATTTACTGTGGAAAAAGATGTGGAAGATATAGACTGTAGGGAAATAAATTGTAACATCTTGAAAAATGTCCATATTACAGCGGAGGAAGTGCTGGCTGCCTTGAAACACATAAAGGTGGATAAATCCACAGGACCTGATCAGTTGTACCCGAGAACTCTGTGGGAAGCTAGCGAAGTGATTGCTGGGCCTCTTGTTGAGATATTTGTATCATCGATAGTCACAGGTGAGGTGCCAGAAGACAGGAGGTTGATTAACGTGGTGCCACTGTTTAAGAAGGGTGGTAAGGACAAGCCAGGGAACTATAGATCAGTAAGCCTGATGTCGGTGGTGGGCAAGTTGTTGGAGGGAATCCTGAGGGACAGGATGTACATGTATTTGGAAAGGCAAGGACTGATTACGGATAGTCAACATGGCTTTGTGCATGGGAAGTCATGTCTCACAAACTTGATTGAGTTTTTTGAAGAAGTAACAAAGAGGATTGATGAGGGCAGAGCGGTAGATGTGATCTACATGGACTTCAGTAAGGCATTTGACAAGGTTCCCCATGGGTTCCCCACAGCGCAGGCAGTGGAATGTTCTTCCTGCAGGATGTTCGAGGTAGGGGTGACCAAAGATACTCCTGCCAACTTCATCTGCAGGAAATGCAGTCAGATCCTGCTCCTCACAGAACGAGTTAGGGAACTGGAACTGGAGTTGGATGAACTGAGGATTATTCGAGAGGCTGAGAGGGTGATAGATAGAAGCTACAGGGACATAGCTACACCAGAGAACAGAGGTATCTGGGTAACAGTTAGAGGTGGGAAGGGGAGGAAGCAGGCAGTGCAGGGATCCCCTGTGGTCTTTCGCCTAAACAATAAGTATACTGCTTTGGATACTGTTGGGGGGGACGGCCTAGCAGGGGTAAGCTGCAGTGACCGGGTCTGTGGCGTGAGGTCTGGCTCTGAGACTCAGAAGGGAAAGGGGGAGAGGAGGAGAGCGCTAGTTATAGGAGACTCTCTAGTTAGAGGGACGGACAGGCGGTTCTGTGGACATGGGCGAGACTCTCAGATGGTTTGTTGCCTCCCGGGTGCCAGGGTCCGAGACGTCTCGGACCGTACCTTCAGAATCCTTAAGGGTGAGGGTGTGCAGCCAGAAGTCGTGGTGCACGTTGGCACCAACGACATAGGTAGGAAGAGGGGTGGGGAGGTCATTCAAGAGCTCAGAGAGTTAGGCTGGAAGCTAAAAGCTAGGACAGACAGAGTCGTCATCTCTGGGTTGTTGCCGGTGCCACGTGACAGTGAGGCAAGGAATAGGGAGAGAGTGCAGTTGAACATGTGGCTACAAGGATGGTGTAGGAGGGAGGGCTTCAGGTATTTTGACAATTGGACTGCATTCTGGGGAAGGTGGGACCTGTACAAGCAGGACGGGTTGCACCTGAACCAGAAGGGCACCAATATCCTGGGGGGTAGGTTTGCTAGCACTCTTCGGGGGGGGTTTAAACTAATTTGGCAGGGGGATGGGATCCGGACTTGTAGTCCAGCAAGTAGGCTAGCTGTTTGTCAGGATGTCCAAGAATGCAGGGAGGCTGTGAAGAAGGTAGCACTGACAGGGAATACTTGCGGACACAGAGATGGGTTCAAGTGCGTATACTTCAACACAAGGAGTATCAGAAATAAGGTGGGTGAACTTAAGGCGTGGATCGGTACCTGGGACTACAATGTTGTGGCCATCACGGAAACGTGGATAGAAGAGGGACAGGAATGGTTGTTGGAGGTTCCTGGTTACAGATGTTTCAGTAAGATTAGGGAGGGTGGTAAAAAATGAGGGGGGGTGGCGTTGCTAATTAGAAATGGTATAACGGCTGCAGAAAGGCAGTTCGAGGGGGATCTGCCTTTGGAGGTAGTATGGGCTGAAGTCAGAAATAGGAAAGGTGCAGTCACCTTGTTGGGTGTTTACTATAGGCCTCCCAATTGCAGTAAAGATGTGGAGAAACAGATTGGGAAACAGATTTTGGAAAGGTGCAGAAGCCACAGGGAAGTAGTCATGGGCGATTTCAACTTCCCAAATATTGATTGGAAGCTCTTTAGATCAAGTAGATTGGATGGGGCGGTGTTTGCACAGTGTGTCCAGGAAGCTTTTCTAACTCAGTATGTAGATTGTCCGACCAGAGGGGAGGCCATATTGGATTTGGTACTCGGTAATGAACCGGGACAAGTGATGGGCTTGTTAGTGGGTGAACATTTTGGTGATGGTGACCACAATTCTGTGACTTTCACCTTGGTTATGGAGAGAGATAGGTGCGTGCAACAGGGTAGGTTTTACAATTGGGGGAAGGGTAATTACGATGCTGTAAGACAGGATCTGAGGAGCATAAGTTGGGAGCATAGGCTGTCAGGGAAGGATGTCGTGGAAATGTGGAACTTTTTCAAGGAACAGATACGACGTGTCCTTGATATGTATGTACCTGTCAGACAGGAAAGAAATGGTCGTGTGAGGGAACCTTGGTTGACGAGGGAGGTTGAATGTCTTGTAAAGAGGAAGAAGGAGGCCTACATAAGGTTGAGGAAACAGGGTTCAGACAGAGCAGTGGAGGGATACAGGATAGCCAGAAGGGACCTGAAGAAAGGGATTAGGAGAGCTAAGAGAGGGCATGAAAAATCTTTGGCGGATAGGATCAAGGATAACCCAAAGGCATTTTATGCGTATGTGAGAAACATGAGAATGACGAGAACATGGGTAGGTCCGATCAAGTAGTAGGAGACTGTGTATTGAGTCGGAAGAGATAGGAGAGGTCTTGAATGAGTACTTTACTTCAGTATTTACGAACGAGAGGGACCGTATTGTTGAAGAGGAGAGTATGAAACGGACTGGTAAGCTAGAGGAGATACTTGTTAGGAAGGAAGATGTGTTGGACATTTTGAACAACTTGAGGATAGACAAGTCCCCCGGGCCTGACGGGATATATCCTAGGATTATGTGGGAAGCAAGAGAGGAAATTGCAGTACCGTTGGCAATGATCTTTTCATCTTCACTGTCAACGGGGGTGGTACCAGGGGACTGGAGAGTGGCGAATGTTGTGCCCCTGTTCAAAAAAGGGAATAGGGATAACCCCGGGAATTACAGGCCATTTAGTCTTACTTCGGTGGTAGGCAAAGTAATGGAAAGGGTACTGAGGGATAGGATTTATGAGTATCTGGAAAGACACTGCTTGATTAGGGACAGCCAGCACGGATTTGTGAAGGGTAGGTCTTGCCTTACAAGTCTTATTGAATTCTTTGAGGAGGTGACCAAGCATGTGGATGAGGGTAGAGCAGTGGATGTAGTATACATGGATTTTAGTAAGACATTTGATAAGGTTCCCCATGGTAGGCTTATGCGAAAGTCAGGAGGCATAGGATAGAGGGAAATTTGGCCAATTGGATAGAAAACTGGCTAACCGGTCGAAGTCAGAGAGTGCTGGTAAATGGTAAATATTCAGCCTGGAGCCCAGTTACAAGTGGAGTTCCACAGGGATCAGTTCTGGGTCCTCTGCTGTTTGTAATTTTTATTAATGACTTGGATGAGGGAGTCGAAGGGTGGGTCAGTAAATTTGCAGATGATACGAAGATTGGTGGAGTTGTGGATAGTGAGGAGGGCTGTTGTCGGCTGCAAAGGGACTTAGATATGATGCAGAGCTGGGCTGAGGACTGGCAGATGGAGTTCAACCCTGCCAAGTGTGAGATTGTCCATTTTGGAAAGACAAATAAGAATGCGGAATACAGGGTTAACAGTAGGGTTCTTAGTGAGGTGGAGGAACAGAGGGATCTTGGGGTCTATGTTCATAGATCTTTGAAAGTTGCCACTCAGGTGGATAGAGCTTGTAAGAAGGCCTATGGTGTATTAGCGTTCATTAGCAGAGGGATTGAATTCAAGAGTCGTGAAGTGATGTTGCAACTGTACAGGACTTTGGTTAGGCCACATTTGGAGTACTGTGTGCAGTTCTGGTCGCCTCACTTTAGGAAAGATGTGGAAGCTTTGGAGAGGGTGCAGAGGAGATTTACCAGGATGTTGCCTGGAATGGAGAATAGGTTGTACGAGGATAGGTTGAGAGTGCTAGGCCTTTTCTCATTGGAACGGCGAAGGATGAGGGGTGACTTGATAGAGGTTTATAAGATGATCAGAGGAATAGATAGAGTAGACAGTCAGAGACTTTTTCCCCTGGTACAACAGAGTGTTACAAGGGGACATAAATTTAAGGTGAAGGGTGAGAGGTATAGGGGAGATGTCAGGGGTGGGTTCTTTACCCAGAGAGTGGTGGGGGCATGGAATGCGCTGCCTGTGGGAGTGGCAGAGTCAGAATCATTGGTGACCTTTAAGCGGCAATTGGATAGGTACATGGATGGGTGCTTAAGCTAGGACAAATGTTCGGCACAACATTGTGGGCCGAAGGGCCTGTTCGGTGCTGTATTGTTCTATGTTCTATGTTCTCTGTTAACTCGAGGGCATAGGTTTAGGGTGAGAGGGGAAAGATATAAAACAGACCTAAGGGGCAACATTTTCACACAGGTACGTGTATGGAATGAGTTGCCAAAGGAAGTACAATTGCAACATTTAAGAGTCATTTGGATGGATATATGAATAGGAAGGGTTTGGAGGGATGTGGGCCGGGTGCTGGCAGGTGGGACTAGATTGGGTTGGAATATCTGGTCGGCATGGACAGGTTGGACCGAAGGGTCTGTTTCCATATTGTACATCCCTATGACTCTGTGCTCATTCCTGCTTATAGTTCTTAGGTTCTTCTTATACTACAGCAGTCAGTGCATAGTATACTGTGTCCCTTTACAGGGTGGTCACACTGTTGGCACAAGGCTCTCTGATATAAATGGTTGATGCCCTTCTTTCGTTTCATCTGAAGGCCAACCAAGGGCTGTGGAGGTCACTAAGGTGGGTGAAGGTGCAAAGAGCTGCTCAGTCTCCTATTGTCTCTGATTGGTTCTTTCAGATCCCACCTTACTCCACACTTACCATAGCTATAGCTGACAATTTGGAATCACAGAGCCTGCCGACTAAAGGAGGACACTGATAGCAGCCTTCACAATCACATTGGCCATTGTACTTTTCAGCAACTAGGGGAAATTGAGGACTGCGGATGCTGGAGAGTCAGATTCAAAACATGTGGCGCTGGATAAAGCACAGCAGGTCAGGGAGCACCTGAGGAGCAGGAGGATCGACGTTTCACCCACAAGCCCTTCATTCCTGATGTCCGAAACGTCAACTGTCCTGCTCCTCGGATGCTGCCTGACGTGCTGTGCTTTTTCTAGTGCCACACTTTTTGACTCATCATACTTTTCCTTCTGACATCGACCCAGAAGCCTTCACTTTCTCCAAGGCATAAGACAGGGGCCTCTTTGTCTGATTGTGGAACTGTGTCACCTGGAGTATTAGTAGGTTCACTATGGTTCTACTTTTCACATTGTCCATATAACTATCAAACATTTTTTGAACACATAAATACACTCCTACATCCCTCAGTGCACATTTACATGCTGTAAAACTCAGGGAGAATATTGACACAATGAAAGATGTCCTTATTAGTAACTCTGAAGGTGTCGTGCTGAGAACAATTCACCTTGATATCATCAAGAACAAGGGTGTGACCATGCATTTGAGGTTTCTTCCTTCTCTGGTGCTTTACATAGGGAGTAGTGAACAAAGATGCTTCTTATAGCATTCATTATTCATTCATGCTTGAGTGATCAGACTCAGCAATCAGATGGATGTCATCAGGTGAAGTTTAAATGTGAATGCAGGTACAAGGCAGTCATCCCATCATGTAGGGGGGGGGGGGGGGGGGGGTTGCACAGGCTTTGTTAGGGAGCTAAGGTTTATGCAAACATTGCACATTACATGTATCACCCACTCCCGAAACTGGACCATGGAGATGAACTAATAATATGGAACATCATTCAAACAACTGATCGAGTATAGTTGTGGCACAATGTACATTTCCTGCATGTCAGGTAGCCATTTAGTCTGTTCAGCAGGTATTTGAAGACTGGATTCTGACTTGCCCTCTCAATAGTGGGGTGAGACAAAAAAACTGCAGATGCGGGAATCCAAAATAGACAGGCAGGGGGCTGGAAGAACACAGCAAGCCAGGCAGATTCAGGAGGTGCAGAAGTTGACCTTTCAGGTCTAACCCTTCTTCAGGACTGTGGGTGGGTGTGGGGGCAGCTGCAGATAAATGGAGTGGCAAGGGCAGGGTGGTGAAGTGGGGATAGGTGAAGACAGGTAGAGGTTACGACCTGGTTGGTCAATGGGAGGAATGAATCCAGTTGGTGGCAGGGAGAAGTGCGGGAAGGGAAGGGGAGGATGGAAAGGGAGGTTATTTAAAATTAGAGGACTCAGTATTGAGTCTTTTGGGCTGGAGGGTGTCAGGTGGAAGATGAGGTGTTGTTCTTCCAATTTGCAGTGTGGTTCGGCGTGGCAATGGAGGAGGCCAAGGATGGTCAAGTTGGAAAGGGAGTGGGAGGGGCAATTGAAATGGGTGGTGATTGTGAGGTCCAGTGGCCCTGCAGGCCTGGCTGCAATGCTGGGTGAACCGTTCCCTAAGATTACGTTTGGTCTCCCAGATGTAGAGAAGACCACAATGAGAGCATCTGATGTAGTAAACTAGGTTGGAGGAGAGGCAGGTGAATCTCTGTCTCACCTGGAAGGACTGTTTGGGGCCCTGGATGGAGGTGAGGGGGCTGGTGTACCGGTAGGTTTTGCATCTTTTCTGGCTGCAGGGGAAGGAGCCTGGGGGTTCAGTGGCAAGGTTGGCATGAACCAAAGACTGTCAAAAGGTGCCGAGGCCACCAATGTGTATACACTCAAACCCTGCCCACACTATTCAGAGTAGACAGGCAGGAGGCTGGAAGAACACAGCAAAATCAGGAGGTGCAGAATTCGACTTTTCGGCAGAGAGGGATGGGGAGGGGAAGATGTTTTTGATGGTGGGGTCTAGTTGGAGTTGGCGGAAGTGTTTAATGATGTGGAAGTTGGGTCCGCAGGGGCCAACCTGACCTCCCAGTCACTGTCCATTTCAATTCCCCCAACCACTCCCTTTCCGACATGGCCATCCTTGGCCACTTCCATTACCAAATCAAACCACAGCTCCTACTGGAGGAAAAACACCTTGTCTTCCATCTGGGCACCATACAGCCTGGAGGACTCAATCATTGAGTTCTCCAATTTCAAATAACCTCCGCTCCTATCCCCCGACTCCCTTCCCAGCCCTCCCTCTCCCTTCCACTGCTCCCCACCACCAACCAGATTCATTCCTCCCATTGACCAACCAGGTCATGCCCTTACCTGTTTTCATTCATCACCACTTCACCATCCTGCCCCTGCCACTCACTTAATTTGCAGTACCACTCCCAGTTCTAGAGAAAGGTTACACCTGAAACGTCGAATTCTACACCTCCTGATACTGCCTGGTTTGCTGCGTTCTTCCAGCCTCCTGCCTGTCTCCTCTGAATAGTGTGGGCAGGGTTTGAGAAGATACACATCGGTGGTCTTGGCATCTCATTGACAGCCAATAGCAGGAATGTGAAAGTTCAAGGTTACGACGGACTTCTTGCGCTGATTGTTTGTAGTATGTTGAGGCCAATAGTTATCAGGGTGATGATTTCAGATTTATTTATGGAATTGAGTCAAACTTATTGCTGTTGCTTTTCACTCTTGTCAGGGATGGGCATTTCCCTGAATAACTGTGGCTTCCATAGCATAGATATTTTATTTATTATGCCAGAATGTGAATGGTTACAAGGATTAGATACCAGGACACGACATGAATCTACTCTGGTTTGTTCACATCTAACATTTGGCTTCTCAAACTGCACAGCATCAGTTGTGGCCATATGGGGATGTCTCTCAGCTGTCATGACTATTCTCCTCGTCCTCCTCCATCTCCCAATCCTGAAAATGAATAGAACCTTCCTCAACATCATCATCTCCCTTGTCATCTACCTCCTCAGATGTTGAGCATTGGCTACAGCACCTTCCACTTTGGCTTGTAAGCCCTTCCATCACACAGTGTAGTGCAGCATACAGTGGACCCCTGTTAACCTCGATACTTTTGCAGGGCAACATTGCCGAGCTCCAGCTAAGCAGTCTATATCCCTGAAGCACTTTTTGAGAATGCCAATAGTCCGTTCTGTTGCACTCAGTATTATCACCTGGCTGTTGTAATTGTTCCATTTGGGCTCAGTTGGTGGCCAATTGGGGCAGTTGGATGACAAATCTGAGGGAGTTGGAAATTCCTCAGTATGAAGGAATTGTGACAGCTACAAAAGAACCATGCACAGACTTGAAGGAAATACTTACTATGGTCGCAAACTACATGCATTTTGGGGAAATAGAAGAACCTTTAGTTGTCAAAGGATTTTCGTTGTTGACTTTGAGTCTTTATGGTCACATGGATGGCAATCAATAAGCCCCTTCATCTGAAGAAATCCTGTTCCTTGTACAAATCCCATGGCTGTCTGCATCTGAGGTGTCACAACTTTCAAGAAATTAGTGTACTCCCTCTCAAGCAAACAGTGTCTCAGGTACTGTCTCAATGTAACTGTATGTGGTTGCTTGCTAAGCCCTGAAAAGACCTTGGTGGATAAGCATTTAAACACATAGTAATCTTCACAGTCACTGGCAGTGCATGGGGGTTAACAGACTGTGATTTGAAATGTTGCTGCACCATACTACCTATCGTGATGACCACTTTTCCGTTAAACCTTTAACATTGGCTTGAACTCAGATTGAACTATAACCTCTGAGGTTGGTACACCCTTCACTTCAGGAAAAACCGTAGTTGCCCTCCTCCCTCTCATTGATAGCATGCATCGCACTATCTCTTTCACCTTACTTTTGTCGAAGGATTGTTAGGAAGGTATTGTTTGATCTTTGTGACGACCAGCTGAAGAAATAAAATGGAGCTCAATAGTCAAGGAGGAGGGAAGCAAGCTTGGCACCATCACAATTTTAGATGACAGCCAAGAAGTAACTCCAGTCAGAATGTCCTTTACCATTCTCACAAAAAGTCACTTCCTGTGCTCTTTCATGATTATCCACCAGTTTCTTATGAACATTATTTAATAGAGTTAAACCGTGGATGAGTAATTCAAAGTATAATTTAAGGCAAAACTTCCACAGCATCCATGATTTCAAAATCGAATTTGAATGATAAAGCTGGCTATTGAGACACAGTGATAGTGTCCTTACCTTTGTGCCAGGAGGCCATGGTTCAAGTCACACCAACTCCAGAGGCATATAGTAACATTGCTCAAAAGGCTGGTCAGAAGATGTTTAGATTTGCAGGGCTGTGGAGATGAAATGGGGTCTGACTAGATGGTGGCAAGCTTCCAGGCAATTGATGGGCCAAATTACTTTGTGGATCAATGATGGTCTGAAGAACAGTCATACCAGACTCAAAATGTTATCTCTATCTGTCTTTCTGCAGATGCTGCCAGATCTGCAGAGTGTCTGCTGCACTTTCTGTGTTTGTTTAGGCCAAATCACCTCCTTCTGTGCTGCAAATTATTCTGTGACACGATGTTGGAAAGAAGAAGTAGGTGACTGTGAAATGGGTATCTGTACTTCAGCTGCAAAAAGCCACATTAGTAGCAGTGTTTCTGTTTTTGTAAAATTCATTGTTGTGCACAGACTTCCCAAACACATTAACAACACTTCACACCTTTTTAATCAGAGGATAGACCTCATGCCTTCCAAGTGTTGGAAACTGGACAAGTCACACCAATAAGGATTACAAAGACAGCCAATTTCTATTACTTTCTCTGGTAACACCCCAACTAAACAGAGTTGACTTGCCTGATTTGAAGTTAATGGGTGAACTAAGATCGATAGTTACCAATTTCTGCATCTCCATGCCAACCATAATCCAACCATCAATGCACTCTTTCTTTTTGCTTATATGTTGTTGTTTCTTTCTTAAATCTTACATTTCACTCTTATTGAGTACAAGACAAAGAGCTTCAACTTCATTTCTCTCCTTAGCCAAGTTTAGCACGGAAACATAGAAAATAGAAGCAAGATTAGCCTGCTCCATCATTCATTATGATCATGGTTGATCATCTAATTCAACAACTCATTCCTGCTTTTCTCCCTATATCCTGTGATGCCATTAGCCCCAAGTGCTGCATTCAACACCTTCTTGAAAGCGCAGTGTTTTGACCGATTAATTATTTAACATAAATATCCTACTTGTTTGCTCACTCGGAAATTTTCATTTAGATTTATCGTCATGAGAGTATTCCATATTGAAACATGTTGGATTCTCTGACCTGCCTTAGTGTGGTTCCCACCTGACCCTGTGTGCAAGTCCAGGCTCCAGAGCTGAAGAGCATCAGATTGGGCACCCCGAAGAAACAGCAAGAGAAGAGGCCATATTCGAGAAACTTGACCAATCTCTCTCCCATCAAGTGGGGGCTTGGAACCTTCAGTATCCTAATCCTAATGTGCCACGACCTGTGGGAACATTTTGCCCTTAGTTTCCCCAGAGTTGAAATGTCAATTCCTAAGGTACATAGATTAAGGTAAAAGGCGGTAAGTTTAAAGGAGATATGAGAGGCAAATGTTTTACACACAAGGTGGATTGCCCTGCCAGAGGAGGTAGTAGAAGCAGATATGATGCAATGTTTAAGAGGCATCTTGACAGATACATGAATATGCAGGGAATAGAGGAATACAAACCAGGTAGAGGTAAAAGGCTTTTAGTCTTGGTGGGCCGAAGGGCCTGTTCCTATGCAGTACTATTCTTTGTTCTTTGTTTGAAAGCAAAACATGAAAGAAGTTGGATGAGTGTTGCGACACTTGAGCATTGCAAGGGGAAGGCAGCTTTCCTACCCTGCTATTACAGAGTGTGCTGAATGCTGGCAGGAAGCTGGAGCAACCCTGGGTACCTGGGGATTAGAAACTTATTATTTGCCTCAACCACAAACCTAAGAGAAAATATTTAGACACAGCATTCAGACTCAGACGAAAACCATGAAGGAGAGTGCTGTCACTGGCAAAAGTATGTAGTCGGCTAATTGTGGTAAGTGGTTATTTTACTGATGAAAGCATTCCTGAAGTCATTGCATTTCCTCAATATAAGGATGGCTGTGGTAGGTCTGTTTACATATGATTATATCCCTCAGTCCTCATACTGAACTGCTTCACAGTTGCAACTTTTCTTTGTAGTTGTTCATTCCTTTGAATCTTCAAATGTGATTCCGACCTGAAATCCTTCCCTTTTGTTGCAGCTATATTTAACGCACGTAGGTAATCATACCCATTATTGCTTGATGACATGAAATACAATGCTTACTAGCATGCCACATTTTTCACCCTGAATCACTGAAGATATCCTCAGGTAGATCTACACTCATGCAAGCAAGGCGGTAACAGAAGAGAAAGAAAGTTTCTATCCAAGTAGAAACTATCATGACCTGAAAACACCTGAAAAAGTAATTGAATGAAGACAATCAAAGCACTTTTAAAATTTTTCTTAATTGAACAACATTTTGAATTTTTGACAAAATTATAAAACTACTATTATAAAATAGGATAACAATCTTATAGTATAACAGTAATGATAATAAATGAACTACTACTCTGCTACACAAACAGATTAGAGAAACAAATCTACAATGCAATTAATAATGAAACAAAATAAACAAAACTAAATTAGATTGAACTAAGTTAAATTACAGCACTCAGCGCAATCCCACCAAAGCTCCGGGACTGTCAGTTGGCATACCCATATTTATTTGGGATTCTTCCTCTCAGGGGCCCCCGGCCTGACAGACACAGCCCTCGCGGCTACACAAAGGTCCTGGTCATTATAGCCGACAAGTCTGCATCTACATAGTTCAAAAAGGGCCGCAATGTCCTATAATAAAGTTTCATTTTCTGGTGCACCATACTTGTAAGGAAGTCTCGGAATATATTCCATAACTAATCTACACCATCTCGAAAGTCCTGGGGGATTTTCCAATATCTCAGCTCTTCTTTGCAAAATATGAAAGAATATTAAACAGTTTCTTCCCATGCACATCTAAAGTGGGCAGATTCAGCAGACCCAAGAGGAGGGTCACAAGATCTACCTTGACCTTCATTCCCAATATCCTTTCCAAAACATTCGCCATAGCGCCCTAATACCTACGAAGCTTGTGGCATGACCACAAAAAATGAGTAAGAGTACCAATATCTGTCTTACATTTGGGACACACTGGGGACATTCCTTTTTTAAATTTCACAAGCTGCTCCAGAGCCATATAGATCCTGTGGAGAACCTTCAGTCGCATAGTCTATGTCCTATTACACATTGAAATCATCCTCGCATTCTCCCAAATATTTTCCCACTCCTCTGACGAGATCTCCACCCCCAGTTCCTGAGTCCAGATCCAGCACAGCTGCTCAATATCCTTTGAGACACTACCCTGTAGTAAATGGTAGAAGGTACTGATCGAGAGAGTACCTGTGGACCAAAGTACTCTCCTCTCCACATCAGACTTATTGGGATTAACCAGTAATGTAGTCTTTCACTGTATAAAGTCCCTAACGTGAAAATAATGAAAGAGGTCCCTACTGGACAATTCATATTTCTGATTCAGCTGATTGAAAGACACCATGACCTTCCCCAATCAGGAGATTCCTCTGGCCCCCCAAAACCTAAAGCCAAAATCCATCGATCTTGGCCAAAATCCTGGCATTCCTACTATCGGAGTAAAAAGGGAGGTTTTATATAAATTGCCCTCACTTTGTCGCATCATTCTTCACGCTTTAACCATGTTAAGGACAATCGGGTTTCTGCAATACTCCATGACAGTCCTCATCTTGTCCATAAACAACAAATTAATAAAGGGACATTTTACCTGGGAGGCCTCGATGTCCAGCCAGATTGACCTCGGGTCTGGGCAAGCCCAATCATTGACACAGGATAATAGGGAACTTAATTGATGTTTCTTGAAATCTGCAAAGTCCTCCTCCCCCTTCCCCCCCCCCCCCCCATCATCCCGTACGAGATCTGCAATTTAGCAAACTTAATAAGAGGTCACCTGTGATACCAGATGAAAGAACCACTGTTAAGCCTCCATAGTGCTTGCCTAGGCAGCATCAAAGGGAGCATTCACATGGGATATAATAAACAAGGAAAAACATCCATTTTAACCAGAGCTATTCTACCCAACCAAGGTATCAGTAGAGCCTCCCAACACTGAAGGTCCTGTCTTATCTGCTCCAGCAACTGCACAAAATTAGCTTTATATAATTGATCAAAGGCCGGAGTGATAAAAATGCCTTATACAGGAAACCTTCCTGTGACCACCTGAAAGGGAACTGGATTCCACCCTCAAGATTGGGTACTCCACCAAGACCCCCCCACAGGCATGGCCTCCGACTTCATAAAATTGAATGTATACCCCGAGAAAGAGCCAAATAAATTAATCTTTTGTACCTAAATGGGGCACAGATATTGTTTGATTATATAGAGAAAGATGAACATCTTCTGCATAAAGGGTGATTTTATGCCCCCCTGATCTCACCTCCAGGGCAACTACACTGGGGTTCCTCCGGATAGCCTTCACCAACGGCTCAAACACTGATGTAAACAGCAGCGGTGAAAGGGGACACCCTTGTCAGCTACCTCTACCAACACTTAAAACTGTCAGACCTTATGCTATTAGTGAGAACCGCTGCCATAGGATCACCCATGTAACACTGCCACCTACCTGACAAAGACCCCCCCTCCCCCAAGACCAAATCTTTCCAGGATATTAAAATGATATGGCCACTCCACCCAGCCACTCTGCATCTGGAATCGACCTCTGTGGCACACCTGGACCATGTTCAGCATGGACCTGCGACCCTAATATAAAACCTGTCTGGTCCTCCTTTTCAATAAAAGGCAAGATCTTCTCCAACCTCAGCGCCAGCATTTTCAACAGAATTTTAAAATCCACGTTGAACAGCGATATGGGCCTGCATGAAGCACAGTCATCTGGGGCTTTCCCTCTCTTGAGAATGAGAGAGATATTAGCTTCTCTTAGAGAGGATGGGAGGCAGTTGTGGCTGTATGAATAATTGTACATGTCCAACATTGGCCCAGCCAGCATGTTTATAAACTCCTTATAAAACACACTCTAGGCCAGGCACATTACCACTCTGGAGCTGCCTCACCGTCTCCTGAATCTGTTGGATTGTCAGAGGAGCACTCAAAAGGGATGCTCTGCAGTTATATCTGGGAGGTCCAAGTTCTTGAAAAAGTTCTTCGTCAACCTGTCCTCACAGCCCTCCAACCAGTACAACTCAGAATAGAATTTCCTGAGTGCTGCGTTAATCTTTTTGGAATTGCAAGTGAGAGTACCAGCACACTCTCTGATGGAGGTAATAGATTGGGGGCACTCTTCTTCCTGGCCAGGTAGGCCATGTATCCACCTGGCTTATCACCATACTTGAATAACTTCTGTTTTTCAAAAGAGATCTCCCTCTTTGCTGCCTGAGTAAGCGCAGAGTTCAGAGCAGCCCTGAGGGCTATAATCCGCTGCAACTTGGTCACAGACGGCCTATCAAAGTATGCTTTCTCGCTGCCTTCAACTGGGCCTCAAGCATACACTGTTGCTCTCCCTGCTGCTGCTTCTGGGTCACCAAGTAAGAAATAATCAAACCCCTTGCATAGACTTGGCAGTCTCCCAGAGCACCGAAGGGGTTACTGGCCGTACCCGAACAAATGTCCCAAAAAATGTTAAACCCTTATGAAAAGTACTCAATAAATTTACTGTCCTTCAGGAGAAAAGGATCCATGCACCAATGCCACAAGCCTGTCCCATTGCCTTTGGCCTTAACCTCCAGATACACTGCTGCATGGTCAGAGATGGCTATGTTCCCAATTCTACAGCACAGTACTGAATCCAAAAAGGAGCAAAAAACATGCCAATCTTGGTGTGGCACTTGTGTGGGTTAGAGAAGAAGGTAAAGTCCCTATTCTCAGAGTGAAAACATCTCCACACGTCCACCAGCCCCAGCTCCCCACTTAGGTCCACTAGTTGTTTGGATTGCGGGATATGTCCGTGAGACCCCTGGGCATCCTGTCTACCCAGGGGCCCATAAGATGATTGAAGTATCCCCTATAATTGTGTGGCGTGCACCAAGGGCCATCAACCTGGAAGGTGCATCCATTAAAAATTTGAGGAGGTGTGCTGGGGGGGGGGGGGGGGCAATAAACATTCAAAATTCCGTACTCCTCCTCATGTATTAAAGTTTTGAGGATCACAAACCGCCCATATTCATCCTTAATTTGGTCTAACAGCTGAAATGGAAGATTCTTCTAAATGGGTATAGCTACTCCCCTGCTTCTAGAATTAAAAGACGAGAAAAACACCCAGCCGAACCAACCCTGCTGTAACTTTAAATGCTCCTTTTTGCCTAAGGATGTTTCTTGCAACCGGGCAACCTTGTCACTTTCTTTTCTAAGATTCGAAAGTATCTTCTTTCTATTAATTGATGAATGACTCCCCCTAATATTCTAGGTGCACCATTTAAACGAACAATTAGCCATAGCCATCTGAAACAGCCCGTGACCCGCCCCAAGAGGAAGAACCCTACTCATAATGTGCCGAGTGAAAACAGTAAAAGATTCATATAAACTAGAAAATCCAACTACAAAAACTATCAAAGCAAAACTTCTAAAACCTACTCCTACAATGAACCAACACCTGAAACAAATAAGAGGAGACTTTCCCCCTTGTCCACAGGGAGCACCACACTACCCACTAACCCCTCCAACTGCACCTTCAAGCTGGAGTTGCCCCAAACCTAGGCAAAACAAAGTAAAGAATACATGTGTATATAACAAGAAAATTAGAAGTGGGCATTCAACCCGTCCCACCTGCACATCGACCCCAGTCATTACTGATAAAAACCACCCCCGCCCCCTCCCCCAAAGCACCCCCATCCCAAACCAAGACAGAGAAAAGGGGGAAAAAGGGGTGGGGGTAAAGACAATAGGAGGGGAGAAAGAAGAGAAAGAAGGACCTCCACAATTCAAAACAGCAAAACCAGGTAAACAAGGTAAACAACAGAGAAAACAAAGGAAACACTATTGTCCATATTACTTGAACTGGCCAGTGTTTGTTGCAGTGTCCACGAAGTGCTTTGCCTTTTCTGATGTATCAAAATTGTGTACAGACCCTCCGTGGCTGAAACGTAACACTGCTGGGTAGCTTATAGAATACTGAAGATTCAAGGCTCTCAGCCTCTTCTTTACTTCATTGAAGGTCTTCCTCTTGCAGATCACAGCTGCAGAAAAGTCCTGAAAAAACGTAACATACAAACATAATCCAAGGCCTGTGGATTCTTCCCCAGCGCTCTGGAAGCTTCCAGTGCCATTTGCTTATCTGTATAGTGCTGGAGTTGCACTAGGACCAGGTTGGGGGCGCTGGTCCGATCCGGACCTCTGCATTGCAACCCGGTGGGCCCACTTGACTCGCACCCGAACCAGCTCGAACTCCAGTCCCAAGAACTGCAGGAGCCATTGCTCCAGAAAGCTGACTAGCTATCCTTCCTCCCGTTCCAGAAGCCCAATAAGTCGGATGTTCTTCCACATTCTCTACTAAGGCCCATACCTGCCTTTCCAGGACCTGGATCCGACCTGCTGAGGATTCTGCCACGATCTCTGAAGCCGTGGTCCATTGCTCCACCTCCTCCTCGCATTGCCCGAGACGCTGGATTTCCTGCTTTTGCCGATATCGGTTCCAGAGTTGAAAATGTGGTGCTGGAAAAACACAGCAGGCCAGGCAGCATCCGAGGAGCAGGAGAATCGACGTTTTGGGCATAAGCCCTTCTTCAGGAATGAGGCTGGTGTGCCAAGCGGGCTGAGATAAAAGGTAGAGGAAAGGGAATTTGGGGGAGGGGCGCTGGGAATACGATAGGTGGAAGGAGTGAGGGTGAGGGTGAGGGTGATAAGCCGGAGAGGGGGTGGGGGCGGAGAGGTCGGGAAAAAGATTGCAGATCAAGAGGACGGTGCTGAATCCGGGGGTTGGGACTGAGATAAGGTGGGGGGAGGGGAAATGAGGAAGCTGGAGAAATCTACATTCATCCCTTGTGGTTGGAAGGTTCCTAGGCGGAAGATGAGGCGCTCTTCCTCCAGATGTCGTGTGGCCAGGGTCTGGCGATGGAGGAGGCCAAGGACCTGCATGTTATTGGCGGAATGGGAGGGTGAGCTGAAGTGTTCAGCCATGGGGCGGTTGGGTTGGTTGATGCGGGTGTCCCAGAGGTGTTCCCTGAAACGTTCCGCAAGTAGGCGGCCTGTCTCCCCAATGTAGAGGAGATCACATCGGGTGCAGCGGATACAGTAAATGATGTTGTAGAGGTACAGGTGAATTTGCGATGGATATAGAAGGATCCATTGGGGCCTTGGAGGGAGGTGAGGGGGGAGGTGTAGGCACAAGTCTTGCATTTCTTGCGGTTGCAGGGGAAGGTGCCGGGAGTGGAGGTTGGGTTGGTGGGGAATGTGGACCTGACGAGGGAGTTGCGGAGGGAGTGGTCTCTCCTGAATGCTGATAGAGGTGGAGATGGAAATATATCCCTGGTGGTGGGGTCTGTCTGGAGGTAGCGGAAATGACGGAGGATGATATGATGTACCCGGAGATTGGTGGGGTGGTAGGTGAGGACCAGTGGGGTTCTGACCTGGTGGCGATTGGAGGGGCGGGGTTCAAGGGCAGAGGTGCAGGAAGTGGAGGAGATGCAGTGGAAAGCGTTGCCGACCATGTCGGAGGGGAACTTGCGGTCTTTGAAGAAGGAGGCCATTTGAGTTGTTCGCTAGTGGAATTGGTCCTCCTGGGAGCAGATGTGGCGGAGGCAGAGGAATTGAGAATATGGGATGGCGTTTTTACAGGGGCAGGGTGGGAGGCGGTGTAGTCTAGGTAGCTGTGGGAGTCGGTCGGTTTGTAGTAAATGTCCGCGTTGAGTTGGTCGCCCAAGATAGAAATGAAGAGGTATAGGAAGGGGAGGGAGGAGTCTGAGACGGTCCAGGTAAATTTGACTGTTCAACCTCCTCGTGGGAGCACGAGGTAGCGCCGATACAGTCATCAATGTAGCGGAGGAAATGGTGGGGGTGGTGCCAGTGTAGCTGCGGAAGATGGACTGTTCCACATATCCTACGAAGAGGCAGGCATAGCTGGGGCCCATGCGGGTGCCCATGGCCACTCCTTTGGTTTGGAGGAAGTGGGAGGATTGGAAGGAGAAGTTGTTAAGAGTGAGAACCAGTTCAGTCAGTTGAAGGAGGGTGTCAGTGGAAGGGTACTGGTTGGGTCGGCAGGAGAGGAAGAAGCGGAGGACTTGGAGGCCTTCGTGATGGGGGATGGAAGTGTATAGGGACTGGCTGTCCATCGTGAAGATAAGGCGTTGGGGGCCGGGGAAGCGAAATGAAGATAAGGCATTGGGGGCCTTATATCGGTTCCAGCCTGGTTCAGGTCTCCTCCATCGCTGAATTGATCTTCTCTCAGAGTTTCATGAACTCCGAGACCAGGCTCTGCTGTGCAGGTAGGCCCAAAGGAATGTCCGCAGAGGTCGACGCTGAGGCCACTGGCATGTCCATTGCTGCGGGGAATGCCCCACTTGTTAGGATCCACGTGGCTCTTTTCCATTAGTCATCTTCCCTGATGGCCAAAACTAAGGCACAAAGATTCCGGGAACCTAAAATTGTCGATTTTTGTCAAAATAACCAATAAAGGGAGGGTAAAAGCACTACCTTGCCTGGGTTATGGTGCAGAGCTCAGCAGGATAGACCCATTAGATCGCCACTATCTTAGATCTCCCCAATCAAAACACTTTTGAAGTGTCACTGAGTATAATAGTATATATTACTTGCCTAGTAATAGAGAAGCCAACAGAAATGATCTGAAGACATGAGTTCAATTTTAACGCATCCAAAAAAGGTTTAATCAACCTATTCAGGAGTGCTATGATATATATCAGGAGTAAAGGGGTTATGAACCTGAGTCTGCCGGCTGATAGACAGGGACATTTTGTTACAAGACCCTGCCCAAAGATATGAGTTTGAATCCTCATGGAAAGTTAATGAGAAAATATGACATAAAAATCCTCAGGATAAAAATCCAAGGACTTGCTTTTGTCTGTGCTTTAGACCTTTCAACCAGTTTACGTATAAGAAACACTTTTCCTAAGCGCATTTGTCAGTGAGGTGGACAAAGGGACACAGAATTCAGTTTGCGGTTCAACTCAATTTTATTAACAAACTATTCCTTATTAAAAACACTATTTGAGCATTTCTAAAATTCCCACAATATTTAATCTCTACCTAGTTCTATCCATCTAGATATCTGCAATGGTCCACGTGCTTGAACTGGGCTGTTGGAATCTCATTCCTCCCTGTAAGGATGGCTGCTTCCAAGAAGGTGGATCTTACAAGTCAGGATGGGTCCTCCCTCTAACACTCTCTCACTCTCTGTCTCTCTCTTTCTCCCTTCAGGTGGTCACAGCTCAACTGCTGGGCCAGGTCAGGTCTTTGCTGAGTCATTACCGTGTCTTTATTGTGTCCTCCCTGAGCTTTCACTGAGGTTCTAGTGTCCAGGTGCGTGTTCCTATCACCCCATCCTTGCCCCTGATCTTCTAGAATGTTCTGTGGCCTTTGGCCAATGGGATCATGAGCTGGATTCAAATCATCCAATGATTTGAATGGCCAATACCGTTCATTGTTGTCATAGCAGGAAGTTGAAGTGCACACTCTCAGGCAGTTAAGATGCCAAAACGTCTGGTCAACACATCTCCAAAACAGACCCTTGGACTAGTTGTGACCTCTCTAGATCTGGGTTTCCTCTGTTTTCTGTAGCTGGCTGCTGTTTAATTTAGTTTGGCAAATTTCCTATCAGGCTTGCTTTCTCAGACTGTTGGTCAATTTAGAATGTTCAATTTTAGTCTATGGTTGCTTGACCACATACTCAATTACCATGACAGCCTGTCTTGCTTTTTTAAAATCCCAAGGACAAAACAATCTGGTTGATCCTTATTCTTCACCTGAAATTGTCTCACCAGCTACAAACGTTGTAGTCAAGAAGGCAATTTACCATCACTTTTTCATAAGAAGTTAAGGAGGGGCAATTTATTCTGGATTTATCAGTTCATGTCATGGATGAACTCATACTTGGCTCCAAAAGCAGCAAGGTGACAATGGCTACAAAATGTATTTTAGTAATGTGGGTTAAGGCAGAAATATTGGCCAAGATATTAAAGGAAAATTTACCTGTTCATTTTCAAAATAATAATCACTCAATAGGCTAGATAGGGCGTCAGTTGAACATTATACCCTGAAGACAGAACCTCCAAAAGCCTATCTTATCCCTTAAGATAACTTTAGCTTAGACTTTGTGCTCTGCGCTGAGACTTGAACCTGACTCAGCAAGAGGGCTAGTACTAAACCACAGACAATACTGAAGAGCTCAAAATAGAACCCCACATTCATCCTTAATTGAAGTCAGGAACACACACTTTACAGAACCTGCTCTCGAGTCACAGAGTTAGAGAGTTTTTACAGCATGGCTAGAGGTCTTTCAGTCCAATATGTTCAAACTAGTCATCAAACATCTCTCTTTTCTAATTTCACTTTCCAGAACTTGGTACAACGACGTGTGTGCCATAGTGTGACAAGCACCCATCTAAGTAGTTCTTAAAGGTCTTGAGGATTCCTACCATGATAATCTTTTTAGGTAGTGAGTTCAGATACCCATAATCCTCTCGTGAAAAAGAAATTCTCTCAAATCTCCTGCTCCTTACCTTAAAACTGTGACCTGGTTATTGATTCCTCTATTAAAAAGAAAGGATTTTTTCCCTATCTACCCTGCATGTGCCCCTCGAAACTTCATTTACCTCAATCAGGTTCCTTCTTGGCCTTCTCCGCTCTAAGGAATACAACCCCAGCCTATCCAGTCTCGCTTCACATAGCTGATTCATTCCAGCACATGCAACATCCTGGCGAATCTTCTCTGCACCCTCTCTAGCTCACTCACATTCCATTCAGAGTGTGATTACCAGGACTGTGCAAGTATTCCAACTATGGTCACCTTGCACTATGTACAGCTCTAGCATTACACTGTATTCAGTGCTTTCCCTAATAGAGACAAATATCCAAAATGCCTTTGTAACCACCTTATCTACTTATCCTGATGTTTTCAAGGATCTGTCCATGTGCACACCAAGCTCCCTCTGACACTCTGTATTTCCTAGCATCCTATCTTTCCATGTGTGCTCCCTGTTTTGGTCGTCCTACCAAAATGCTTCACCTCACATGTTTCAGAATTAATTTCAATTTGCCACTGTTCAGTCCATCTATGTCATATTGTAGTCTAAAGCTTCTCTCCTTGCTATTTTCCACACCAATAATTTCTGTATCCTTCGTGAACTTGCTGATCACATCTCCTACATTCATGTACGGGCCATTAATATACGCAACATACAGCAAAGGACCTGCTCAAACCGTGTGGTACACCATTGGACACGG
This sequence comes from Chiloscyllium plagiosum, assembly GCF_037043375.1. NCBI lineage: Eukaryota > Metazoa > Chordata > Chondrichthyes > Orectolobiformes > Hemiscylliidae > Chiloscyllium > Chiloscyllium plagiosum. The sequence continues at coordinate 33,278,134 of NW_028270150.1, forward strand.
TCTTTCAGTCACAACCTTCAAACAGCACCTTCCAATTCCTACCAGTAAGCCAATTTTAGATCTAATTTGACAAATTCCCTTGGATCACTAGATTCTTAGCTAGTTAATCTGTCTGCCATGCAATATCTTGTCAAAGCCTTATTGAAGTCCATGCAGACTATAGCAACTGCCCTGCTCCCCTACACACCTAGTCACCTCATTGAAAAATCAATCAAATTTCTCAAACATGATCTCGTCACTCTTACAAAGGTAAGCTGACTATTCTTGATTAATCTTCACCTCTCAAAGTGGAAATTAATTTTGTGTCTCAGAATGTTAATTTTGAACTCACTGAGTTGTAGTTTCCTAGTTTTTCCCTACTAAAATCTTGCAATATTAGATATCCTCCAGTCCTCTGGCATTCCTCCTGTGGCCTGAGAAAATTTGAAGATTTATGTCAGAGCACCTGCAATCTCCTCCTTTTCCTCCCTCAGTAGCCTTGGATATATTGCATTTGCTAATTTGTTCACAGTCCACCTCCCAGATTTCTAGACCCACATCATACTTCTCTATAGTGAATACAGATGCAAAGTTATTTATATTTTTAGCTTTGTCTTCCAGCATGACATTCAGGTTGCCACTTTGCTCCTTAAAAGGCCCTACTCTTTCGGGATTATTCTCTTCTCCCTAATTTACTTGTACAACACCTTTGGATTTTCCTTAATGTTATCTGCCAATGATTTTCATGTCCCCTCTTTGCTCTCCTATTTTATTTCTTAAGCAATTCCCTGCATTTTCTGTGCTCCTCCAGGGCACCTGCTCTTTTTGAGACTGCAGCATGTGCCATCAGCTTCTTTTCTTACCCAATCCTGTATATCCCTTGACATCCAGGGTTCTCTGCAGTTGTTGGTCCCACCCTTTGCCTTGTGAAACATGTTGACCTGACACTCTCCTGATGAAGGGTCCAGCCCCTGCTTTTCTGATGCTGCTTGACCTGCTGTGCTTTTTCCAGCTCCACATTTTATCCACTCTCATTATTGCCAGTTTGTGTGCCTCCCATTGTTCTGATTTGAATTTTCCTGCAAGTAGTTGCTCCATCCATTTTGGCCAGACACTAGCTTATCTTATTAATATTATCCTTTCCCCAAAGCTTTATTTCCAATTCATCTTTGCTCATAACTAACTTAAATTTTACTGAGTTACTGTCACTCAATGATCCTCCACTGCCACATCTAACACTTGCCTGGTTTTGTTCCATAAAATAAGGTTCAGCCCTGCTCCCTTCTCGTGTGAGACTTTCTATGTGCAGGCTTAACGAGCTTTCCTGGACTTTTAAGAATTTTATCTCCTCTGAGCCTTTCACACTTTGTCTATCCCAATTGATATTAGGGAGGCTGAAATCCCCAATTATTACTCTATTATTTTTACATTTCTTTGAGCTTTACCAACGTCTTTCTATCTCTCCCTGATCGGCTGGGGGTCTGTAGTATACCCCAGCAAACTGATTGTCCCTGTTTAGTTTTACTTCTCTCTATATGGCCTCATTTGAGGAATCTTCTCAGATATCATCCCTCCTTCCTGTAGTAACTGGCTCCTTGATCAATATTGCAACATCACCTCCTCTTTTATAAACCTCATCCCTTCTTCTAACCGATGCCTTGGAAAACTGAGCTGCCAGTTCTGTCCCTCTCTCAAAGATGTCTCTGTCTTAGCAATGATATCACATCCCAATGCTTTAATAAGTACCTTCATCTCATCTGCCTTACTTTCAAGTCTCCTTTGCAGTAAAATAAATAGCATCCAGCCTTTCCATCCTCACTGCACCTTAACTTGACCATACTTGCACAGCCTTCTGGGATGACTTGGTTTTTCTTCTATACTTGTCTGTGCATCACCCTCCACTGTATCTCCACTCTGCATCCAATCCCTTTGCCAAATTAATTTAAACCCCCATTTTCTAAAGTTGCTGAAGTCTTTGGAGACAACTAGTGTACATAAATCTGCAATGTGTTGTTATGTGAAATTGTAATACTGCAGCTAAGACAATGAAACCATAAGATATAGAAGCAGAATTGGGCCATTTAGCTCAAATAATATCTGCCATTTGATCATGCTTGATAAGTTTTTCAACTCCATTCTCCTGCCTTTTCACTGTAACCCTTGATCCCTTTACAATGCTCACATGTTTCTGTATAAATAATGGGGCCACACTGAAATTAAAGCATCATTAGAATGAAAGCTAGACAATAGTCAGCAGAGTCTGTGGAGAACAAAACGGCGTTAATGTTTCAGGTCGATGATTTCTCATTAGAATGAAAAAATTGGTGGAATTGGCTTGAGTGAACGGAAAAATTAAAAAGACACAATATGTGGGAACTGGAACTGGATCAAATTATTTAATCGGAATTCCATATTCAGCAAATAACATCCAGACAAAGAGTGCTTGGATTTCTGAAGATGAATCTTTGGTATATAAACTGGAGTATACAAATTGTGGGTGGGCTGTTTGTCAGTATGCCTGCCTGGAGATTTGCCATCATAGAAAGTAAGAGCAAGAGTAGTTTATGAGGCCACTGGAGTGTCATTCAGTACGATAGTGTGCCACTGCTATGCCTTGTGTCTGCTTCATGTATCCAGTGTATTTCTTCCCATACATAAAAATAACAATAAAGTCATCTAAAAGGCAAATGATTCTACATAAATCAGAAAGATAAACAGAAATTGCTGGATAAACTCAACAGGTCTGACAGCACATTTGGAGAGAAAGAAGAGTTAGCATTTTGGCTCCAGTTCACATTCATCCAGTGTCACATCCTTGATCAAAGATTTGAAATAAGAATTCAAAGGAGGGAGGAAAATAGACTCTCCACATCCTATAACATATGGAATGCACTGATAGAAATTGACAGAGATAACTATTTGCAGTGTTCCCTCCATCCCTTCCCCTGTAATGACAGAGTTTGATGTAGTCATCCACACAATCTACAAAGAGCAATTGTTTCCAATAATGTATCAACAAACTTTCTTCCCAAGGACAACCTTAAAATGGGACAAACTGCCACATCATTTGAGTTCTTCAAACCCATCGCTACATTATACCCATTTCTAATGTCTTAATATTTTTACAAATGAATTCTGTTATTTTTGGCATGTAGCGACTTAAGCACTTTTGACTGTATTTTTTGTAAAAATACAAGTGACAATAAATTACTATTCTCTAAATTACTATTCTATTCATGGCTGCACATTGGGAAGCAGTCATTTGTAGTCATTTAGTCCAGTAAAAGATGAATCCTTGCATTTCAGAAACACAGATGCAACATTAGTGCTTTGAATTTTGTCATTTGATGTAAAGTATGTTATCTGGCAGATGCTGTTGCTGAATGTCAATTTTAAAAGTGTCAAAGCTTCTGGCTCTATAGGAAATAAAGCAACATTCACCTGGTCGATATATTTGTGCACTGAAAATTGGTTGATATTATAGATTGATTCATATTACAGATAACCCATATGGTGGTGTGGAATTGAAGCATGATGCTTTAAGCCATAATTACTGCGATGGCCACTAGCAATGACATATTACTGTTGTAGTTCTACTGTAATACGTGGCACTATTCTGACCTGCTTCGAAGTTGGAAATACAGCTTGTAATGACTCCTCTTTAGTCAAGTCTAAATAAGTCTATCCCTGTTTGTATATAAAATTCTAGGGGTAATGGATGCAATCCAACAGGCTAAACCTGATACTATACATACTCTTCTTTATGAGAACAACAAACAGTTAACATTCTGAAGGAGAATGGACACAGACAGATTTATCTTACGTATATGTATTGGCAGATCCCTGTCCCATTAAGCCACTTCTAAATATTTGCAGCGTGCATATTTTAGGAAACAAACTATGATATTTTGGATTTGTTTCTCTCCAGTTACACATAATTATGAGGCACGACAAAATAAAAGTTGATCCTTGATATGTTGGGTTCTGTTACTGCAGTTTGGGAAAGCAAATGCTTTCACTGAGGCTTACTGGAACAATGTTTATGCTTTCCAATAATGGGTTCAGGAAGGGAGCGTTTGCGTGTCATCATGCACCAAGCATTCAGTGAAGGGAAAGAGGTTAGTGAATGGCAATCAAATAGTGAATTACTCAACAACTGCTGTGACTACTCTTATGTAAACTAAATGTGGTAACAATTCTGTGCACAGCAACATCTCACTTCCATCCATCAACACTGTGCAGCCGTGGGCAGTAAGCCCCTCCACAGTAGCAGTCATCTGGCAAGCTGTTTCACAGCCAGTTGGTCAGTGTGGAGGATGGGACTACATTTGTTTCATTCTGAGTAGATATGCTGAGGTGAGCTTCCTCATTTTAACATGCAAACATTTTTATATTATTCAGTGCTTCCCAGAGATGTTCATTTCAAATACTCAGTCTAAGTTCGTGCAATGATGTGTAATTGCTTTAACAAAATAAGAATGTGTTTACAAGCAATGGCCCAATTACTTACCCACTCCATGGCTATTGGAAGCTCTATTTTCAACAACCACCAAGCAGAATAAACATGACAGTGTTTCTGTTCTGTAAAAGATTGTGAGCAGAAATTCCAGATGTGTCCTTGGCATTTAGGTGACAGTAGCCAAAATCCCAGGAAAGGAATCATTCCCATATGTAACCACTATTACCGTCGGCATTTTAGAACCAAGGGCCGAAAATAGAACCTCAATTATTCGATCCAGTCCTGAAATCTTCAATTGTGTACATAGACCACTTGCAGCACAAAACAATGTGGAAGCCAATTTGAGGTATTTTGAGAGGTGCACCTTGCAGAATTCTCAGTAGAGTCAGGGAATACCCCCAAGTTGAAGCCGATCAAGTTGGGTTATGGGCTAAACTCCAAAATAAACTCATGTTCACCACCTTGCCAATCAATTCTGTTTCAATCCCATTTCTCAACAAAGAAATGAGCAAAGAAACTAGGAGAGTAAACAATCATTTAAACTTGCGTAAATTACATTTGTAAAAGCATTTCAGTATTCAATTAAAATGAGTAAAGAACACAAACTCCCACCACTTGCACTGACACTGTCTATAAAAAAGACGATCAAGCATTCTTGTATTGGAATTCCTATGAACTTTAGTAATAAACTTCAAAGTCAGTGTCATTTGATGGCTCACAGTGCATGAACTGACTCAGAATAGCCCTCGTTATAAATCCTAGCGAGTCACTTTGAGTTCAGGTCATCCTCTTCTAAACTGAATACAATTTCGTCAGAGTTAGCAATATAAATGAAGCACTCTGACAAGAAGATTGCTTCTTTTTTTTTCTCTTTCCTGCATGGATACTTTGAATGGTAGATTGATGTTTCTGCTGTGAGACTATTTTGACTACAACAGAGCATTAAAATTTAGTGCTTTTGACAGACATTGAGTCAAAATAAATCAGAAGGTTGAAAATGGAAGATCTGAGTTTGGTTTTAATGTGTTAGTATATCATGGTGATGCATTTCCTATTTTAACAAAAGGAAAGAAAGACTTTCCACTCATAATTAATCACACATTAACAAAACTGCATTCCCAGAAACTGCATTGTTAAGGTATTTGTTCCCATGGTGTTTTTTCTGTTAGATAGTTATTAATTCGAAAGGAATAAGCATTGTGCATTTCTTTTTGTTCCAATAAAAGTTTGAGCTCAATTTATGAAGAAATACTTGAAGAGATATCTCAAAGCTTTCACATACAATAAATTGTTCTGAAGTGCAATAATTATTGAAATATGTGTATAATGCCTGATGACAAGATGATCTGTGTCAGATAGTGTTGAGTGAAGTAAGGTCTTCAATAGCTACCTGAATCTTACACAGGGGATCTCACATTACAAAAGGTCAGCATCTCTGGTAATAGCTGACTCCTTCAGCATCAGAGCAGAGTGTCAGCCTAGGCTATTGGCTTATCCCAGAATGGGGCTAAGATAGAATCCAGCACTTGGCCGAGTAGGCAGTGGTGTTTTAAAGATGTTTTAAAGAGGAATTCTGGCTGCAAGGATCCTGATCTATTCTGGGAAATCTGGGTAATTTCTTGCAACTACACCAAGTGGTAGATCCGGTTGAGCATCAGAGGAGAGAGGTGCCATGTAACCATGGCAGTTAATAAGGCAAGTCCTGGATAATACAATAAATCTCGCTAGGCCTCATGGAGAGAAACGCTGGCAAAATTAGCACTTAGCTGAAATATCATATGATTCAGCACAATGGTTCAAATGTTTCATACGCTTATTGGAATTTGACCAAGAGTTTCAAAAGTCACAGTTCAAATATACCAGTTTTGTAATTTTTTAAAAAATTTACTTAATTGCAAAATTACTCCAACATGATTAATTAAGAAAGTATTCTGCAATTTCTTTTGGAAAAATAAATCTACTTATGGCCTTACAAATAGTTACTGTGCGTGGTTAATTGATATTGTTTCCAGCTAGTCCCAAGATGTTGTATGTATCTGTCTACATCTTGATTACAGACTCAAGCAGTGTGTCAAATGCATACAAACATGTGAGCATTTCCCTTAGCTGATCGGTGATTTTGTATTCCGCAACCAACGTGAAATGACAATTTCTTTCTACAACCCAGTGGGATGGAATTACTAATCACTCAATCAATCAAAGCCATCATGGAACTCTTCTTTTCTACATATTATCTTATCAACAACAACATTAATTGGAATGAAAGTGCAGATCTGTTGA